>NC_140992.1:275438718-276134548 GCF_052327205.1 Somniosus microcephalus | reverse complement strand
GGTGCATTCGGGTGGTTGTCAGGTGATCACTTGATTAACCTCTTCTGGTGCCTTCCACAGTCGAATAGCCTGCGGTCACTGTCTAGACTCTTTTTTCCCCCCTTGCTTTTAAAAATGTTTAGTGATCAGAAGTGGGACGTCTTGACTGAACTGTGGCAGTCCCTAGGGTTGCCAACTCTGGTTGGACTCGTTCCTGGAGGTTTAATTACATAACATAAGAATTAGGAGCAGGAGTCGGCCATTCAATAAGATCATGGCTGATCATCGACCTCAACTCCACTTTCCCGCCCGATCTCCATATCCTTTGATTCCCCTAGAGTCCAAAAATCTATCGATCTCTGTCTTGAATATACTCAACGACTGAACATTCACAGCCCTCTGGGGTAGAGAATTCCAAAGATTCACAACCCTCGGAGTGAAGAAATTCCTCCTCATCTCAGTCCTAAATGGCCGACCCCTTATCCTGAGACTGTGACCCCTGGTTCTAGACTCTCCAGCCAGGGGGAAGCAACCTCTCAGCATCAACCCTGTCAATCCACCCTCAGAATCTTACATGTTTCAATGAGATCACTTCATATTCTTCTAAACTCCAGAGAGTACAGGCCCATTCTACTCGATCTCTCATCCCAGGACAACCCCCTCATCCCAGGACTCCGTCTAGTGAACCTTCGTTGCACCACCTCTAAGGCAAGTATGTCATTCCTCAGATAAGGAGACCAAAAAATGACGACCTGCCCTACCCCACCCCACCCCCCCCGAAAGCCATCTCCAATATCTTTATAAATAATAAACAAAAAGTGTTCAGGGAAAATTAGAAAAAGTTCACTTTTTTTTAATCCCCTGATTTTTCTCGGGTTGCTCGTGCTGGTGTTCGGGAGATTCATCTTTAAATATCCCGAGGATTGGCAACACTAAAACAAACAGCCTGTCAGCACTCGCTGAGCTCACGCACAAAACACGGCCCCTCAGGGAGCTATTGACACCCACACGCTTTTTTGGAGACCCCATTTAGAGTACGGTGTTCCGTACTGGACACCGCACCTCGGGACGGATAGACTGTCCTCGGAGGGGATGCAGCGCAAATTCACCAGAATGACACTTGTGCTAAAAGGGTTAAATCATGAGGACAGGCTGCACAGACTGGGTTTGTATTCCCTGGAGTATAGATGATTAAGGGGCGATCTAATCGAGGTGTTGAAGATGATTGAAGGAATTGATAGGGGTAGACAGAGAGAAACTATTTCCTCTGGTGGGGAGAGTCCAGAACAGGGGGGCAGAACCTTAAAATTAGAGCCAGGTCATTCAGGGGGGTTGTCGGGAAGCCTTTATTCACACAAAGGGTGGTGGAAATCTGGAACCCTCTCCCCCCAAAAAGCTGTAGCGGCTGGGGGTCAATTGAAAATGTCAAAACTGAGATTGATCGATTTTTGTTGGGTAAGGGTATTAAGGATTACAGAACCAAGGCAAGTAAATGGAGTGGAGATACAGATCAGCCCTGATCTAATTGATGGAACAGGCTCGAGGGGCTGAATGGCCTCCTCCCGTTCCCCTATGTTAGTTCCTTTGGTCCAGCAAGAGCCAAACGCTTGAGAGGGGAAAAAGAAAGTAATGTCGCTGCTGCTTGCGGTGCCTCCATTTCTCTAATATTCACTTTAGATCGTGTCTTTTTCCAGCCAGTCCACGATAAAGAGGTGGCCGCGGAGGACGAGCAAGTTTTCCTCATGAAGCAGCAGGTAAGATCGCGACGCCGCGGGTGTTTGAGGCCTTTCTCCTCCTCCTCTCCGAACAACCTGCATCTCGCGGGACGGCCAGTGTGGAATTTCTTTTAATTTTTTCGGTCAGGGAAAGCTGGAGTTTGTTGCCCTCCGGTGGTAACACTGCAGACTTGTACCTTCCCGAGAATCGCTGTTAACACTTCTCTTTCAAAGTAGCTGTATTTTAAGCTGCTTTTTTTTTACACGGTAGCTGTTTTTGATTTGGGTGGACTGCCATCAATTATCCTTTCACAGAGCTAGCACAGGCACAACTGGCCGAATGGCCTCCTGTGTTGTAAGTTTCCATGAACCGGCTCTCTGCTTTTACAGTGCTGGCTCCCTGATCCCGGCAGCAGACCCATAACCCCCCAACCCCCGGATGATTTTTCTTCTTTAGTTTTTTGAAAGGGGTCTTTTCAGTCTGTCACTGGGATAAAGAAGCCTGATTTGTAAAAGCTCACAGGCCCTGCCAGTATAAACGCAGCTTTAGAGAGTTACTGTGTTGAAAAGCTTCATCAAACCACTACAATGAATAGCAGCAGTTGGAGGGGAAAGCCCACCACCACAGGACAGTTGTAGACGGGCAATAATTGTTTTTTTTAATTCATTCTGTGGGCAAGGCCAGCATTTATTGCCCATCACTAATCTGGACTGGGATAGTCGTGGTGTAAAGGGCAGAGAGGGGGCAAGAATTTCTGTAGTGTGTTCAGGAGAACTTTCTTGATCAATACGTTTCCGGCCCGACGAGGAAGGAGGCATTGCTGGATCTAGTTCTGGGGATGGACGTGGGTCAAGTGGAGCAAGTGTCAGTAGGGGAACATTTGGGGAACAGTGATCACAGTATCATAAGGTTTAGACTAGCTATGGAAAAGGACAGGGAGCAATGTAGAGTAGAAACACTTAATTGGAGGAAGGCAAATTTCAGTGGGTTGAGAACAGAACAGACCCGGATAAATTGGAATCCAAGATTGGCAGGCAAAACTGTAGTTGAGCAATGGGCTTCCTTTTAAAGAGGAGATGCTTCGGGGATAGTCGAGGTATATTCCCACAAGGGGGAAAGGTAGGGCTGCTAAAACCAGAGCTCCCTGGATGATGAAAGAGATAGACAGTAAGATGAAGCAGAAAAAGGGGGCGTATGACAGATGTCAGGTTGAGAATACAAGTGAGAATCAGGCTGAATATAGAAAGTTCAAAAGGAAGGATGTGAAGGCCTTGGAGAGAGTGCAGAAAAGATTTACGAGAATGATTCCAGGGATGAGGGACTTCAGTTACATGGTTAGACCGGAGAAGCTGGGGTTGTTCTCCTTAGAGCAGAGAAGGTTGAGAGGAGATTAGATAGAGGTGTTCAAAATCATGAGGGGTCGAGACAGAGTAGATGGAGAGAAACTGTTCCCACTGGCGGAAGGGTCGAGAACCAGAGGACACAGATTTAAGGTGATTGGCAAAAGAACCAAAGGCGACATGAAAAACCTTTTTTGCGCAACAAGTGATTAGAATCTGGAATTCACTGCCTGAGAGGGTGGTGGAGGCAGACTCAATCGTGGCTTTCAAAAGGGAATTGGATAAGTACCTGAAACAAAAATATCTGCAGGGGAGTGGGACGAGCTGAAGTGTTCTTGCAGAGAGCTGGCACGGGCCGAATGGCCTCCTTGTGTGCTGTAAGCATTCTGTGATTCTAATTGCCCTCGAAGGTGGTGGTGAGCCACCTTCTTGAACCGCTGCAGTCCGTGTGGTGAAGGTGCTCCCACAGTGCTGTAAGGAGGGAGTTCCAGGATTTTGACCCAGTGACAATGAAGGAACGGTGATATATTCCCAAGTTTCCTCGGCCCAACCATCTTCAGCTGCTTCATCAATGACCTTCCCTCCATCATAAGGTCAGAAGTGGGGATGCTAGCTGATGATTGCAGTGTTCAGTTCCATTCGCAACTCCTCAGATAATGAAGCAGTCTATGCAGCAAGACCTGCACGACTTTCAGGCTGGGGTTGATAAGTGGCAAGTAACATTCGCGCCACACCAGTGCCAGGCAGTGACTATCTCCAACAAGAGAGTCTAACCACAATCCCTTGACATTCAACAGTGTTACTATCATCGAATTCCCCCACCATCAACATCCTGGGTGTCACCATTGACCAGAAACTTAACTGGACCAGCCACATAAGTACTGTGGCTGCAAGAGCAGGTCAGAGGCTGGGTATTCTGCGGCGAGTGTCTCACCTCCTGACTCCCCAAAGCCTTTCCATCATCTACAAGGCACAAGTAAGGAGTGTGATGGAATACTCTCCACTTGCCTGGATGAGTGCAGCTCCAACAACACTCAAGAAGCTCAATACCATCCAGGACAAACAGCCCACTTGATTGGCACTCCCTCCACCACCGGTGTACCGTGGCTGCAGTGTGTACCATCTACAAGATGCACTGCAGCAACTCGCCAAGGCTCCTTTGACAGCACCTTCCAAACCCACGACCTCTACCACCTAGAAAGACGAGGGCAGCAGGCGCATGGGAACACCACCACCTGCAAGTTCCCCTCCAAGTCGCACACCATCCTGACTTGGAAATATATCGGCCGATCCTTCATCGTCGCTGGGTCAAAATCCTGGAACTCCCTCCCTAACAGCACTGTGGGAGCACCTTCACCACACGGACTGCAGCGGTTCAAGAAGGTGGCTCACACCCACCTTCTCAAGGGCAATTAGTGATAGGCAATAGCCAGCGATGTCCCTATCTCGGGAACTAATTTAAAAAAAAGCCAGGATGGTGTGTGACTTGGAGGGGAACTTGGAGATGATGTCACCGTGCACCTGCTGCCCTTGTTCTTCTTGGTGGTGGAAGTGCTGTCGAAGGAGCCTTGGCGAGTTGCTGCAGTGCATCTTGTAGATGGTACACACTGCAGCCACGGTGCGCCAATAAATATAGATTAAAATAGGTAGGTTAAAATCATTCTATGCCCTTCTCTTTCTCATCCCCACCACCTCTGCTCCCAAACCTGCAAAATGTGATTGCACAGAAAGTGTCTGACCAAATGCTGGCTTTTGGCCATCTGCTTAAATCCCAAAGCTTAGCCTGAACAGGAACACAAGCTGATATTGATGACTCGACAAAAGCTGCAGAGAGGTTTCTAGTTTCTCTGTCTGCGGTGAGACATTACCACCCCTTTCAGATGTATTCTAACACTGCGTACCCTTTCTCTTGCAGTCTCTTCTTGCCAAACAACCTGCCACTCCTTCAAGACCTGCCGTAAGTCTGAACAAAGAGAGCTTGAATTGTCAAAAACAAAAAATTGTGTTTATTTTTTTTTAAAGAAAAAAACAAGGGCTGTGTGTTCCTCTGGATTGCTTCATTATCCCCCTGCACTTAACTGGTGCGACTAAAGATGCCTGTACATTTATGCAGCTTTATAATTTGGTTTCCGGGACTCCAATATCCGTGAGCTCCCTTATCCCACCCGCAGACACACAGTCTGAGTCTCCTGCTAGCGCTGGGGAGTTAGATTTAGCCGTGTGAATGCTGGGCGCTGGCTCACAGACTCCTGGACTCAAACAGATGCAATATAAAGGCGGGTTAAGTTGCTGCTCCTTGTTGTGCTGTACAACTGCCGATTGTAGAGGCAGCTCGAGAATGGACGGTTTGTGTTGACGCTACGGCGTAGTGTTCCTGCCCAGCGCGACAGAGCTGACCGTTGACGTTGCTGCAACAGGACTTTGGAATGTGTTCCGTGGGGGGGGGGTGGGGAAGGGGGAAGGGACAGCTGCCTGCGAGCTGAATTCCCCCATGTTTATGCTGCAGAGCCCCACTCGCATCAGCAGGACAACAGCACGTGTGCAGCCGGCATACTGAAGTAGTTATTCTCACCATGGACGTTCCTTAATGTTTTTTTGAGGGGTTGCGGGTGGGGGTGGGTGGGGGTGGAAAGTGATGTGGATGATCCATAAATGGCAACCGTATGAAAGCCATTTGAATTTATTGCAAAAGGAGGCCATTCAGCCCATTGTGTCTGTGCTGACTTTGCGAGAGCAATCCAAAATTAATCCTGTTGTCCCATTCTTTCCTCATAGCCCCGTATCTTCCTCCGCTTCAACTATTTATCCAGTCTTCCCTTAAAAGATGCGATGGTCTCTGCCTCAATCAGTCCCTGTGGCAAAGCATTACACGCTCCAATGCTTTAAAGCAATTTCTCCTTAGTGACCATTTTAAATTGATGACCCTCGAGCATGATTCCCCACCAAGAGGAAGCCTTTCCCTATTCACTATCAAAACCCTTCACAGTTTTAAAAACCCTGAAATCTTTTAACCACCTCTGCTCCAGTGGAAAGGTTAGCATCACTCTCATTATAGAAGAAGGAAAGACTTGCATTTCTGTAGCGCCTTTATGACCTCAGGGCTTCACAGCCATTGAAGAACTTTTTGAAGTGTAGTCACTGTTGTAATGTAGGAAACGCAACGGCCAATTTGTGCACAGCAAGCTCCCACAAGCAACAATGTGATAATGATCAGATAATCTGTTACCGTGATGTTGAGGGATTAATACTAGCCCCAGGGATAACTCCCCTGCTCTCTTTATTTTACGTCCACCTGAGAGAGCAGATGGTTTAACGTCTGATCCAAGAGACGGCACCTCCGACAGTGCAACGATCCCTCAGTGCTGGACTTGGTGCTGAATCGTACACAGCACTTAATAGGATGAAACAAGAATAAATTGAACTCTGAAAGTATATACACTGCCCTCTCACGGTGTGAGATTAAATTATTGATCGAGTGGGGAAGCTGACAGACTCCGAATCTCAGCAGGAGATAAAGTCCAGCAAAGCAAAAAGAGAGATTGCAAGATGTGAGTCTGCATTCATTGATTGCAGTCTTCTGTTACTGAGCAAAAAGGAAAAGCTTTAAGATCTGGAAATTCACTGCCTGAAAGGGCGGTGGAAGCCGATTTAATAGTGAGTTTAAAAATGAATCGGATAAATACCTGAAAAGGAAAAATTTAAGAGCAGGGGGAGTGGAACGAATTGGATAGATCTTTCAAAGAGCCGGCACGGTGTGCTGTATGAATCTGTTGTGGCCTGGCAGTCCAGGAGACCCATGCTGCAAGGCCCACCCGTGTGTGTTATGGGGTTGCATCACTTTTGAGTTTAGTCAGTTTGTGGACATCACAGGGAAAGGGAACTGCTCCTGTTTTAAGGCAGACACGAACTGCCAGAAGTGGGAAAGTATTGCCACGTCCCAGGAGTGTGAAATTGCTCTTTTTTTTTTAAAACATACATATTATATAACACACTTAATGTCAAACTTGAATGATCTGTTTTTACTGTGCTTTCTCTCAGGACTCTCCAAGGCAACCAGGTGGCTCCCCCAGGACCCCAAGACAGCCAGGTGGGACAAACATGGTGACTGCAGTCCCGCCCATCACATCCGGAACCCCGAAAGGTGAGTGCTTTAAGCAGCAGGTGATTTAGTAACTGTTGGTGGACCTGCTGTGAGGGATGAGGTTTGTTAATGAAGACAATTTTATTTGTTTTATATAATCGATCACAAACTAAACAAGAAGAAAGTTAGTTCTTGCATTTCTCCAGCGCCTTTCCCGACCTTGGGACGTCCCAGAGCGCTTTACAGCCAACGAAGTACTTTTTAGAAGTGTAGTCGCTGTTGTAATGTTGGAAATGCGGCAGCCAATTTGCACACAGCAAGATCCCACAAACAGCAATGTGATAATGACCAAATAATTTGTTTTTTAATGTTAGTTGAGGGATTAGCCCAGGGCACTGGGGGGGGGGCTCCTCTGTTCTTCAAAATAGTGCCATGGGATCTTTTATGTCCACCTGACAGAGCAGACAGGGCTTTGGTTTAACGTCTCATCCGAGAAACTGCATCTCCGACAGTGCAGCACTCCCTCAGTTCTGCAGGGAGTGTCGGCCTAGATTTTGTGTTCGTCTCTGGAGTGGAGCTTGAATCATAGAATAGAATCATAGAATGGTTACAGCACAGAAGGAGGCCATTCGGCCCGTCGAGCCCGTGCCGGCTCTCTGCAAGAGCACTTCAGCTAGTCCCACTCCCCCACCCTTTCCCCGTAGCCCTGCAAACTTTTCTCTCGAGTACTTATCCAACTCCCTTTTGAAAGCCGCGATTGAATCTGCCTCCACCACCCTTTCAGAAAGGCAGTGCAGATCTTAACCACTCGCTGCGTAAGTCCCTCATCCCTGGTACCATTCTTGAACCCACGACCTTCTGACTCGGAGGCGAGAGGCTGCTACCCACTGAGCCATGGCTGACGCTACAAGAAGCAATCGGCAAAGGGAATGTAAGTTAACGAGCATCCCAGCAGTATAACATCAGCACTACAACTCTCCGTACAGTTATTCAGTGAACTCCTTCCCTCGCCACCATCAGCACCAGTGGCGGGCAGTTCCCCTCTACCTTCTTGGAGCGCCCAGGGATGGGCAGTAAATGAGGCCTCACCCATATCTTGAGAACAGATACATTTTTTAAAAATTGCCTCTAATTAATCCATCCCAGGACACGTCCTGGTATTCCCATCCCTGTTCCCTCCTGTTGCCTGATCCAAGGAAAGAAGTGTTCTGGACAGCTGCACCCTTGTAGTGCATAGCTCCACCCCTTAACTCCTTGTCCTCTTCCCAAACCTGTTGACGCTGCGTCACCTTCCCACGTTGTAAAATCCCACTCGGGCCCTTTTTATTTAAAGATTGCAATTGTTCTTCGGAGACATGGCATCTCCGACTGGCCACAGAAAGTATTGCACTCCAGCAGTTACATTGTTCCAACAGGGGGACGTCATACCAACTTGCACAGGAACAGGAGGAGGCCATTCAGCCCCTCAAGCCTGTTCCGCCATTCAGAGCGATCATGGCTGATCTGTACCCTAACTCCATTTACCCGCCATTGCTCCATATGCCTTGATAACCGTACCCAACAAAAACCCCTCTATCTCCGCCTTGAAATTTTCAATTGATACACAGCCTTTTGAGGGGAGAGTTCCATTCTACAGGGAACTTTATCCGGAGGCTAAATGTCCGGCAAGCTTGAGCCACTGGCAAAAATCAGGAGCTGTTTTGTTAGGCTTTTTTTTTCTCGTGGCTTTTTTTTCCAACAGTCAGGCTCTGCAAAGTCTCTCTGAAGCTGTTGCTAAGCGACAGAGACGCTTCCAAGGTACGGCCGACTGTTTAGAAGCTGTTGCTAAGCAACAGTGTTTGTTGCCAGATACGGAGCTCCGTATGCTTCAACATTAACGCTGGTTTGTCCGGCAGTTTTGAGGGAACGGCAACAGCTCGGTCCCGTCGGTGCCGGATAGCACAAAGTTTCCTGTATATAAAATAAAATTCTAACAGGACTCGATGCAGGAAGGATGTTCCTGATGGCGGGGGAGCCCAGAACCAGGGGTCACAGTCTAAGGATAAGGGGAAGCCATTTAGGACAGATGAGGAGGAATTTCTTCACCCAGAGAGTGATGAACCTGTGGAATTCTCTACCACAGAAGGCAGTTGAGGCCAATTCATTAAATATATTCAAGAAGGAGTTGGATATATTTCTTATGGCTAAAGGGATATGGGGAGAAGGCAGGGACAGGGTACTGAATTTAGATGATCAGCCATGATCTCACTGAATGGCGGAGCAGGCTCGAGGGGCCGAATGGCCTACTCCTCCTATCTTCTATGTTTCCAGATTTCCACTGCCCCTTGTGTGAAAAGGTGCTTCCTGATTTCACTCCTGAAATGCCTGGCTCTAATTTTAAGCTCGTGACCCCCCCCACCTCCCCGTTTTAGATTTCCCACAAGCAGAGAAAATAGTTTCTCTCTGTGTACCCTATTATTTTTTTTAGATGATATGCCATAATGTTCGATACCATTCACATATGTTCCGAAATAAAAATGATGGTTTACCTCCGGATTATGCCTTACCTTTTAATAATGGGGTTGTACATATTGGGAGGCCACGGATCCTGAGGAAAGCTTACAACTGGAGATGGGAATGTTTAGGGAGACTTTAATGAGGTCTTCAGGGTTCCAAAGAATACAGGTAAGAAAGACTTGCATTTATCTAGCGCCTTTTCACGACCACTGACGTCCCAAAGCGCTTTACAGCCAATGAAGTACTTTTTGTTTTGAAGTGCAGTCAGTGTTGTAATGTAGGAAGCTCGGCAGCCAATTTAAGCACAGCAAGATCCCACCCCCCAACTACAAACTCTAGGGAGGGTGGGGTTGGGGAACGAAGACTTGAGCTCAGAGGAAGGAAGTGGGCAAATGGTTTTGATTTTGCTTCTTCCGGTGAGGCGTGTGGGAGAGTCTGTCCAGTATCGTCAAATTAAAAGGATTGACGATAAGGATTGGAGAATTTTAGCTATAAGGAAAGATTGAAGAGGCTGGGGTTGCTTTCTTTCGAACAGCGGAGGCTGAGGGGAGACTTAATTGAGGTGTATAAAATTGAGGGGCCTAGATAGAGTGGACAGGAAGGACCTATTTCCCTTTGCAGAGGTGTCAATAACCAGGGGGCAGAGATTTAAAGTAATTGGTCGAAGGATTAGAGGGGAGTTGAGGAGAACTTTTTTCACCCAGAGGGTGGCGGGGGTCTAGAACTCACTGCCTGAAAGGGTGGTAGAGGCAGAAACCCTCATCACATTTTAAAAAGTACTTGGATATGCACTTGATGTGTTGTAGCCTACAGGGCTACGGACCAAGAGCTGGAAAGTGGGATTAGGCTGGAGAGTTCTATGTCGGTCGGCGCAGACACGATGGGCTGAATGGCCTCCTTCTGTGATGAGAGGGGATAGAATGTTACTCTTTGAACTTTGGCCAATTATATGGACTCTGGCAGTCCTGTAAATTCCCCCAGTTACTAAAATGCTCCATTGCGTCTAATTTGGAAAATAAATAACAATTGAAACCGATTTTTAAATGCACATCACTCTCTGCGGTTTTTTGACCTCTGGTTGAACTTGCTCAGAATGGAGTCTATACTTCCAGTGCACTTACGAGACTGATTAAGGCTCCATTACTCCAGTGAGCACTTAACTGTGATTAAGTAACTTGCGAGTGTGCGATAGTGCAATTCATCTACTTTAGATCAGATGTCACTCGAGTAAAGGTCTTTCTGTAATGAAGTTTTAGTGACCGATTGTAAACTTGGCCGTGTGAGACTCTGAATTCAGCAGTAATTATCACACAATCTCCGGGAGCTGTTGTAGAGTTTGAAATCGATGACTCTCTTTAGCCTGCAGGCAGGAACCTGAGCACTAGAGGGCCCTCTTGTCTGGTTTAAAGGTAGCAAAACTGGTTTGGATGAAAACCACCCTTTTAATAATAATAATTCAATTTTATTGTCATTGTACAATGCACAAGTACATGAACAACGAAATGTGATTTGCAAGCTCCCATGAGTCCAGTACAAATAACATTAACATTAAACGTAAATAGCACCGTCCTGGGAGAAGCAAAGCCGCTGCGTCTGTGCGCGCCGCCATTCCATTTCCACCATTCCTCCTGTCCGACAAGCTTCAGCCCAACGCCCGGGCCTGCTCACCAGCCGCCCCTCCCGGGGCTCCTTCCGTGACCTTCTCACCAACCGCCCCTCCTCGGGGCTCTTTCCGTGACCTTCTGCACCTGGTCTTCCCTGATGGTCACCCCTCCAGGTACTAACCAGGCCTGGCTCTGCTTAGCTTCCAAGCCTTGCCAGTGACCCTGTCCTTAGTCCCAGGAACAGGGCTCCTCCTCCCAGTATAAGAGTAAAGAAAGAAAGACTTACATTTCTACAGCACCTTTCATGACCACCGGACGTCCCAAAGCGCTTTACAGCCAATGAAGTACTTTTTTTGAAGTGTGGTCACTGTTGTAATGTGGGAAATGCGGCAGCCAATTTGCACACAGCAAGCTCCCACAAACAGCAATGTGATAATGACCAGATATTCTGTTTTAGTGATGTTGATTGAGGGATAAATATTGGCCAGGACACCAGGGAGAACTCCTCTTCGAAATAGCGCCGGGGTTCTTTTACGTCCACCTGAGGGGGCAAACGGGGCCTCGGTTTAACATCTCATCTGAAAGACAGCACCTCCGACAGTGCAGCACTCCCGCAGTACTGCACTGGGAGTGTCAGCCTAGATTTTTGTGTTTAAGTCTCTGGAGTGGGACTTGACCCCACAACCTTCTGACTCCGAGGCAAGAGTGTCACCCACTGAGCCACAACTGACACTTAAAAACATAAGGGCAAAGGGGTCTTACTGCAATTATATAGGGCCTTGGTGAGACCACACCTGGAGTATTGTGCACAGTCTTGGTCTCCTTACCTAAGGAACGATATACTTGCCTCAGATGGAGTGCAACAAAGGTTCACCAGACTTATTCCTGGGCTGGGGGGCTTGTCCTATGAGGAGCGATTGAGTAGACTAGGCCTATAGTCTCTAGAGTTAGAAGAATGAGAGGTGATCTCATTGAAACGTACACAATTCTTACAGGGCTTGAGAGGTTGTTTTCCCCTGGCTGGGGAGTTTAGAACCAGGGGTCACAGTCTCAGAATAAGGGGTCGGCCATTTAGGCCCTGACTGGATGTATCTCGGGCTGCTGTGTGAGGCAAGGGAGGAGATTGCAGGGGCTCTGACACAAATTTTCAGAACCTCTCTGGCCACAGGGGAGGTGCCAGAGGACTGGAGAACAGCTAACGTAGTACCATTGTTCAAGAAGGGTAGTAGGGATAAACCAGGGAATTACAGGCCAGTGAGCCTAACATCAGTGGTAGGGAAATTATTGGAAAAAATTCTGAGGGACTGAATTAGTCTCCACTTGGAGAGGCCGGGATTAATCAGGGATAATCAGCATGGCTTTGTCAGGGGGAGATCATGTCTGACCAGTTTGATTGAATTTTTCGAGGGGGTGACTAGGTGTGTGGATGAAGGTAGTGCAGTTGATGTAGTCTGCATGGACTTCAGTAAGGCTTTTGACAAAGTCCTGCATGGGCGACTGGTCAAGAAGGTAAGAGCCCATGAGATCCAGGGCAATTTGGCACATTGGATCCAAAATTGGCTTAGTGGCAGGAGGCAGAGGGTGATGGTGGAAGGTTGTTTTTGTGACTGGAAGCCTGTGTCCAGTGGTGCACCGCAGGGATCGGTGCTGGGTCCTTTGCTGTTTGTCGTGTACATTAATGATTTAGATATGAATGTAGGAGGTATGATCAGTAAGTTCGCAGATGACACGAAAATTGGTGGCGTGGTAAATAGCGAGGAGGGAAGTCTCCGGCTACAGGACGATATAGACGGGATGGTTAGATGGGCAGAACGGTGGCAAATGGAATTTAACCCTGAAAAGTGTGAGGTGATGCATTTTGGGAGGACTAACAAGGCAAGGGAATACACAATGAATGGTAGGACCCTAGGAAGGACAGAGGATCAGAGGGACCTTGGTGTGCATGTACATAGATCCCTGAAGGCAGCAGGACAGGTAGCTACGGTGGTTATGGAGCTGTACAAAACGCTAGCTAGACCACAGCTGGAATACTGTTTGCAGTTCTGGTTGCCACACTATAGGAGGGATGTGATTGCATTGGAGAGGGTGCAGAGGAGTTTCTCCAGGATGTTACCTGGGCTGCAGCGCTTCAGCTATGAAGAGAGACTGGACAGGCTGGGGTTGTTTTCCTTAGAGCAGAGAAGGCTGAGGGGAACCTGATTGAGGTGTACAAAATTATGAGGGGCATAGATAGAGTAGATAGAAAGGAACTTTTCCCCTTAGTAGAGGGGTCAATAACCAGGGGGCATAGATTCAAGGTAAGGCGCAGGAGGTTTAGAGGGGATTTGAGGAAAAACTTTTTCACCCAGAGGGTGGTTAGAATCTGGAAACATAGAAGATAGGAGCAGGAGTAGGCCATTCGGCCCCTCGAGCCTGCTCCGCCATTTGATGAGATCATGGCTGATCATCCAAACTCAATACCCTGTACCTGCTTTCTCCCCATATCCCTTGATACCTTTAGCTCTAAGAAATATATCTAACTCCTTCTTGAATATATTTAAAGACTTGGCCTCAACCGCCTTCTGTGGTAGAGAATTCCACAGGTTCACCACTCTCTGGGTGAAGAAATTCCTCCTCATTTCAGTCCTAAATGGCTTACCCCTTATCCTTAGACTATGACCCCTAGTTCTGGACTCTCCGACCATCGGGAACATTCTACCTGCATCTAGTTTGTCCAGACCTGTCAGAATTTTATAAGTTTCGATGAGATCCCCTCTCATTTTTCTAAACTCCAGCGAGTATAGCCCAATCGACCCATTCTCTCCTCATACATCATTCCTGCCATCCCAGGGATCAGCCTTGTGAATCTTCGCTGAACTCCTTCCATGGCAAGAACATCCTTCCTCCGATAAGGCAGCCAAAACTGCAGACAGTACTCAAGGTGTGGTCTCACCAAGGCCCTGTACAACTGCAGCAGGACATCCTTGCTCCTGTACTCAAACCCTTTCGCTATGAAGGCCAACATACCATTTGCCTTCTTCACCGCCTGCTGCACCTGCATGCTTACCTTCAGCGACTGGTGCACAAGGACACCCAGGTCTCATTGCACTTCCCCTTCTCCCAATCTATTGCCATTCAGATAATAGTCTGCCTTTCTGTTTTTGACACCAAAGTGGATAACCTCGCATTTATCCACGTTATATTGCATCTGCCACGCTTCTGTCCAATCACCCAACCTGTCCAAATCATCCTGGAGTTTCTCGGTATCCTCCTCGTAGAGCACACGCCCACCCAGCTTTGTGTCGTCTGCAAACTTGGAGATATTACATCTGGTTCCCTTATCTAGATCATTAATTAATGTATATTGTGAATAGCTGGGGTCCAAGGACCGATCCCTGCAGTACCCCACTAGTCACTGCCTGCCACTCGGAAAAAGACCCGTTAATTCCTACTCTCTGCTTTCTGTCCGCCAACCAGTTCTCCATCCAAGTCAATACCTTGCCCCCAATCCCATTTGCCTTAACTTTACATGCTAATCTCTTATGCGGGACCTTATCGAAAGCCTTTTGAAAGTCCAAATACAACACATCTACTGGTTCTCCCGTATCTATTTTCCCAGTTACATCCTCAAAAAATTCCAGTTGATTAGTCAAGCACGATTTACCTTTTGTAAATCCATGTTGACTTTGTCCGATCCTGTCACTGTTTTCCAAGTGCTCAGCTATTACATCCTTTATAATGGACTCTAGCATTTTCCCCACTACCGATGTCAGGCTTACCGGTCTGTAATTCCCCGCTTTCTCTCTACCACCCTTTTTGAATAGTGGGGTAACATTAGCTACCCCTAAATCTCTTCGGACTGAACTGGGTACAGTTCCAGATTCCAGCGAATTTTGGAAGATGATCAGCAATGCATCTACTATTTCTAGGGCCACTTCTTTAAGTACCCTAGGATGTAGATTATCAGGCCCTGGGGATTTATCGGCCTTCAATCCCGTCAATTTCCCTAACACCATTTCCCTACAAATACTGATTTCTTTCAGTTCCTCCCTCTCATCAGACCCTATGTTCTGCAACATCTCTGGGAGGTTATTTGTGTCCTCCTTTGTGAAGACAGAACCAAAATATGCATTTAATTGGTCTGCCATTTCTTTGTTCCCCATTATAATTTCCCCTGCTTCTGACTGCAAGGGACCTACACTTGATTTCACTAATCTTTTTCTCTTCACAATATCTATAAAAGCTCTTAGTCAGTTTTTATGTTCCCTGCAAGCTTACTTTCATATTCTATTTTCCCCTTCTTAATTAATCCCTTTGTCCTCCTTTGTTGAATCCTAAACTGCTCCCAATCCTCAGGGTTACCGCTTTTCCTGGCCAATTTATATGCCCTCTCCTTGGATCTTACGCTATCCCTAATTTCCCTTGTTAGCCACGGTTGAGTCACCCTTTTTGTTTTATTCTTATCCCAAACTGGGATGAACAACTTCTGTAGTTCATCCATGCTGTCTTTGAATGTTTTCCATTGCCTATCCACCGTCAACCCTTTGAGTGACATTCCCCAATCAATCCTACCAATTCGCGCCTCACACCATCGTAGTTTCCTTTATTTAAATTCAGGACCCTAGTCTCCGAGTCAACTACTTCACTCTCCATCCTAATGAAGAATTCTATCATATTATGATCGCTCTGACCCAAGGGGTCTCGTACAACAAGATTGCTAATTAATCCTCTCTCGTTACATAATACCCAGTCTAAGATGGCCTGATCTCTGGTTGGTTCCTCGACATATTGTTCCAGAAAACCATCCTGTAAACATTCTAGGAATTCCCCCTCCACAGTATTTTTACTAATTTGGTTAGCCCAATCTATATGTAAATTAAAGTCACCCATGATGACTGCTGTGCCCTTACTGCATGCTTCTCTAATTTCCCTTTTAATGCCATCCCCAACCTCCGTATTACTGTTTGGAGGTCTATATACCACTCCCACTAACGTTTTCTGCCCCTTGATATTTCTCAGTTCTACCCATACAGATTCCGCATCATCAGTTAATATCCTTCCTTTCAATTGTGTTAATCCCCTCTTTAACCAGCAATGCTACCCCACCTCCCTTTTTTGCCTATCCTTCCTAAATATTGAATACCCCTGGATGTTGAGTTCCCAGCCTTGGCCACCCTGGAGCCATGTTTCTGTAATCCCAAGCAAATCATATTCGTTTACCTCTATTTGCGCAGCTAATTCATCCACCTTGCTCCGAATGCTCCTTGCATTAAGACACAAAGCCTTCAGGCTTGTTTTTTTAACGCTCTCAGACCTATATGAATTATTATTTACTGTGACCATGTTTGATTTAAACCATTGAGTTCTTTGCCTTCTAATTTTGTTTCTCTCCTTCCTGTCTTTTGCTTTTTTCCTTGTTTCCCTTTCCTCTGTCTCCCTGCTCAGGCTCCCAACCCCCTGCCACTTTAGTTTAAACCCTCCCCAACAGCACTAGCAAACACTCCCCCTAGGACATCGGTCCCGGCCCTGCCCAGGTGCAAACCGTCTCGTTTGTACTGGTCCCACCTCTCCCAGAACTGGTTCCAATGTCCAAGGAATTTGAATCCCTCCCCCTTGCACCATTCCTCTAGCCACGTATTCATTTGAAATATCCTCCTATTTCTACTCTGACTAGCACGTGGCGCTGGTAGCAATCCTGAGATTACTACCTTTGAGGTCCTATTTTTTAATTTACCTCCTAACTCCCTATATTCAGCTTTTAGGACCTCATCCCGTTTTTTACCTATATCGTTGGTGCCTATGTGCACCAAGACAACTGGCTGTGCACCCTCCCCCTCCAAAATGTTCTGCAGCCGCTCCGAGACGTCCTTGACCCTTGCACCAGGGAGCAACACACCTTCCTGGAGTCTCGATTGCGGCCGCAAAAACGCCTATCTATTCCCCTTACAATTGAGTCCCCTATCACTATAGCTCTTCCACTCTTTTTCCTCCCAGCCTGTGCAGCAGAGCCACCCATGGTGCCAGGAAGTTGGCTGCTGCTGCCTTCCCCTGATGAGTCATCCCCCCCAACAGTATTCAAAGTGGTATATCTGTTTGAGAGGGGGGTGGCCACAGGGAATTCCTGCACTACCTGCCTGCGCCTCTTACTCTGCCTGCTGGTCACCCATTCCCTTCCTGCCTGTACACCCTTTACCTGCGGTGTGACCAACTCGCTAAATGTGATATTCACGACGTCCTCAACATCGCGAATGCTCCAAAATGAATCCATCCGCAGCTCCAGTGCCGCAATGCGGTCTGTCAGTAGCTGCAGCTGGACACACTTCCCGCACACATGGTCGTCAGGGACGCCAGAAGCGTCCCTGATTTCCCACATAGAGCAGGAGGAGCACACTACGGGGCTGGGCTGTCCTGCCATGACTTACCCTTTAATTAATTAATTAAAATTAAATGAATCCCACCAATTTCACTTCAATTAAATGATATACTCAAAGGCCCTTGCTTAATAGTAGTCCCCGCTACACAACAGAGACCTTAGAAACCACAAAATTTAAGTTTAGAAAGAAAATACTCACCAACCAATCACTTACCTGCTTCTTGGTGACGTCACACTTCGATTACTTTTTGCTTCCCTCTCCCGGAACCTGGATTGGTCCGCCGCTTCGGGGCTGCTCCTTAAATACCGCCGCCGCCTCTGGTGCTCCCTCGCAGGTCCTCCGCGCTCTCGGGGCTCTCTGCCTCGGGGCTGCCCCTTATGTACCGCCGCCGCCTCTGGTGCTCCCTCGCAGGTCCACCGCCTCTCCGCGCTCTCGGGGCTCTGGGCCTCGCTCACTGCCTGAAAGGGTGATAGAGGCAGGAACCCTCACAACATTCAAGAAGCATTTAGATGAGCACTTGAAACACCATAGCATACAAGGCTACGGACCAAGTGCTGGAAAATGGGATTAGAATAGACAGGGCTAGGTGGCCGGCGCGGACACGATGGGCCGAAGGGCCTCTTTCTGTGCTGTATAACTGACTCTATGACTGAGACGAGAAATTTCTTCACTCAAAGGCTTGTGAATCTTTGGAATTCTCTACCCCAGAGGGCTGTGGCTGCTCAGTCGTTGAGTATATTTAATACTGAGATCAATAGATTTTTGGATATTAAGGGAATCAAGGGACATGGAGATGGGGAGGTGGAGCTGGGGTAGAAGAACAGCCATGATATTGAATGGCGGAGCAGGCTCCAAGGGCCTAATGACCTCCTCCTGCTCCTATTTTACGTTCATTTGTTCTGAGAATACCAACCCTACCATCTTCCAATCTGCTCTTGACTTCCGTCTGAAGAGACAGACAAGGCCTCTGTTTGACATCTCATCCAAAGGACGGCACTTCTGACCATGCTGCCCTCCCTTTGTAAGGCACAGGAGTATCAGCCTCGATTATACGCTAAAGTTGTGATTTTATAGTTCGAACCCGAAGCATGAGTGCTGCCAGCGTAGCCAAGCTGGCGTTCAAACCTTAATAATCCTGTCATATCGACCATCATTCCTGAGATCGGGGAAGGGCGGTGTTCAAGCAGACTGTCTGGCTCCTCCGTAATAAATTAACATATAGTTAAAAATTCAAATTAGAGGCAGATACAGGGGTATGGGAGAGATTGGGACAGTGGGATTAGTTTTGGATTGATACAGGGCTTTAGGCAGAGTGCAGGGTAGTGGGATTAGTTTTTGATTGATACAGGGCTATGGGGAGAGAGCGGGGCAGTGGGTTTAGTTTGGGACTGATACAGGGCTGTGGGGAGCATGCGGGGCAGTGGGATTAGTTTTTGATTGATACAGGGCTATGGGGAGAGAGTGGGGAAGTGGGATTAGTTTTAGATTGATACAGAGCTATGGGGAGAGAGTGGGGCAGTGGGACTAGTTTTGGATTGCTCTAGCAAAGAGGCTGCACGGTTACTGAATGATCTCCTTCTGACCCGTAAACCTCTGGTTCTGTCGGAATTCTCTGTCTGAAGCTGACTAGTTGACAGAGCTCAGATTCCTACCCATTGTCCTCTCCATCACCACCTAGTGATACCAATGCACTTCAGGCCGGCCTTCCATCCTCCACCCTTCATTAACTTTAGCTCATCCAAATCTCTGCCCATATCCTAAACGGCGCCAAGTTCCCCTCACCTATCACCTCTGAGCTTACTGACACATTGACTCCTATTCTCCCAACGCCTCGTGTTCAAATCCTTCCATGGCCTCCCCGCCACCCCCCCCCCCCCCCCCCCCCAATCTCTATAACCTCCTCCAGCCTTGCAACCCTCCAAGATCTCTGCATTCCTCCAACTCTAGCCTCTTGTACATCCCCAATTTCCTTCGCCCCACCATTGGCGGACGTGCCTTCAGCTGCCTACGTCCCAAGCTCTCGAATTCCCTCCCTAAACCACTCCACCTCTACCTCTCCTCCTTTAAGACCTCCTTAAAAGCTGTGCCCTTGGCCAAGCTTTTTACCATCCCTCCTAATATCTCAACTTTTGGCACGGTGTCAATTTTCTATGAACCAATTGGGTGCTTCATAGCATCACGAAAACAAATTATCTGGTCATTATCTCACTGCTGTTTGTGGGACCTTGCTGTGCACAAATTGGCTGCCGCATTTCCTGCATAACAGCAGTGGCTTCGCCTCAAAGTCCAACTTCATTGGGGGTAAAGGTCTTTGGGACGTCCTGAGGGCCGCGTAAGGCGCTGTATAAATTCAAGTTCTTATCTCCTATTCGCCGCTCTTCTCTGTTGGCCAGTCCTAAGAGCATAAGAATTAGGAGCAGGAGTCGGCCATTCGGCCCCTCGAGCCTGCTCCACCGTTCAATAAGGTCATGGCTGATCTTTGACCTCAACTCCACTTTCCCGCCCGATTTCCATATCCCTCGATTTCCCCTAGAGTCCAAAAATCTATCGATCTCAGTCTTATATATACTCAATGACTGAGCATCCATAGTCCTTTGGGGTAGAGAATTCCCAAGATTCACCACCCTCAGTGAAGAAATTCCTCCTCTTCTCTGCCTTAAATGGCCGACCCCTTATCCTGAGACTGTGCCCCCTAGTTCTAGACTCTCCAGCCAGGGGGAAACAATCTCTCAGCATCTACCCTGTCAATCCCCCTCAGATTCTTATGTTTCAATGAGATCACCTCTCATTCTTCTAAACGCCAGTGTATAGGCCCAATCTCCTCAAAGGACAACCCTCTCATCCTTCTAACAATTTGATGGAGTCCCACCAAGTTTCGGTTTCAGGCTTGTCTCGCCGTGCCAGTCCTGAAATCTGTTTTTATTTCAGATTTCCGGCACTCAGTTGTGCAAATCTCTCCTTTTTATTTAAGTGTAAAGCTGTGGAGGTTGATTTACAGTGAGGGCTTTTTAATAGAAAGCAGGGAGGCTGTAACTGGCATCTGACAGAGTGCGAAATAACAAGAACTGTTGGGGCGATGAAGCGTTGATTTACTGTTCACAATAGATTTTTTTTGTAACTGAAGGTGCTGGTGGAGATTTGACAACTTAACGAATGATGTAAATATAACTTCTTGTGTTCCAATTCCCTGCAGCCATATATCATTTGTTAAAACTGATTTACTAAGTCTATTCAAACACTGCTGCAATCGTTCATGGTCTCACAGACCAAGGAAGGTTCAATTGGCCAGTCTCCTCTTGAGTTAGCTGACCCGATGGAGGGTGGCAGTAGGGGCACTGCAGTTGGCCTCCTAACCGGTAGGTTGGGGAAAAGATTCAGGCAGGTTGCCTGGTCCCATCCATTGACTTCCTCACCCCACCAGCCAACCCCTCTCCCACTGGATAGTGCTCTTGGTGAGGACAAGGATCGGGTTCAGTCGTTTTCTAGGCTTACATGAAGGAGAGCCACTTGGCTGAAGTCTCTCGGGGCTAGCAGTGCCCACGGACCAGTCTCCAGCAAGAGTCCTTGCTTTCGGTGGTGGGAATCGAGAACAAAAGGCTGGTGGAGATTCAAACTTTTTGGGGGTTAGGGGCAAATTTTTCTCCCCATTCGCCTCGGTTTTAAAATTCTCATCCTTGTGTTAAAATCACTCCATGACCCTCGCCCCTCCCAAACTCTGCCCTACAACCCTCCGAGGTCGTCCAACTCTGGCCCCTTGCGCATCCCTGATTTCCAACGCCCCCCCCATTAACGTCGGTGTCTTCAGCTGTCTAGGCCTAAAGCTCTAGAATTCACTCCCTACACCTCCCCCTTTCTACTTCCATCTTTAAATTGCTCCTTAAAACCTACTCAGTGACCAAACTTTTGGTCACCTGTCCTAATATCTCATGTGGCTCGGTGTCAAATTTTGTCTTGTAACGCTTTTGTGAAGCTCCTTGGGTTTTTTTTACTACATTAAAGGCACTATATAAATACAGGTTGTTGTTTGCTCCTCCTCCTGAGGGTGCTAGGGTACAGCTCCATGGGTGCTGGTTGCCCTCTGGTACCTCATCCAAGTCATAGTCATAACGGCACAGAAGGAGGCCTTTCGGCCCATTGAGTCCGTGCCGGCTCTCTAGAGCAATCCAGTCAGTCCCATTCCCCCGCTCTATCCCCGTAGTCCTGCAAGTTTATTTCCCTCAAGTGCCTATCCAGTCTCCCCTTGAAAACATTGAGTGTCTCCACTTCCGTCGGCAGTGAGTTCCAGGTCTTCACCACTCACTGCATAAAAAAGTTTTTCCTCACGTCCCCCCTGTATCTGTTGCCCAAAACCTTAAATCTGTGTCCCCTAGTCCTTGTACCATCAACCAGTGGGAACAGCCTTTCCCTGTCTAGCCTATCCAAACCCGTCATAATCTTGTACAGCTCTATCAAATCACCCCTCAACATCCTTTACTCTAATGAAAACAAATCCAGCTTCTCCAACCTGTCCTTGTAGCTAAGATCCCTCCATCCCTGGAACCATTCTGGTAAATCTCCTCTGCACCCTCTCAAGGGCCTTCACATCCTTCCTAAAGTGTGGTGACCAGAACTGGACGCAATACTCCAGCTGTGGCCAAACCAGCGCTTTATAAAGGTTCAGCATAACTTCTCTACTTTTGTACTCAATACCTTTATTTATGAAACCCAAGATCCCATATGCTTTGCTAACCACTCTCAATATGTCCTGCCACCTTCAGGGACCTATGCACATTAACTCCCAGGTCCCTCTGTCCCTGCACACTCTTTAAAACTGTGCCATTAAGTGTATATTGCCTCTCCCTGTTCCTTCTGCCCAAATGCATCACCTCACACTTCTCTGTATTAAATTCCATCTGCCACTTGTCTGCCCATTCTGCTAGCCTTTCTATGTCCTGCTGCAGTCAATTGGTATTATCATCACTGTTTGCCACATCCCCAAGTTTGGTGTCATCGGCAAATTTAGACATTTTACTCTGTTTCAATATCCAGGTCATTTTATCAAAAAAAGCAGTGGCCCCGGCACTGACCCTTGGGGAACACCACTGTCTACCATCCTCCAGTCTGTGAAACAGCCATTTACCACAACTCGCTGTTTTCTGTCCTTAAGCCAATTCCTTATCCAGGTTGCCACTGACCCACCTATTCCATGAGCCTCAATTTTGTTAACCAGCCTTCTATGTGGTACTTTGTCAAACGCCTTCTGAAAATCCATGTAGACAACATCCATTGCATTCCCTTCATCAATCCTCTCTGTTACTTCATCAAAAAATTCAATTAGATTAGTCAAACACGATCTGCCTTTTACAAACCCGTGTTGGCTCTCCTTAATTAGCTTAAACCTCTCCAAGTGCCCATTAATTTTTTCCTTGGTTATTGCTTCTAAAACTTTACCCACCACTGATGTTAAACTGACCGGCCTGCAGTTACTAGGATTGTCCTTACACCCTTTCTTGAACAATGGTGTCACATTTGCCACTTTCCAATCCTCAGGCACCTCCCCCGCATCTAGGGAAGATTGGAAAATTATGGCAAGCCCTTCTGCTATCTCCTCCCCCAATTCCCTTAGAAACCTGGGATGCAAGCCATCTGGACCAGGTGACTTATCCCCTCTAAGCATACCCAGCCTTTCTAGTACATCCTGTACATCAATTTTCACCCCTTCCATTGCTTTTACCTTTTCCACTTCTACCGATATTTTGTCAGCATCCACCTCCTTAGTAAACACTGATACAAAGTACTCATTAAGTATTCTAGCCTTGCCCTGTACCTCTAAGCATATATCACCACCATTGTCCCTAATAATAGGCTCCACCCCATCTCTTACTACCTGCTTGCTGTTCACATGCTGGTAGAAGATTTTTGGATTCCCTTTTATGTTAACCGCCATTCTACTCTCATATTCACTCTTTGCCAATCTTATTTTCATCTTCACATCCCCTCTCAATTTATTGTATTTGGTCTGGTTCTCCCTTGAAGAATTCACCTGACATTCATCATACACCCTCTTTTTTTTTGTTTCATCATCTTCTCTATCTCCCTCGTCATCCAAGAAGCCCTTGCTTTGGTATCTTTACCCTTCCCTCTTGTTGGAATGTACCTAGCCTGTACTTGGAACATCTCCTCCTTAAAGATCACCCATTGTTCCGCTACAGTTTTTCCTGTCAGTCTTTGGTTCCATTTTACCCTGGCTAGATCCTTTCGCATCCCATTGAAGTTAGCCCTATTCCAGTTTAGAAGTTCCACTCTAGATTGTTCCTTGCTTCTCTCCATTGTTAATCTAAATCTTATGATACAATGATCACTCGTACCCAAGTGTTCTCCCACAGACACTTGGTCGACCTGGCCCACCTCATTCCCCAGCACCAGATCCAGCAATGCCTCCTTCCTAGTTGGGCCAGGAACACACTGGTCAAAGAAATTCTCCTGAACACATTTCAGAAATTCCTCCCCCTCCTTTCCCTTTACCCCAGCATTATCCCAATCGATATTTGGGTAATTAAAGTCCCCTAATATCACCACTCTATAGCTCTTGCATATCTCTGCGATTTCCCTGCAGATTTGCTCCTCTACCTCCCTCACTATTTGGAGGCCTATAGAATACCCCCAATAGCGGGATCATACCCTTTTTGCTCCTCAACTCTAACCAAACGGATTCTGTCCTTGTCCCCTCAAGAACATCCTCCCTTTCCAACACTACAATGTCTTCCTTAATCAGCACTGCCACCCCACCTCCCTTTTTTCCTTCCCTATCTTTTCTGAACACCTTGTACCCTTGAATATTAAGTGCCCAGTCCTCACCGTTTTTAAGCTACGTTTCCATTATTGCCACGTGGCTAATTGTGCTTGTAGCTCACCAACATTATTCACCACACTGTTTTCGTACATGCATTCTAAACCCATTTTTGAATTTTTCGTAGTCTTAATCTGCTCCTATCTAATGGTACTACTTCTGCCTCTAGTACTATCCAACACACTCATTCTTTTATGCACCTTTATTCCTCTTTTCTACTCCTATATGCTGGTGCCCATCCCCCTGCCAAGCTAGTTTAAACCCCCCCCCCCCCAACAGCATTAGCAAACCTCCTTGTGAGAATATTGGTCCCGGCTCTGTTGAAGTGTAACCCATCCGGCTTGTACAAGTCCCACCTTCCCCAGAAATGGTCCCAGTGCCTCAGGAATCTAAAGCCAGCCCTCCCTCCTGCACCATCTCTCCAGCCACGCATTCATCTGCCCTATCCTCCTATTCCTGTACTCACTAGCACGTGGCACCGGGAGTGATCCGGAGATTACTACCTTTGAGGTCCTGCTTTTTAATCTCTTTCCTAGCTCCCTATTGTCTGCCTGCAGGATCTCATCCCTCTTTCTGCCTATGTCATTGGTACCGATATGGACAACGACCTCTGGCTGTTCACCCTCCCCCCCCCCCCCCCCCCACCCCCTCAGAGTGTCCTGCAGCCGCTCAGTGACATCCTTGACCCTGGCACCAGGGAGGCAACATACCATCCTGGAGTCACGTCTGCGTCCACAGAAACGCCTGTCTGCTCCCCAAACCAATGAATCCTCTATATTGCTCTTCCAATCTTCTTTCTCTTCCCCCCCCCCCTCTTTCCTCCCCCCCCCCCCCCCCCCTGTGCAGCTGTGACCATAAACCATCTAGATAGTGGGCAACATTGGCCCACAAGACCACGGTGGGTTGGGGGTGGGGGAGGAAAGCGTGCTTACTCCTCACTGTTTCTTTTATTCGGACATGGGTGATGAGCCAAGGCCCAGAGCAGGGCACCATGGTCCGTACTTTTTGATAGATGGTTAGATAGAAAGAAAAGAAAATTTGCATCTATACAGCACCATTCGCGACCTTGGGACGTCCCAAAGCACTTTACAGCCAATGAAATACTTTTTGAAGTGTAGTTAGTGTTATAAGGTAGGAAACATGGCAGCCAATTTGCACACAGCAAACTCCCACAAACAGCATTATGATAATGACCAGATAATCTGTTGCAGTGATGTTGGTTGAGGGATAAATATTGGCCCCAGGACACCGGGGATAACTCTCCTGCTCCTCTTCAAAATGGTGTCATGGGATCTTTTATGGCCACCTGAGACAGCAGACGGGGCCTCGGTTTAACGTCTCTTCTGAAAGACGGCACCTCCGACAGTGCGGCGCTCCCTCAGTACTGCACTGGGAGTGTCGGCCTAGATTTTGAGCTCAAGTCTCTGGAGTGGGACTTGAACCCATAACCTTCTGACTCGGTGCTACCCACTGAGCCGTGGCTGATCGATAGAAGATGAGGTATGAGATAAATCAGGAAGTACTGTAGTAATTAGATGACGCCAAGTTTGAACATAACGTAAGAAGCAGGAGTCGGCCAATCGGCCCCTCGAGCCTGCTGCGCCATTCAATAAGATCATGGCTGATCCAATCTTGGCCTCAACACCACTTCCCGCTCTCTCCCCACACCCCTTGACTCCCCTGTAGTTCAAATGTCTGTCAATCTCCGCCTTGAATATATTCACTGACTCCGCCTCCACAGCTCTCTGGGGCAGAGAATTCCAAAGATTCACGACCCTCTGAGAGAAGAAATTCCTCCTCATCTCCGTGAATTGCAAGAAGGTAATCTTGTCCAAGCCTGATGTCAGGTGGCGGTGAGCTGCCGCCTTGAACCACTGCAGGTTTTCCTCGTGGTTCAATTCAACTGAGTGGCTTGCTAGGCTATTTCAGAGGGCAGTTAAGAGTCTGGAGTCACATATAGGCCAGACCGGGTAAGGGCAGCAGATTTCCTTTCCTAAAGGACATTAGTGAACCAGATGGGTTTTTATGGCAATCCGGTAGTTACATGGTCACCATTACTGATGCTAACTTTTTATTCCAGATTTATTTAATTAATTAATTCAAATTCCCCAACTTGTGTCTCCAGATCATTAGTCCAGGCCTTCGGTTTCTAGTCCAGTAACATAATCCTGTGTGCAAATTGGCTGCGGTGTTTATTACATTACAACAGTGACTACAGCCAATGAAATACTTTTTGAAGTGTAAAGTGCTTTGAGACGACCTGAGGTTGTGAAAGGCACTATATAAATGCAAGTCTTATTTTAAATGCACGTCTCAAAACTATGTCAAATTAGGTAGATGTAGAAAAGGTGTTCCACTTGTGGGAGAGTCCAAAACTAGGGGCCATCAATATAAGACGGTCACTAATAAATCCAATCAGGAATTCGGGAGAAACCTCTACCCAGAGAGTGGTGAGAATGTGGATCCTGCTAACTGGTTGAGGCAAATATCATAGATGCATTTAAGGGGGTGCAAGATAAGTAAACAAGGGAGAAAGGAATAGAAGGATATGCGGCTAGGGTGAGATGAATTTAGGGTGGCGAAGGGTCTTCGACCTGAAACGTTGACTCTATTTCTCTCTCCACAGATGTTGCCTGGCCTGCTGAGTTTTTCCAGCGTTTTCTGTTGTTATTTCGGATTTCCAGCATCCGCAGTATTTTGCTATCATATTAGGGTGGGAGGAGATTAGTGTGGAGCTTAAACGCCGGCACAGACCAGTTGGGCCGAATGGCCTCTTTCTGTGCTGTTATTCTATATAAGTTGTGCTTGGCATTTCAACGATGGCTGATTATCGGGGACAATCTGTGGTCAGTTTGATTGTATTTCCTTCCACTTGCTGGCAGGAACTGAATAGTGAAACTGAGCTGTGTACACGACAGCTGCTTTGTGCATTTGTTTTTTTTTTAATTGGCTTTGCGTGACTTAGCAAAGTGAAGGAGACTGAGTTCCAGCTCTCGCTGCTCGCAGTTAGCTTGTTTTTGTTTAAGGGTGATTGTATTTTTTTTTTAAAGACCGTCCCTGACTCACTTGCTCGTTAGTTTACGACGTGAGTGGAAATCTGTTTATTACTTTTTGGGAGGGATCCTTGCCAAGAAAGATCCCTTGAGCAGGAAAGACCTGGTCACAGGCTGGTCGACGATCAAGTTCATGCTTCATGGAGCCATGGCAGTGTTCTGCTCTCCTCGAGTACGCAGCCGTTCAGTATAAAAATCACCACCAGCCTTTCATAAGAACATAAGACGCAGGAGTAGGTCATTTGGCCCCTCGAGCCTGCTCCGCCATTCAATAAGATCATTTCCTTGATGATGCAGTACCAAATGCTGGAAGTGGACAGTAGCTCCATCAGCATCGGAATGATCTACCTTTTCTCTTGCGTATCCCCGATTTCCATCGCTCCACCATTGGTGGCCGTGCCTTCAGCTGCCTGGGCCCCAAACTCTGCAATTCCCTGCCTAAACCTCTCCGCCTCTCCTTTTTTAAGATGCTCTTGAAAATTTACCTAGTCACCTATCCTAATATCTAGTTCTGTGGCTCGGTATAAAATGTTTGTCTGATACCGCTTCTGTGAAGCACCTTGATATGTTTTATGACGTTAAAGGCACTGTGTAAATGCAAGTTGTCGTAGGACTCGCTGGTTCGTGACCAGGAGTGATGCCTTGGCTGACTTTTTCCTTCTGACTTTACCTCCCCTTCCTCCCCATGACTTCTTACCTGTTATTCATGTGTCAGCCTTGGCTGTGAGTGATGACAAACCTTTTGACTACAGGAGCTGATTCTGTCTTCTCACTTGACATATGCGAGTTGCTGGAAAGCAATGCTAAACCTTCATAAATCACTGTTTAGGACCCAGCTGGAGTATTCTGGGCACTGCACTTCAGTAAGGATGTCAAAGCCTTGGAGAGGGTGCAGAGGAGATTTACTAGAATGGTACCAGGGATGAGGGACTTCAGGTATGTGGAGAGACTGGAGAAGCTGGGATTGTTCTCCTTGGAGCAGAGAAGGTTAAGGGGAAATTATAGAAACATAGAAGATAGGAGCAGGAGTAGGCCATTCGGCCCTTCAAGCCTGCTCCGCCATTCAACGAGATCCTGGCTGATCATCCAAACCCGAGCACCCGGTCCCTACACTGACAGCCATCCCACCCAAGCCCTATCCCCGTAACCCCACGTATTTAATCCCCCCCTAACACTAAGGGCCAATTTTTATCATGGCCAACCAACCTAACCCGCACATCTTTGGACTGTGGGAGGAAACCGGAGCACCCGGAGGAAACCCACGCAAACACGGGGAGAATGTGCAAACTCCACACAGACGGTCACCCAAGGCCGGATTTGAACCCGGGTCCCTGGCGCTGTGAGGCAACAGTGCTAACCACTATTAAGAGGTGATCAAAAATTGAGGGTTTTGATAGAGTAAACAAGGAGAAACTGTTTCCACTGGCAGGAGGGTCGGTAACCAGAGGACACAGATCTAAGATAATTGACAAAGAAAAATTAGGGGCGGGGTGGGAAATGAGAGATTATTTATTTATGCAGAGAGTTGTTGTGATCTGGAATGCACTGCCTGAGGGTGAAAGCAGATTCAATAGTAAACAGATTTTCACATATACAGGAAACTTTCTGATATCCGGCACTGACGGGACCGAGCTGCTGCCGTAACATCAAAAGTGCCGGACATACCAGAGTTAATGTTTAAACATACGAAACTGAGAAGCTCCATGTGAATCAACAAACCCTGTTGCTTAACAACAGCTTCAAAACAGTCGCTGCAGCTGCAAGCGTCTGTAGCTGAAGCTGTTGCTATAGCTACAGACCTTGCAGTGCTTGACTGGGGGGGAGGGGAAAAAGCAACGAGAACTAAAAAAAACATATAGAAAACGGCTCCTGATTTTTGCTGTTAGACCGAGTATTCCGGACATATAACCTCCGGATAAACCAAAGTTTCCTGTACTTGAAAAGGAAACATTTGAGGGCTATGGGCAATGTTCCCCCTGAGGTGCATGGCCGCTGGGAGGTCCCGCTCGGGCCACTCGCCAGCTGCTGCCGCTGGAAAAGAGACCGCACAACAAATTTAAAGGGACACCAAAAAAGATTGGCTATGGGAAAAGAGCAGGGGAGTGGGATTAATTGGATAGCTCTTGTAAAGAGCTGGCACAAGCACGATGGGCAGAATGGCCTCCTGTGCTGCATCATTCTAGGAGATGGAAGCCTGCCTGATCTCTTCTCTCTATCCCAGCAGTATTGAGGAGGCCAGGTTGTATTGACTCTGCTGCTGCTCCAGCTTAGCAACATGGGCTTTCCATCCTTGAAGTGACTGAGAGGTGGCTTCTTGAGTTACATAAGATAGCAGCCGGTATGGAAGAGGTAGAGCTGGATGGTCACTAAGCAGGGAGCAGGACAGGGGACACACAACCATACTAATGAAAGGGCCAACTTGGACTCGCTGTGGGGAAGCTCCACCCCAAAGAGTGGTCAGCACGGGAAATGGACTTCCTGACCCGAGAGTGGAGGCAAAAACCAGGCAATCCTTGAAGAAGCTGTTGATTATTGTGATGGGAGGGATGGTCATAGTCTCTCCCTGAATGTGCTACGGTGGGCCAAATGGCCTTCCTCGTCGGTACATGTCTCATGATATGGGCTTGGCGTGCTTTAGTTTCAGTAGGTTTGAGGCATGTGCTGTTGTGTTGAATTCCTCTTCCTTTTCCTCCCCCTACCCCACCTAATAATAAAGAAAAAGACTTACATTTATATGGCGCCTTTCACGACCATCAGACGTCTCAAAGTGCTTCACAGTCAATGACGTACTTTTTGAAGTGGAGTCACTGTTGTAATGTAGGAAACACGGCAGCCAATTTGTGCACAGCAAAGACCCACATGTAATAATGACCAGATAATCTGTTTTTGTTATGTTGGTTGAGGGATAAATATTGGCCAGGACACCAGGGATAACTCCCCTGCTCCTCTTCGAAATAGTGCCATGGAATCTTTTACATCCACCTGAGAGGGCAGACGGGGCCTCTGTTTAATGTCTCATCCAAAAGACGGCACCTTGGACAGTGCAGCACTCCCTCAGCACTGCACTGGCGTGTCAGCCGAGCTTTGTGTGGTCAAGTCCCTGGAGTGGGACTTGAACCCACAACCTTCTGACTCCGAGGCGAGGGTGCTGCCCACTGAGCCACGGCTGACACTAATAACTGGGGACACAGTTGCAGAAATCTATTGGCAGAATGCCCCTGGTTACAGTCTGGGTGCCCGAGGCGCAAGTTCTGTTGAAAAGCGTCAAGACTGAGTCGTTCTGTCCTTTCTGATTTCAGGTCCTGCCGCTGCAAATGAAGGAGTGCTGGCCAACTTCTTTAACAGTTTATTGAGTAAAAAGACGGGTTCTCCTGGGAGTCCTGGAGCCGGAGGAGTACAGAATGCAGCCAAGAAGTCAGGTAAGCTCTTGTCACCTGTCGCATCCATCCGGGCCGGAGGTGACTCATTCAATAGCATTGTTACCACCGAGGTTTCAGTAAAGCAGCCTGGCGGGTGGGAGCAAGTTTCATACATCCTCACTGGAAGCATCCATCAGTACTTCTAACCGCGGCGACAATTTGGAGCATGAATTGAGGGTATCTTGCTGGCTGACCTCTGAATTTTGGAGACCAGGAAGATCCCACCGTAAGATCCTTGGTCCGTGCTGAGTTAACTGGTCATCGCCAGGGCGGTGACAATTGGCTGCGGTGTCCCTGGTGTATCGAAAGGATAATCTTCCAGAGGGGTGGGGTGGGGGTCGCTGCTCCTGATTGCCTGCACAGCAATTCCTGCTGGTAACATACATGTACGGATGTTGGGTCAGCCCGCGAGTAATGGTCTGTTAATGTTGCCCATGGGCAGCCACCTAACACTTACCATCGAAACACATGGATAATGACCGCTTGGGTAAGACGCTGGAGGTTGACCACTGCCTGTGGGAACAGGACCTGTATCAGGTCGTCAACACTTCAAGGAGGGGTGGAGAGGGGTAAAGTTACTCCAACTTTTAACATAGACATCTTGTAGACTGGGGCTTGCTGATTCACATCTGCAAATTCCGAGGGACGCTTGGGAAGAGATAGCAGAGGCTCAGGCTAGATAAGGGTGGCGGTGGAAAATCTACACTGTCCAGTCAAGAGGAGGAGGAAGGAATTTTTAATCTCGTATCAAACCTTGTTCAAGGTTTTTAATACTTGTGCCCTCCAGTCCAGTTTTTTTTATTGTCCAAGTTACGGTGTATGCGTCCGCGATATCTGTACTAATTATTTACAGACCTGGATCATGTCCCCTGTCGCCTTTTTGTTCCCCCCCCACCCAGTGAAAATAAGCTTAGTTGTTGGAGCCTTTCTGCATCACTCCGTCCCCTAAAGACTGGAATCGCCCTGCTCTTGTATCCTGTACAAAACTACTGCTGCAGTACTCGCCTTCCCCATTAGTTACTGACTAAACCTCAGAGTTTGAGCTGTAACTCTCGCTTCAGCTGGGACCAGGGGCTTGAATGGAAGCAGCTCGAGGTTGTTGGGATGCTGTCCAACTGTAATGACGCCAGAGGGCTTTGGGGCATATGTTGCTTCCAAAATTGTAATTTTGTTTTTTGTGTGTTGATGGGGAAAATCGGAGATAAATCAGGCATCAGGAACTGTGTGCTGAGAAGTTCTCAAGATCTTGGTATCAATCAGGCTACACAACCAGCCAGACAATTCCCATTGGAGTCAGTTGGAAATTCCTGAAATTCTTGGAAGCGGAGAGACTGGATCTTCAAGCTGTTTGAAAAGTAACTAAGACATTCACTCAGCAACCAACCTCGGGGTGGTCATGAGGCATTATCCCGATGCTTTATAACCATACCTGTCGAGTAGTTTCATACTAGATTTATGAAACTCCCACAGTGGCTGTCTAAGTAAAGAAAAAAAAGTCTTGCATTTATTTAGCAACTTTCTCGGGCAAAGCACAGATTGACTAACTCGGCGCAAGCCGGGAATCTAACCTGCGATCCTCTCCTGTATGGTGTAGCGTTACAGCACGCAGTCTCTTCTGAGTCAGAGGTTCGTGGGCACTCCAGAGACTTGAGCACAAAAATCTAGCCCGACATTTCAGTGCCGTACTGAGGGAGCGCTGCACTGTCGGAGGGGCAGTACTGAGGGAGCGCCGCACTGTCGGAGGGGCAGTACTGAGGGAGCCCTGCACTGTGTGAGGTGCAGTCTTTCAGATGAGACGTGAAATCGGAGGCCTTGTGTCTGCCCTCTTGGGTGGATGTAAACACAGCGCTGTTCTGAAGAAGAGCAAGGGAGTTCTTCCTGGTGCCCTGATCAATATCTATCCTTCAACCAACATTACTGAAAAACATTATTTGGTCACCATCACGTTGCTGTTGCTGGGATCCACATTTCCCGCAAAGCGCTTTGGGACATCCTGAGGTCACGAAAGGCGCTATATAAATGCATCTCTTTTTTCTTTGCTGCCTGCAAGAAATTAAAGTCAGTTTGTCTCTTCAGCTGCCCTTGTATGCTGCAACTGAGTCTCTGTGTGCCAGTGATCTGCGCTGAACCCTGATTGCCGGAGATATTGATGCTGACCCCCAGGTATTGCCACATAGGATGACAGGACGTGGTTTTTTGTGCCCGTAATTTCCCCCCTCTAGTTCCACCACCCCCCCCCCCCCCCCCAAACCCTCCACTCCAGGTTTGTTGAGGGGCAGGAAGCATTGAAGGAAAATGGAAATTCCCAAAGGAAGAGAGAAGAATCCCATTGGATCCACCAGCCTGGATATACAGCAAGGGACCCTTCCTTAAGCATATTGTGTTTAAATCTTGCCCTACTGCTGCTTGGGCGTACAAATTACATGGTTTGGCTAACAGTCGGAGCCATCATTTGAAGTTTGGCATTAAGATAACCTCATTATCATTTCCCCCCCTTCCCCGTGGCCCACATCTCATCTCTTTCCTCCTTCCAATTCCACATCTGCCTCACTTTTCACCGTCTCTTTGATCCTTGCTCCCATTTCCCCCTTTGTCTCACTTCTTATCGTCTCTCTCCTCGATTTTCTCTTCCCTTTGCCCTACTTATCATCCTCTCTTTCTCCTTTGTCCCATTTCTTAGTGAAATTGCGGTACCTCGCGACCATCGAGCCCAGCTGCCCATGCGAGTAACTAATGCAGACAGATCTGCTGTGTAATCCAAGGATTCCCTCTAATTCCTATTAATTTGGAACAGATGCCAGAAGAGTTAAAGAATGGAATAATCTGCCAGGCAGGGAGGATATTTAAAGCACAGGTGGATGCTAGGCTGGGAGAGTTAGAGGGATGAAATTTGTTGGGTCCCAATGTTACTTTTCTCATTCTTGATTTTTTTTTTCGTCTTGCTATGATGTTTTATTCTCTCTGATCCATGCTCAAGTTGCAGCTGAGGGGGAAAGAAAGAAAGACTTGCATTTATATAGCGCCCTTCACGACCACTGAACATCCCAAAGCGCTTTACAGCCAATGAAGTACTTTTGAAGTGTAGTCAATGTTGTAATGTAGGGACTGAGGGTGCAAGCCCCACTCCAGAGACTTGAGCACAAAAATCTAGGCGGACCCTCCCAGTGCAGTGCTGAGGGAGCGCTGCACTGTCGGAGGTGCCGTCCTTTGGACGAGATGTTAAACCGAGGCCCCGTCTGCCCCCTCAGGTGGGTGTAAAAGATCCCATGGCACTCTTTCGAAGAAGAGCAGGGCAGTTATCCCCGGTGTCCTGGGCCAATATTTATCCCTCAATCAGTCTCATCCAAAAGATGGCACCTCCGGCAGTACAGCACCCCCTCAGCACTGCACTGGGGGTGTCCGCCTAGATTATTCTGCTCATTTCTCTGGAGTGGGACTTGAACCCACAGTCCCTACATTACAACAGTGACTACACTCGGTCTCCCCTTCTTCCTACAATCTGAAGGCTTTTAAAACCCAGCTCACCTACCTTACTGACATTAAGCGACGGTTTTACAATGGAAGAGCGAAGATTGAGGGCGGTAAGGAGTTCCGCAGTAGAGTTAGAGTAGGTGAAAAGAAAGAAATGACTTGCATTTCTATAGCGCCTTTCATGGCCTCAGGACGTCCCAAAGCGCTTTACAGCCAATGAAGTACTTTTTGAAGTGTAGTCACTGTCGTAATGTAGGAAACATGGCTGCCAATATGCGCACAGCAAGCTCCCACAAACAGCAATATGATAATGAGCAGATCATCTGTTTTAGTGATGTTGATTGAGGGATAAATATTGGCCAGGACACCGGGGAGAACTCCCCTGCTCTTCGAAATAGTGGCCATGGGATCTTTTACGTCCACCTGAGAGAGCAGACGGGGCTTCAGTTTAATGTCTCATCCGAAAGACGGCATCTCCGACAGTGCAGCACTCCTTCGGTACTGCACTGGAATCTCCGCCTAGATTTTTATGCTCAAGTCTCTGGAGTGGGACCTGAACCCCACGACCTTCTGACTCGGAGTGAGAGAGTGCGACCCACTGGCTGAGGAGAGTCAGGCTGCTCTTACGGGCTCTGTTGCGGATTCTTGGAGCTAGTTGCTGGGAAGTGTGCAAGAGTAGCTTGGGGGATGAGGATACTCCCTCTGACCTCTTCCAGTGTCGTGGGTGGGCATGTAGCACTGGGTCATGGAACTAATCTTGGTGCCCAGTTATGCTCTTGAACTTCCACTGTGCATTTTATGTATTCCACAGCTTTTAAACCACTTATTTCCCTGCCTTGCTTTGCTGCCTCGTTCTTAAATAAGCCTTTCTGCATGCAGCACTAAGTTGTGAGGCTTTGATGCTATTTTTGTTTTCACTCAAGAATTCAGAGTGCTGACTTTATTGTTGAGTAGGAACAGGCCACTTGGTTCTTTTTTTAAATGCAAAGTTTTACTTTTTATTGGACTTTTTTTAAAGTCCCAAAGCTCTGCTCACACCGATTGCTTCGAAACAGTGACTTGCATCGAAATATATCGAAGTTACAACGTGGAAACCGGCCATTTGGCCCAACCAGTCCGTGTCGATGTTTACCCTCCATGCGAGCAAATAGTCCCAATCACATTTACCACCCTGTTCCCATATCCCTTCAACCCCCTTTTCTTTATCTCCCCCCCCCCCCCCCCCCACCTCTCCAATCTAATCTTGAATGTTGACATAGTTTCTTCGTCAACTTCTAACCCGGGAAGTGAATCCCACAGCCTCACAACTCTGAAAAAGTTTCTCCTGCCCTCTGTTCTAAACCTTTTACCTTTTAGTCTTGTACCTTGACCTCAACTACTGTTTATTTTAGGTTAATGTGGCAGCCATTTTGGTGGTGTTGGATGAGAATGTTGGCCAAGCTATCCGAGGAACTGCCTGCTCTTCGAATAATGCCGTTTGATCTTTAACAGACAGACATTCTCGGTTTAAGGTCTCGTCGCTGCACAGAACTCTGATAATGCCGCACCAGAGTGTCAGTCAGGACCCTGAGCTCGGGTTCCAACTGGGGCATGTACTCCCACTCCTGAGTGCTACCAACTAATTTTAACCTATGTACCTGGACCCCCAAGTCACCCTATCCTTAATTATAGACTCTAGCAATTTCCCAGCAACAGGTGTTAGGCTAACTGGTCTATAATTCCCCTCTCGCCATTCTTAAATAGCGGAGTAACATGCGCAATATTCCAATCTAAAGGAACGGTTCCTGAATCGGGAAAACTTTGGAAGAGGAAAGGAAAAAAATTTGCAGGGCTTTGGAGAAAGGGCAGTGGGAGAGTGAGACTAATTGGGTAGCTCTCTCAAAGAGCTGGCACAGGCACAATGGGCCCAATTAGCCACCTTTTGTGCTGTATGATTCTATGCCACAGACTGGGAGAAAGAACTGAAAAAATCTTAAGGAATGTACAGGACAGGATTTACACACACTGTTGATTGGCTGTTTCACGCAGTTTTTTTTTTTTTAATTGTGCGTCTCTCTCCAATTTTATTTCTAGGACAAAAGCCGGTTTTAACAGACGTTCAAGCAGAGCTGGACAGGATGTCTCGAAAGCCAGATTCCGTAGTCACAACAAACAACTCTTCTCCCACAGAAAATGAAGCCTAAAAGCTGCAGACACACTGTGTATAATATAATATTTAAAATAAAAGACCAAATTAGACAATTGTATCAATCGAGAGGGCCAGCAGTTGTCTAACGCGGCAGCGGCTATCTGTTTTTGTTTGGGGGGCATGAAGGCATTAACTAAATTTAAAAATGACTTGTCGCAGGATAAGTGTGTGCATCCCTGTGTCTGACAACACCTTAATCAACAAAAAACAAAGCGTTTTATCGGAAAGGTTAAGGGGAAAAAGTCTCGCTTAGTACATTGGCAAAGAGGTGTGTCGTTGGGGTTTGAGGTAGAGAGGGAGAGGTTGGGGAAGGAAATCGGACTGGGTCGCTTAGCAAGTTACACTTTCTGGGGGGTTGGGGAGGTGGGTACGAAGAGATCTTGGAATTGGTGACTTGAGATTAATAGTGGAAGTTGCACTGTTGTTCCCTTTACCTATTGACTGCTTGTTGATTAGTCGGTGAGCAATGCCAGTGCGTCAGCCCAGACAGTGTCGGTCAGTTAGTAATCTGCACAGCCGGGTATTGGTTGGAAGGACCGAGCTGGTGCAGGAGGTGGGACCACTAACAGCGGCAGGGTGTGACGGGAGGGAAGGGGAGGAGATGGGGAGAAGGATAGCGAGATGGGGAGTGAGGAGGAGGGAGTCTGAGTCCGTGGCTGTTATTTAACTAACCGAAGTGTAGAAACACAGCACAGTGTGAAACTTTTTTTTTAAGGAACTGTTTGAACAAATCAGGACTCGTGAAGGCGGGTGGGGAAATAACTCTTAAAATCATGAATTGATCAAAGACCAAAATGTGTCTCTTGAATTTTTAAACACTTTTGGGATGTTTCGAGGGCACTTTGAATGATTCGATGTTGAGGACACGGGGAGGAGGAGGGGGAACCTGCGGGATACAAGTGCCTGACACACCACTATGCAGGTGTCACAGTAAGCGCTCAACTCGAACATGCACTATAGCACAAGCGGTCAGTCGCTTCATGGCGTTTTTTTTTTTTTTTTTTTTAAGTTAATTTAAAAGTTATTTTATCAAGTAATGGAACCATTTTTTTGTTTGTTTTAAATTTTTCTGATAGCTCCTGCCTTCCTTGAACCGTAGTGAGTTAGGCCACCCTGAGACAAGAACGGACGAAAAGGGGAAAAAAAGTAGTTTCTCTTTTTTCTTTTTCTCCCCCCCCCCAACCCCACTCCTCCCATTAAAAGATATATCCAAGGAAAGCATCATTCCATTGTCGAGCTGCAGTTAATGAAATGGCACATTATTTCTCTCTGATTGTAAACACTACTCGATGTAAAGTACCTTATTGCATTGCATTCTCCAGGGGATTACCACGGATTGGGATTGTGCGGACTTCTACATTCTGTTGCACGAACTGTACTAACCTGTGCTGAAATGGGAGGTCTGGATAATCGGCATTTTCCCTATAACATTGCATATATATTATTAAAAAAGCAGTAATATATTTACCACTGAAAGCTGGGCATAATTAGCTACTTCCGTGTACTTTCCAATAGCAAGGCTGTTTGTATAATTTTTATTTTTTATTTTTATTTTTTGAAGCTCTTGTGTGTAATATGTGTACCCCGGAGGTAACCGGGAATGACGCACTCCTGCAGAAGTGGATTGTTCCCGGGTTCCTTGCGCCGAGAGGGGGAAATGTTTGCAGGATTGTCTGGAGAATTTACCTGAAATCTATAACCAAAGTTGCTGTAGCTTTGGAGAGACTGCACAGTTGGTCCACTGTTTTATTTCAGTTTTTTTTAGATTAAACTGCTGGAACCAAACACGCAAATAAACTGCTTCGACGATAACCGAACAAAAGGTTAATCCGTATAACTGTTGTATAGTGGGATGCTGAATAATTGTTACACTAACCTTGAGAAACCCAATTAATGCTTAGTGGACGTTTTTCTGTCTTTGTCTCTTCCTAATCCACCCCTTCCTCCCTTTCCCCTGCCCCCATTTTGCCTTTTCATTTGTCTCTACTGTCTGCATTTTTTTTGTCTCTTTCCACCCCCACCCCCAGCTTTTTCAGTCTGGATATCTGTTTCTTCTGTGTCTTCTACTTTTACCTCCCATCTCCCTCTCCCTCTCCCTCTCTCTCTCTTCCTTCCCTGTTTCTTGGCAGTGTTTGTGTGTCTCTCCCTCTTGCCCTTTGTCCATTTTTCAGTTAGCGCTTTTGTCCTACTTCTCCTCTTCCCTCCTTTCTTCAGTCTGTGCCTCGCTCCCTTTGTATTTCTCTCTCCCTCTCTACGTTCATCGAGTTGCAATTCTGACCAGAAGATGCTGTAGTCTGGATGATCTGCCTCGATCTTGTTGACCTACTCCGATCAGAACTGAAATGATACGTTTATGCTGCTTCATCTAAAGTTTGCACTTGAGATATTTTGCAGGCAGAAAACAACAAATTGGCATTTTAGAAACAACTTTAAAATGAAAAATTATTTAACAAAGTGAAATGAGTGCTAATGTTCACCTTTTAATGAAGGGGGGATATTTAATAGAGGGAGAGAGATAGGGGAGATATATATATATAGAAATATAAATAGGATTCTCCATTTACCATATTAGGTTAAACCTTTTTGTACTACGTGTCGGACTGAAAGTGTAACATGGAGACGAGGGTTCTGATTTAGTTCACGTGTATGGCTTTAACCTGATACAGTTGTGTGCAATCTTGCTTTTTCTCTACTGCTGACAAAGACAAAAATGTGTGTCTCCACGTACCGGCTTCAATAAATGTGAATCCAGACTCACTGTTGCCTGCCCTTGTTTTCCGGTGTTTAGATTGGGTGGCGGTAGCTTCCGAAGTCGCTGACTGCTGGGATACGGGTTCCACGGGCCCTGACCCGCGCTGGGATACGGGTTCCATGGGCCCTGACCCACTCTGGGATACAGGTTCCACGGGCCCTGACCCGCGCTGGGATACGGGTTCCATGTGCGCTGACTCCGTGCTGGGATACGGGTTCCATGTGCGCTGACTCCGTGCTTGTTAGGTGGTTGAGGACAGGACTAGTGTCTGCTGTGATGCTCTCCATTGTTGAATAGCCCGCTAGTATTCACTGTCTCTGCTCATGTATGAAGAATTGGAACTTGGGTTCGGTATCAGAGGGTTATCTGCTCTCCTAGAACTGTGTCCCAGCAAGGAGTCAGAGCGTGTTGTGGGGGTGAAAGGTCATTACTTTCACTTAGTCAGGGGTTATCCCTTTTGGGACACTCTTAATGCAAATGTTGCAAGAAACTCTGGCTCTCAAGTCCTATTTTGTCACCAATTCACTTGTTTTTCTTTCAATAATTGATACGACATCATTGGGGGCCAATGACTTTGAGTATGCTAGTGCGAAAGTAGGCTAAGCTGCTCTACCCCCTCTCTCCCTCCTTCTCCCCTCCCCCCCCCCCCCCCCCCCAATCCTGCTCATTGTTCCTCCCCACCCACCTGTTTGACTGTTACACTCCTACTGTACTCCACTCCAGTACAATTCACAATTCAAATCGCTTTATTGGCATGATAAGTTACATCTTATGTTGCCAAAGCATCAAAATACATTTATGGTTGAGCCCTGAGGGCTCAGCAAGTTTATCCAGTGAGGGCAAAGTAATTTGCATTTATATAAAGCACCTTTAATAAAGAAATACTTGCATTTATATAGCGGCTTTCACAAACACCAGCCATCCCAAAGCACTTTACAGACAATGAAATACTTTTGAAGTGTGGTCACTGTTGTAATGTAGGAAATTGTGCACCGCAAGCTCCAAAAAACAGCAATGTGATAATTAAGTAACAGATTACCTGGGGATTATGTTGTTTGAGGGATACATATTAGCCAGGACGCCGGGGAGAACTCCCCTGCTCTTTCTCGCAATAGCGCCATGGGATCTTTTACATCCACCTGAGAGCAGACGGGGCCTCGGTTTAACGTCTGATCTAAAAGACGGCACCTCTGACAGTGCAGCACTCCCTCAGTACTGTACTGGAGAGTCAGCCTAGATTTTTATGCTGAAGTCTCTAGCATGGGTCTTGAACCCACAACTTTCTGACTGAGGCGAGGGTGCTGCCCACTGAGCCACAGCTGACACTAGAATGTCCTCCGAACATCAGCCAATGAATTACTATTGAAGCGTAGTCCCATTCGAGCAACCGTGTATTGACATGAGGTGGGCGGGGGGAGAGCGGTCCAAGGTTGCCCCATGTTCCTGCATTCAGGGCGGTGTTAGTTGGCCCTGGTGGGTGTTGCAGTTAGCATTGGGAAAGTGAAAATTGGCCAGCGTTCCTATCTAATTGCAGCTGTCGGACCGGTGCACACGTTTGGGTGAAGACCAGAACGGCCTCTGTTGCAGTCGAATAGCCTGCTGGCACTCTTGGTGAGGCTCACGCCGGAATAGCGGTCAGTCAGGAGGGAAACTACCACCCGTTCAAGGAGAAAAATTGGCAAAATAAAATTTAACGCAAAAAACGTAGTTCAACTAATCATTGGGCTTAATCATTTTTAACCCAGTCGGGTTTTGTGCCCTCAGCACCCTACTCGAACAAAGATAGCATTCCTAAATAAATACAACAAATATTAGTACTTTACTAATTACTCTGTGTAATTTTTGGCTGAGCTAGGAGGAAAGACTGACGAGTCTTGACAGGAGGCGACTGAGGTAACTTCACGGAGCTACTAAATTAGTAAGCGGTGTGGAAAAGGTAAAGTGGGAACACAATTTCAATTAAACTGGCAGTGGGTCTCGGGGACAGTTTCACACGAGTACAAGGCAGATCTAGGACTGTTACCAGGACGTACTTTACACAGTAATACAGGGAGGCATTCATTTAACTTGCAGAATGGGCACTTAATTGGCAAATGAATTTCAATTTCGGTAGGTGTAAATGGGTGTATTTTGGTAGGAGGAATAAGGAGGTCACATGCTGCTTGGATAATAAGCGTCTAAATGGGGTAGAGTAGCAAAGGGATCTGGGGACAGGTACACAAATTGCTAAAAGTAACGCCGCAGGTTAATAAGGCCATCGGTTCATTTCTAGAGGGATAGAATTGAAAAACAGAGCAGGTATGTTAAACTTATATGGAAGCTTGGTTAGACCACACTTGGAATACTGTGAACAGTTCTGGCCTCCATATTATAAAACGGATACAGAGGCATGGAGGAGGGCGCAGAGGAGATTACATTACAAGAAATAGGAGCAGGATCATGGCTGATCTTCTACCTCAACTCCACCTTCCTGCACTATCCCCATATCCCTTGATTCACTTGGTATCCAAAAAATCTTTCGACCTCTGTCTTGAATATACTCAACGACTGAGCCTCCACAGCCCTCTGGGGTAGAGAATTCCAAAGACACTCAACCCTCTGAGTGAAGAAATTTCTCCATCTCGGTCCTAAATGGCCGACCCCTTATTCTGAGACAGTGACCCCTAGTTCTAGACTTCCCAGCCAGGGGAAACAGCCTCCCAGCATCTGCCCTGTCGAGCCCCTTAAGAATCAGAACCGTAAGCACAGTAGGAGGCTATTTGGCCCATCTGGCTCATGCTGGCTCTCTGCAAGAGCACTTCAGCTAGTCCCAAACCCCTGCCCTTTCTCCGTAGCCCAGCAACTTTTTTTTTGTTTCAGGTATTTATCTAATACCCTTTTGAAAGCCACGGTTGAATCTGCCTCCACCACCCTTTCGGGCAGTGCATTCCAGATCCTAACCACTCGCTGCATAAAAAAGTTTTTCCTCATGTCGCCTTTGGTTCTTCTGCCAATCACCTTAAATCTGTGTCCTCTGGTTCTCGACCCTTCCGCCAGTGGGAACAGTTTCTCTCTGTCTAGACCCCTCATGATTTTGAACACCTCTATCAAATCTCATCAATCTTCTGCTCTAAGAACAACAACCCCAGCTTCTCCAGTCTAACCACGTAACTGAAGTCCCTCATCCCTGGAATCATTCTTCTTTCTGCACCCTCTCTAAAGCTTTCACATCCTTCCTAAAGTGCAGTGCCCAGAATTAGACACAGTACTCCAGTTGTGACCAGTGTTTTATAAAGGTGGTTCATAACTTCCTTGCTTTTGTGCCTCTATTTATGAAGCCCAGGATCCTGTATGCTTTTTTAACCACTTTCTCAGCCTGCCCTGCCACCTTTGACAATTTGTGCACATATACCCCCAGGTCTCTCTGTTCCTGCACCCCCTTTAGAATTGTATCCTTTAGTTTATATCGCCTCTCCTTGTACTTCCTACCAAAATTTATCACCGCACTTTCTGCGTTAAACTTCATCTGCCACCTGTCCGCCCATTCCGCCAGCCTATCTGTCCTCTGGAAGTCTACCTCTATCCTCCTCACTCTTCACTATACTACCAAGTTTTGTGTCATCTGCAAATTTTGAAATAGTGCCCTGTACACAAGTCCAAATCATTAATAAAAGCAGAGGTCCTCGTACCGACCCCTGGGGAACACCAATGTATACCTTCCTCCAGTCCGAAAAACAACCGTTCACCACTGCTGTTTCCTGTCACTTAGCCAATTTTATATCCATGCTGCCACTGTCCCTTTTATTCCATGGGCTTCAACTTTGCTGGCAAGCCTATTATGTGGCACTTTATCAAATGCCTTTTGGAAGTCCATGTACACCACGTCAACCGCATTGCCCTCATCAACCCTCTGTTACCTCATCAAAAAAATTCAATCAAGTTGGTTAAACACGATTTGCCTTTAACAAGTCCGTGCTGGCTTTCCTTAATTAATCCACACTTGTCCAAATGACTGTTAAATTTGTCCCTGATTATCGTTTCTAAAAGCTTCCCCACTACCAAGGTTAAACTGACTGGCCTATAATTGTTGGGTTTATCTTAACACCCTTTTTTGAACAAGGGTGTAACATTTGCAATTCTCCAGTCCTCTGGCACCACCCCCATATCCAAGGAGGATTGGAAGATTATGGCCAGTACTTCTGCAATTTCCACCTTTACTTCCCTCAACACCCTAGGATGTATCCCATCTGGTCCTGGTGACTTATCTACTTTAAGTACAGCCAGTCCTTCTAGTACCTACTCTTTTAACCATTTTTATCCCATCCAATATCTCAACTACCTCTTTCACTTTGACTTTGGCAGCATCTTCCTTGGTAAAGACAGATGCAAAATACTCAGCCATGCCCTCTGCCTCCATGTGTAGATCTCCTTTTAGGTCCCTAATCGGCCCCACCCCTCCTCTTACTACCCATTTACTATTTATATGCCTATAGAAGACTTTTGGATTACCTTTTATGTTGGCTGCCAGTCTATTCTCATACTCCCTCTTTGCCCCTCTTATTTCCTTTTTCACTTCCCCTCTGAACTTTCTATATTCAGCCTGGTTCTCACTTGTATTCTCAACCTGACATCTGTCATACGCCCCTTTTTTTTGCTTTATCTTTCTATCTCTTTCGTCATCCAGGGAGCTCTGGCTTTGGTTGCCCTACCTTTCCCCCTCATGGGAATGTACCTCGACTGTACCCGAACATCTCTCTAAAGGCAGCCCATTGTTTGATTACAGTTTTTCCTGCCAATCTTTGATTCCAGTTTACCCGGGCCAGATCCATTCTCAACCCACTGAAATTGGCCTTCCTCCAGTTAAGTATTTTGACTCTAGATTGCTTCCTGTCCTTTTCCATAGCTAATCTAAACCTTATGATATTATGATCACGGTTGCCCAAATGTTCCCCTACTGACACTTGACCCACCTCATTCCCCAGAACCAGATCCAGCAATGCCTCCTTCCTTGTTGGCTGGAAATGTACTGTTCAAGAAAGTTCTGAACACACTTCAGAAATTCTTCCCCCTCTCTGCCCTTTACACTATTACTATCCCAGTCTATATTAGGATAATTGAAGTCCCCCATAATCACTACTCTGTAGTTCTTGCACATCTAATTTCCCTGAAAATTTGCTCCTCTATATCCTTCCCATTAGTAGGTGGCCTATAGAATACACCTAGTAGTGTTTCTGCACATTCCAATGAGATCACCTCTCATTCTTCTAAACTCTAGGGAATATAGGTCTAGTCTACTCAATCTCTCTGCATAGGACAATCCTGCCATCCCAGGAATCAGTCTAGTGAACCTTCATTGCACTCCCTCTAAGATTCATAAGGATGATGCCAGAGAATAGAGGTTATAGCCATCAAGAAGGACTGAAAAGAGAAGGCTGAGGGGTGATCTGATTTGTCTTTAAAATAATTAAAGGGTTTGATAGGGTAGACGTGGAGAAAATGTTTCCATTTGTGAGGGAGACCAAAATGAGAGGTCGCAGTTATAAGATAGTTATTAATAAATCCAACATGGAATTCCAAACTCAAGAGTAGTTAGAATGTGGAACTTGCTACTACATGGAGTAGTTGAGGTGAATAGCACAGATGCATCTAAGGGGAAGCTAGATAACCACATGAGGGAGCATGGAATAGAAGGATATGCTGATGGGGTTAAATGAAGAGGGCTGGGAGGAGGCTCGTGTGGAGCAGAAACACTGGCACGGACCAGTTGGGTCGAATGGCCTGTTTCTGTGCTGTAGACTCGATGTAACACATGGAATAGGTTTTGGGTCGGGAAGTGCAGGCAAAAATCCTTGATCATTTAACAGGTTGTATACTATACTAGGAGAGAGAAAACTTTTATTTAATCACCTCTATTATAATATTTAAAGGGATCGCTTCTCGAGAAAGGAAGGATGTGGTGCTGTGAGAATGAAGCTGTAAACTGTTAGTTTTCAGGTTAGGCTGTTCAATGAGTAAACGCATTGTGTAGTTTGGCGTTGACCTGTACAGACCGGCGGTACAGCTCTGAAGTTTTATTCTCGGGATGTGGGTGTCGCTGGCAAGGCCAGCATTTATTGCCCCATCCCCAATTGCCCTTGAACAACTGAGGGTTTCACTGGGTCACTTCAGAGGGCAGTTAAGAGTCAACCTCATTGCTGTGGGTCTGGAGTCACATATCGGCCAGACCGGGTAAGGACGGCAGATTTCCTTCCCTAAAGGACATTAGTGAACCAGATGGGTGTTTACGACAATCCGATTGTTTCATGGTCACCATTACCGATACTAGCTTTTTATTCCAGATTTATTTAGTTAACTGAATTTAAATTCCCCAGCTGCCGTGGTGGGATTTTGAACTCGCATCTCTGGATCATTAGTCCAGGCCTCTGGATTACTGGTCCAGTAACATAACCACTACGCTACCGTACCCGTACTGTGCCATTTTGATGCAACTGAGGGGTGTGCTCGGCCACTTCCGATTGCAGTTAATAGTCAACCACGTTGCTGTGGGACTGGAGTCACCTATAGGCCAGCCGGGTAAGGACAGATCAGCTGATGTCAGCTGGGCCAATGATGGAGACCCTACAGTTGGTCTCAGTGCCTTTGGGCTTGAGTCAGGATTCTCTCCAGGTCGGTATCTACTGGCGAGTGCGTCAACCTTGCAGATCAAGCAAGATGGAATGTGTGGTATCTTGAGCTGGCCATAGATGGAGACAGACACAGGTTAACTCCGTAACATGGTTTAATCAACACTTGCACATAAAAGCTTCTGCCATGAGGCAGCAAAAACAAAGCGTACAACCAGTACAGATCAGACTTAACTCAGGAGAGCAATTGGCACAGCACCACCTGGTGGATCAGCTTACACACAACCTCCCAGGTTACTACACTCCTCCCCCCTTAAGATTGCCGTATGCAATTCTTAAACAATAACCCTTACTAGGTACTACGTTTTAACTAACCAGTATGCTCTAACCATGGTTAACCCCTGACTAATTTAACAGGTTTGTATAAGTCTTTCTGGTTGCTTGCGAATCCTTTGTGAACATCTTAATTCCACTTGTGGTGGATTCTCAGATTCATTCGCACTTGAGATTGGAGTAGTCTCTGATGTTGGTTTTACTCTGTCCCGCTGTGGCCTGGCAATACCAGTGTCCACTGGCACCTTATAAGCCGTGCTGGGTCCTGGAACAGCCTCCTCTACTGCCCTTTGTTCCATCTGAGGCAGTTCCCCCTGCTGCCGGCTGAAAAGCTGATCCACATGCCGACAAACCCCTCGACCATCCCCTAGTAACATGGAGTACGACACAGGTCCTGGATTAGTCCTGGTATCCATTTAGGTCCATAACCGAAGTTCCGGGTGTACACAGAGTCCCCTATGGCGAAATGGCGAGCTTTAGTATGTTTGTCATGGTACGCTTTCCACTTTGAGTGAGCGTCAACCAGCACCAAAAACATTTTGCCCATAAAAGGTCCCGCATAGTCTATGTGAATTCTCCTCCAGGGTTTGCTGGGCCACTCCCAGGGATGGAGTGGTGCCCTGGCAGGTGCTTTCCTCTGTTCCTGACATATAGTGCATGACTTTACCTTTGACTCAATTTCAGCATCCAAGTTAGGCCACCACAGATAGCTCCTAGCCAGTCCTTCCTTTCTAGTCATTCCTGGGTGCGATTGATGCAACTGTTCCATCAAAGTAGAGCGTCCCCCCTCTGGGACTATGATGTGTGCTCCCCATAGCACACATCCATCTTGGACACTGAGCTCGTGCTCTCTCTCTCTGTACGGCGCGAACTCCGGTTCCTCACGGTGATCTGGCCAGCCTTTCAACACATACTCACGGACCCTTGACAGAACGGGGTACTTAGCTGTCCAGCCCTGGATTTGCACTGAAGTCATCAGGGAACTGATCTCCTGATCTAGCATCAGGACGTGCGAGGAGATTTTGAGAGGGGCAGGCGGCTGAGAGCATCCGCGTTCCCGTTTTCCTTGCCGGCTCTGTACGTGATCACATATTCATAGGCTCTTAGTATTACTGCCCATCTCATTATTCTCTGTGATGTCATTTGAGGCACCGCTTTCATCTCATTCAGTAAGCTAATAAGAGGCTTGTGGTCAGTACTGATTACAAACTTCCTCCCATATATGTACTTATGGAATTTCTTTACTCCAAATATAATGGCCAATCCCTCTTTATCAAGCTGTGAATAGTTCTTTTCCGCAGCTGTGAGCATGCGTGAAACAAACCCGATGGGCCTTTCCGCTCCATCTGGCATGCGGTGGGCCAACACTGCCCCCACTCCATAGGGTGATGCGTCGCAGGACATTATCAGCTCCTCCTTCTCGTTGTAATGCACTAACACCCTGCTGGACTGAAGTAGCTCCTTTGACTGCTGAAATGCTTTCGCTTGCTCTGGCCCCCAACGCCATGGCTCCTCCTTTCTCAGCAGTTTGTGCAGGGGTGCCAGCAGCATCGATAAGTTTGGAAGAAACCGGTTATAATAATTCAGGAGCCCTAGATAGGCTTTCAGTTCAGTCACTGAGGTGGGTGCCGGTGCACCCTGCACTGCCCGCACTTTCCCTGGTAATGGATGGAGGCCTGTGGCATCCACCCGATGTCCCAGGAATGTAACTTCCTTCTCCATGAAACTACACTTACTCCATTTCAGGTGTAGCCCCGCCTCTTCCAGCCGCTGTAGCACTTTGTCTAGTGTTTTTAAGTGATCCTGATCGTCACTTCCTGTTAGCAGAATATCATCTAAGTACACGGCCACCTTTGGAATGCCCTGCAGAATGCCCTCCATAGTCCGTTGGAATATTGCTGGGCTAGAACTGACACCAAATGGTAACCTGGCATACGTGAACAGCCCCTTGTGCGTGTTCACCGTGACAAACTTTTTTGATTCTTCATCTAGCAATATCTGCTGATACGCATGACTCGTGTCCAGTTTGCTGAATCTTTCTCCCCCAGCGAGCGATGTTAACATGTCCTCCATTCTCGGAATGGGGTACTGTTCCAGTGATGATACTCTGTTCACTGTTAACTTATAGTCACCACACACCCTTACATTACCGTCGGGCTTCAATACCAGGACTATTGGTGCCGCCCAGTCTGAAAATTTCACTGTTTCTATTACTTTGTCCTTTAGCAGGCGATCTAGTTCCGCCTCAACCTTGGTTTTCATTGCAAAAGGTACCGACCTTGGTTTAAAGAAACGAGGCGTGGCATCACTGGCTACATGAATCTTGGCTGTGGCTCCCCTTAAGGTGCCCAGTTCGTCCTTGAACACTAACTCATGCTTCATCAGCACTTCTTGCAGTGCCTCTGTACTGTCCTCCATTTTATTCATTGCCTGCCAGTCCACACTCAACTCACTGATCCACCCTCGCCCTAACACGTTTGGCCCTGACCCTGCTACCACTACCACCGTAAGCTCTTTGGTGACTCCTTTGTGTTCCACTTGTACTTCGGCCGCCCCCAAAATGTTCACCTTCTGTCCTGTGTAGGTTTTGAGACTAATGGGGCATGTACCTAGCTCTGGTACTTTTGCTTCCCCCCATAGCTTGGCGTACTCAGTCTGCGACATTATGGTTACACCACATCCGGTGTCAATCTCAAACTTTACTTGACCTCCGTTCACTATCAAATACTGAGTGAGAGGGGGTACGTTGGGCCTTGAAGTGTCTATACTGTATATAGTGAAAACCTCCTCACTAGACTCTTCCTCTTGTATGTAATTTGCCCGCTTTGTGTACTTCTCCCTCCCCCCTTTAGCATGCTTTGCCCCTTTAGCACTGCTTCTCTCACTCGCTGCCCTTTTACAGACTTTCTTTAAGTGCCCTATTTTTCCACAATTGTGGCACTTTGTCTTTGCAAACCTGCAGTCCTTTGCATAATGGCTCGTCCCGCCACATCGGTAGCAATCCCCAACCCCGACTGGTGGACTTTTCGCGCCAGCTTCCATCTTGAAAACAGCTCCTCCCACTGGTTTACTCCATTTCTCCTTGCTCATACTGTTTAAGTCCTTAATGTCCTTGTTAGCCATCTCCCTGGCTTGTGCTTTTTTAAGTGCCGTCTCAAACGTTAATCCTTCTTCTGACAGCAACCTTTGCTGTATACTGTCGTCGTTAACTCCGCATACTAGTCTGTCCCTTAACATGACTGTGAGCGTATTTCCAAAATTACAGTCCTGTGCGAGCTTCCGAAGCTCCTCCACATACTCAGTAACGCTTTCTTCCGGCCTCCTAATCCTCGAATTGAATTTCCATCTCTGTACTATTTCACTAGGTTTCGGATTGAAATGATTCTTTAGTAGACTCACCAACTCGTCAAAAGATTTTTCTCCTGGCCGCTCCGGGCTCAGCAGATTCCTCATCCGTGTATAGGTTTACGCTCCCACACAACTCAGTAAAATGGCCCTTTTCTTTTCAGCACTGTCCACCTCGTTTGCCAGAAAGAAATGGCTCAGTATTTCACAATACTCCTCCCAAGACTGCGACTTGCTGTCAAAAGGTGCCACGGAGCCTACCGTTCCTGCCATCCTTGGAGTCCGGTCACTTCAGCCAAAAAATCAAACTCCGTTTCGACTCTCGCGGCCTAGCCTCGTGCTTTTCCGACTAGTTTGCTAACCAACCCGAGCCCCTCTTCCGAATACTCCAAAACTTTTCCGTCCTTTTATTCTCGTCGCCATATGTGGTATCTTGAGCTGGCCATAGATGGAGACAGACACAGGTTAACTCCGTAACATGGTTTAATCAACACTTGCACATAAAAGCTTCTGCCATGAGGCAGCAAAAACAAAGCGTACAACCAGTACAGATCAGACTTAACTCAGGAGAGCAATTGCCACAGCACCACCTGGTGGATCAGGTTACACATAACCTCCCAGGTTACTACAGAATGAATCCAAGGCAAGGTGAGTAAAACCAAGAGATACGAGGATAGGTGACCAAAAGCTTGGTTCAAAGAGAGAGGTTTTAAGGAGCGTCTTGGAGGAGAGAGTTGGATGTTTAGGGAGGGAATTCCAGAGCTTGGGGCCTAACTGGCAGCCGTGCCTTCAACCAATGGTGAGGTGAAGGAAACAAGGGATGGACAAGTTGGAGGAGTGCAGAGATCTCGGAGGGTTCTCTGGCACAGACATTATGGGCCGTCTGGCGGCCTCCTCCTGTTCCGCAAATTTGCATGGTTGTAGGGCTGGAGGAGGTTACCGAGATAGTGAGGGGCAAGGCCATGGAGGGAATTATTTGAGGATGTAACTGGTAGAATAGATAAGGGAGAACCAGTGGATGTGTATTTGGACTTTCAGAAGGCTTTCGATAAGGTCCCGCATAAGAGATTAGCGTGCAAAGTTAAACCACATGGGATTGGGGGTAAGGTACTGTCTTGGATAGAGAACTTGTTGGCAGACAGGAAGCAAAGAGTTGGAATAAACGGGTCTTTTTCCGAGTGGCAGGCAGTGACTAGTGGGGTACCGCAGGGATCGGTGCTAGGACCCCAGTTATTCACAATATATATTAATGATGATCTAGACGAGGGAACTAGATGTAATATCTCCAAGTTTGCAGACGACACAAAGCTGGGTGGACGTGTGCGCTGTGAGGAGGATGCAGAGAAACTCGAGTGTGATTGGGCAGATGCATGGCAGATGCAGTATAATGTGGATAAATGCGAGGTTATCCACTTTGGTAGCAAAAACAGGAAGACGGATTATTATCTGAATGGCAATAGATTGGGAGAGGGGGAAGTGCAACGAGACCTGGGTGTCCTTGTGCACCAGTCGCTGAAGGTAAGCATGCAGGTGTAGCAGACGGTTAAGAAGGCAAATGGTATGTTGGCCTTCATAGCGAGAGGATTCGAGTACAAGAACAAGGATGTCTTGCTGCAGTTGTACAGGGCCTTGGTGAGACCACAGCTTGAGTATTGTGTGCAGTTTTGGTCGCCTTATCTGAGGAAGGATGTTCTTGCCATGGAGGGAGTGCAGCGAAGATTCACCAGGCTGATACCTGGGATGGCAGGAATGACGTATGAAGAGAGATTGGGTCGATTAGGCCTATGTTCGCTAGAGTTTAGAAGAATGAGGGGATCGCATTGAAATTTATAAAATTCTAACAGGACTAGACAGACTAGATGCAGGAAGGCTGTTCCCGATGGCGGGGGAGCCCAGAACCAGGGGTCACAGTCTAAGGATAAGGGGTAAGCCATTTAGGACAGAGATGAGGAGGAATTTCTTCACCCAGAGAGTGGTGAACCTGTGGAATTCTCTACCACAGAAGGCAGTTGAGGCCAATGAAGTACTTTTTGAAGCAATGTGATAATGACCAGATAATCTGTTTTTAGTGATGTAGAAAATACCTCATTGACACAGGAGACCGATTGTTTCCAACTTCTGATTAACATTTAGCAATCACATCTTTCAGGTGCGACTTTAAACCGAGGCCCCGTCTGCCCCCTCGGGTGGACTTGGAAGACCTCGTGGCTACTATTTGAAGAAAAGCAGGGGAGTTCTCCCTGGGGCCAATATTTATCCCACAACCAGCATCACTAAAATACAGATTCTCTGGTCATTATCACATTGCTGTTTGTGGGAGCTTGCTGTGCGCAAATTGTCTGCCCTGTTTCCTACATTACAACAGTGACTACACTTCAGAAAGTACTTCATTGGCTGTAAAGCACTTTGGGACGTCCTGAGGAGGTGAAAGGCACTATAGAAATGGAAGTCCTTTTAAGAAAATAAGTTTTAAAAATAACTCAGGCATTTCGGTGTGAGTTTGAGCCTGCCTGTCGGTCTGAATTTTCAACCTCTCTAATAATCTGCAATTGTTCCTCACCAAAGGGAGATTAAACTCTGATTGACCTGGTTAAAGGATTCGATCGGGTAGATAAAGAGAAACTATTTCCTCTGGTGGGGGGAGTCCAGAACAAGGGGGCAGAACCTTAAACTTAGAGCCAGGCTGTTCAGGGGTGATGTCAGGAAGCACTTCTTCACACAAAGGGGAGTGGAAATCTGGAACTCTCTCCCCCAAAAAGCTGTTGAGGCTGGGGGTCAATTGGAAAAATTGACAACTGAGATTGATAGATTTTTGTTGGGTAAGGGTATCGAGGGTTATGGAACCAAGGAGGGGAGATAAGAACATAAGAACATAAGAAATAGGAGCAGGAGTAGGCCAATCGGCCCCTCGAGCCTGCTCCGCCATTCAATAAGATCATGGCTGATCTGATCCTAACCGCCAATCCACTATCACAGAACCATCTCCTGAATCTAACAGAAATGGACACACGAAATAAGAGCAGGATCAGGCTACACGGCCCCTGGGCCCGCTCCGCTACCCACAGGGCCATGACCGATCCGAACCTAGACTCATGTCCAAATTCCTGCCCGCTCCCCGTAACCCTTAATTCCCTTTACTTCTAGGAAACTGTCTATTTCTGTTTTAAATTTATGTAATGATGTAGCTTCTACAGTTTTTTGGGGCAGCATATTCCATGGACCTACCATCCTCTGAGTGAAGTAGCTCCTCCTCATCTCAGTTTTGAAAGAGCAGCCCCTTATTCTAAGACTATGCCCCCTAGTTCTAGTTTCACCCATCATCTGGAACATCTTCCCTGCATCCACCCGATCCAACCCCTTCACAATCTTATATGTTTCAATAAGATCGCCTCTCATTCTTCTGAACTCCAATGAGTAGAGTCCCAATCTACTCAACCTCTCCTCATATGTCCATCCCCTCATCCCCGGGATTAACCGAGTGAACCTTCTTTGTACTGACTCGAGAGCAAGTATGTCTTCTTAAGTATGGACACCAAAACTGTATGCAGTATTCCAGGTGCGGTCTCACCAATACCTTGTACAACTGAAGCAATACCTCCCTATTTTTATATTCTATCCCCCTAGCAATGAAAGCCAACATTCCATTGGCCTTCTTAATCACTTGCTGCACCTGCATACTAACCTTTTGAGTTTCATGCATCAGGACCCCCAGATCCCTTTGTACTTCAGTACTTTCCAGTTTCTTGCCATTAAGATAATAACTTGCTCTACGATTTTTCCTGCCAAAGTGCATAACCTCACACTTTCCAGTATTGTATTCCATCTGCCAAATCTCTGCCCACTTACTTAGCCTGTCTATGTCCCCTTGCAGGTTTTTTATGTCCTCCTCACTCACTACTTTCCCTCCCATCTTAGTATAATCTGCAAACTTTGATATGTTACACTCGGTCCCCTCCTCCAAATCGTTAATATAGATTGTAAAGAGTTGGGGACCCAGCACTGACCCCTGCGGAACACCACTAGTTACTGATTGCCAGTCTGAGAATGAACCATTTATCCCAACTCTCTGCCTTCTGTTAGATAGCCAATCCTCTATCCGTGCCAGAATATTACCCCCAATCCCGTGATTTTTTATCTTAAGCAATAATCTTTTGTGTGGCACCTTGTCAAATGCCTTTTGGAAGTCTAAATACACTACGTCCACTGGTTCCCCTTTATCCACCCTATATGTTACTTCCTCAAAGAACTCCAGCAAATTTGTCAAACATGACTTCCCCTTCATAATTTAATAGGACAAAGTCAGCATGGTTTTATGATTATCCAAATGTCCTGTTACTGTCTCCTTAATAATGGACTCCAAAATTTTATCTACCACAGATGTTAGGCTAACCGGTCTATAGTTTCCAGCCTTCTGTCTACTGCCCTTTTTTAAATAAAGGTATTACATTAGCAGTTTTCCAGTCTGCCGGGACCATTGCCGAGTCCAGGGAGTTTTGGAAAATTATTACCAATGCATCCACAATCCCTACCGCCACTTCCCTCAAGACCCTAGGATGTAAGCCATCAGGTCCAGGTGATTTATCCGCCTTGAGTCCCATTATTTTACCGAGTACCATTTCCTTAGTGATTTTGATCGTGTTTAGCTCCTCCCCCCCCTTTAGCCCCCTGTTTGTCCAGTGTTGGGATATTCTTAGTGTCTTCTACTGTAAAGACTGATACAAAATATTCATTCAGTGTTTTTGCCATCTCCATATTTCCCACCATTAATTTCCCGGTCTCATCCTCTAAGGGACCAACATTTACTTTAGCCACCCTTTTTCTTTTTATATAACTATAAAAACTCTTACTATCTGTTTTTATATTTTTTGCTAATTTACTTTCATAATCTATTTCCCTTTCTTAATCAATCTTTTTGTTATTTTTTGCTGTCTTTTAAAGTTTTCCCAATCATCTATCCTCCCACTAGATTTGGCTACCTTATATGCCCTTGTTTTTAGTCGCATACTATCCTTAATTTCTTTACTTAGCCACGGATGGCTGTCTTTTCTTTTACACCCTTTTCTTCTCAGTGGAATATATATTTTTTGGAAGTTGTAAAATAACTCCTTAAATGTACACCACTGATCATGTATCGTCTTACCCTTTAATCTATTTTCCCAATCCACTCTACTCAATTCCGCTCTCATACCTTCATAGTCTCCTTTATTCAAGCTTAGCACGCTTGTTTGAGATCCAACCTTCTCACCCTCTAATTGAATATGGAATTCAACCATGTTATGGTCACTCATTCCAAGGGGATCCTTTACTAGGACATTTTTAATTAATCCTGTCTCGTTACACAGGACCAGATCTAAGGTTGCCTGCCCCCTGGTCGGTTCAGTTACATACTGCTCAAGAAACCCATCCCTAATACACTCAATGAACTCATCCTCAAGGCAGCCCTGCCCAATTTGATTTGTCCAATTAATATGATAGTTAAAATCCCCCATAATTATAAATGTTCCCTTATTACAAGCCTCAACTATTTCCTGATTGATACTCCGTCCAACAGAGTTGCCACAGTTCGGAGGCCTATAGACTACGCCCACTTGTGTTTTTTTCCCCTTATTATTCCTTACCTCCACCCAAACTGTTTCATTGTCCTGATCTTTTGACCCAATATCATTTCTCTGTATTACAGTGATTCCTTCCTTTATTAACATAGCCACCCCACCTCCCCTTCCTTCCTGCCTGTCCTTCCTGATCGTTAAATAACCTGGTATGTTTAGTTAAGTTACAGATCAGCCATGAATTAATTGAACGGTGAACAGGTTCAAGGGGCTGAATGGCTGCCTTCTGTCCCCTATTTTCTTCACTCTGTTTACTTAATAACAATTGGACTTTGGAGCCTTAAAGCAACATGCAGGAAACTCTTTATTATCCGGGACCGGCGTGGTGCCGGTTTATCAAAAAGTCCGCATTACAGAGAGGTATAGTTTAAAAGGTATGAGAGCTTTGTACACAGCAACAAATCCAGGCTTCCCTGTTGCTTAGCTACAAGTGCACGAACCCCAGTTACACGGCCACAGATCCAGGAACTGCCATTATATGAAGTAAAACTTACCTTAACCTACTCCTGAATTTTGCCGGTTAACAGAGGTTTCCGGTTATTTCGGTGCCGATTAAAAGAGAGTTTCCTGTAACTTCACCTTAGCAGCAGAATAATACATTGTCGATCATATGGTACAACTTTCCAGTGTTGAGCAGAATAATTATCTAACTTGCAGCGACCATCACCACGAGCTCTGCTGGTACTTGTGTCAACGTTTTTCATCCAGCGGGTGGCATTCACTCTCCAGGCTGGCACTCCAGAGCAGTACTGAGGGAGTGCTGCACTGTCTGAGGTGCTGTCTTTCGGATGAGTTTTTAAACCGAGTGGTGGACGTAAGAGATCCCATGGCACTACTTCAAGGAAGAGCAGGGGATTTATCCCCGGCATCCTAGGCCAATATATATCCCTCAACCAACATCAGTAAAACAGATTATCTGATCGTTTGTCATGTGGCAGTTTGTGGGATCTTGCTGTGCACAAATTGGCTGCACGTTTCCTACATTACAACAGTGACTACACTTCAAAAGTACTTCATCAGCTGTAAAACACTTTGGGACATCCTGAGGTCGTGAAAGTCGCTATATAAATGCAAGTCTTTTAGAGGGTCACAATTAAAATGTCACACTTTGTTACAAATGTAAAACTTTTTTTTACGCAAATGCCTGTTATTTACAAACCGCTTTCCTGGCCAGAGGAATGACCTCCACAGTTTACAACCAGCTACAATTATCTACATTCCCCAATTAAGAGCAGTGGCTTTACTCCTAAATACTGTGGCTACAAGAGCAGGTCAGAGGCTGGGTATTCTGCTGCGAGTGTCTCACCTCCTGACTCCCCAAAGCCTTTCCACCATCTACAAGGCACAAGTCAGGAGTGTGACGGAATACACTCCACTTGCCTGGATGAGTGCAGCTCCAACAACACTCAAGAAGCTCGACATCATCCAGGACAAAGTAGCCCGCTTGATTGGCACTCCATCCACCACCTTAAACATTCACTCCCTCCACCACCGGCGTACTGTGGCTGCAGTGTGTACCATCTACAAGATGCACTGCAGCAACTCGCCAAGGCTTCTTCGGCAGCACCTCCCAAACCCGCGACCTCTTCCACCTAGAAGGACGAGGGCAGCGGATGCCTGGGAACACCACCACCTCCAAGTCACACACCATCCTGACTTGGAAATATATTGGTCGTTCCTTCGTCGTCGCGGGGTCAAAATCCTGGCACTCCCTTCCTAACAGCACTGTGGGAGCACCTTCACCACATGGACTGCAGCGGTTCAAGAAGGCGGCTCACCACCACCTTCTCAAGGGCAATTAGGGATGGGCAATAAATGCTGGCCATGCCAGCGACACTCGCATCGCATAAAAAGAATTTTAAAAATCTCAGTGATCGGCCAAGTAGGCAGCTAAACATCGCACCATGTTCCAGACCCCAGACCGGCCCTCAGCAATGTCATTGGAGATCAGTTACTGTTGTAAATATTGTAACTTTGTTTTAAAAAAGCATACAAGATCCTTGGCTTTTATAAATAGTGACATCGAGTACAAAAGCAAGGACATTATGCTAAACCTTTATAAATCACTGGTTAGGCCTCAGCTGGAGTATTGTGTCCAATTTTGGTCATCGCACTGTAGGAAGGATGTCAAGGCCTTGAGGACATTTACTAGAATGGTACCGGGGTGAGGGACTTCAGTTATGTGGAGAGACTGGAGAAGCTGGGATTGTTCTCCTTCGAGCAGAGAAGGGTTAAGGGGAGTTTAAGAGGTGATGAGAAATTAAGGGTTTTGATAAAGTAAACAAGAAGCAATTGCTTCCAGTGGTAGGAGGATCGGTAACCAGAGGACACGGATTTAAGGTCATTTACAAAAGAATCAGGGGGGTGATGAGAATTTTAAAAATCAGCGAGTTTGTTGTGATCTGGAACGCGCTGCCTGAAAGGGCGGTGGAAGCAGATCCAATCGTAACTTTCAAAAAGTAATTGGATAAATACTTGAAAAGGATCATTTTGCAGGGCTACGGGGAAAGAGCAGGGGGGAGTGGGACTAATTGGAGTGCTCTTTCAAAGAGCCGGCACAGGCACGATGGGCTGAATGGCCTCCTCCTGTGCTGTCTGATACTAACTTCATTAACCTAGACTCTCAGCCAGATCAGTAAATTGCTTCAATTGAAACGCCCATAATTTGAACTTCTTGTTTATATGCAGATACAAGTCTGTCTCTTGTCGATGCCCATCGTGCCAATTGGAAAGCACCTTCTCCATTATCGCAACTAATTAAGCCTTCCTCCCTCGCCCCCTCGTGGTTTGGATAATTGGAGCTGGTCTGCATCTTCACTCCGCTCCAGTGTTGTACTAAGGATGGCCCATGTTAACACACAGGGTGAGGCTCCCGCCTGCTTGTAATTGGGATTGGCCACAACTCAACACTTACTCCTTCATACAGTCCTGTTTGCTGCGATCGTGCAACAATAAAAACTTGCATTTTATATAGTGCACTTAAAGTAGCACAACGTCCCACGGTGCCATCAAAGGAAAAATGTGACAACGAGGCACATTAAAAAAAAAATTAGGATAAGTGACCAAAAGCTTAGAAACATAGTAAAATAGGAGCAGGAGTCGGCCATTCGGCCCTTTGAGCCTGCTCCACCATTCAATATGATCATGGCTGATCCTCTATCTCAATAACATATTCCCGCTCTCTCCCCATACCCCTTGATGCCTTTTGTGTCTAGAAATCTATCTATCTCCTTCTTAAATATATTCAGTGACTTGGCCTCCACAGTCTTCTGTGGTAGAGAATTCCACAGGTTCACCGCCCTCTGAGGGAAAAAATTTCTCCTCATCTCAGTCCTAAATGTCCTACCCCGTAGCCTGAGACTGTGACCCCTCGTTCTAGACCCCCCAGCCAGGGGAAACATCCTTGTTTGGTCAAAGAGGGAGGTTTTAGGGAGTGTCTTAAAGGAGGCTAGGTCGAGAGGCAGAGAGGTTTAGGGAGGGAATTCCAGAGCTTAAGGCCCAGGCGGCTGAAGACACGGCTGCCAGTGGTGGAGCGATTACAATCGTGGACACGTATGAGGCCAGAATAGGGAGGGGCGAGGCCATGGAAGGATTTGAAAACGAGGATGAGAATTTTGAAAGAAGTCGACATTTGTCGAATGAATACCTGGAATATAAGGCTGGGATCAATCTGGTTTCCACAGCACCGAGATCAGCCTGATCGGAGCCACTAACAATATCCTGCGCGACTACACTCACAGCTCGTTATCGCTTCTCAACCTTGCCTGTGGTCTTTGACCCAGCCAACCATCCCATCAGCTGCTGATTGCTTTCTTGTTCCAGTGTAGCTAACACATCTACAGTGGTGTTTCCCCCCTGTGCCTACAAACTCACCGCCAGTGTGCCCGCACATCCCATCCATGGTCCTCTCCTATTTCTGGTCTACAAAATGTCCCTTGATGATATCTCTAAGCATAGGGCCAGCTCAAGCCCAGCAAATACCTCTCTGCTTCTAGCTTTGACTCCACGACAGTTGCTGTGTTGCCTGACTACCTACCTGACGTCAAGTTGTGGATGATCCAGAACTTCCTCCAATTCCCTTCTCTCTTCTCCCACCAGAACCACCACCGCACCACCCCCCCCCCCCCCCCCCCCCCCCCAGCCTGCCCCACCACATTGGCCTTCAGCTGCCTGGGCCCTAAGCTCTGGAATTCCCTCCCTGAACCTCTCCTCCTTTAAGACGCTCCTTAAAACCGACCTCTTTGACCAAGCTTTGTCACTTGCCCTAATATCTCCTTATATGAGGCTGGTTGTCCATTTTGGACTGATTATGCTGCTGTGAAGCACCTTTGGGATGTTTTATGACATTAATGGTGCTATATAAATGTGAGTTGTTGTTGCAATGGTTGCATTTACCTGAGACTGTCGCATTGATGTTTTTCTTGCTGTTGAATGCTCTAATCTCACGCTGTCACAATGATTTTTTTGCAGATGGGACCGCGCTTGTTGTAAACTTCCCCATTGATTTCTTTGCCCATTGAATACATTAATGTCAGGCTAGCCTGCTGATTTTTTTTATTCCATTATAAAACACAGTCTCGGGCGTTTCGTTTGTCGATTGTAAAACACACATCCGTAATTGCTACATTGAGTGATTGCCCAATGAAATGATCTGTCTACAGATTTTGTTTCGTACACTGATCTCAGGCTGTCTCATTGATTTTTTTTTGCTCAATGATTGCACTTATCAGACTTTCACATTGATATTTCTTTCATACTGACTGCACTATTCTCCCTTTGATCGTAAACTTCCCATTTGTTTTTGCCCATTGAAACACTGACTTCAGACCATTGTCCTCTGACCTCCGGCTGTTGCAATCCCCCACACCCCTCGCATGCACTGGGCTCGGGCTGGCCGCTGAGTTGCGTGACCGGCACACGGTGGTGGTGCACATGTCGATTACCCCGAGGGCAGCTGGCATCAATGTGAGACCGGGAGAAATCACACAAGCCCGGCCCCAAAAACACCTTTCACAGGAGGGGGGAGAGATGGAGCAGCAACAGTTATAGTGAGCGATGGAGAGAAGGGGGAACTAGAGAGAGAGAGAGTGTGGGAATAGAGAGAGAGAGAGAGAGTGAGTGTGGGAATAGAGAGAGAGAGAGTGAGTGTGGGAATAGAGAGAGAGTGAGTGTGGGAATAGAGAGAGAGAGGGAATAGAGAGAGAGAGAGAGAGTGTGGGAATAGAGAGAGAGAGTGAGGGAATAAAGAGAGAGAGAGTGTGGGAATAGAGAGAGAGAGAGTGAGGGAATAGAGAGCGAGAGAGTGAGTGTGGGAATACAGAGAGAGAGAGTGAGCGTGGGAATAGAGAGAGAGAGTGAGGGAATAGAGAGAGAGTGAGGGAATAGAGAGAGAGAGAGTGTGGGAATAGAGAGAGAGAGTGAGGGAATAGAGAGAGAGTGAGTGAGGGAATAGAGAGAGAGAGAGTGAGGGAATAAAGAGAGAGAGAGTGTGGGAATAGAGAGAGAGAGAGTGAGTGTGGGAATAGAGAGAGAGAGAGTGAGCGTGGGAATAGAGAGAGAGAGTGAGGGAATAGAGAGAGAGTGAGGGAATAGAGAGAGAGAGAGTGTGGGAATAGAGAGAGAGAGTAAGGGAATAGAGAGCGAGAGAGTGAGGGAATAGAGAGAGAGAGAGTGAGGGAATAGAGAGAGAGAGAGTGAGTGTGGGAATAGAGAGAGAGAGAGTGAGCGTGGGAATAGAGAGAGAGAGAGTGGGAATAGAGAGAGAGAGAGTGAGGGAATAGAGAGAGAGTGAGTATGGGAATAGAGAGAGGGAGTGAGGGAATAGAGAGAGAGTGAGTGTGGGAATAGAGAGAGAGTGAGGGAATAGAGAGAGAGTGAGTGTGGGAATAGAGAGAGAGTGACTGAGTGTGGGAATAGAGAGAGTGAGTGTGGGAATAGAGAGAGAGAGAGAGTGTGGGAATAGAGAGAGAGTGAGTGTGGGAATAGAGAGAGAGAGCGAGTGTGGGAAGAGAGAGAGAGAGTGAGTGTGGGAAGAGAGAGAGAGTGAGTGTGGGAAGAGAGAGAGAGAGTGAGTGTGGGAAGAGAGAGATAGAGTGAGTGTGGGATGAGAGCGAGTGAGTGAGTGTGGGAATAGAGAGAGAGTGAGGGAATAGAGAGAGAGTGAGTGTGGGAATAGAGAGAGAGAGAGTGAGTGAGTGTGGGAATAGAGAGAGAGTGAGTGTGGGAATAGAGAGAGAGAGAGTGTGGGAATAGAGAGAGAGAGAGTGTGGGAATAGAGAGAGAGAGTGTGGGAATAGAGAGAGAGAGCGAGTGTGGGAATAGAGAGAGAGAGCGAGTGTGGGAATAGAGAGAGAGAGCGAGTGTGGGAAGAGAGAGAGAGTGAGTGTGGGGAGAGAGAGAGAGTGAGTGTGGGAAGAGAGAGAGAGAGAGTGAGTGTGGGAAGAGAGAGAGAGTGAGTGTGGGAAGAGAGAGAGAGAGGGAATAGAGAGAGAGAGAGTGAGTGTGGGAAGAGAGAGAGAGTGAGTGTGGGAAGAGAGAGAGAGTGAGTGTGGGATGAGAGCGAGTGAGTGAGTGTGGGAAGAGAGAGAGAGTGAGTGTGGGAAGAGAGTGAGTGAATGTATATTTATACACTCAGGGATATATCTGTTTATACACTGTATGGATAGATCTGTATTTATGTGTTCAACCATGAATGTTTTTCGATGCTTTGGCAACATAAGATGTACCTTGTTATGCCAATAATGCGATTTGAATTGAAATTGAATTGAGTGAGTGGGAAGAGAGAGTGGGAATAGAGAGAGAGCGAGAGAGTGGGGATAGAGAGAGAGCGAGAGAGAGTGGGAATAGAGAGAGAGAGAGAGTGGGAAGAGAGAGAGAGTGGGAATAGAGAGAGAGCGAGAGAGTGGGGATAGAGAGAGAGCGAGAGAGTGGGGATAGAGAGAGAGAGTGGGAAGAGAGAGAGTGGGAATAGAGAGAGAGAGAGAGTGGGAATAGAGAGAGAGCGAGAGAGTGGGGATAGAGAGAGAGAGAGAGTGGGAAGAGAGAGAGAGTGGGAATAGAGAGAGAGCGAGAGAGAGTGGGAATAGAGAGAGAGAGAGAGTGGGAAGAGAGAGAGAGTGGGAATAGAGAGAGAGCGAGAGAGAGTGGGAATAGAGAGAGAGAGAGAGTGGGAAGAGAGAGAGAGTGGGAATAGAGAGAGAGAGAGAGTGGGAATAGAGAGAGAGAGAGTGGGAATAGAGAGAGAGCGAGAGAGTGGGAACAGAGATAGAGAGAGTGGGAATAGAGAGAGAGAGAGAGAGAGTGGGAATAGAGAGAGAGCGAGAGAGTGGGAATAGAGAGAGAGAGAGAGTGGGAAGAGAGAGAGAGTGGGAATAGAGAGAGAGAGAGAGTGGGAAGAGAGAGAGATAGAGAGTGGGAATGGAGAGAGAGAGAGAGAGAGAGAGAGAGAGAGAGTGGGAATGCAGAGAGAGAGAGAGTGGAAATAGAGAGAGAGAGAGAGAGAGAGCGAGAGTGGGAATAGAGAGAGAGAGAGGGAATAGAGAGAGAGAGAGAGAGGGAATAGAGAGAGAGAGTGGGAATAGAGAGAGAGAGTGGGAATAGAGAGAGAGAGAGAGTGGGAATAGAGAGAGAGTGGGAATAGAGAGAGAGAGAGAGGGAATAGAGAGAGAGAGAGAGGGAATAGAGAGAGAGAGAGAGTGGGAATAGAGAGAGAGAGAGAGGGAATAGAGAGAGAGAGAGAGTGGGAATAGAGAGAGAGAGAGTGGGAATAGAGAGAGAGAGAGTGGGAATAGAGAGAGAGAGGGGGAATAGAGAGAGAGAGAGAGTGGGAATAGAGAGAGAGAGAGTGGGAATAGAGAGAGAGAGAGTGGGAATAGAGAGAGAGAGAGAGTGGGAATAGAGAGAGAGTGGGAATAGAGAGAGAGAGAGAGGGAATAGAGAGAGAGAGAGAGTGGGAATAGAGAGAGAGAGAGAGTGGGAATAGAGAGAGAGTGGGAATAGAGAGAGAGAGAGAGGGAATAGAGAGAGAGAGAGAGAGGGAATAGAGAGAGAGAGAGAGTGGGAATAGAGAGAGAGAGAGAGTGGGAATAGAGAGAGAGAGAGAGTGGGAATAGAGAGAGAGAGAGAGGGGGAATAGAGAGAGAGAGAGAGTGGGAATAGAGAGAGAGAGAGAGTGGGAATAGAGAGAGAGAGAGTGGGAATAGAGAGAGAGAGAGTGGGAATAGAGAGAGAGAGAGAGTGGGAATAGAGAGAGAGAGAGAGAGTGGGAATAGAGAGAGAGAGAGTGGGAATAGAGAGAGAGAGAGAGTGGGAATAGAGAGAGAGAGAGAGTGGGAATAGAGAGAGAGAGAGTGGGAATAGAGAGAGAGAGAGTGGGAATAGAGAGAGAGAGTGGGAATAGAGAGAGAGAGAGTGGGAATAGAGAGAGAGAGAGTGGGAATAGAGAGAGAGAGAGTGGGAATAGAGAGAGAGTGGGAATAGAGAGAGAGAGAGTGGGAATAGAGAGAGAGAGAGTGGGAATAGAGAGAGAGAGAGAGTGGGAAGAGAGAGAGAGAGAGTGGGAATAGAGAGAGAGAGTGGGAATAGAGAGAGAGAGAGTGGGAATAGAGAGAGAGTGGGAATAGAGAGAGCGTGGGAATAGAGAGAGAGTGGGAATAGAGAGAGAGTGGGAATAGAGAGAGAGAGTGGGAATAGAGAGAGAGTGGGAATAGAGAGAGAGAGTGGGAATAGAGAGAGAGAGTGGGAATAGAGAGAGAGAGTGGGAATAGAGAGAGAGAGTGGGAATAGAGAGAGAGAGAGAGAGAGAGAGAGAGTGGGAATAGAGAGAGAGAGAGTGGGAATAGAGAGAGAGAGAGAGTGGGAATAGAGAGAGAGAGAGTGGGAATAGAGAGAGAGAGAATGGGAATAGAGAGAGAGAGAATGGGAATAGAGAGAGAGAGTGGGAATAGAGAGAGAGAGAGTGGGAATAGAGAGAGAGAGAGTGGGAATAGAGAGAGAGAGAGTGGGAATAGAGAGAGAGTGGGAATAGAGAGAGAGAAACCAACATCATGATTTTTCAAAAAAGGCCCAGATGTCAGGAAAACAAATACCAGTTTACCCTCAGTGATATCACTATAGGACACACTATGAGCTACACCTACCTTGGTCTAACTATTACAGCATCAGGGAGCTTCAGCATAGCAGTGAATGCACTAAAAGAAAAAGCCCGAAGAGCCCTATATGCAATAAAAAGAAAATTCTACAACATCCAAATCCCAATCAAAATCTGGCTCAAAATATTTGACAGCATAATCCTGCCCATTGCACTGTACGGTAGTGAAGTATGGGGCCCGCTAAATCACCAAAGCTACACTAAATGGGAAAAACATACAATAGAAGCCCTACATGCAGAATTCTGCCGAAGCATCCTTCGCACCCAAAGAAAAACGCCAACAAATGCATGCAGAGCCGAACTAGGCAGATACCCACTGATAATAAACATCCAAAAACGAGCACTAAACTTCCTAAATCACCTCAAATCTAGCTCCCCAGACACCCTTCATTTCAAAGCCTTTCAGACCCAAGAGCTAAACCCAGAAAAGAGTCCCCTGAGTCAGCTGCTATGGAAACTAAGTACTCAGCCGGACCCTGACCAGCCCCAGACCAACACAGCCGTCCAAACACCAATCCGAGTGAACCAAATCATTAAAAAATGCAAAGAAACCTACCTGGAACATTGGAACAAAATAACCGAAAGCCAAAGCAGATTAGAATGTTACCGGGCCCTAAAAAGAGAATATAAACTGGCAGACTACCTCACGACCATCAGAGACACAAAACAGAGACAGACCCTCACCAGGTACAGACTAAGCGACCACCAACTGGAAATTGAAAAAGGCAGATACAAGAAATCCTGGCAGCCTAGAGAGAATAGAATATGCGATCAATGTCTGGCTGGCGAGGTTGAAACAGAAATGCATTTCCTCCTAAAATGCGAAAAATTCAACACATCAAGAAACATATTATTCAACAAGCTAAGCCAAACAACCCCAGATTTCAAGGAATTGGATGATCTGTCAAAATTGAGATTAGTCCTAGGAGAAGGAGACAGACCATACCTTGGGGCCAAATATGTAACAACATGTCACAACCTGAGGACTGTTTAAAATTAAGACTGTTTAAAATTAATATTGAACGTACCAAATGAAGTACAAAGACTGTTTAAAATTAATATTGTTTAAAAGTAATATTGTATGTACCCAACAAATGTCAAATCGATTGACACCTACAGAATGTTGGAAAACTGTACCTTTTTGCTATGTAAGCTTTGGCAATATGGTTCTCTGTAAACTTTCATGCCAATAAAGCATTTTAATTGGAATTGGAATTGGAAATTGGAGAGAGAGGGAATAGAGAGAGAGAGTGTGGGAATAGAGAGAGAGAGAGTGGGAATAGAGAGAGAGAGAGAGGGAATAGAGAGAGAGAGAGTGGGAATAGAGAGAGAGAGAGAGAGGGGGGAATAGAGAGAGAGAGAGAGAATAGAGAGAGAGAGAGAGAGTGGGAATAGAGAGAGAGAGTGGGAATAGAGAGAGAGAGAGAGAATAGAGAGAGAGAGAGAGAATAGAGAGAGAGAGAGAGAGTGGGAATAGAGAGAGAGAGTGGGAATAGAGAGAGAGAGTGGGAATAGAGAGAGAGTGGGAATAGAGAGAGAGAGTGGGAATAGAGAGAGAGATAGAGGGAATAGAGAGAGAGAGAGAGAATAGAGAGAGAGAGAGAGAATAGAGAGAGAGAGAGAGAGTGGGAATAGAGAGAGAGAGTGGGAATAGAGAGAGAGAGAGTGGGAATAGAGAGAGAGTGGGAATAGAGAGAGAGAGAGTGGGAATAGAGAGAGAGAGAGAGGGGGGGGAATAGAGAGAGAGAGAGAGAATAGAGAGAGAGAGAGAGAGTGGGAATAGAGAGAGAGAGTGGGAATAGAGAGAGAGAGTGGGAATAGAGAGAGAGTGGGAATAGAGAGAGAGAGTGGGAATAGAGAGAGAGAGAGAGAATAGAGAGAGAGAGAGAGAATAGAGAGAGAGAGAGAGAGTGGGAATAGAGAGAGAGAGTGGGAATAGAGAGAGAGAGTGGGAATAGAGAGAGAGAGAGAGAGAGAGTGGGAATAGAGAGAGAGAGAGAGTGGGAATAGAGAGAGAGAGAATGGGAATAGAGAGAGAGAGAGTGGGAATAGAGAGAGAGAATGGGAATAGAGAGAGAGAGAATGGGAATAGAGAGAGAGAGTGGGAATAGAGAGAGAGAGATTGGGAATAGAGAGAGAGAGAGTGGGAATAGAGAGAGAGAGTGGGAATAGAGAGAGAGAGAGTGGGAATAGAGAGAGAGAGAGTGGGAATAGAGAGAGAGAGTGGGAATAGAGAGAGAGAGAGTGGGAATAGAGAGAGAGAGAGAGTGGGAATAGAGAGAGAGAGAGAGTGGGAATAGAGAGAGAGTGGGAATAGAGAGAGAGAGAGAGAGGGAATAGAGAGAGAGAGAGTGGGAATAGAGAGAGAGAGAGTGGGAATAGAGAGAGAGAGAGAGGGAATAGAGAGAGAGAGAGTGGGAATAGAGAGAGAGTGGGAATAGAGAGAGAGAGAGTGGGAATAGAGAGAGAGAGAGAGAGGGGGGAATAGAGAGAGAGAGAGAGAATAGAGAGAGAGGGAGAGAGTGGGAATAGAGAGAGAGAGAGTGGGAATAGAGAGAGAGTGGGAATAGAGAGAAACACTGGCCAAGAATTTGAAGGAGGAATTCAAACAGCTAAAAACGGAACACGAGTCCACCATCCACAAGCTGAGAAAGACCACAGAGGAGCAAAGAAATGAGATCAAAGAACTCCGTACTCAACTAAACAAAATGAAGGAGACCGTAGAAAGGCTCAGCAGGCAACACAAACCTCTTAAGGTCCAAAAACCTGAGGACACAAAAACAACACACACAAGGACACAGAACCCGCCGGATGCCACCCCACACGAAGACACACCGAAAGCCACAAACCCTGCTCCAACCAGCCCTCAGTCGAGTCATGCCCAGACTACTGCTACCCAGTCCTCACACACAGGAACACAAAAACCGACAGATACCCCCCCAAACGAGGACACACCGAAAGCCCCAAACCCCGCTCCTGCCACACAACATATCCCAGAAACCCAGCCAACAACCAGCCACCAGGCGAGTCCTATCCAGACTACTGTTACCCAGTCTGAAAAACCAGCCCCTCAGGCGGTCCTGCTGACCGACTCCAACGGAAAGTTTCTGGACCCCCAGAGGCTGTTCCCAGACCATCAAGTCCTGAAAAAATGGTGCAGCAACACAGGCCAAGCAATGAAGATCCTGAACAAAGAATCCCTTGGAAGCCCCAAATGGATTGTGATCCACACAGGCACGAACGACCTACGCACCCTACAGGAAGGCACGGCTTGGGCGGTGAGCAGGATGGCAGAAAAGGCCAGCAGGGAATTCCCCGAGGCGCAGATCGTGATCTCCACACTACTGCCCAGAAAGGACACCCCAGCCTATATAATCCACAACACCAACAGGGAGATCGACACGAGATGTTCTGTCCTCCCCAACGTCTCCCTGGCCCATCATCCAAACATCAACACAAGGGACCTCTATGACGAAATACATCTACTCAAACAGCGGATGTGGGTCTTCGCAAGAAACCTCATAAACACTGCCAAAAGATGCAGCCCTCCCACCCCCCCTACCATTGGGAGCCCAAACAGGACCACCAATGTCCCCCACCCCCCTTTACAAAACCGACAACAGAACCGTGCTTTTATACCTGACCCAAGACCCCCCTCTAGACCACAGACTGTAGACCAAGAACTGAGAAAGATCATGACGATGCTGAACAGCCTGATAGAAAGCCGGAGAAATTATTAATATTGTTATTTATCATTATCATTATTGTTATCTTATCAGTATTATTACTATTATTAGATAGATATATGTGCATGCCTCATGAAATTTATACTAAATCATCACTTAGCATTATAGAAAATAGTGTTTCCACACTCATCCCACAAAATAGGTCCATTTTATTTCGTTTTATTGAACTATATAAATGCGTTCTTTCCACATAAGCTGCTGGAATATCCAGGGCCTCCGCTCCTCAACTTTTGGGATGAAGAGTACAGACCCTGAATTCCTAAAAGCTATAAAAGACATTGATATAATTGTGTTAACAGAAACATGGTGCCAAAAGGACATGCCGACCCACTGTCCTCCAATGTACCATGAAATCATTGTGCCCTCAGTAAAGAACACTAAAACACGCAAGGGCAGAACCTCCGGGGGAATATTGGTGTGGTATAAGGGAGAACTGGACAAACACATCTCACCGGTAAAACAGGGGAAATCACACGTATGGCTAAAACTAGATAAAAATATAGGAATAGCAAAAAAAGATGTTTACTTATGTGCGATCTACATACCTCCAATAGATTCGCCATATTTCGAAGAGGAGTTATTTGATACTCTCCACATGGAAATCAGCCATTTCCAGGCCCAAGGAAAGGTGATAATATGTGGGGACCTAAATGCAAGGACCGGTTGTGAACCTGACTTCATAGACCCACAGGGAAACAACCATGTGTTTGGCCAGACCCCTTTAGATGTCACACCAGCCATCGCAAATCGGAACAACCTTGATCGTGAAATAAATAAAAGCGGTAGGGAGGTAGTGCAACTCTGCCGAGCCTTAGGCCTGTACATAGTTAATGGTAGGTTCAGAGGGGACTCCCTAGGGAGACTCACATACTCCTCAACTCTTGGGTCTAGTGTGGTGGACTATACAATCACTGACCTGGACCCCTGCGATATCAACGCATTCACTGTCAGGCAGCAATCCCCCCTCTCAGACCATAACCAAATAAATGTGTACCTTAAACTTTCTGCCCAAACTACAGACACAAAAAAGGAACACAGTAAGCTACATAAAATAAACCAGACATACAGATGGGCCCCAGACAGTGGAGATAAATTCATCACAGCACTAAATTCACCTGATCTCACAAGTAAAATTTCAAAATTTAAAGAAAATCTATATGAGATCACCAGAGATGGTGTAAACACGGCCATAGAGGATATAAATATGATCTTCCATGAGGCAGCTGTAAAAGCCGACCTCGTGAAACAGAAGAGGAAGCATCACAAAAGACAAAATAAAAATATGAAATGGTTTGACCACGAATGCAAAAATGCCAGAAAAGACCTGAGAAAAATATCAAACCAAAAGCATCGGCAACCAAACAATCCGGACCTACGTACTAGATACAATGAAACCCTCAAAAGATATAAACACACCATTAGGAACAAAACACAAAACTATACCCACAAAATACTCGAAGAAATTGAAAACTCCACCAATCCAAAACAATTCTGGGAAATGTGGAATAACCTGAGTACAACACAATTGCAAGCATTACCAATCCAAGATGGCGACATCTGGAGAACACATTTTGAAAACCTCTACAAAGACATCCCAATAAACAAAACAAACCCAAGTCAACATCAGGTCACAGAAAAACTCCACACATTAGAAGCAACAATTAAAGACAACCAAAACCCTCTAGACTCCCCAATCACATGGAAAGAACTGGCCACAAAAACAAAATCTCTCCACCTAAAGAAAGCCTGTGGCCCAGACAACACCAAAAATGAAATGCTAAAGTTCAGCAATATGGAGATGCAGGGTGCGATACTCAAACTATTCAACATCATATTACGCTCAGGCTGTTTTCCCGATATCTGGTGCCAAGGACTAATCTCCCCCATATATAAAAGTGGAAACAAATCAGACCCAAATAACTACCGCGGCATCTGTGTCAACAGTTGTCTAGGGAAGTTATTCTGCAGTATTCTAAATAGTAGATTACTTGATTTTCTTAACAAACATAATATCCTCAGAAAAAACCAAATAGGCTTTCTTCCAAAACACCGCACCGCCGACCATATCTATACCCTTCACACCCTCATTGAAAAACATAAACACCAAACAAAAAATGGGAAAATATTCGCCTGTTTCATCGACTTCAAGAAAGCCTTTGACTCTATATGGCACGAAGGGCTCTATTATAAACTTCTTCAGTGTGGAATAGGGGGCAAAGTCTATGACCTTATTAAATCAATGTATCTGAAAAACAAATGCGGGGTCAAAATTGGAGACAAACGCACCGATTTCTTCACCCAGAGAAGAGGCGTCCGGCAGGGCTGCAATTTGAGCCCGACCCTGTTCAACATATACATAAATGAATTAGCAGACATGCTGGAGCAAAGCGAGTCACCAGGTCTCCGTCTCCTGGATGGAGAAGTGAAGTCCCTGTTCTATGCGGACGACCTGGTTCTGCTGTCTCCCACAGAACAGGGATTACAGCAACAACTAGACCTACTCGACAAATACTGCCAAAATTGGGCTCTAACAGTAAATCTAAAGAAAACCAACATCATGATTTTTCAGAAAAGACCCAGATGTCAGGAAAACAAATACCAGTTTACCCTCAGTGATACCACTATAGGACACACTATGAGCTACACCTACCTTGGTCTAACTATTACAGCATCAGGGAGCTTCAGCATAGCAGTGAATGCACTAAAAGAAAAAGCCCGAAGAGCCCTATATGCAATAAAAAGAAAATTCTACAACATCCAAATCCCAATCAAAATCTGGCTCAAAATTTTTGACAGCATAATCCTGCCCATTGCACTGTACGGTAGTGAAGTATGGGGCCCGCTAAATCACCAAAGCTACACTAAATGGGAAAAACACACAATAGAAGCCCTACATGCAGAATTCTGCCGAAGCATCCTTCGCACCCAAAGAAAAACGCCAACAAATGCATGCAGAGCCGAACTAGGCAGATACCCACTGATAATAAACATCCAAAAACGAGCACTAAACTTCCTAAATCACCTCAAATCTAGCTCCCCAGACACCCTTCATTTCAAAGCCTTTCAGACCCAAGAGCTAAACCCAGAAAAGAGTCCCCTGAGTCAGCTGCTACTGAAACTAAGTACTCAGCCGGACCCTGACCAGCCCCAGACCAACACAGCCGTCCAAACACCAATCCGAGTGAACCAAATCATTAAAAAATGCAAAGAAACCTACCTGGAACATTGGAACAAAATAACCGAAAGCCAAAGCAGATTAGAATGTTACCGGGCCCTAAAAAGAGAATATAAACTGGCTGACTACCTCACGACCATCAGAGACACAAAACAGAGACAGACCCTCACCAGGTACAGACTAAGCGACCACCAACTGGAAATTGAAAAAGGCAGATACAAGAAATCCTGGCAGCCTAGAGAGAATAGAATATGCGATCAATGTCTGGCTGGCGAGGTTGAAACAGAAATGCATTTCCTCCTAAAATGCGAAAAATTCAACACATCAAGAAACATATTATTCAACAAGCTAAGCCAAACAACCCCAGATTTCAAGGAATTGGATGATCTGTCAAAATTGAGATTAGTCCTAGGAGAAGGAGACAGACCATACCTTGGGGCTAAATATGTAACAACATGTCACAACCTGAGGACTGTTTAAAAGTAAGACTGTTTAAAATTAATATTGAACGTACCAAATGAAGTAGAAAGACTGTTTAAAATTAATATTGTTTAAAAGTAATATTGTATATACCCAACAAATGTCAAATCGATTGACACCTACAGAATGTTGGAAAACTGTACCTTTTTGCAATGTAAGCTTTGGCAATATGGTTCTCTGTAAACTTTCATGCCAATAAAGCATTTGAACTGAACTGAACTGAACTGAGAGAGTGGGAATAGAGAGAGAGAGAGAGAATAGAGAGAGAGAGAGAGAATAGAGAGAGAGAGAGAGAGTGGGAATAGAGAGAGAGAGTGGGAATAGAGAGAGAGAGAGTGGGAATAGAGAGAGAGTGGGAATAGAGAGAGAGAGAGTGGGAATAGAGAGAGAGAGAGAGGGGGGAATAGAGAGAGAGAGAGAGAATAGAGAGAGAGAGAGAGAGTGGGAATAGAGAGAGAGAGTGGGAATAGAGAGAGAGAGAGTGGGAATAGAGAGAGAGTGGGAATAGAGAGAGAGAGAGTGGGAATAGAGAGAGAGAGAGAGGGGGGAATAGAGAGAGAGAGAGAGAATAGAGAGAGAGAGAGAGAGTGGGAATAGAGAGAGAGAGTGGGAATAGAGAGAGAGAGTGGGAATAGAGAGAGAGAGAGAGAATAGAGAGAGAGAGAGAGAATAGAGAGAGAGAGAGAGAGTGGGAATAGAGAGAGAGAGTGGGAATAGAGAGAGAAAGTGGGAATAGAGAGAGAGAGTGGGAATAGAGAGAGAGAGAGAGAGAGAGTGGGAATAGAGAGAGAGAGAGAGAGTGGGAATAGAGGAGAGTGGGAATAGAGAGAGAGAGAGAGAGAGAGTGGGAATAGAGAGAGAGAGAGAGAGAGAGAGAGAGTGGGAATAGAGAGAGAGAGAGAGAAAGAGAGGGGGGAATAGCGAGAGAGAGGGGGAATAGAGAGAGAGAGGGGGAATAGAGAGAGTGAGAGAGAGAGGGGGAATAGAGAGAGAGGGAGGGAATAGAGAGAGAGAGAGAGAGGGAATAGAGAGAGAGAGTGGGAATAGAGAGAGAGAGGGAGAGTGGGAATAGAGAGAGAGAGAGGGAATAGAGAGAGAGAGTGGGAATAGAAAGAGAGTGGGAATAGAGAGAGAGAGGGAGAGTGAGAATAGAGAGAGAGAGAGGGAATAGAGAGAGAGAGTGGGAATAGAAAGAGAGTGGGAATAGAGAGAGAGAGAGAGTGAGAATAGGAATAGAGAGTGGGAATAGGAATAGAGAGAGAGAGAGAGAGAGAGAGAGAGAGTGGGAATAGGAATAGAGAGAGAGCCTGGATCTGCTAGAGTCGTTCTATCAGACCTGGGCCCTGACAATAAACCCCCAAAAAACCAAAGTTCTTGTGTTCCAGCAAAGATCCAGACATCAGGGACCCAGAATAAACTTCACACTAGGAGCAACTAAAATTGTACAAACTACAAATTACACATACTTAGGTTAAAAATCAGTTCTACAGGAAATTTTCATTTGGCTGTGAATGAACTGAAAGAGAAAGCAAAAAGGGTTTTCTATGCCATTAAAAAGTCAATCAAAATAGAAATTCCAATTGGCATTTGGCTCAAAATGTTTTAATCAGTAATTGAACCAATTGCACTCTATGGCAGTGAGGTGTGGGGTCTGCTAACACAACAAGAATTTGCAAAATGGGACAAACACCCAATTGAGATCCTACATGTGGAATTCTGTAAAAGTATCCTCCGGACTCAGAGGAAAACCGCAAACAATGCATGCAGGGCAGAACTAGGCCAATATCCACTACTAATTAATATCCAAAAAAGAGCCATCAAATTTTGGAAACACCTAAAAATGAGCAACCCCCACTACTATCATTACGAAGCCCTGAAATGCCAAGAGATGATCATAGAGAAGAGTCCCCTCAGTCAACTGGCCCTGGGACTCAGTGAAGTAACTACTAACACTACTAATAATAATCAGCCCCAGGACAGTGACATCCTAGCACAGAGAATTCGACCCAACACAATTGTCACTAAACAAAAGGAAAAATATTTGACCTATTGGACAGAAACGACAAAAACCCAAAACAAACTCGATTGCTATTTGGCCCTAAACAGACAATACACCATGGCTGAATACCTGACCATGGTAAAAGATAGCAAATTGAGAAAAACCTTGACAATGTACAGACTTAGTGAGCATAGCCTGGCCATCGAAAAAGGCAGACACAGGCAGACCTGGCTGCCCAGAGAGGACAGGATATGTTCTCACTGCAGTCAGGGAGTGGTGGAGACAGAGATGCACTTCCTCACAACTTGTGGAATCTATCAGGGCATAAGGGGGAATTTCGACCCAAAATTCACAAAAATATGCCCTGAATTCAAAAATTTGAATGACCACCAAAAACTCCCATATCTATTAGGGGAACAGAGAAAATGCGTAACTTTAGCGGCAAACTATGTTACAGCTTGCCATAAGCAGAGGGACAACCAGTGACCATTAAATCTAAAAGATTATATGCATATTATATGTGTGTATATTTATGTATACATGGGTATATTTGTCTAACACTGTATGTCTAGATCTGCGTTTACATGTCGTGGGAATAGGAATAGAGAGAGAGAGAGGGAAGAGAGAGTGAGAATATAAACTGGCAGACTACCTCACGACCATCAGAGACACAAAACAGAGACAGACCCTCACCAGGTACAGACTAAGCGACCACCAACTGGAAATTGAAAAAGGCAGATACAAGAAATCCTGGCAGCCTAGAGAGAATAGAATATGCGATCAATGTCTGGCTGGCGAGGTTGAAACAGAAATGCATTTCCTCCTAAAATGCGAAAAATTCAACACATCAAGAAACATATTATTCAACAAGCTAAGCCAAACAACCCCAGATTTCAAGGAATTGGATGATCTGTCAAAATTGAGATTAGTCCTAGGAGAAGGAGACAGACCATACCTTGGGGCCAAATATGTAACAACATGTCACAACCTGAGGACTGTTTAAAATTAAGACTGTTTAAAATTAATATTGAACGTACCAAATGAAGTACAAAGACTGTTTAAAATTAATATTGTTTAAAAGTAATATTGTATGTACCCAACAAATGTCAAATCGATTGACACCTACAGAATGTTGGAAAACTGTACCTTTTTGCTATGTAAGCTTTGGCAATATGGTTCTCTGTAAACTTTCATGCCAATAAAGCATTTTAATTGGAATTGGAATTGGAATAGAGACTGTCAATAGAGAGAGACTGTGAGCATCGACACTGGGGAAGGGGAGAGGCTGGGATTACAGCTGGGAATAGTGAGAGGAAGAGGGAGAGAATGGTCACACAGAGAGAGAGAAGGGGAGGGGGAAAGCAGTCCAGAGGGAGGCGGGCTGAAGGTTTGGATTTCGGAAGAGAGGCGAGAGCGGCAGGGAGAGGGAGCCCGAGAGGAGGAGGAGGAGAGCCGGAGCTGGGAGCAGAGAGCAGCGAGCAGCGAGAGAGAGAGAGGGACTCCCCGCACTTCGCCTGCCCGCAGCAGCCTAGCCCAGAGCCCGGGAGCCCGACCTGTTGCTGCGGGCTTTGTGTGAACAGTCACTGCCTCTCCCCCAGCCCTTGGAATTTTTAACTCCAAATCATTTACTCCCCCAACCCCACCGGGAGCCCCTTTAAAGAGAAGTGGGGGAAAAGTTTTCTACAGAAAAGCTGCATTCATTTTATTGTCCAGGGTGCATTTTTTTTTAGTTGCATTTAATTTGTTTCCTCCTCCCCCCCTCCGCAGCATTATTTCTCGCTGCTGCGATTTGGGTTTGTTTTCTCAGTTCTCCCGCTGTGTGTTTTAAAGCGGTCTGCCTGCGCCTGTTGGGGAGGATGAGGAATGCCGAGGAGGTGGATGGTTACGAGGGGGAAGCCTCCAGTACTTCCATGATGTCCGGAGCCAGCAGCCCGTACCAGCCCACCACCGAGCCGGTCATCGCCACACACCGACTGGACATCAGGTGCGACACCGACTACCTGCGATCCATCTTCGGCATCCTCAAGATGCTGGAAGTGGTGAGTCTGACTTGAAAATACCAGCGCGATTTATAAAAATACATACAGACACACAGACACACACATTTCTGTATGATGGGGTTTAACAAAAACAGGCCTACAGCTTTCCATTTAACTGTCATAGAAATTTAAATCATGTAGAAATTTACGGCATAGAAACTTATAAAATTCTAACAGGACTGGACAGACTAGATGCAGGAAGGATGTTCCTGATGGCGGGGGAGTCCAGAACCCGGGGTCACAGTCTAAGGATAAGGGGTAAGCCATTTAGGACTGAGATGAGGAGGAATTTCTTCACCCAGAGAGTGGTGAACCTGTGGAATTCTCTACCACACAAGGCAGTGGAGGCCAATTCATTAAGGAGTTGGATATATTTCTTAAGGCTAAAGGGATCAAGGGATATGGGGAGAAGGGTACTGAATTTGGATGATCAGCCATGATCTCATTGAATGCTAGAGGAGGCTCGAGGGGCCGAATGGCCTACTACTGCTCCTATCTTCTATGTTTCTATGTGGCCATTCGGCCCATCATGTTAGCCCTGGCTCAGTGGGCAGCACCCTCTCTCACTTCTTGAGTTACAAGGTTCGTGGGTTCAAGTCCCCCCCCGCTCCAGAGACTTGAGCCCCATAATCCAGGCTGGCGCTCCCAGTGTCAGTGCTGAGGGAGCGCCGCACTGTCGGAGGGGCTGTCTTTCAGATGAAACATTAAACCGAGGGTCCCGTCTGCGCGCTCTCGACTAGGCATGAAAGATCCCAACGGCCACTACATTGAAGAAGAACAGGGGGGAGTTCTCCCTGGTGTCCTGGGGCCAATATTTATCCCTCAATCAACATCACTAAAAACAGATTATCCGGTCATTATCACATTGCTGTTTGTGGGAGCTTGCTGTGTGCAAATTGGCTGCTGCGTTTCCTACATTTCAACAGTGACTGCATTTCAAAAAGTACTTCATTGGCTGTAAAGCACTTTGGGCTGTCCTGAGGTCGTGAAAGGCGCTATAGAAATGCAAGTTCATTCTTTGTATCTCTTTTCCCTTTGCACCATCCCCACCCCCACCACCCCAAATTGCTCAGTGGTGCTGAGGTCTGTTGTGACAGCCTCCTGCTCTCGCTGAAGCCAAGTCAAATCAGTACAGTCCCGAGGTGAAGCCTTGGACCATGCTGAGCTATGCTTGGGAGGTGCTTCACCCAGATAATCACTGGGGGAGCCTAACATGTGCAGTAATGTTTTAACAGTGAAACTTGTTCTAAATGCCTTGCCGGGTTGGGGGCCGATTACTGTGTTGTGAACTGGGACAGTAATGCTGCTCCGATGACTGTGTTGCGAGATGGGAATCAGCACCAATGTTGGTTTATCTCCTCCCTTCCTCCAGTCTGTTTGTTTATTTCCTTTTCCCCATGTTATCTGGAATTCCCACAGGCTCATGGTAAAAGTTACTGATCTCGTCCGATGTACTGGGGAGCTGGAGATAACGCTGCTTTAATTAGTTTATCCTCCTGTTTGAACGATTTTCTGTGCTTGTCCCTTACTGCAGCTTGAGGCCGATTTATTCCTTTGCGCACCCAGCCTTGGAAAGTTTCTCTATAGAAACATAGAAGATAGGAGCAGGAGTAGGCCATTCGGCCCCTCGAGCCTGCTCCGCCATTCAATGAGATCATGGCCGATCATCCAAATTCAGTACCCGGTCCCTGCTTTCTCCCCATACCCCTTGATCCCTTTAGCCTTAAGAAATATATCCAACTCCTTCTTGAATATATTTAATGAATTGGCCTCTACTACCTTCTTTGGTAGAGAATTCCACAGGTTCACCACTCTCTGGGTGAAGAAATTCCTCCTCATCTCTGTCCTAAATGGCTTACCCCTTATCCTTAGACTGTGACCCCTGGTTCTGGACTCCCCGGCCATCGGGAACATCCTTCCTGCATCTAGTCTGTCTAGTTCTGTTAGAATTTTATAAGTTTCAATGAGATCCCCTCTCATTCTTCTAAACTCCAACGAGTATAAGCCCAATCGACCCAACCTCTCCTCATACGTCATTCCTGCCATCCCAGGTATCAGTCTGGTGAATCTTCGCTGCATTCCTTCCATGGCAAGAACATCCTTCCTCAGATAAGGCACTTTGCCTCGCTACCACCGACCCTTCAGAAGACCCGCTTAAAAACTTTTCGATTTGGCCGCCCCTTTTGATCTGACTCCATTCCCCTCCCATATTTCTTCCCTTTTCTACTTTGTCGGGGACTCTGAAACAGTTTTAAGAAGAAGAGAATTTGAAAGAAAGACTTGCCTTTCTGTAGCGCCTTTCACAACCTCAGGATGTCCCAAAGCGCTTTACAGCCAATGAAGTACTTTTTGAAGTGTAGTCACTGTTGTAATGTAGGAAACGTGGCAGCCAATTTGCACACAGCAAGCTCCCACAAACAGCAATGTGATAATGACCCGATCATCTGTTTTTTTTAGCGATGTTGGTTGAGGGATAAATATTGGCCCAGGACACCGGCGAGAACTCCCTTACTCATCTTCGTAGACATGCACATTTTTGCAGTGCTTGTGCTTATTTGTGAATTGGGTTGGATCAGCCCTAGGATGATGGGCCCCACTAGTGGAAAGAGATATCTGTCGAGACAGTGCACATGGGTCCAATTCTTTTTTTTTTAACCCATCTTTTAGCCTCTCTGTTGAAAGGTTGTAACTCTCTCTCCTCCCAACACCCGATTCACAACGAGGATTCAATTCCACGACTCTCTTGTCATGAGTTGCGGAGCATTTTAGAATTTGTGGCTTGCAAGCATTTTCGCTTGTTTATTGTTGAGGAATGCAGTGCGTGAGCCAAGTCACACCATGCAGAACACTGCCATGGTTAAAGGGAACAGCAGAGAAAAGCCGAGGTGCAATGGTTAGATGACAACAAGCTTGAGTATTAAGAAATAACAACAGAAAATGTTGGAAAAACTCAGCAGTCCAGGGCAGCATCCGTGGAGAGAGAAACAGAGTTAACGTTTCAGGTCGATGACCTTTCGTCAGACAATAGGTCATCGACCTGAAACATTGACTCTGTTTCTCTCTCCACGGATGCTGCCCTCCTGGCCTGCTGAGTTTTTCCAACATTTTCTGTTGTTATTTCGGATTTCCAGCGTCCGCAGTATTTTGCTATCTTTGAGTATTAAGAAGCCTGTCGATTGTAGAATGAAGGAAAGGTTGAAGGAGTCTGAGGAGGTCTCTGAATCTTGGAGTCCTTTCAGGTTCAGGGTTTCAATTTTCAGGAACTGTTCGCACCTCGGTTGTTGGTATTGTATTCAGACTGGGTCTCATTTCAAATGTGGCGCAACAAGTTGCAGGTAAACCTGTGGGCACAATGCCAACAGGAGTGAGAGAGACCTGCCATGCTGCTGGAGCGGGATTGGCTGTTCCAGTTCAGTGGGAGTCACTGAGAATCTGTCGTACGTCCTGAGGTTCTGGTGACATATCGGTCACGCTATTGTACTTTACTGCGCAAGTCTGACTCTCGACCTACAGACGATGCTCCTGTAAACGCCATCCTACACACTTCCTTCTCGTTGTGTTGGCACTGTTTTTGATATCAAAACTCATCACGTCGTCTCTTGCGGCCTTGGCTCTGTGGGTCACACGCTCTCGCTTCTGTGTCATGAGGTCGTGGGTTCAAGCCCCACTCCAGAGACTTGAGCACCTGATCTAGGCTGACACTCGCAATGCAGTGCCGAGGGAGTGCTGCACTGTCGGAGGTGCCGTCTTTCGGGTGTGACGTTAAACCGAGGCCCCCATCTGCTCTCTCAGGTGGACATAAAAGATCCCACAGCCACTATTTAATTATCACATTGCTGTTTCTGGGAGCTTGCTGTGCACAAATTGGCTGCCGTGTTTCCTACATTACAACAGTGGCTACACTTCAAAAAGTACTTCATTGGCTGTAAAGCGCTTTGGGACGTCCTGAGGCCATGAAAGGCGCTATAGAAATGCAAGTCATTTCTTTCTTTTCACCTACTCTAACTCTACTGCGGAACTCCTTACCGCCCTCAATCTTCGCTCTTCCATTGTAAAACCGTCGCTTAGTGTTGGTAAGGTAGGTGAGCTGGGTTTTAAAAGCCTTCAGATTGTAGGAAGAAGGGGAGACCGAGTGTAGTCACTGTTGTAATGTAGGGACTGTGGGTTCAAGTCCCACTCCAGAGACATGAGCAGAATAATCTAGGCGGACACTCCCAGTGCAGTGCCGAGGGGGTGCTGCACAGTCGCAGGTGTCGTCTTTTAGATGAGACTGATTGAGGGATAAATATTGGCCCAGGACACCGGGGATAACTCCCCTGCTCTTCTTCGAAAGAGTGCTATGGGATCATTTACACCCAGCTGAGGGGGCAGACAGAGCCTCGGTTTAACATCTCATCCAAAAGACGGCACCTCCGACAGTGCAGCACTCCCTCAGCACTGCACTGGGAGTGTCAGCCTCGATTGTTGTGCTCAAGTCTCTGGAGTGGGACTTGAACCCACAGTCCCTACATTATAACAGTGACTACACTTCAAAAGTACTTCATTGGCTGTAAAGCTCTTTGGGACGTCAGTTGGTCGTGAAAGGCGCTGTAGAAATAATATAAGTCTTTCTTTATAGTAAAGGGTTCCACGCTGTTGGGACTATGTGGAGGAATGAGTTGGGATAGGAGGTGGCTGCAGAGGCGGAAAACGACTTGATTCTGGGCTGGGTTTTAACCCAGATCCAAGGGGTGAATCGAGTGCTCCAATCGAGTGCTAGCACCTTATCTGACGGTTTGTGTACTCTGTACAGTGTCCTTGGCAGAGCGAGACTAAACGTTACATCGAAGGTCTGCGTGCGTTACATTCCCAGTGCGACGGTATTTGGGCCGCCTTTCCTAGAGTCTGGCTATCAGCATTGTGCACGACTGAGGTTACTATCGCCCGTCGGTAGTACAGTGGTGTCGGCCGTGGCTCAGTGGGTCGCTCTATCTCGCCACTGAGTCAGAAGGTCGTGGGTTTGAGCCCCATTACATAGACTTGAGCACAAAATCCAGGCTGACGCTCCAGTGCAGTACTGAGGGAGTGCTGCACCGTTGGAGGTACCGTCTTTCAGATGAGACGTTAAACCGAGGCCCCGTCTGCTCTCTCAGGTGGATGTAAAAGATCCCACGGCACTATTTCGAAGAAGAGCAGGGGAGTCCTGGGGCCAATATTTATCCCTCAATCAACATCACTAAAACAGATTATCTGGTCATTATCACACTGCTGTTTGTGGGAGCTTGCTGTGTGCAAATTGGCTGCCGCGTTTCCTACATTACAACAGTGACTACAGTTCAAAAGTAAATCACAGAATCACAGAAACCCCACAGTGCAGATAGAGGCCATTTCGGCCCATCGAGCCTGCACCGACACATATCCCACCCTATCCCCGTAACCCCACATATTTTAATCCCCCTAACACTAAGGGTCAATTTATCATAGCCAATCAACCTAACCCGCACATCTTTGGACTGTGGGAGGAAACCGGAGCACCCGGAGGAAACCCACGCAAACACGGGGAGAATGTGCAAACTCCACACAGTCACCCGAGGCCGGATTTGAACCCGGGTCCTTGGCGCTGTGAGGCAACAGTGCTAACCACTATGCCACCAGAAATGGTGAGAAACTTTTAAATGTTGGTGTTCAGAGAGATTCCTTGTGCAAGAAACACAGAAAGCTAGCATGCAGGTACAGCAAGCAATAAGGAAGGCAAATGGCATGTTGGCCTTTATTGCAAGGGGTTGGAGTATAAGAGAGAGGAAGTCGTGCTCCAATTGTACAGGGCCTTGGTGAGACCACACCGGGAGTACTGTGCACAGTTTTGGTCTCCTTATCTATCTAAGGAGGGATATACAACGTAGGTTCACTAGATTGATTCCTGGGATGAGAGGGCCGTCCTATGATGAGAGATTGTGTAGAATGGGCCGATACTTTCTGGAGTTCAGGTGAACTCATTGAAACATACAAGATTCTGAAGGAGATTGGCAGGGTAGATGCCGAGAGGCTGTTTCCCTGGCTGGAGTCTAGAACTAGGGGGCATAGTCTCAGGATAAGGGGTTGGTCATTTAAGACCGAGATGAGGAATTTCTTCACTCCGAGGGTGGTGAATCTTTGGAATTCTCTTCCCCAGAGGGCTGTGGATGCGCAGTCGTTGAGTATATTCAAGGCTGAGATCGATAGATTTTTGGACTCCAGGGGAATCGAGGGATATGGGGATCGGGCGGGAAAGTGGAGCTGAGGTCGATGATCAGCCATGATCTTATTGAATGGCGGAGCAGGCTCGAGTGTCTGGTCACATACACAGGAAATTCCATCCCTGTTTCTCTCTAACTCTGTCTCTCGCCCTATTTCTAACTTTCTCTATCTGCCCCTAACTCCTTTCTCTCTCTCTCCCTCCAGCTCTCTCTAGTTCTGTCTGTTTCCAACTCACTATTTCTCTCTCTCTGACTCAGTTCTAGTTCAGTTTCTCTTTCTCTCTCAGGTCGATGACCTTGCATCAGAAGTGGAAGTTAGAGAGTTAATAGGTTTTAAGCAAGTTCAGAGCCAAGAAAAGGGAGGGGAGGAAAGGACAAAGGGGCAGCAGGTCTGTGATAGGGCGGAAGGCAGGAGAGATTAAATGACAAAAGGGATGATGGTGCGAGGCAAAAGGGGGTGTTGGTAATGGGACAAGTAACGAAACAAAAGATGGGTCGAGAGGAGGAGTAAACGGTTACAGCAGAATCACTACCAGCACCTGCTGTCCGAGAAAATGGAGACTATGATCTAAAGTTGTGAGGCTGGTTAGCTTTCACTTGATTGGTCCTCCACTACTACAACAACAACAACTTGTATTTATATAACATAGTAAAACGTCCCAAGGTGCTTCACAGCAGTGTCATAAAACAAAATTCGACACCGAGCCATATAAGGTGAAACTAGGGCAGATGGCCAAAAGCTTGGTCAAAGAGGTAGGTTTTAAGGAGGAGAGAGAGGCGGAGAGGTTTAGGGAGGGAATTCCAGAGCTTAGGACCCAGGCAGCTGAAGGCACGTCCGCCAATGGTGGAGCGATGGAAATCAGGGATGCTCAAGAGGGTGGAATAGGCGGGAGGCAGTGGGGCTGGAGGAGATTACAGAGATGAGTCAAGCAGCCTTTATTCCCCATGTTCAATATTTTTATAACTAGTAAACAATTCGGGGGGGGGGGCAAGAACCCCAGCGTTGGATTTTTTTAATGACCCTATAATTTTTCTCCCGGGGTGTCTGGGAGATTTATCTTTGAAACAGTCTGCTTTATGAATTAATTGTTTGAAAAGTTCCAAGCTTTAAGCTGGGCGTTAACAGTCTGCAGTCGAAACCTCTTTTCCCACCGATCCCATTCCCGACCCCCTCGCTGTGAATTTTTTTGCAGAGTACCAAAAAAAAGGGGCAGCGAGCCTGTTCGACTCAACAACTCACAAACTTTAACCTTTTAGTGTTTTGTGTATATGAAAGGGCGGGAGAGCTGGCCAGACCAGTCCTGCAGGTACCTCTGGCTGTCTGGACTCTGTGGTGAGATTGAACCGGTTCATCCTGTCTTACCAGCTCGGCCGGGCTGTGGAGGGAAGTGCAGGCGAAAGCAATATTTGCACCGCACCCACTCTCTGTCCAGGAAGACTAAGAGCTGTAAACAAGAAAGAAAGAACTTGCATTTAAAGAGCGCCTGTCACGTATGGACTAGAATGTTGGCTTTTATCTCGAGGGCTGGAGTGCAAATGGCTTTCGATTCCATCTGGCACGACGGTCTATTCTTGAAACTTATTGAAAGTGGTGTAGGGGGAAAAACATATGATGTAATTAAATCAATGTATACAAACAATAAATGTGCAGTTAAAATAGGAGACAAACAAACAAAATACTTCCCACAGGGGCGTGGTGTGACGCAGGGCTCGCCCATCTCACCGACACTCTTTAATATTTACATAAATGAATTGGCAAAACTACTTGAACAATCTACAGCACCCGGCCTCACCCTATATGAATCCAAGGTTAAATTCCTCCTCTATGCAGATGACCTGGTTCTACTGTCACCAACTAAGGAGGGCCTACAGCAGAACCTGGATCTGCTAGAGTCGTTCTGTCAGACCTGGGCCCTGACAATAAACCCCCAAAAAACCAAAGTCCTTGTGTTCCAGCAAAGATCCAGACATCAGGGACCCAAAATAAATTTCACACTAGGAACAACTAAAATTGAACAAACCACTAACTACACATACTTGGGCTTAAAAATTAGTTCTACGGGAAATTTTCATCTGGCTGTGAATGAACTGAAAGAGAAAGCAAGAAGGGCTTTCTATGCCATTAAAAAATCAATCCAAATAGAAATCCGAATTAGCATTTGGCTCAAAATTTTTAAATCAGTAATTGAACCAATTGCACTCTATGGCAGTGAGGTGTGGGGACCGCTAACACAACAAGAATTAGCAAAATGGGACAAACACCCAATTGAGATCCTACATGCAGAATTCTGTAAAAGTATCCTCCGGACTCAAAGGAAAACCATAAACAATGCATGCAGGGCAGAACTAGGCCAATATCCATTAATAATTACTATCCAAAAAAGAGCCACCAATTTTGGAAACACCTAAAAATGAGCAACCCCCAATGTTATCATTACGAAGCCCTGAAATGCCAAGAGAGGACCATAAAGAAGAATACCCTCAGTCAACTAGTCCTGGGACTCAGTGAAGTTACTACTAACACTACTAACAATAACCAGCCCCAGGACAGTGACATCGTAACACAGAGAATTCGACCCAACACAATCGTCACTAAGCAAAAGGAAAAATATCTGTCATATTGGGCAGAAACAACAAAAACCCAAAACAAACTCAATTGCTACTTGGCCCTAAACAGACAATACAACATGGCTGATTACCTGACCATGGTAAAGGATAGCAAACTGAGAAAAACCTTGACAATGTACAGACTTAGTGAACATAGCCTGGCCATCGAAAAAGGCAGACACAGGCAGACCCGGCTACCAAGAGAGGACAGGATATGCTCTCACTGCAGTCAGGGAGTGGTGGAGACAGAGATGCACTTCCTCACAGCTTGTAGAAAATATCAGGGCATAATTCTACCCAAAATTCACAAAAATATGCCCTGAATTCAGAAATTTGAATGACGACCAAAAACTCCCATACCTACTAGGGGAACAGAGAAATTGTGTAACCTTAGCGGCACACTATGTTACAGCTTGCCATAAACAGAGGGACAACCATTAAATCTAAGAAAAGAGTATATACAAATTATATGAATGTATATTTATACACTCGGGGATATATCTGTTTATACACTGTATGGATAGACCTGCGTTTATGTGTTCAACCATAAATGTTTTTCGATGCTTTGGCAACATAAGATGTACCTTGTCATCATGCCAATAAAGCGATTTGAATTGAATTGAATTGAATTGGAAGTTATGTTACAGCTGTACAGAGCTCTGGTTAGACCCCGCCTGGACACTGCGTTCAGTCCTGGGAAACCGCACCTCAGGAAGGATATATTGGAGGGGGCACAGTGCGTTGCAGATTCACCAGAATGATACCGGGGCTAAAAGGGTTAAATTGAGGACAGGTTGCACAGAAGGGTTTCACCCCGAAATGTTGACTCTATTTCTCTCTCCATGGACGTTGCCTGGCCTGCTGAGTTTTTCCAGCATTTTCTGTTGTTATTTTGCACAGACTGGGCTTGTATTCCCTTGAGTTTGGAAGATTAAGGGGTGATCTAATCAGGGTGTTTAAGATGATTAAAGGATTCGATCGGGTAGATAGAGAGAAACTATTTCCTCTGGTGGGGGGAGTCCAGAACAAGGGGGCAGAAACTTAAAATTAGAGCCAGGGGTGATGTCAGGAAGCACTTCTTCACACAAAGGGTAGTGGAAATCGAACTCTCCTCTCTCTCCCCATCCACATCCACCCCCACCCCAAAAAAAAGCTGTTGAGGCTGGGGGTCAATTGAAAATCTCAGAACTGAGATTGATCGATTTTTGTGGCGTAAGGTTATTAAGGGTTATGGAACCAAGGCAGGTAGATGGAGTTAAGATACAGATCAGCCATGATCTAATTCAATGGCGGAACAGGTTCGAGGGGCTGAATGGCCTCCTCCTGTTCCTATGCTGTCAGAAAAGGGCCTACGGTGTGATTATGACAGAGCATCCGGCCATAACCTGCTCCTGTTCCTATGTACATTTGAAGTGTCTGCCTGGATTATGGGATTTGAACTGATGACTCACTAACCCTGAGATGAGAGTGTGCTACCAGCTGAGCCAAGCTGACAGTTTGAAATATGCTCGTCGGATCTCTGCTTATGCTGTCGAATCCCAGCTTCTGTGGCATTCCCGTCACACTCTGTTGAGTTGTCTGTTGAAAGTGCTCCACTAAGACCCAAATGAACTGCTTGACCTCTTTTTGCCTCGATGAACTTCCCCGGCTGGTCCCAACTCCAGAAGAATCAAATCATTGTTTTTAGCCGTCTAGGATGCACTAGTGAGGAGTTACTGTCAACAAGGGCAGACGTCGATGACGAAGTCCAACACCGCCTTCAGTGTGCCAGTGCAGCCTTCGGTCACTTGAGGAAGAGAGTGTTTGAAGACCAGGACCTCAAACCCAGCACTAAGCTCATGGTCTACAGAGCAGCAGTGATACCCGCCCTGCTGTATGCGTCAGAGACATGGACCATGTACAGCAGGCACCTCAAAGCACTGGAGAGGTACCACCAACGCTGCCTCCGCAAGATCCTGCAAATCCATTGGCAGGATAGGCGCACCAACGTCAGTGTTCTCGCTCAGGCCAACATCCCCAGCATCGAAGCTTTGACCACGCTCAGTCAGCTCCGATGGACGGGTCACATCGTCCACAAGCCCGATACGAGACTCCCAAAACAAGCGCTCTACTCGGAGCTCCGGCACGGCAAGAGAGCCCCAGGTGGGCAGAGGAAACGCTTCAAGGACACCCTCAAAGCCTCCTTGAAAAAGTGCAACATCCCCACCGACACCTGGGAATCCCTGGCCCAAAACCGCACAAAGTGGAGGAGAAGCACCCGGGAAGGCGCCGAACACCTCGAGTCTCTTCGCCGGGAGCAAGCGGAAGCCAAGCGCAAGGAGCGCACGTCAACCCAAGCACCCCACCCGCCCCTTCAACCACCGTCTGCCCCACCTGTGACAGAGACTGTAGGTCCCGCATTGGACTCATCAGTCACCTGAGAACTCATTTTTAATGTGGAAGCAAGTCATCCTCGGTTCTGAGGGACTGCCTAAGAAGGATGCACTGAGCTGATGGTAACATCATGTGGGGTGGGGGGCAATTGTACCCAAACCCACCCATTGGGGAGCTGATGGGATTGGGTGCAATGCTGGTTTTGACATCCATGTACCCCATAACTCTTTTTTGGGCCACGCGGCCCCTTTAAGGGGCTGCACGGCTCCCTTCGAAAGTCCCGTGCATGCGCGTTTTTTTTCCCCAATGTAAAAGCCGGCTCACCGGCTGCGCAGGACCCCTGGAGCCCATCTTAAAGGGAACGTTGTTTTTCACCCCGCCTGATTTTACTCTCCATTGAAAACAAAGAAAAGAAAAATTTGCATTTAACCAGATTTTGTATAATTATCGGGTCATTATCACATTGCTGTTTGTGAGAGCTTGCTGAGCGCAAATTGGCTGCCGCATTTCCTACATTACAACAGTGACTACACTTCAAAAAGTGCTTCATTGGCTGTAAAAGTGCTGTGAGACGTCCTGATGTGGTGAAAGGTGCTGTAGGAATACAAGTCTTGTTTTTTAAATTTTTTTTGGAACAGTTGCCTTAAAGTTACAGGCCACGTTAAGAACTAAAGTTTATACCCAGTCTCCAGGCTGAAGACTACCAGCCCATGGAAGATCAGCTGGTGCTTTCAAACGCATTCTCAGTTTTTGTTTTCCTTTTCCCTTGCAGAGGTCACACTCTCTAGACATTTCTTTCTGTGCAATCTCCAATTTAACTTTGTATCTGGGAAAACAATGTTGAATTTTTTTTTTTTTTAACGGAAAATGCTGGAAATACTCGGCAGGTCAGGCAGCATCTGTGGGGAGAGAAACAGAGTTAACGGTTCAGGTCGATGACCCTTCGTCAGAACTGGAAAAAGCTGGAGATGTAACAGATTTTTAAGCAAGTGTAGGGGCTGGGGAAGGGGGGAGGGGAGGAAAGAACCAAAGGGAAGGTTAGAGAGGTGATGGTTTGTTTATAAGCAAGTGCAGAGCCGGGGAGAGGGACGAACAAAAGGGAAGTCAATTCTTCCAGTTCTGATGAAAGCTCATCGACCTGAAACGTTAACTCTCTGCCTCTCGCCACGGACACTGCCGATGCACTTTATTATGGTCATATTTATGCTAATATATATGTACAAATGTATGTTGAAATGTTTAAGTGTCCTAATCCAAATTGTACACTCTCGGGAGCCGGGAGCCTACATTTCGTTGTACTGCACTTGTGCACTAACAATGACAATAAAAGTTGATTTGATTTGATTTGATTTGACCCGCTGAGCGTTTCCAGCATTTTCTGTTTCTATTTCAGATTTCCAGCATCCGCAGTATTTGGCTTTTATTTTAGTACAAGGTGGATGTAGTTTTTCCAGCCTTTGGTTGTAGAAACATAGAAGATAGGAGCAGGAGTAGGCCATTCAGCCCCTCAAGCCCACTCCGCCATTCAATGCGATCATGGCTGATCATCCAAACTCAGTACCCTGTCCCTGCCTTCTCCCCATATCCCTGGATCCCTTTAGCCTTAAGAAATATATCTAACTCCTTCTTGAATATATTTAATGAATTGGCCCCAACTGCCTTCTGTGGTAGAGAATTCCACAGGTTCACCACTCTCTGGGTGAAGAAATTCCTCCTCATCTCTGTCCTAAATGGCTTACCCCTTATCCTTAGACTATGACCCCTGGTTCTGGACTCCCCGGCCATCGGGAACATCCTTCCTGCATCTAGTCTGTCTAGTCCTGTTAGAATTTTATAAGTTTCAATGAGATCCCCTCTTATTCTTCTAAACTCCATCGACCCAATCTCTCCTCATACGTCATTCCTGCCATCCCAGGTATCAGTCTGGTGAATCTTCGCTGCACTCTCTCCATGGCAAGAACATCCTTCCTCAGATAAGGTGACCAAAACTGCACACAATACTCAAGGTGTGGTCTCACCAAGTCCCTGTACAACTGCAGCAAGACATCCTTGCTCATATACTTGAATCCTCTTGCTATGAAGGCCAACATACCATTTGCCTTCTTAACCGCCTGTTGCACCTGCATGCTTACTTTCAGCGACTGGTGCACAAGGACACCCAGGTCTCGTTGCACTTCCCCTTTTCCCAATCTATTGCCATTCAGATAATAATCTGTCTTCCCGTTTTTGCCACCGAAGTGGATAACCTCGCATTTATCCACATTGGGCAGATGCATGGCAAATGCAGTATAATCACCCAACCTGTCCAAATCACACCTTGAGTATTGTATCTGTAGAGAGTATCTTGAGCTGTTTAATGGTAGGGTGGTTCAGGCAGCAGGAGCAGTTTGATGTGATTAATTGAAACTATTGCATTATCACCGTGATTCTCCAATTGCATGCTCCCGCCACAGAGCCTCCCTTGCCGGGAGTGCCTCTTGGTAAATGGTTTGCCCAGCAACAACAACTTTTACATTTATATAGCACCTTTTCATGTAGTAAAATATCCAAGGCGTTTCACAGGAGCGTTATCAAACTGAATTTGATGCTGAGCCACATGAGATATTAGGACAGGTGACCAAAAGCTTGGTCAAACGGGATGGTTTTACAGCATCTTAAAGGAGGGATGGTGGAGAGACGGAGAGGTTTAGGGAGGGAATTCCAGCGCTTAGGGCCCAGGCAGCTGAAGGCACGGCCACCAATGGTGGAGTGGTTAAAATCGGGGATGCACAAGAGGGTAAAATTGGAGGAACGCAGAGATCAGAGAGCGCAAATGGTATGTTGGCCTTCATTGCAAGAGGCTTTGAGTACAGGAGCAAGGATGTCTTACTACAGTTGTACACGGCCTTGGTGAGACCACACCTGGAGTACTGTGTGCAGTTTTGGTCTCCTTACCTAAGAAAGGATATACTTGCCATAGAGGGATTGCAGCGAAGGTTCACCAGACTGATTCCTGGGATGGCAAGACTGTCGTATGAGGAGAGATTGGGTCGACTAGGCCTGTATTCACTAGAGTTTAGAAGAATGAGAGGGGATCTCATTGAAACGTATAAAATTCTGACAGGGCTAGACAGACTGGATGCAGGGAGGATGTTTCCCCTGGCTGGGGGGTCTAGAACAAGGCGTCACAGTCTCAGGATATGGGGTAGGATATTTAGGACTGAGATGAGGAGATATTTCTTCACTCAGAGGGTGGTGAACCTGTGGAATTCTCTACCACAGAAGGCGGTGGAGGCCAAGTCACTGAATATATTTAAGAAGGAGATAGATAGATTTCTAGACACAAAAGGCATCGAGGGGTATGGTGAGAGAGTGGGAATATGGTATTGAGATAGAGGATCAGCCATGATCATATTGAATGGCGGAGCAGGCTCGAAGGGCCGAATGGCCTCCTCCTGCTCCTATTTTTCTATGTTTCTATCTTGGAGAGTTGGGCTGGAGGAGGTTACAGAGATAGGGAGGGGGTGAGGCCATGGAGGGATTTGAAAACAAGGATGAGAATTTTTAAAATCGAGGCGTTGCTGGACCGAGAGCCAATGTAGGTCAGTGAGCGCGGGGGGTGATGGGTGCTAGTTAGGATATGGGCAGCAGAGTTTTAGATGGTTACAGTGGAAAGCCAGCCAGGAGAGTGTTGGAATAATTGCGTCTGGAAGTAACGGAAGACATGGATGAGGGTTTCAGCAGCAGATGGGCTGAGGCAGGGTTGGAGGTGGAAGTAGGCGGTCTTGGTGGTGGAGAAAAACACCCCGGAGGCACAAAGAAACACAGCGGCCGAGGCCACCAGAAGCTTGGTCAAAGAGGTGGGTCTTCCCCTCGCTCCTGCCTGAGTCTCCGATCGGGGTTACCAAAGGCTGAGATGTTCCGGCCGGCCAGATTGCCCTCTGAAATACAGAGAGTATTTCACCTCATTCCCTCTCTTGCCAAACACACGCACCGCACGTAGTCCACCCGGAGCCAAGTTCCGAGGTAGCAGACTCCCATGGCTTTCCCGCATGACACATACTGAATGCGACTGGGAAAACAGTGTGGTCATGTGATCTCATGTGATTCCCATTTTCTTCTGTAACAAAACCTTATGTTTCAGTCCTTCCTGCCACAGAACCAAAGCTTGAAAGATCCGCATGTTTATTGCTGGTTTTCAGAGCACTTTTCGATCATGGGCTAGTTTCAATTGTCTGAGCAAGTACGAGAGGAATTTCCTAGATTTCCCGCCCCCCCCCCCCCCTCCCCCAAATAGGCCTGGGGTTTTAATCTTTTTTATTGCCTTTCCCAGGAGGTCATGTGGCTCTCCATTTTCCTCCGGCCGTTGTAAATTTTCCTCTGATAACCTCGTCGTGACCCCATTTCACGACCTCAGGACGTCCCAAAGCACTTTACAGCCAATGAAGTACTTTTTTGAAGCGTGGTCACTGTTGTAATGTAGGAAAACACGGCAGTCAATTTGCGCACAGCAAGCTCCCACACACAGCAGTGAGATAATAGGCGGATCATCTGTTTTGGACACAAAGGGATATGGGGATAGGGTGAGATCGCACGGGAAAAAATGTCGACAGATTGTGACATCAGGGGCGGGAAAGTGGAGCGGAGATCGAAGATCAGCCGTGATCTTATTGAATGGCGGAGCAGGCTCGAGGGGCCGAATGGCCGACTCCTGCTCCTAATTCTTATCAGCCCCACCCTTCTCACTCTTGAAGGTCGTAATCAGACCTCATGTTTTACCGGAATAAAATAATTCAGCAGCCGTGCAGTGAAGCACAATAAACAGTTAGTGCGTGGATTTACATTTGCAACTGATACCGAAACACAGAGACTCCAGAGCCAGGAACAGCCTCCCTGCCTTTCAGTTTAAACAGGAAGCTTTCACCTCAACCTCCTGGAGGACAATTAGTGTGAATGCCCCAAACTCCCAAACTGGACGTTGAGGGGGGAGAGAGAAGGTTTGGCGAGAGGTTGAGGGGGGGAGAGGTTGTGGGGGGGGAGAGTGGAGGTTTGGGGAGAGGTTGAGGGGGGAGGATTTAACAATTTTTTTTATTCGTTTATGCGACCAGGGCGTCGCTGTCAAGGCCAGCATTTATTGTCCATCCCTAATTGCCCTTGAGAAGGTGGAAGTGAACCGCCTTGAACTGCTGCAGTCTGTGTGGTGAAGGTGCTCCCACAGTGCTGTTAGTGAGGGAGCTCCAGGATTTTGACCCAGTGATGATGAAGGATTGGCCGATATACTTCTAAGTCAGGATGGTGTGTGACTTGGAGGGGAACTTGGAGGCGGTGGTGTTCCCATGCGCCTGCTGCCCTTGTCCTTCTAGGTGGTAGAGGTCGCGGGTTTGGGTGGTGCTGCCGAAGAAGCCTTGGCGAGTTGCTGCAGTGCATCTTGTAGACGGTACACACTGCAGCCACGGTGCGCCGGCGGTGGAGGGAGTGAATATTTAAGGTAGTGGATGAGGTGCCAATCAAGCGGGCTGCTTTGTCCTGGATGGTGTTGAGCTTCTTGAGTGTTGTTGGAGCTGCACTCATCCAGGCAAGTGGAGAGTATTCCATCACACTCCTGACTTGTGCCTTGTAGATGGTGAGGGAGGTTGTTGGGGGAGAGGTTGCGGGGAAGGTTTTGAAGGGGAATAGGTGCTGCGACCAGAAGCCTCTACCACCTCCCCAATGGACGTCAGCTAACTCAACAGAGGCCAGGGATTGAATCGAGGACCTTCCTGCCATGTAGGAGCCAGTGGGGGAGCTCCATGATCCCATTGAATGGTGGATCAGGCCTGAGGGGCTGAACGGCCTGCTCCTGTTCCTATTTCTAGATTACGTGTTTTGATGCTTTGGGAAGGTTTCCTCGTGTCCGACCCTGGATCGTCTGTGGGGAGGAGTTTAGACACAGTGGTTTCACCTGACCCGGAGTGTGGCATTTTCCAAATGAGACCCTCTCCAAACACCTCACAGACGGGCGGCTTAATTCTCCTGTTTTTTGGGGGTTGGGGTGGGAAGAGGGGGAGCGAAGATCACAGCAGTTTGTATCTTTTTCGGATATGAGGAAACAATGAAATCCAATGATTCACAGAGAGCAACAGCCGAGATCATTACTAGAGCACAAACTCTGAGCAAGAAAAGATCATTCAAGCCATCAGCTCCTGAACTGGGAATGTAGACAAAGAAAGACAGACTTGCATTTCACTACCTCAGCGCATCCCAAAGCGCTTTACAGCCAATGAAGTACTTTTTTTGAAGGGTAGTCACTGTTGTAATGTGGGAAACACAGCAGACAGTTTGAGCACAGCAAGCTCCCACAAACAGCAATATGATAAATGACCAGATCATCAGTGCTGTGTATGACAGAGCTTCACTGATCAATTTAAAAAAAATGTATTCCTTCCTGGGATGTGGGCGTCGCTGGCAAGGCCAGCATTTATTGCCCGTCTCTAATTGCCCTCGAGAAGGTGGTGGTGAGCCACCTTCTTGAACCGCTGCAGTCCGTGTGGTGAAGGTTCCCTGAGCAGTTTGGTACAACTGAGTGACTCGCCGGGCCATTTCAGAGGGCAGTTAAGAGTCAACCACATTGCTGTGGGTCTGGAGTCACATATCGGCCAGACCGGGTAAGGACAGCAGATTTCCTTCCCTAAAGGACATGAGTGAACCAAATGGGTTTTTATGACAATCCGGTAGTTTCACGGTCACCATTACTGACACTAGCTTTTTATTCCAGATTTATTTAATTAACTGAATTTAAATTCGCCAGCTGCCGTGGTGGGATTTGAACTCATGGTTCCCGGATTATTAGCCCAGGTCTCTGGGTTACTAGTCCAGCAACATAACCACTACACCACCGTACTCCTTTTGAGGTACTGACTCCCCCTCCCCTGATGCACTGAACAGGAGGGTTATGCTTGAACTGTATAAAACACTAGTTAGGCCACAGCTAGAATACTGTGTACAGTTCTGGTCACCACATTACAGGAAAGGTGTGATTGCACTAGAGAGGGTACAGAGGAGATTTACGAGGATGTTGCCAGGAGTGGAGAATTTTAGCTATGAGGAAAGATTGAAGAGGCTGGGGTTGTTTTTTTTGGAACAGAGGAGGCTGAGGGGAGATTTAATTGAGGTGTATAAAACTACGAGGGGCCTAGATAGAGTGGACAGGAAGGACCTATTTCCCTTAACAGAGTGGTCGATAACCAGGGGGCATCGATTTAAAGTAATTGGTAGGAAGTTTAGAGGGGAATTGAGGGGAGATATTTTCACCCAGAGGGTGGTGGGGGTCTGGAACTCACTGCCTGAAAGGGTGGGAGAGACAGAAACCCTCATCGTATTTAAAAAGTACTTGGATATGCACTTGAAGTGCCGTAACCTGCAGGGCTACGGACCAAGAGCTGGAAAGTGGGATTCGGCTGGAGAGCTCTGTTGGCCGGCACAGACACGATGGGCCGAATGGCCTCCTTCTGTGTCGTAAATTTCTATGAGTCTATGAAGCTGCCATTGTTACACGGTTGAAGTGCTCATGGGGTCTGTGTCAGCGATGAATGACTGACTGACTGGTGGTTCCATTAGGCCAGGCAAGCAGCAACACCTGATCCCCGCGGCCCCTCCGCCCGCGCCGAGCCGAAACAACCCACGCCGGCTCGCTTTCTCCAACTGCAACAAACTCCTGGCCCATGTCACTTGATCACATCGAGACCCAACCAACCTGGGCCTCGACTCTGACTCGCCCTCTTCTGGGGCAGGGCTGCCGGTTGTGATATCTGTAGTTTGCTTGTTTTTCTTCTGTGCGTATCCTGGAGATCGTGCACAGACGCATATAATTTCTAACGGGAGTTGTGGACTACAACAACAACTTGCATTTATATAGCACCTTTAACGTAGTAAAACGTCCCAAGGCGCAGCACAGGAACGATCATCAAACAGCCGAGCTGCATAAGGAGATATTAGGACAGGTGACTAATAGCTTGGTTAGAGGTAAGATTTAAGGAGCGTCTTAAAGGAGGGCAGAGAGGCGGAGAGGTTTAGGGAGGGAATTCCAGAGTTTGAGGTCCAGACAGCTGAAGGCACGGCCACCAATAGTGGAGCGAAGGAAATCGGGGATGCTCAAGAGGCCGGAATTGGAGGCGTGCAGAGATCTGAGGGTTGTAGGGCTGGGGGAGGTTACAGAGATAGGGAGGGGCGAGGCCATGGAGGGATTAAAATACGAGGATGAGAATATTTAAATCAAGGCGTTGATTAACTGGGAGCTAATGTAGATCAGCGGGCACAGGGGCGATGGGTGAACGGGACTGGGTGTGAGTTAGGACACGGGGCAGTGAGCACAGGGGGTGATGGGTGAACGGGACTGGGTGCGAGTTAGGACACGGGGCAGTGAGCACAGGGGGTGATGGGTGAACGGGACTGGGTGCGAGTTAGGACACGGGGCAGTGAGCACAGGGGGTGATGGGTGAACGGGACTCGGTGCGAGTTAGGACACGGGGCAGTGAGCACAGGGGGTGATGGGTGAATGGGACTGGGTGTGAGTTAGGACACGGGGCAGTGAGCACAGGGGGTGATGGGTGAACGGGACTGGGTGTGAGTTAGGACACGGGGCAGTGAGCACAGGGGGTGATGGGTGAACGGGACTGGGTGTGAGTTAGGACACGGGGCACTGAGCACAGGGGGCGATGGGTGAACGGGACTTGGTGTGAGTTAGGACACGGGGCAGTGAGCACAGGGGGCGATGGGTGAACAGGACTTGGTGTGAGTTAGGACACGGGGCAGCAGAGTTTTGGATGAGCTCAAGTTTGCGGAGGGTGCAATGTGGGAGGCCGGCCAGGAGTGCGTTGGAATAGTCGAGTGTGGAGGTAACAGAGACATGGATGAGGGTTTGAGCAGCGGATGAGCTGAGGCAAACGGGAGCAGGATTTCTCCCTTCCTATCTGGCCCGAAATCTCTGTTAACCGGCAAAATTCAGGAGTAGGTTCAGGTAAGTTTTACTTCATATTAGTGGCCGTTCCTGGATCTGTGGCTGTGTAACCGGGGTTCCTGCACTTGTTGCTAAGCAACAGGGACACTTGGTCTGTGGCTGGAGTTCCTGCACATGTTGCTAAGCAACAGGGAAGCCTGGATTTGTTGCTGTGTACGGAGCTCTCGTACCTTTTAACTATACCTCTCTGTAATCCGGACTTTTTGATAAACCGGCACCACGCCGGTCCCGTCGGTGCCGGATAATAAAGAGTTTCCTGTACTGAGGCCAATTGCAGTAACCCCGGGTTGTGTTAAAAACGCCTTTACACTTAATCTGGCTCTTGGTGTGGTGTCACCAAGTTGTTGTCAAGTATCGATCTGCTCTCTCGAGACAGAGTAATGTGAACGGTTGCTCGGCAACGGGCCAGGTAATGGATTGGAAGCAGCCCAGTGCATCACGGCAACCTTTGTCATCTCGGGTGGACGTAAAAGATCCCATGGCACTATTTCGAAGAAGAGCAGGGGGGAGCTCTCCCCGGTGTCCTGGGGCCAAAATTTATCCCTCAACCAACATCACTAAAACAGATAATCTGGCCATTATCACATTGCTGTTTGTGGGAGCTTGCTGTGCGCAAATTGGCTGCCGCGTTTCCCGCCTTACAGCAGTGGCTTCACCTCAAGGTTCTTCATTGGGGTTAAAGGTCTTTGGGACGTCCTGGGATCACGTAAGGCACTGTAGAAATGCAAGGTCTTTCCTTTCTGTTGAGTCTGGAACATACGTATCTTCTGCAAGATTAGATTTCCTTCAAGCTTTTCGAAAAGCTTAGTCTGGGGGTGTTGAGGAATTTGTTGTACACTTATCTTGAGTGCAGTCACGCTTTCCGCCTTCTGACCTTGTCACATGAACAAGTAGATTATCCTCACCCTCTCCTTGTGACACATTGCCATGAAGCAACAGTTACTGTGTAAGCAAATCTTTGGCATTTCCAAATCCTTATTCTGATCAGCATTGGCCCGGAGGGTTGGCTACGCAGCACTTACCAGCCTCTGTCTTTATTGCTGATTCATACTGGTGTACGTTACTTCAAAAACAAGGCAGCACTGAGCAACGAGGCTCAGACTGCCATCTGTCCGATTAAGGCTTCTTCAGTGTCAGCTGTGGCTCAGTGGGCAGCACTCTGGCCTTTGACTCAGAAGGTTGTGGGTTCAAAGTCCCACTCCAGAGATCCGAGCACAAAAATCCAGGCTGACACTCCAGTGCAATGCTGAGGGAGCGCTGCACTGTCGGAGGTGCCGTCTTTCGGTTGAGACGTTAAACCGAGGCCTCGTCTCCCCTCTCAGGTGGATGTAAAAGATCCCATGGCATTGTTTTGAAGAAGTGCCATATTTATCCCTCAATCAACATCACTAAAACAGATTATCTGGTCATTATCACATTGCTGTTTGTGGGAGCTTGCTGTGCGCAAATTGGCTGCCGCGTTTCCAACATTACAACAGCGACTACACTTCAGAAAGTACTTCATTGGCTGTAAAGCGCTTTGGGACATCCTGACGTCGGGAAAGGCGCTATAGAAATGCAAGTCTTTTTCCTTCTTTCCTCTTCTCCCCTTCTTTCCCTCCCCTTCTCTTTCCCCTCTCTTCCCCCCTCCTCCTGCTCTCCATCTTCCCATTCTGTCTCCCCCTCACCCCCTGCCATCACCCCCCTCTCCTCTCCCCCTGCCCTCTCCCTCCTCCTAGCGGACGAGTAATCATGGTAGAAGACTCCGGATTGCCCGGGTTTCCCGTTGCCTGAAATCCTCACTGAGTGACTCGGCAGAGTCCAGACCTGGAACAGGGAGCCGCTTTCTGTCTGGTGCCCGTTCAGCACAGATGCAACGCCTCCCTCTTCCAAGTCTCGAATTCCAATGGACCAAATCACTTCCCACTCAGTCTCATTGTGTAGAATTCCTTATCCAGGAATAAGATACTGCCCAGTTATCTGGCATGGGAATGTCTGAAGAGCGACTTTTTCCCCTCGATGCAGTTTGTGCTTTTTGGTAAAATTGCTGACAGATTATACGGGAAGTGCTTTGGGAAACTGGCAACTTTCATCTGCCATTCCGAGCGGTCTGGCCCCTGTTCAGCTTTAACTTGACAAAGTTTATCGGTGTGGAGATTGATGTGTTTCTCTTCTTCTCTTCCTCTCAGAGCGCTGCGGTCTAACTCTAAGGGCGCTGGTTGGCTCCCTGGCACCTCGCACAAATGGGCGGTCGGGTGTCGGCCGTGGCTCAGTGGGGTTCATTGTTGCTTAATGTTTTTTTCCTCAACAAAATGAGATGTGTCGGTGCTGGGGAATGGAATACTAACCATTTCACACACTTGTCAGTGTCGAACACTCCCAGGGCAGGTACAGCACGGGCTAGATACAGAGTAAAGCTCCCTCTACACTGTCCCATCAAACACTCCCAGGGCAGGTACAGCACGGGTTAGATACAGAGTAAAGCTCCCTCTACACTGTCCCATCAAACACTCCCAGGGCAGGTACAGCACGGGTTAGATACAGAGTAAAGCTCCCTCTACACTGTCCCATCAAACACTCCCAGGACAGGTACAGCACGGGTTAGATACAGAGTAAAGCTCCCTCTACACTGTCCCATCAAACACTCCCAGGACAGGTACAGCACGGGTTAGATACAGAGTAAAGCCCCCTCTACACTGTCCCATCAAACACTCCCAGGGCAGGTACAGCATGGGTTAGATACAGAGTAAAGCTCCCTCTACACTGTCCCATCAAACACTCCCAGGGCAGGTACAGCACGGGTTCGGTACAGAGTAAAGCTCCGTCTACACTGTCCCATCAAACACTCCCAGGGCAGGTACAGCACGGGTTCGATACAGAGTAAAGCTCCCTCTACTCTGGACGGCAAGTGTCAGCCGGATATTCGCTCGGGCTCGAGCGGAGTATACGGAGCCTGGCAAAAAAGAGCAGGGACTCCTCTCTCATCACCAACATCACCGAAAGCGCGTTAACCGGTCGTTCATTGAAACTTATAAAATTCTAACAGGACTGGACAGACTAGATGCAGGAAGGATGTTCCCGATGGCGGGGGAGTCCAGAACCAGGGGTCACAGTCTAAAGATAAGGGGTAAGCCATTTAGGACTGAGATGAGGAATTTCTTCACCCAGAGAATGGTGAACCTGTGGAATTTGCTACCACAGAAGACAATTGAGGCCAATTCATTAAATATATTCAAGAAGGAGTTGGATATATTTCTTAAGGCTAAAGGGATCAAGGGATATGGGGAGAAAGCAGGGACAGGGTACTGAATTTGGATGATCAGCCACGATCGCATTGAATGGCGGAGCAGGCTCGAGGGGCCGAATGGCCTACTCCTGCTCCTATCTTCTATGTTGAGCTCGTCATTTACTGTCTGTGGGATCCTGCAGTGTGTCAAGAAAGTGGCTGCTGGTTTGTTTGGATAACAACAGTGACTGCACTGCGAAAGTAATTTGTTGTCGGTGCAACACCTTGGAACGTCCTGAGGGTGGGATCAGGACGTGTACAAGTGCCAGCTCCTCTTAGTTGCACAGAGCACGAGCGTCCTTTGGTGTCTGGCCTGGCGTAGTGAGTTGTGTTTTGTTTGGCTGCATCATTTGGGCGTGGATATTTTGGGAGTGGATGTTTGGGTCTGGACTGTTCTGATCGAGAGTGTAACTGGAGCATTAGCTTCTTAAAATTGTTCTCTGGAGTGTGGGCGGTTTTGGTAAGGAAGTGGCGAGCATTTATCGGCCATTCCTAGTTGCCATCCCTGAGGGGATTAAGAAACAACCATGTAGGGTGGGACTGGAGTTACGTGTAGGCCAAGGCCTGGTAAGGACGGCAGGTTCCCTTCCCTGAGGGACATTGGTGAAACAGTTAGGGTTTTGCGACAATTTCAGGGGGGAAAATGAGGAGAATTGTTTTTACGCAGCGAGTTGTTGTGATCTGGAACGCGCTGCCTGAAGCAGATTCAATAGTAACTTTCAAGAGGGGATTGGATATAAAATCCTAGAATGATACAGCACAGGAGGAGGCCATTTGGCCCATCGTGCCTGTGCCAGCTCTTTGAAAGAGCTCTCCAATTAGTCCCACTCCCCCCTGCTCTTTCCCCACAGCCCTGCAATTCTTTCCCCTTCAAGTATTTCTCCAATTCCCTTGTGAAAGTTACTATTGAATCTGCTTCCACCGCCCTTTCAGGCAACGCGTTCCAGATCACAACAACTCGCTTGTAAATTATTTTCCTCATCTCCCCCCTGATTCTTTTGCCAATTATCTTAAATCCGTGCCCTCTGGTTACCGACCCTCCTGCCACTAGAAACCGTTTCGCCCTATCTACTCTATCAAAACCCTTCATAATTTTGAACACCTCCATCAAATCTCCTCTTAACCTTCTCTGCTCTAAGGAGAACATATACTTGAAAAGGAAAAAAAATTGCAGGGCTGTGGTTAAAGAGCAGGGGCGAGTGGGACTAATTAGAGAGCTCTTTCAAAGAGCCGGCAAAGGCACGATGGGCCGAATGGCCTCTTGCAGTGCTGTATAATTCCATGATAATCTGGCAACTTTTCCCTGGTCATTTCATCTAGTGCCAGCCCACGTATCACCAGATTTAGTGATTTCAATTTCCCAGCTTGCCAGGGTGAGATTTGAACTAGTGACCTGTGGTTAGCTGGATCAGGGCCATACGGTTACTCTACCCTAAGAGTGTAATAAAGGGCTGTGGTGTGCAAGTTGGGCGGGGGAAGGGATTTGCAATGACTGGGTTTTACGGCTGGCCTTTATTTGCGCGCTCTGTGCCTTTGATGTTTTTTACAGCCAGGTACAAGTTCCACGGCCATTTGTTCAGCTCCTTCAGTAAATAATCGACTGCAGATTATTTCTTGGTCGAGTTTCAGTGTTGACGGTCCCGATTGTCAATCCTTCAATATGAGCGTCCCACGCCCAGCTAACCCGCCCAGCTCCTGTCCCTGTGAGATTCCACAACTGAATCCAGGCAAGCCATGACCTTCAGCCATGGATACAAGGAGCGTGCAAGGTGGCGCTATCTCTCAGGCAAATTCACCGTCAAGTGTGGTAACTGAAGTGTGCAGATGGGTGCCAGGTTCTTCACTGGGCTGTGCTGGCACTGGATATCAGTTGGTGTGGCAGTAGGGGCACTGGAATTGATCTTGGTGTCCCACAGGGATCGGGGGGAGTGTGTACGTAACTCAGGCCATCCCTGATCACTCTGCAAAGACCTGTACAAGAGCGTGTGGGGTGGGTGGATGGTGCAGGTGAAGACACGATCAGGCCTCTCACAGTCGAACATCCTGCTCAGGCTCATCTATGAAGAGTGGTCACTTGGGTGAAATACCTGCGGGGGACCAATACCTGTTGAACCCAAACTAGACTCATCGAGTTCGGGAGAGGAGGGAGGTGCTGTAGGTGATGGGTAACAGAGGCAGGAGATGTTGGACAAAGGGCACACTCGCTGGATCCACTGGGTGTAATATGATCCACTGGGTGTAATATAAACCACTGGAGCCACTGTGTGTAATATAACCCCCATTCGCTGCATTCAATACAAATCGCTTTATTGGCATGATAAGGTACATCTTATGTTGCCAAAGCATCAAAATACATTTATGGTTGAACACATAAACGCGGTTCCATTCATACAGTGTATAAACAGGTATATCCCTGAGTTTATAAATTTCGCCTTGTTTATATATACTCTTGTCTTAGTTTACTGGTTGTCCCTCTGTTCATGGCAAGCTGTAACATAGTGTGCCGCCAGTGTTACACAGCTTCTCTCCTCCCCCAGTAGGAATGGGAGTTTTTGGTTGTCAGTCAGATTTCTGAATTCAGGGCATATTTGTGAGAATTTTTGATAGAAATTCTCTCTGATGCCCTGATATTTTCCACAGGCTGTGAGGAAGTGCATCTCTGTCTCAACTACTCCCTGACTGCAGTGAGAGCATATCCTGTCTTCTCTTGGCAGCCTGGTCTGCCTGTGTCTGCCTTTTTCGATCGCTAGGCTATGTTCGCTAAGTCTGTACCTTGTCAAGGTTCTTCTCAGTTTGTTATCCTTTACCATGGTCAGGTAATCAGCTATGTTGTATTGTCTGTTTAGGGCCAAGTAGCAATTGAGTTTGCTTTGGGTTTTTGTTGTTTCTGCCCAATATGACAGATATTTTTCCTTTTGCTTAGCGACGATTGTGTTGGGTCGAATTCTTTGTGTTACCCTGTCACTGTCCTGGGGCTGGTTATTGTTAGTATTGTTATTAGTTACTTTATTGAGTCCCAGGACTAGTTGACTGAGGGTATTCTTCTTTATGGTCAGCTCTTGGCATTTCAGGGCGTCGTAGTGATAGCATTGGGGGTTGCTCATTTGTAGGTGATTCCAAAATTTGGTGGCTCTTTTTTGGATAGTGATTATTAATGGGTATTGGCCTAGTTCCGCCCTGCATGCGTTGTTTACTGTTTTCCTTTGAGTCCGGAGGATACTTTTACAGAATTCCGCATGTAGGATCTCAATTGGGTGTTTGTCCCATTTTGCAAAATCTTGTTGTGTTAGTGGTCCCCAGACCTCACTGCCATAGAGTGCAATTGGTTCAATTACTGATTTGAAAATTTTGAGCCAAATGCTAATTGGGATTTCTATTTGGATTGATTTTTTGATGGCATAGAAAGCCCTTCTTGCTTTCTCTTTCAGTTCATTCACAGCCAGTTTGAAGTTTCCCGTAGAACTGATTTTTAAGCCCAAGTATGTGTAGTTAGTGGTTTGTTCAATTTTGGTTGTTCCTACTGTGAAATTTATTGTGGGTCCATGTTGTTTGGATCTTTGCTGGAACACAAGGACTTTGGTTTTTTGGGGATTTATTGTCAGGGCCCAAGTCTGGCAGTACGACTCCAGCAGGTCCAGGTTCTGCTGTAGACCCTCCTTAGTTGGTGACAGCAGAACCAGGTCGTCGGCATAGAGGAGGAATTTAACCTTGGATTCATATAGGGTGAGGCCGGGTGCTGTAGATTGTTCAAGTAGTTTTGCCAATCCATTAATGTAAATATTAAAGAGTGTCGGTGAGATTGGCGAGCCCTGCGTCACCCCCCGCCCCTGTGGGAAGTATTTTGTTTGTTTGTCTCCAATTTTAACTGCACATTTATTGTTTGTATACATTGATTTAATTACATCATATGTTTTACCTCCTACCCCACTTTCGATAAGTTTCAGGAATAAACCGTCATGCCAGATGGAGTCGAAAGCCTTCTGGAAATCTACAAAGCATGCGTAGATTTTGCTTTTGTTATGGTGAACGTGTTTGTCAATTAGGGTCTGTAGGGTGAAGATATGATCGGATGTTCTATAGTTTGGCAGGAATCCAATTTGGCTGGGTGTAATATAACCCACTGGATTCACTGGGTGTAATATGATCCACTGGGTTTAATATAACCCACTGGATTCACTGGGTGTGATACAACACACTGGATCCACTGGGTGTAATATAAACCACTGGATCCACTGGGTGTAATATAAACCACTGGATTCACTGGGTGTGATATAGCCCACTGGATTCACTGGGTGTGATATAGCCCACTGGATTCAATGGGTGTAATATAACCCAAATTCACTGGGTGTAATATGATCCACTGGGTTTAATATAATCCACTGGATTCACTGGGTGTAATATAACCTACTGGATTTACTGGGTGTAATATAACCCACACTCTGGTTCCACTGGGTGTAATATTACCCACTGGATTCACTGGGTGTAATATGATCCACTGGGTGTAACATAACCAATGGATCCAAATGTAAATACCAGAAGGTGAGGGCAGAGACTTTTAAATCTGGTCATTCTTGGCTCTGTGCCTATACTTGCACATTCCCTATCCAATACACCCAACACCCATCAAGAATTTCTCTTTGTATATTTGTGCATACATCCAATGGCTAAAGGCATAATATGGGTGACAGTAACTATTGTTACCAAGACTCTCGGGTGGAGCTCTGAGGCCCGTTACTGAGGGCACCGCCAATGTCAATCGTGTGGGAGAGAAGACCAATTAAATCAGGAAATCGTGGCTAGGTGAAGCCGAGTTCATGTTTTTAAACCCTGTAGGTTGAAGGAGGAAGGGGAGACTGCTGTAACACGTCCAAAGGTGCTTCACAGGAGCGTTATTGGACAAAATCTGACACCGAGCCAGAGAAGGAGATATTAGGACAGGCTTGGTCAAAGAGGTAGGTTTTAAGGAGCATCTTAAAGGAGGAGAGAGAGAGGCGGAGCGGTTTAGGGAGGGAATTCCAGAGCTCGGGGCCCAGGCGGCTGAAGGCACGGCCGCCAATGGTGGAGCGAGGAGAATCGGGGATGCACAAGAGGCCAGAATTGGAGGAGCGCAGAGATCTCGGAGGGTTGTAGGGCTGGAGGAGGTCACAGATAGGGAGGGGGAGAGGCCGCGGAGGGATTTGAACACCAGGATGAGAATTTTAAAATCGAGGTGAATGGGGAGAAAAACTTTGCCTCTAACCCCACAAAAACAGTTCAAATCAAACTTAATTTTTTTAATGTTGATCTGACGCCAGTTCAAAGGAAATGGGAGAGGTGCTTCCTTGTACACGCAGTGTTGGACATCTTGCAACGTGTGGAGTACAGATGCTGAAAATCACGTTAATGGCCTGTTAATGAGTTCTCCTCACTGACTGCCAAGTATTTTCTCTCTCTCTTATTCCACCTCCATCTCTCTCACACCATCTCATTCCTCATTTCCTACCTCTCTCCTGGTTGCTACAGTTGCAGGGCATCAATCCCATTGTGTTCATGTCTGGGAATAAAGTGCAGCATCACTTAATTCTTTTAAAAATTTAACGCGGTTCAGATTGTGTGGGAGGGACGAGAGGAATGTTCTCCTCCGTGTTAAAGAATCCTCAGTGACTGAATCGGGCGTTCCCTGTTCACAGATGTGTTATTTGAGTCATTCTTGGGCGATTATTCAGAGGGGGAAATGAGGACATTTTGTTTTTACGCAGCGAGTTGTTGTGATCTGGAACGCGCTGCCTGAAAGGGCAGTGGAAGCAGATTCAATAGTAACTTTCAAAAGGGGAATTGGATATAAAGGGGAAAATGTGCAGGGCTGTGGGGAAAGAGCAGAGGAGTGGGACTGATTGGGGAGCTCTTTCAAAGAGCCGGCACAGACACGACGGGCCGAATGGCCTCCTCCTCTTGCGTTGGCAGTTGCTATGATTTCACTGACTGTAGATCCCACCGTCCCTCGTGTTGTGAACAGGCTCGAGCTCTCCGCGTGACATCACCACTCTCGGCTTATTAGAGGCTGCAGTTCCCATAGCGACGGGACCTGTCCCGGGTGGTAGCTGAACTGTTCCAGATGAGTTATTTTTGGTGAAACACTGGAGCTTTTGGTCAGGTTCAGACATTCCGCGAGAATCCAGTAAAGACCATCGCCCGTACCCGAGTCCCAGAACACTGCGATATGTGATCTGTTCGTTCACCATTACTGTTGATTGTGTATATATTACAGCGTGTCTGTATATATAGAATATATTCATATACAGATAGATAGATATATAGATATAGTAAACTAACAGATTACAATGTGGCAGCGACAGTTGAAGTAGTTTGAAATGGCGGTGGTTTTGACCCAGGACACCCCCAGTGATAGAAGAGGCCCTCTAAATACCGCGGGGGCCCGGTGCGCGGCGAGCGCTCAGCGCGCGCGGGGTGGGGGGGAGGGGCAATACCGGCAGTCGGGTGATGGAGACGGAAGGTGGAGAGAAGATTCCGGAGCAGGGAGGAGGAGGGGCGCAGGGGGAGCAATGGAACCGGAGGCGAGGCTTTGTCCGCACCTGGTCCAGGCCCCGAGCCCCCTGAACAAGAACCCGCCGGCAACGCTTTTTTTTGGGGCGCCGAGCGGGGCCGGCACCGTCGCTGCTGCCGCCGCCGAACAGAGCCGCACCAGAAAGATAGAACCTGCCCCACCAAAACTCGGCAAATGTCCCATTTTAATTAATTTTCATCTCCTCGCCTTTCACACGGAGCTCGCACTCCGAACAAATAAATCTCCACAACCCTCCCGCCACGAAATTATTGTACATTAATACATAAACCAACACAGCCTCCAGTTCATTGGCGGCAATCGCTGTTACTATATATAGATTACATTGATATGAATCTGTTAGTTTACTATATATATAGTAAAGGCTGTTCCCGATGGCGGGGGAGTCCAGAACCAGGGGTCACAGTCTAAGGATAAGGGGCAAGCCATTTAGGACAGAGATGAGGAGGAATTTCTTCACCCAGAGAGTGGTGAACCTGTGGAATTCTCTACCACAGAAGGCAGTAGAGGCCAATTCATTAAATATATTCAAGAAGGAGTTAGATATATTTCTTAAGGCTAAAGGGATCAAGGGATATGGGGAGAAAGCAGGGACAGGGTACTGAGTTTGGATGATCAGCCATGATCGCATTAAATGGCGGAGCAGGCTCGAGGGGCCGAATGGCCTACTCCTGCTCCTATCTTCTATGTTTCTATATTACAGCGATATATATAGTAAACTAACAGATTGCATATTACAGCGTGTAAAAGAAAGAAAGACTTGTATTTCTATAGCGCCTTTCACGACCACTGTACACCTCAAAACGCTTCACAGCTAATGAAGTACTTTTCAAGTGTGGTCACTGTTGTAATGTAGGAAACGCAGCAGCCAATTTGCGCACGGCAAGCTCCCACACACAGCAATGTGATAATGACCAGATAATCTGTTTTAGTGTTACGATAGCAAAATACTGCGGATGCTGGAAATCCGAAATAACAACAGAAAACGCTGGAAAAACTCAGCAGGCCAGGCAACATCTGTGGAGAGAAACAGAGTCAATGTTTCGGGTCGAATACGACCTGACGAAAGGTCATCGACCTGAATCGTTAAATCTGCTTTAGTGATGTTGATTGAGAGATAAATATTGGCCCCAGGACATCAGGGGAGAACTCCCCTGCTCTTCTTCAAAATAGTGGCCATTGGACCTTTTTACATCCACCTGAGAGGGCAGATGGGGCCTCGATTTAACGTCTCATCCGAAAGACGGCACCTCCGACAGTGCAGCACTCCCTCAGCACTGGCACTGGGAGTGTCAGACTGGATTTTTGTGCTCAAGTCTCTGGAGCGGGACTTGAACCCACAACCTTCTGATTCAAGGCAGAGCGTGCAACCCAATGAGCCATAGTTGATAGCCTGACACACTCTTATTTTTTTATATATAAATAAATGGACACTTCCAAAAACAGACACCTGCAATGAATCAGACACTTATTGAGAGACCCAAATAACTTGCAAGGTAACTGGATCAAGATTAAAAAAAGACTGATTTATTCCATGCCTAATTTCAGATCTCATATGTCCCAATGTGTAAATAGTTTTAATTAGTTTTGAAGTGTAATGGCTGGTGTGGCCAAAGGCAGCAGCCATATTACGCACAGTGAGATACCACAAACAGCACTGAGACGAAGGACCAGCTAATGTGCTGAGACCCTGGACCTGAGATGTGGGAGGGCTACCGCCGGTCGCTCTGGCCTGCCGCCGGTCGCTCTGGCCTGCCGCCGGTCGCTCTGGCCTGCCGCCGGTCGCTCTGGCCTGCCGTCGCTCTGGCCTGCCGCCGGTCGCTCTGGCCTGCCGCCGGTCGCTCTGGGCCACCACCGGTCACTCTGGCTTACCGCCGGTCGCTCTGGCCTACCGCCGGTCGCTCTGGTCTACCGCCTGTCGCTCAGGGCCACCGCCGGTCACTCTGGCCTACCGCCGATCACTCGGGGCCACCATCGGTTACCGTCAGAGGGAGACTGGCAGAATCCCCACAGGACAGGTGCAGGTGGCCGTTTATGAGGCTGGGCGTTTTCCCCGGTCTCGCGGCGGGGTGGGGGCCCCTCTTTGCGTCTTCTGCCAACAAAACTGCATAAGGCATCGCCCGACCCCCTGAGCTGGCAATCTCTGCGGTGGGGTTCCCCACCAATGTTCCCCCTCATTTTTTGGGGGGCCATGCAGCCCCTTTAACGTGAAGATCTTTCTTGCTTCCGGGAGATGTTATCTGTTCCCGCAATCTGGTACAAGACACATTTGTAGGAGAATGCCATCCTGGACGGAAGTTTCCACTAGTCATAACGGCACAGAAGGAGGCCATTTGGCCCATCGAGTCCGTGCCGGCTCTCTAGAGCAATCCAGTCAGTCCCATTCCCCCGCTCTATCCCCGTAGCCCTGCAAGTTTATTTCCCTCAAGTGCCTATCCAGTCTCCCCTTGAAAACATTGAGTGTCTCCGCTTCCACCACTTCCGTCGGCAGCGAGTTCCAGGTCCTCACCACTTGCTGCGTAAAAAAGTTTCCCCTCACATCCCCCTGTATCTCTTGCCCAAAACCAAAACCTACTTCGCATTCTCTTCAGACAGGGAATGGTGTGGATTTTGTTTTTGCTATTTGCAAATAAAATTATATTTGTCTAGTTTTCGCATTGATACATAGCAAAGTAGTTTTGTGCATAAGGGCTTATAGTTTTGTGACTTGGATCTGTTTATGTCTACAAGAGGTGATTGTAAATGCACACTTGCTTCTCATTTTAATGCATGTTGGCAGTACGCAGTAGCTCAGGTTCAGGATTTTGGGTCTGGGTGTTGAAGACCAGATGAATGGATGCCATTGATTTAAAAATGTTGCACTCAAACTTCTGCGCATGCATGTTTTAAGAAATAGTAGCAGGAGTCGGCCATTCGGCCCCTCGAGCCTGCTCCGCCATTCAATGAGATCATGGCTGATCTGATCTTGGCCTCAACTCCACTTCCCTGCCCGCTCCCCATAACCCTCGACTCCCTTATCGTTCAAATATCTGTCTCTCTCCACCTTAAATATATTCAATGACCCAGCCTCCACAGCTCTCTGGGGAAGAGAATTCCACAGATTTACGACCCTCTGAGAGAAGAAATTCCTCCTCATTTCGGTTTTAAAAGGGCGAAAACATCTATTTTAAATAAATCATTGATGGGATGTGGGCGTCGCTGGCTAGGCCTGCATTTAGTGCCCATCCCTAATTGCCCTTGAGAAGATGGTGATGAGCCGCCTTCTTGAACCGCTGCAGTCCATATGGTGTAGGTACACCCACAATGCTGTTAGGAAGGGAGTTCCAGGATTTTGGCCCAGCGACAGTGAAGGAACGGCGATACAGGTTCAAGTCAGGATGGTGTGTGGCTTGGAGGGGAACTTGTAGGTGGTGATGTTCCCATGCGTCTGCTGCCCTTGTCCTTCTAAGTGGTAGAGGTCGCGGGTTTGGAAGGTGCTGTTGAAGGAGCTTTGGCGAGTTGCTGCAGTGCATCTTGTAGATAGTACACACTGCAGTCACAGTGCGCCAGTGGTGGAGGGAGTGAATGTTGAAGGTGGTGGATCGAGTGCCAATCAAGCGGGCTGCTTTATCCTGAATGGTGTCGAGCTTCTTGAGTGTTGTTGGAGCTGCACTCATCCAGGCAAGTGGAGAGTATTCCATCACACTCCTGACTTGTGCCTTGTAGATGGTGGAAAGGCTTTGGGGAGTCAGGAGGTGAGACACTCACCGCAGAATTCCCAGCCTCTGGCCTGCTCTTGTAGCCACAGTATTTATATGGCTGGTCCAGTTCAGTTTCTGATCAATGGTAACCCCCAGGATGTTGATAGTGGGGGATTCAGCGATGGTAATGCCATTGAATGTCAAGGGGAGGTGGTTAGAGTCTCGCTTGTTGGAGATGGTCATTGCCTGGCACTTGTGTGGTGCGAATGTTACTTGCCACTTGTCAGCCCAAGTCTGAATGTTGTCCAGGTCTTGCTGCATATGGACACGGACTGCGTCAGTATCTGACGAGTCTCGAATGGTGCTGAACAGTGTGCAATCATCAGCGAACATCCCCACTTCTGACCTTATGATGGAGGGAAGGTCATTGATGAAACAGCTGAAGATGGTTGGGCCTAGGACACTGCCCTGAGGAACTCCTGCAGTGATGTCATGTGATTGAGATGAATGACCTCCAACAACCACAGCCAACTTCCTTTGTGCTAGGTATGATTCCAACCAATGGAGAGTTTTCCCCTTGATTCCCATTGACTTCAGTTTTGCTAGGGCTCCTTGATGCCACACTCGATCAAATGCTGCCTTGATGTCAAGGGCAGTCACTCTCACCTCACCTCTTGAGTTCAGCTCTTTTGTCCATGTTTGGACCAAGGCTCTGCATCTACCTTGTCAAGCCCCCTCATTGTTGCATTGGGAACCCGGCTCACTGACTGCATGGGACCTTGAGACTTGAAGGGAACGTTGTTACATAAGAACATAAGAAATAGGAGCAGGAGTAGGCCAATCGGCCCCTTGAGCCTGCTCCGCCATTCAATAAGATCATGGCTGATCTGATCCTAACTGCCAATCCACCTCTGGTTGGATGTATTCCTGGAGGTCGCGATGACACCTCCTGCCCCGTCCCCCCCACGCACCCGCCATTGGTCGCCCGACACATCCACCCTCACGGCGCCCCTGCCTTCCCACGGCCAATCGGAAAGCGAACAGGCTCTTCAATACCCGATTGGATGATTCTTGCCTGTCGGTCAAATAGCTGTTTTTATTCCATCTCGGCCGTGGCTCAGTGGGCAGCACTCTTGCCTCCTGAGTCAGAAGGTCGTGGGTTCGACTCCCACACCAGGGACTTGAGCACAAAAATCTAGGCTGACACTCCCAGTGCAGTGCTGAGGGAGCGCTGCACTGCCAGAGGTGCCGTCTTTCAGATAAGACTTTGAACAGAGTCTGACCTCTCAGGTGGACGTAAAAGATCCCATGGCACTATTTCGAAGAGGAGTAGGTGAGTTATCCCTGGTGACCTGGCCAATATTTATCCCTTAATCAACATCACCGAAACAGATTATCTGGTCATTATCACATTGCTGTTTGTGGGAGCTTGCTGTGCGCAAATTGGCTGCCGCGTTTCCTACATTACGACAGCGACTACACTTCAAAAAGTGCTTCATTGGCTGTAAAGCGCTGTGGGACGTTCGGTGGTCATGAAAGGGGCTGGAGAAATGCAAATCTTTCTTCAATATTTTTATAATTAATAAACAAAAGCGTTGAAAGAAAATGTAAAAAAAAAAAAATTGCTCATAATTTTTTGAATGCCCTTGTGACTTTCCCCCCTGGGTTTGGCTCGCAGGAGATTAATCTTTAATTCCTGGAGACTCGGGACTGTCCCGGAGGGTCGGCCTCCCTGTAGGTGGCCAGAGGTACCATGTTGCTCCGATTCTGCTGTTGCAGTCGAGGTTGCTCTGCGGGAGTCGTGCGGTGATGTAGTTGCAGCTCAAGCCCATGGAAGTGTGACGGGCATGACGTGAGCGGATCGTCCTGCTGGCCTGTAATTGGCCCGTTCACCCCATGTAGAACTCTTCCCTTGGTGAATTATTCCATGACTCTATAATCCTTTCGGTGAAATAATACTCCGCCTGACTTCACCTTTTATCTGCGTTTTTTAATTTTTAACTCTCATCTATGAGGACAGTTTGCATAGACTAAGCTTGTCGTCCCTTGGGTTTAGTAGATTGAGGGTTGATCTAATTGAGGTGTTTGAAATGTTAGAAGGATTCGATAGGGTAGATACGGAGAAACTATTTCCTTTGCTGGGTGAGTCCAGAATGAGGGGACATAAAATTAGAGCCAGGCCGTTCAGGGGTGACGTCAGGAAGCACTTCTTCACACAACGGGAAGTGGAAATCTGGAACTTTTTCCCCCAAAAGGGCTGTGGATCAGTTGGAGCTTTCCAGATAGATTTTTGTTGGTTCAGGGTATCGAGGGATATGGAGCAAAGGAGGTTAAATGGAGTTGAGGTGCAGATCAGCCATTGATCTAATTGAATGGCGGAACAGGCTCGAGGGGCTGACTGGCCGACTCCCGCTCCTATGTTCCGATGTCCCAGTATTTACACAAACTAGGGTTTTATTCCCTGGAATTTAGAAGGTTAAGAGGTGATTTGATCGAAGTTTTCAAGATATTAAGGGAAACAGATAGGCTAGAGAGGGAAAAACTATTTCCGCTGGTTGGGGAGTCTCAGACTAGGGGGCAGAGTCTAAAAATTAGAGCCAGACCTTTCAGGAGTGAAATTAGGAAACACTTCTACACACAAAGTCTGGTAGAAGTTTGAAACTCTCTTCCGCAAATGGCAATTGATGCTGGGTCAATTGTTAATTTTAAATCTGAGATTGATTGATAGATTTCTGTTAACCGAAGGTATTGAGGAATATGGGGCAAAGACGGGTATCTGGAGTTAGGTCGCATATCAGCCATGGTCACATTGAATGGTGGAACAGGCTCGCGGGGCTCAATGGCCTCCTCCTGTTCCTATGTTCTGTTAGTTGAACCTTTCACCACAGTGAGCAGTTTGCCTCGGTCAGTTTTCAATCGCCTCCATAATCTTATACTTCAATACTAACGAATCCAATTACCAGCTCTTCCCACCCTAATGCTATGGTAGCCTTGTGTTTATAGTCCTGGGCTATCAGTCAAAAGGTTGTGAGTTCAGATCTCACCACAGCAAGTTGGGAGATTGAGTTCAATAAATCTGGTAATCTGAGGCCTGGCACTAGATAAAGTGTCTGACATGAATCAGTCATTCATGAAAGAAAGACTTATGAAATAATACTGAGCGGCCTGCTGGTGGCGCTGTCCAGGGAGAGTATAAATACTCGGGCACGGGCCCAGCTTGCGAAGGACATTCTTAACAGGAACTAATGAAGGACACAACTGGACCTCCATGTTGTAAAACAGTTGATTAAAGCTTTGTTTAATGCTTAGACCAAGTGCCTAGTAGGTTTCTTACGTCAGTGACCATGAAAGCTGCCATTTTGTCACAGAAATACAACTGGTTCACCAACGTCCTTCAGGGACGGGAACCTGCTGTCTTTACCCGGCCTGACCTACACCTGACTCCAGTCCCACACCTCTGCCCTCTTGAGCATCCCTGATTATAATCGCTCCACCATTGGCGGCCGTGCCTTCAGCAGCCTGGGGCCCTGGGCTCTGGAATTCCCTCCCTAAACCTCTCCGCCTCTCTTTACCCCTTTAAGACGTTCCTTGGGATCTACCTCTTACCTGTCCTAATATCTCCTTGTGTGGCTCGGTGTCAAATTTTTTTTGTCTTATAATACTCCTGTGAAGCGCTAGATTAAATACAAGCTGCTATTATAATAAGGAATTCTTGACCCAGAGAATGTAGGACTCGCGACCACAGGGAGCGGTTGTGGCAAATAGCACAGATTACCTTTTAAGGCGAAGCAAGATAAGCACATGAGGGAGAAAGGAATAGAAGGATATATTATGATAGCAAAATACTGCGGATGCTGGAAATCCGAAATAACAACAGAAAATGCTGGAAAAACTCAGCAGGCCAGGCAACATTTGTGGAGAGTCATCTAGAGCTGTCTTTTGTCTCTTTACTAGTCCTATCACCATCTCGTCTGGTTTTGATTACCTCTTAATGTCTCTTCACTTCTCTTTTGTTCTTTCATCCCCATTTCCCAACCCCCAAACTGACCTTTTTTAATCTGTTTCATTTCCTGTATTTCTTCAGTCCTGACGAAGGGTTTCGACTCGAAACGTTGACTCTATTTCTCTCTCCGCGGATGTTGCCGGGCCTGCTGAGTTTTTCCAGCATTTTCTGTTGTTATTTAGAAGGATATGTTGATGGGGTGAGATGAAGACGGGTGGGAGGAGGCTGGTGTGGAGCATAAACACCGGCACGGACCAGTTGGGCCGAATGGCCTGTGTCTGTGCTGTCTATTCTGTGTCATTCTATGTAACGTGGTTGACTCTTGATGTCTTCAGGACAACTCGGGATGGGCATCAAAATGCTGCTTTGCTGTATCCTTGAGAAAGTATTCAACCTCCCCCCGAGTGTAGAGTGTTTTCAGACACCTTCCTGTGTGAGGAGTGATCTTGAAATGCCTGTTCCTATTCTCGGCCTCACGCTCCCGGATCCCGCGTCGTCCCTCACTCACCTCTCCTCTTTTGACCACGCTTTTGGTGTAGGGGTTATGTTACTGGACTGACAATCCAGAGGCCTAGACTAATAATCCAGGGAACGTGAGGCCAAATCCTCACCGCGGCAGTTTGAGAATTTTAATGCAGTTTAAAAAAATAAATAAATAAATAAATCTGGAAATAAAAAAGCTGATATCGGTCAAAGTGATCATGAAGCTGTCGGAGTCTCCCAACTGATGCCCTTTTAGAGAAGGAAACCTGCCATCCTTACCCGGTCTGGGCCTATATGTGACTCCAGTCCCACACTACGGCCGCGATTTTATTAATGGAGGCAGGTTGGGTGCGGGTCAGGTGGGTTCCCGGCTTCCAGTCCCGCCCCCCAACTGCATCCGGCCCACAGACGTGATTTTGCCTTGATTGACCTTGTTAAGCCCCGCCCTGCGGGCTTGCCGGCCAATTAAGAGGAAGCCGGCCAGGTGATATAATTTGATGACGCGTCACCTGCCGGTTTTCTTAAACGGACCACGCACAATTTTTCTTTGACAGCTGATTTCTCAGTGTTTGACAGCATTGAGGTGCTATAAACACTGACAATCACTGCACAAAGGTGAGCTCTTGCACCCAGGCTCTCCAATGACTCCCTCCATATGCTGGATTAGATGGCAACTCCAGGTGAGGTGACAGATGCGATCTGTCACTGGTGAGAGAGGTCCTCCCAATGAGGTGGCACTGGACGTGGATTTCAAAACTTGCAACCTAAAGAGATGTGTAAATGTATTAAAAATGCATTTCCCAACATTTTCTTACCTCTGAGACTCACCAGTGCAACATTGGATCCTTCACACCACTTCTGCAGCTGTCATCAATCCAGAAACATTACAGCAGACTCACAATACGCCACACTTACCTGACATGGTATCCGGACGTCGGGGAACCCGAGGCTGAAGCAGCAAAATTAAAAAATAGCCTGTCAACTAACAGCAACTACCTGTTAATAGGCGGGTAATTGTCTTTAATCCTCTCCCTGCTGCTAGGTGTCAGGTCCATTCGCAAATCGGGGACCCGACACTTGGGAAAATTGTTTGGAGGCGGGTTGACGGCGGGATTGCAACCCGCCGTCAATCAAAACGATTTTACCCTTTGACCCGCCTCCAAACCCGCCCTCTGAGCGCCGGCAAAAACGCGGCCTACGTGATTGCCTCAAACCGTTGAACAAGCAGGCCCACCTTCACCTTCTGAAGGGTTAACTATAGATGGGCAATGAATGCCGGCCTTGCCAGTGACGCCCATATCCCGAGAATGAATTTTTAAAACCACCTCTCCCAGTGTCGCTCGGTATCAGGTTTCTCCTTTGTGAAGCACCTTGGAACGGTTACTCCATTAAGGAGGTTGTATAATTCCACATTGTTGTCTCTTCCCTCCCCTACCTTCCTGTGCAACAGTTGTGCCCAAGTTGTCCCTTACAAGTTGAGTGCATGTGTCGGAATTCCCACTCCTGTCGTGCAAATGTTGCACTCCTGACGTTAACCGGCTACAACCAGTTTGAGCCAGCCACACTCCAGATGGCACTAACTTCAACTTGTCTGTCACAGTACCTACTTCAATCTTTATTTATACAATCAATGTCACCCTCTGAGATGCCTTTCTGTTGGAGAAATGCTCTTGAAATGCACATTGCTATCTCAACGTCACTCTCTCAAGTCAGAGGGTCGCGGGTTCAAGTCCCACTCCAGAGACCTGAGCACAAAAACCCAGGCTGACACTCCCAGTGCGGTGCTGAGAGAGCGCTGCACTGTCAGAGGTGCCGTTAAACCGAGGCCCCGTCTGCCCTCTCAGGTGGATGTAAAATATCCCACGGCTTTATTGGAAGAAGAGCAGGGGAGTTCTCCCCGGTGCCCTGGGGCCAATATTTATCCCTCAATCAACATCATTAAAACAGATTGTCTGGTCATTATCACATTGCTGTTTGTGGGAGCTTGCTGTGCACAAATTGGCTGCCACATTTCCTACATTAAAAGAAAGACTTGCATTTCTATAGCGCCTTTCACGAACACCAGACGTCTCAAAGCGCTTTACAGCCAATGAAGTACTTTTGAAGTGTGGTCATTGTTGTAACGTGCGAAACGCGGCAGCCAATTTGCGCACAACAAGTTCCCACAAACAGCAATGTGATAATGACCAGTTAATCTGTTTTTGTTATGTTGATTGAGGGATAAATATTGGCCCAGGACACCGGGGAGAACTCCCCTGCTCTTCTTCGAAGTAATGCCATGGGATCTTTTACGTCCACCTGAGAGAGCAGACGGGGCCTCGGTTTAACGTCTCATTCAAAAGACGGCACCTCCGACAGTGCAGCACTCCCTCAGTACTGCACTGGGAGTGTCAGCCTGGATTTATGTGCTCAAGTCCCTGGAGTGGGACTTGAACCCTCGACCTTCTGACTCAGGTGAGTGCTATACCCACTGAGCCACCGCAATGACTACACGCCAAAAGTACTTCATTGGCTGTAAAGCACTTTGGGATGTCCTGAGGTTGTTGAGAGGCACTATAGAAATGCAAGTTCTGTGTTTCTCCAGGATCAGGTGCAGTAACTGCTCAGACTCGCCTCTTCCCTCTCCCTGAATTGCGTTGCTATAGAAACCTGGCGGGGATGGAACCAGCGTGAAGGTGCTGAGCGGCACTGTATCGAGCCACTGTGTTTTTGGTTCAGCAGTAATTTGAGCAATTTTATTTTTTAAATGCTTAACAGTGGGATCTCTGTTCAGCTAATGAGAGAATCCCAGCGAGCCTGTTCATACCCATCCCCCTCCTTCAGCTTCAGTGAGTGATCTGACTTCAATCCTCATTTCCAGAGAGGAGCGAAAGTGCCGGGGCCAAATAGAGTAGACGCTGATTTCGTTAAATATGCAGAGATAACACGTAACTAAATCTTCTCAATGGCTTATTTTTCACTTTATTCTAAATATAGCTCCGTGTACTGTCTTTTAAGCAGTTTCTCGCAGCTCAAAGCCTCCTTTCTAATGGCCTCACCTCTGTTTGTGGAGACAGTTTAATTCATTGTCTTATTGGCAAAGTCTGGCTCCCCTCCAGGTCTCACCGAGGCTCGAATGTTTACAACGCCCGGTGTCTGCCATGCTGCTGTGTGTCTGCAGACCATTCCTTTGTTAATGAGCAACCAGTCTCCTTTGTCAGGCTCCGTCTGCTTTCTCAGGTGGACGTAAAAGATCCCACAGCACTACTTCTGGGGAGTTCTCCTCGGTGTCCTGGGGCCAATATTTCTCTCTCAACCAACGTCACAAAAAGAAATACAGATTAGAAACTTACAGCGCAGAAGGAGGCCGTTTGGCCTATCGTGCCTGAGCTGGGCTCTTTGAACGAGTCTGGTCATTATCGCATTGCTATTTGTGGGACCTTGCTGTCCGTTAATTGGCTGCCGTGTTTCCTACATTATAACAGTGACTACACTTCAAAAAGTACTTCATTGGCTGTAAAGCACTTTGGGATAACAACAGAAAATGCTGGAAAAACTCAGCAGGCCAGGCAACATCCGTGGAGAGAGAAACAGAGTCAACGCTTCAGGTCGAAACCCTTCGTCAGAACTGAGAAAAAAGCAGGAAATGAAACGGATGAAAAAGCAAGTTTGGGGGCTGGGAAATTGGGGAGGGGATGAAAGAACAAAAGGGAAGGTCAGTGAGAGGTGAAGAGACATTAAGAGATATTCAAGGTGAGACGAGATGGTAATAGGACAGGTAAAGAAACAAAGGATGGCTCGAGATGAAGTGTGAAATGCGCTGGCAGAGTGAGAGACAGCTGCCATGTGGGAGAGAGAATAAAGGAAAAGGCACAAACCAAAAGTGTGGATAAAAAATATAATGGGGGCCGAGGTTATGATCTGAAATTGTTGAACTCGATATTGAGTCCGACTTTGGGATGTTCTGAGGTTGTGAAAGGCGCTGTAGAATTGCAGGTTCTTTCTTGTAACCTCTTCTAATGAGTTTTGTGTTTGCACTGTCCGTTTTAACTGTCGAAATTCATATCGGACATTGAGCATTTGGTTGCGGTGGTGAGGGATGCCTGTCCCTTGTGGCACTGTACCCAATAATAAGTCTACAACAACAGCATGTATTTATACAGCTCCTTTTAATTTAGTAAAATGTCTCAAGGCGCTTCACAGGAGCGATTATGAAACTAAATTTCACACCGAGCCACATAAGGAGATATTAGGGCAGGTGACTGAAAGCTTGATCAAAGAGATAGGCTTTAAAGAGTGTCTTAAAGAAGGAAAGAGAGGCGGAGAGGTTTAGGGAGGGAATTCCAGAGTTTGGGGCCCAGGCAGCTGAAGGCACGGCCGCCAATGGTGGAGCGATGGAAATCGGAGATGCTCAAGAGGCCAGAATTAGAGGAGCGCAGAGATCTCGGAGGGTTGTGGGGCTGGAGGAAATTACAGCGATAGGGAGGGGCGAGGCTATGGAGGGATTTGAAAACAAGGATGAAAATTTTTTAATTAAGGCGTTGCTTAACCGGGAGACAATGTAGGTTAACGAGCACAGGGGGTGATGGGTGAACGGGACTGGGTGTGAGTTAGGACACGGGGCAGTGAGCACAGGGGGTGATGGGTGAACGGGACTGGGTGTGAGTTAGGACACGGGGCAGTGAGCACGGGGGGTGATGGGTGAACGGGACTGGGTGCGAGTTAGGACACGGGGCAGTGAGCACGGGGGGTGATGGGTGAACGGGACTGGGTGTGAGTTAGGACACGGGGCAGTGAGCACAGGGGGTGATGGGTGAACAGGACTGGGTGCGAGTTAGGACACGGGGCAGTGAGCACAGGGGGTGATGGGTGAACGGGACTGGGTGCGAGTTAGGACACGGGGCAGTGAGCACAGGGGGCGATGGGTGAACGGGACTGGGTGCGAGTTAGGACACGGGGCAGTGAGCACGGGGTGATGGGTGAACGGGACTGGGTGCGAGTTAGGACACGGGGCAGTGAGCACGGGGTGATGGGTGAACGGGACTGGGTGTGAGTTAGGACACGGGGCAGTGAGCACAGAGGGTGATGGGTGAACGGGACTGGGTGTGAGTTAGGACACGGGGCAGTGAGCACAGGGGGTGCTGGGTGAACGGGACTGGGTGTGAGTTAGGACACGGGGCAGTGAGCACGGGGGGTGATGGGTGAACGGGACTGGGTGCGAGTTGGGACACGGGGCAGTGAGCACGGGGGGTGATGGGTGAACGGGACTGGGTGCGAGTTAGGACACGGTGCAGTGAGCACGGGGGGTGATGGGTGAACGGGACTGGGTGCGAGTTAGGACACGGGGCAGTGAGCACAGGGGGTGATGGGTGAACGGGACTGGGTGCGAGTTAGGACACGGGGCAGTGAGCACGGGGTGATGGGTGAACGGGACTTGGTGCGAGTTAGGACACGGGGCAGTGAGCACAGGGGGTGATGGGTGAACGGGACTGGGTGCGAGTTAGGACACGGGGCAGTGAGCACAGGGGGTGATGGGTGAACGGGACTTGGTGCGAGTTAGGACACGGGGCAGTGAGCACGGGTGATGGGTGAACGGGACTGGGTGCGAGTTAGGACACGGGGCAGTGAGCACAGGGGGTGATGGGTGAACGGGACTGGGTGCGAGTTAGAACACGGGGCAGTGAGCACAGGGGGTGATGGGTGAACGGGACTTGGTGCGAGTTAGGACACGGGGCAGTGAGCACGGGGTGATGGGTGAACGGGACTGGGTGCGAGTTAGGACACGGGGCAGTGAGCACGGGGTGATGGGTGAACGGGACTTGGTGCGAGTTAGGACACGGGGCAGTGAGCACGGGGTGATGGGTGAACGGGACTGGGTGCGAGTTAGGACACGGGGCAGTGAGCACGGGGTGATGGGTGAACGGGACTGGGTGCGAGTTAGGACACGGGGCAGTGAGCACGGGGTGATGGGTGAACGGGACTGGGTGCGAGTTAGGACACGGGGCAGTGAGCACAGGGGGTGATGGGTGAACGGGACTGGGTGCGAGTTAGGACACGGGGCAGTGAGCACGGGGTGATGGGTGAACGGGACTGGGTGCGAGTTAGGACACGGGGCAGTGAGCACAGGGGCTGATGGGTGAACGGGACTGGGTGTGAGTTAGGACACGGGGCAGTGAGCACAGGGGGTGATGGGTGAACGGGACTGGGTGCGAGTTAGGACACGGGGCAGTGAGCACAGGGGGTGATGGGTGAACGGGACTGGGTGTGAGTTAGGACACGGGGCAGTGAGCACAGGGGGTGATGGGTGAACGGGACTTGGTGCGAGTTAGGACACGGGGCAGTGAGCACAGGGGGTGATGGGTGAACGGGACTGGGTGTGAGTTAGGACACGGGCAGCTGAGCTTTGGGAGTGTCAGCCCGGAGTGGGACTTGAACCCATGACCTTCTGACTCAGAGGCGAGGTTGCTCCCCACTGAGCCAAGCCAGAAATACACCTGCTGCAGATGTTTTCTCAATCTTGTAGCCTTTGTGTGCTTTGTACAATGTGGGAACTTTGTGTGAAGGAGGGAGTTCATCACTTGGTGTCTGTGCTCGCTCCACGTCGAAGCTGTCTACTCTCATCCAGTTACCCTGCTCTCTCCCTGTGCCCTTCAGTATTTTCCTTGCAATTTATCGAAATCCTTCAAATATTGTGATTGAGTTGGCTCCAAAGCCTTTTGCGATTGATAGATTCCAAATTCTTTGTGTGAAAACTATTTGAATTCAGTTTTAAAAGAAAATCTGTAAATAAAAAGCTGGCCTCAGTAAAAGTGACCGTGAGGCTGTCGGATTGTCGCAAAAACCCAACTGGTTCACTGATGTCCTTTAGGGAAGGAAACCTGCCGTCCTCACCCGGTCTGGGCCTACATGTGACTCCAGACCCAAACCAACGTGGTTGACTCTTAATTGCCTTTTGATGTGGCCTAGCGAAAAAGAAAAAGAAATAAAGACTTGCATTTCTATAGCGCCTTTCATGACCACCGGACGTCTCAAAGCGCTTTACAGCCAATGAAGTACTTTTGAAGTGTAATCACTGTTGTAATGTGGGAAACGCGGCCGCCAATTTGCACACAGCAAGATCCCACAAACAGCAATGTGATAATGACCAGATCATTTGTTTAGTGATGTTGGTTGAGGGATAAATATTGGCCCAGGACATCGGGGAGAACTCCCCCCTGCTCTTCTTCAAAATAGTGCCATGGGATCTTTTACGCCCACCTGAGAGAGCAGACGGGGCCTCGGTTTAACGTCTCGTCCGAAAGACGGCACCTCGGACACTGCAGCACTCCCTCAGCACTGCACTGGAGTGTCAGCCTAGCTTTATGTGCTCAAGTCTCTGGAGTGGGACTTGAACCCACAACCTTCTGACTCAGAGGCGAGAGAGAGTGCTACCCACTGGGCCACGGCTGACATTCAGACTATCAGCGGTATAAGAAGAAGGCCCACCACCACCTTCTCGAGGGCAGTTAGGAGATGGACAATAAATGTCGGCTCTCATCCCGAGCCTATGTCCCCTTGTTACTGATAGGTTATTCCCACTGGTTTTTCCAGTCACTATTTATTTACCTTCTCAAAACCTTCCGTAATTTTGAATACTTCTGTTTCGACCGCCCTCTCTTACCTGACTTTGCTCCACGTAATCCAGCCCTAACTTTTCAGCGCCCTGGATCCCCTCGTCCCCCAGTGAACCCGTGCTGACCTTCCCCTTGGCTTCTGCAATGGGCAGTGCTCAATTCTGCAGTCAGTGCTCCAACTGACGGTACGGACTGATTGGGCCGAATGGCCTGTTTCTGTGCCGTACGTTTCAATGTAACTGGAACCTAACCAAGGCCTTGTACAAATTCATCTCTCGTTTTAATTCCACACCCCTTGTGCATCAACAGAACCATTTAAATTTAGCCCCAAAACAAAGCTTTGTTTCCCCCCCCCCCCAATGGAATGTCCTTCGATTGAACTCTGTAATCCTGAGCTAGCAGTTTATTTTCTTTCCTCTGTGGAATGTTCCGAGCCGGGATTAAGTGTGGACTGGTCGCTGTTTAATCGCAGTTTGTGGAACACCAGAGTTAATAATTCTCTTCCCCTTTTTCACTCAACCTTCCCAGGCCAACCTCGGAAAAAGACCGCCCCCTTTTTCTTCACATTCAAGCCCGGTTGTGCATGAAATGGGTGACACCTCAGTCTGTGCCGAGAATAAAGCACCAACCGCTCCGGTTAGGGAAGGTCAGAAGGAAACCGGAGATATCGCAGCTAGTTTTGTTTTTAGTGGGGCAGGGAGTCTGTTTTCTCTGAGGGTGTTGCCTCTTGTCTTTCAAAAATGAATCCGGGTTAATGGGCTTCGAGAATCCTCGCTCCGTTAAATTTAAGTTGTCAAGGGGGAATTATTTGGTCGTGCAATCGAAGGTGCCATTGAGCCGTGAAACTGGAGAAACGTAGCAGGAGTCCAAACCATTCTCTCTCTGACCAAGCTGTTTGCTCACCTGCCCCAGTGCCTCCTTAGGTGGCTCGGTGTCAATTTTTTATTTTTGATAATCGCTCCTGTGAAGCACCTTGGGATGTTTTACTACGTTAAAGGCGCCGCATGAATGCAAGTTGTTGTTTGGGGGTGGGGGTTGCGGTTTGACTCCTCATTGACCAGTTGCTCTTACAACAACAACAACTTGCATTTATATAGCACCTTTAACGTAGTAAAATGTCCCAAGGCACCGCACAGGAGCGATTTTTTTTCCCGAGGGAAATGGGGATCGGGCGGGAAAGTGGAGTTGAGGTCGAAGATCAGCCATGATCCTATTGAATGGCGGAGCAGGCTCGAGGGGCCAAATGGCCGACTCCTATTTCTTACATTCTTATTAACAGACAAAAATTGACAGAGAGAGAGACATTAGGCCAGGTGACCAAACGCTTGGTCACAGAGGTCAGTTTTAAGGAGCCTCCTAAAGGGGGAGAGAGAGGCCGAGTGGTTCAGGGAGGGAATTCCAGAGCTTGGGGCCGAGTCCAGCCTAAATTCAGGCTCGGGCGGGGTGGGGGCCCCCTCCCAGGTGGCCATTCTTCACGTGTGAGCGGACACGGTGAGCATCAGGGCGTCACAGCCAAACCTGACTCCACGCTCACCAGCCAGGCGCACTAGCACGATATTCCGGCGGGGTGGGGGGGTCGCTGGACAGCGATCAGCAGTGCGAATCCCGACTGTTTTTCTTACTGCCTCTCCCCTTAGGTTCGTCACCGTGCGGTGTGTTCACCGACATTTAATTGTAGTTCATTCTGGGGGTGCGGGTGTCACTGGCAAGCCCGGCATTTATTGCCGATCCCTAGTTGCCCCTGAGAAGCTGGCAGCCTTCTTGGAGCGGTTTGATACGACTGAGTGTCTCGCTCGGCCACTTCAGAGAGGCATTTAAGAGTCACCCAGGTTGGGTGAGGGACTGGAGTCACATATAGGCCCAGACTGGGTAAGGACGGCAGGTTTCCTTCCCTAAAGGACATCAGTGAACCAAGTGGGTTTTTAGTGACAATCCAACAACTTCACGGTCACGTTTACTGAGACCAGCTTTTTATTTCCAGATTTATAAAACTGAATTAAAATTTTCCAACTGTCCTAGTGGGATTTTGAACTCGTCTCTGGCTTTGTTATGTGGAGAAACTGGAGAAGCTGGGGTTGTTCTCCTTAGAGCAGAGATGGTTAAGCGGAGATTTAATAGAAGCGTTCAAAATCATGAGGGGTTTTGACAGAGTAAATAAGGAGAAACTGTTTCCAGTGGCAGGAGGGTCGGTAACCAGAGGACACAGATTGAAGATCATTGGCAAAAGAACCAGAGGGGAGAGGAGGAGAATTGTTTTTTACGCAGCGAGTTGTTGTGATCTGGAACGCGCTGCCTGAAAGGGCGGTGGAAGCAGATTCAATAGTAACTTTCAGAAGGGGAATTGGAGAAATACTTGAAGGGGAAAGAATTGCAGGGCTCTGGGGAAAGAGCGGGGGAGTGGGACTAATTGGAGAGCTCGACCAAAGAGCCGGCACAGGCACGATGGGCTGAATGGCCTCCTCCTGTGCTGTGTGATTCTGTTCTATGATTTGTCCGGGCCTCTGGATTGCTAGTTCCTTTACGGAACCACGACACTACCGCACCCTATTACTGGACTGAGCTATGCGTGAGGGGTTAGGGCTTCCTAAGAGGCACCTGTCCCCAGCGTGTGATTTTTCGCGTCAAAACATTAGTTGTCAGTTTTTGCACCTCGGCAGCAGGTGACCTTGGGCTGAGTTTGTTTGTCCGAGCCCTCTGATTCTGTGCCTGAGTTGCTGCCTGTTGTTTGTTGTGTGATTAATGTTCAACTGGAATCTGACGGTTGCCCGGAAACAGAGACGGTGGCAGGTTTATCTACTGCTCAATCCAGAACGCGTTTTTGACTGAAACCTCTCGCGGTGAATCAGTCACAGAGTGGCAGGGATTTGCCTGATCCTGCAGTATTTATATATATATATTGTAGAGTAAAGTGCTCCAAAAAACAAACACACCCCAGTGTTTTGCAGGTGTTGCTTTCTTGCTGGGGTATAATTCCACTGATTTCTCAGGGGGTGTGTGAGACGCCGTGTGTGTGAGACGCCGTGTGTGTGAGAGATGCTGTGTGTGTAACGCTGGCAAGGTCGCATTCATTGCCCAGCCCTCGCTGCCCTGACCTTTACGGCTGGGTGGCCTGATAGCTGAAGAAGACGTTAAGGGGTCGAACGTTAACTCCCCGGGCAGGAAACGTGGCCTCACGAGCGGCAGTGAGTTTTCAGGGGATGGTAACTGTAAAGTCTGTGGGTTGTGCAGTTAATAACGACACAGACTTCAGGAGTAACAAACAAACAGGACTTTACTATTCGAAGGTCAGGGCGAATCTGCCCAAGGAATCCTACCACAACGCTTATATACTGGTGTGGTCACTGTCAGTATTACAGTATACAGAAGCCAAACAAGTAGTGCCACACCTAAAGTAGTTCTCTTAAAGGTGAACGGTTACATACAATAGTTTCCTTAAAGGTAGACGGGTACATACACTACAATCCTCCCTTTTTAGCTTACAACATACTGATTCCTTAGTAAACATACATTATGACATATATACAGCTTATGTAAGACAGTTCATAGATTCAGTCTTTCTGGAGGTTTCCGGATTCTGTCCGGATAACGCCGCAGTGGTGTCGTCATTCCCGGCGGGCTAGTATGTGCTTCTGGCAAAGTCGATTCGGCTTGAAAAACAGTGTCAGGTTCATCTGATTCCAGTATTACCAGATCGGAAGTAGGTGTTCTGGGTATCTCAGTTTCAACATTACCCGTGTAAGGTGGTGAAGTCGGTTGCCCATTTGTGGCGGACCCTATGATCTGGTCCACATGGCGCCTTATATTGTCCCCAATGTCCACCGTATACATCAACAGCCCTAGCCTTTTTCCAATAGTTCCAGGCTGCCATTTCTCGGTACGGTAGTCCCGGGCCAAAACTCGTTGACCGAGCTGGAAAGATCTAGTGGCCCTTTCATTCATGCCTTGGAATTGCCGGTTCTCTACGTCCCTTCTGACGTTTGGTTTGAGTAAATCCAGCCGGCATCTTAGGCGTCTATTAAAAAACATCATGGCGGGAGTTTGATTTGTGACTGCATGTGTTGCATTCCGGTAGGCCAACAAAAAGCTATCCACCTTATGTTGTAGATTTATGTCTTCATTACCCATGGCCTTTATGGCCTTCTTGAAGGTCTGGACAAACCTTTCAGCCAATCCATTGGAGGCGGGGTGGTATGGGGCTGACGTGTAGTGCTTAACCCCATTGCTCTTTAAGAATTTCTTGAATTCTTCGGACACAAATTGCGGTCCATTATCAGAACAGATCTGTTCCGGCAGGCCATTCCTAGTAAACATAGTCCTTAACACTGTGATGGTTTTTTCCGTGGTGGTGGTGGTCATCTTAATTACTTCCGGCCACTTGGAGTGTGCATCCACCGCTATTAGAAACATCGAGTCCATAAATGGACCAGCAAAGTCGATGTGTACTCTTTGCCAAGGAGATGAGGGCCACTCCCATGGATGCAGAGGAGCCTGTGGTGGCGCGTTCTGAACCCTCTGACATCCTAGGCAGTTCTTAGTGATCTCTTCGATGTCTCCATCAATGCCTGGCCACCACACAAACGCTCTTGCTAGGTTCTTCATCTTCACTCCACCCAGATGTCCTTCGTGCAGCTCCTTTAGCACCTTCTTTTGGAGTTTGGGTGGAATCACCACTCTAGATCCACACATCAGGGTTCCTCGACACACTGACAGTTGTTCTTTCCTCTGTGAAAATGCTTGCAGTGTTGGTTCGCTCTGTGCTGGCCATCCCTCCACTGTTAAATCATAGACTCGTCAAAGAGTCGGGTCATTCCTTGTCTCATTCTCAATCATTGAGTTTGTTATCGGTAAACACTCCACTATGGATGAGTGGAACATCTCTACTGGGTCCACTATACTCGCTTCTTCTACCATCGGTAATGGCAAGCGCGATAACCCATCAGCATTTCCATGCTGTTTGGACCTTTTGTATTCGATGTCATGTTGGTGTGCCCCAAGTAACACAGACCACCTTTGTAACCTTTGTGCTGTCATGGTGGAAACGGCCTTGTTTGGGTTGAATATGGACACCAACGGCTGGTGGTCTGTCAGTAATGTGAACTTCTTACATTGCAGGTAATGATTGAATTTCTTCACGCCCCACACCAGACTGAGGGCCTCCCTATCTATTTGAGCATAATTTCGCTCTGCGGGGGTCAACGATCGGGACGCGAATGCCACTGGCCTTTCCGAGCCATTTGGTAGCCTGTGCGACAGTACTGCTCCAATTCCGTACGGGGAAGCATCACAAGCTAGACGAAGGGGTAACGTTGGGTTGAAATGAGCCAACACTTCTTCAGAGGTAATCAACTCCTTGCTTCTGCGAAAAGCCTTTCTGCATTCCTCACTCCACTTCCATGGTGTATCTTTCCGCAACAGGGCATTCAGCGGATGCAGCACCGTGGATAAATTTGGCAGAAACTTGTGATAGTAATTAATCAACCCCAAGAATGATCTTAACTGTGATACGTTTCCTGGAGCGGGGGCCTTCACGACCGCTTCTATCTTTTCAGGTGACTTGTGCAGTCCCTCTCGGTCAATGACATGACCGCAGTATGAGATCCGTTTTTGGAAGAACTCACACGTCTTGCGATTAACCCGAAGGCCATACTCCTTCAACCTGGTGAGTACCAGTTTCAAATTTGTGAGGTGTTCTTCCTCGTCTTTTCCCGTGATCAGAATATCATCTAAGTAGCACTGCGTGCTTGGAATTCCTTGTAATACCTGCTCCATGGCCCTCTGCCAAATTGCTGGCGCCGAAGCTACCCCAAAGACCAGTCTATTATAGCGATACAAGCCTCTGTGTGTGTTGATGGTGAGGTACTGGCGTGACTCTTCCTCGACCTCCATCTGTAAATATGCCTGAGCCAGGTCTATCTTGGTGAAGTGCTTCCCTCCAGCCAACGAAGCAAAGATATCTTCAATCCGCGGAAGCGGGTATTGTACCGTGTGAAGCACCGGATTCACTGTGATCTTGAAATCTCCGCAGATACGGACCTTCCCCGGTCCCCCTGGCTTATTACTTGGTGAGGACTTCATGACGTGAACAATGGGCGTGGCCCACTCACTCCAGTCCACTTTTGACAGGACCCCTGATCGTTCAAGTTCTTCCAGTTCTGCCTCCACAGCTGGTCGTATTGCGTAAGGTACCGATCTGGCCTTAAAAAACTTTGGGCTTGCATGTTCTGCAATCTTAATCTTTGCTTTAATTCCTCGCAGTGTTCCCAGTCCTTGCTGGAATACCTCTTTAGCTTCGTCCAATATTCTGGACAACCGTTCAGGTTTGACATCCTCTTTTCCGGAATCCACCGTCATGGTGTTTAGTGAATGCCAGTCCATCTTTATTTTTCGGATCCACTCCCATCCCAGAAGTGGTGGACCTCCCTCAGGCAACACATACAGGTCCAACCGGTGGTGATCTTTATCCTTGTATCTCACCTTGACTTCTATCTTTCCGATGGGGAATACTTTGTGCCCCGTGTATGTCTGCAGCACTAGTTCCGTATCCCGTAGTGGAATATGCTTGAATAACTTTTTATAGTCATGCTTATTCATGACCGTCAACGCCGATCCGGTGTCCACTTCCATTTTTACTTGGACTTTGGCAATCTGTAGCGTGATCCAGATAGTCTGTCGGTCAGCTTCATTACTCACATTGTGAATTCTTAGACTGTCCAGTCCTTTGCAGTTGGAGTGTGAGTCCGACTTCTGTTCCTTCAGACTCTTCCTAGTCACCTCTTGTACCTTTCTGTACCATTTTTGTGGTGACTCATTATTGTTGTACGTCGTTCCTGACCGGCATACCTTAGCCATGTGACCGAGCTTGCCACATTTCCTACATTCTTGTTTTTTAAACCAGCATTGGTTCTGGTCGTGTGTTGTCTTCCCACAACGATAGCATTTCGTTGTACCCGAAGTAATTTGTTGTACCCTGAGTGCCGCTGCCTTTAGCTGCATTTCCGCAGTTCCTTTCGCTGCGGCTTCGTTTGATGCTGCGATAAGGACAGCCTTATCCAGTGGAAGATCGTTCTCTTCGAGTAGTCGCTTTTGCGTCCCTTCCTTGGACAATCCGCATACGAACTTGTCTCGCAGTGCCTCTGTCAGATTCCCTCCGAACTGGCAGTGTTTCGCTAGCCTACGCAGTTCGACCAAGTATTCTGCGTTGCTTCGTCTTTCCGTTGCGTTCTTGCATAGAATTTGAATCGTTCAGCCAACATCAACGGTGCGGGGTTCAAGTGATCCTTCAGCACTGCTACAATATCATCGAAAGTCTGATCCGCCGGTTTAGCTGGTGAGAGAAGATGCTTCAACAACCCGAATGTTTTCGCACCCATTATGTTAAGTAAGGTTAAAGCTTTTTCATCCTTTGCTATTTTATTAGCCTTACAATGTATCTCAATACGTTCCACGTACGTGGTCCAGTCTTCTATCTCAGAATTAAAATCATTGATGTCCCCACGCTCAGGCATCTTCCTTTCCTTGGGAACAACACAAGTATTTCTTTAAATTATTATTATTATTTTTTTTTTCTCTAAGATGGCGGCTTTTCCCGCGAAAATGGCGGTTTCCCGCTCTTTCCTTCTCTCCCCGCCCCTTCAATGGCGGTTTCCCGCGTCTGTCGTCTTCTCCGCCTAATGGCGGCTTCCCGCGTTTCTTCCCTGGTGGGAGGGGTACGCTTTCCCCACAGCGGACAGGTTCAGCCGCTGGGCTGGCTCTCGCACAGTGCCCCTTACTCGGCTCTGTCTCTCTCTCCCGCTCGCACGGCTCTACCGGCTCTGGGTACACCCCGTTGACGGAGAACAGTTCAGCCGCTGGACTGGCTCTCGCGCAGTCTCTCTCCCCTTGCTCGGCTCTGTCTCTCTCTCTCCCGCCCGCTCGGCTCTACCGGCGCTGGGTACTCCCGTTGGCGGAGAACAGTTCAGCCGCTGGACTGGCTCTCGCGCAGTCTCCCTTGGTCGGCTCTGTTTCTCCCGCACGCTCGGTTCCCATTCGCCTCCCAGCCCTCTCGCAGTCCGGTGCTTCCCTCCCCGGCTGCGGCTGAGTTTCTCTCTTCCCGCGCCTACGCTCCCGGTCTCAGCGCTTCGTAGCTTCGGTCGCTGCCCGGCTTTCCCGCCGATCGCGGTCTGGCTGTCTCACGACGCCGTTGGACCCGACTTTCCGTCCGGCTCCTTTCCCCCTCGACCGTGGTCGAGTGCACAGCCCTTATCCTCCGGATATTCTTTACACTTTCCCTTACTCACAGTCTCCGTGGCCGCCTTGCTTCCTGCTGATCGGCTCACTCCGCACCGTGGCAGAAGGGACAGTCAGTGCCTGTTGCTGATGGAAGCTTTTGTTGCTAAAGTCTTCCTCCTTTCTATTGCTGCAGCCTCGTGTTTTCTCCCAGCAGAACGACGAGGGCGGTTGCCTCTCTTCGACGCTCTTTAGTTGCTTTGGTAGTCTTGCCGCAGGGTACGATCGGACTCGTCGCCACTGTAAAGTCTGTGGGTTGTGCAGTTAATAACGACACAGACTTCAGGAGTAACAAACAAACAGGACTTTACTATTCGAAGGTCAGGGCGAATTTGCCCAAGGAATCCTACCACAACGCTTATACACTGGTGTGGTCACTGTCAGTATTACAGTATACAGAAGCCAAACAAGTAGTGCCACACCTAAAGTAGTTCTCTTAAAGGTGAACGGTTACATACAATAGTTTCCTTAAAGGTAGACGGGTACATACACTACAGTAACCCGGAGGCACGGCTGATTTTAGCCGGGCCTCATTAGCATTGATGTTTCCCGACCAAAGGCTCATCAGAGTCCAATCTGCATATTTAAAGAGGGCCAATGTTCCCTCGCAGCCGACTCGCCGGCCTTTCGATGCCTGAAACCGCGTGTGCGCGGTATTTTTGATTGGGCCACGCACGTTCCAAAAAAATAGGGAACATTAAAGAGGACCCCGCCGGATTCTTGCGATTTAAAGTCACAGTCCGCCAGATTGGGGCGGGAGTGGAGTGGGTAAGTCCCCCACTCCATTTTAACTGCCGATCCTCATAGAGTCATAGAGTCATAGAGTTTTACAGCACAGAAAGAGGCCCTTCGGCCCATCGTGTCTGCGCCGCCCATCCATCCCTGTCCAGTCTAATCCCATTTTCCAGCATTTGGTCCATAGCCTTGTATGCAATGGCATTTCAAGTGCTCATCCAAATGCTTCTTGAATGTTGTGAGGGTTCCTGCCTCTACCACCCTTTCAGGCATTGAGTTCCACATTCCAACCACCCTCTGGGTGAAAAAGTTCCTCCTCAAATCCCCTCTAAATCTCCTGCCCCTTACCCTGAATCTATGCCCCCTTGTTATTGACCCCCCTACTAAGGGGAAAAGTTCCTCTTTGTCTACCCTATCTATGCCCCTCATCATTTTGTACACCTCAATCAGGTCCCCCCTCAGCCTTCTTTGCTCCAAGGAAAACAACCCCAGCCTGTCCAGCCTCTCTTCATAGCTGAGGCGCTCCATCCCAGGTAACATCCTGGTGAATCTTCTCTGCACCCTCTCCAAAGCAATCACATCCTTCCTATAGTGAGGCGACCAGAACTGCACACAGTACTCCAGCTGTGGCCTCACCAGCGTTTTGTACAGCTCCATCATAACCTCCCTGCTCTTATATTCTATGCCTCGGCTAATGAAGGCAAGTATCCCATATGCCTTTTTAACCACCTTATCTACCTGTTCCGCTGCCTTCAGGGATCTATGTACATGTACACCAAGGTCCCTCTGACCCTCTGTACTTCCTAGGGTCCTACCACTCATTGTGTATTCCCTTGCCTTATTTGTCCGTCCAAAATGCATCACCTCGCACTTTTCAGGGTTAAATTCCATTTGCCACTTTTCCGCCCATCTGACCAACCCGTTTATATCGTCCTGTAGCCTGAGGCTTTCCTCCTCACAATTTACCACCCCACCAATTTTCGTGTCATCTGCGAACTTACTGATCATACCTTTTACATTCTCATCCAAATCATTTATGTAGATCACAAACAACAAGGGACCCAGCACCGATCCCTGAGGTACCCCACTGGACACAGGCTTCCAATCACAAAAGCAACCTTCGACCATCACCCTCTGCCTCCTGCCACTCAGCCAGTTTATGATCCAACGCGCCAAGGCACCCTGGATCCCATGGGCTCTTACCTTCTTGACCAGTCTCCTATGCGGGACTTTGTCAAAAGCTTTACTGAAGTCCATGTAAACCACATCCACAGCATTTCCCTCATCCACCCCCCTAGTCACCCCCTCGAAAAATTCAATCAGATTTGTCAGACATGATTTACCCTTGACAAAGCCATGCTGACTATCCCCGATTAATCCTTGCCTCTCCAAGTGGAGACTAATTTTGTCCCTCAGAATTTTTTCCAATAATTTCCCTACCACAGATGTTAGGCTCACTGGCCTGTAATTCCCTGGTTTATCCCTGCTACCCTTCTTGAATAAAAATCCTGTCCCATTTTTGCCAGTCGTGGGGGAACTAAAATCGACCTTCGAGAGGCAACCGCATGGTGCGGTACTGGAGTCGCATGGAGGCCACACAACCACAACAACTTGCATTTATATAGCACCTTTAACGTAGTAAAACGTCCCAAAATGCTTCACAGGAGCGATTATCAAACAAATCTGACACCGAGCCACATAAAGAGACATTAGGACAGGTGACCAAAGGTCAAAGAGGTCGGTTTTAAGGAGCGTCTTAAAGGAGGAGAGAGAGGCGGAGAGGTTTAGGGAGGGAATTCCAGAGCTTAGGGTCCAGGCAGCTGAAGGCACGGCCGCCAATGGTGGGGCGATGGAAATTGGGATGCTCAAGAGGCCAGAATTGGAGGAGCGCAGAGATCTGGAAGGGTTGTGGGGGTTGGGAGGAGGTTACAGAGATAGGGAGGGGACGAGACCACGGTGGGATTTGAATGCAAGAGCTGGTAGGGCTGGCAGGCTCCTGCCCTTGAAGGAGGTTCACGGAACCAGTTGAATTTTTACAACATTGCTACCAGATTTATGCAATTGATTTTTATATATTCCTGCCGTGGGATTTGAATTCACGACCTCTGGGCCACTGACAAATCACTTATGTGCGAGCCCCAGCGGGATATTTTACCATGCACAGTCTGGAGCAGGAAACCTTTCCTCCTCCTCCTCCTCCTCTCTAGCCCCACAACACGTGAGGCTCATTGTACTGCCCCTGTTTGTCTCCCAAGTTGCGGTCAGCTAGCTCCGCACAGAGCGGGGATCGAACCCTGACGACTACCAGCTCAGATTTCATCCCTACATTTCCACTTCAATCCCTTCTGTCAGTGTTTGGCATCCTCCCAAACCTGCGACCTCTTCCACCTGGACAGACAAGGGCAGCAGGCGCATGGGAACACCACCACCTCCAAGTTCCCCTCCAAGTCACACACACCATCCTGACTTAGATGTATATCGCCGTTCCTTCATCGTCGCTGGGTCAAAATCCTGGAACTCCCTCCCTAACAGCACTGTGGGAGCACCTTCACCACACGGACTGCAGCGGTTCAAGAAGGCGGCTCACCACCACCTTCTCAAGGACAACTAGGGATGGGCAATAAATGCTGGCCTTGCCAGCGACGCCCACATCCTATAAACGAATAAAAAAAATAACCGGCCTCAGTTCCCGTGGGCTGCAACGAGAGGGTGGGGTGAGGGGAGTGGGTGGGACAGGAGAAAAAAACTGGCCAATGATCCCACTCCTGACTGAACCCGGTAGTATTGTTGAATCTAAGAAACATTCTAATTGTCAAGTATAAACTAGATTTAACTCTGTCAGCTGCTGACTGATTTAGTTAATGAATACTTGTATCGGACTTTGGTTTAGACCACACTGGGAGGACTGTGCACAGCTCTGGTCTCCATGTTACAAAAAGGATACAGAGGCACTGGAGAAGGTGCAAAAAAGATTCACAAGGATGATACCAGAACTGAGAGGTTATAACTATCAGGAAAGACGGAACAGGCTGGGGCTCTTTTCTCTAGAAAAGAGAAGGCTGAGGGGTGGCCTGATAGAGGTCTTTAAGATTATGAAAGGGTTAGACAGGGTAGACGTTGACAAGATGTTTCCACTTGTGGGGGAGACCAGAACTAGGGGCCATCAATATAAGATAGTCGCAAATAAATCCAATAAGGATTCAGGAGAAACTTCTTTACCCAGAGAGTGGTGAGAATGTGGAACTCGCTTCCACAGGAAGTGGTTGAGGCGAATAATATAGATGCATTTAAGGGGAATAGAAACATAGAACATAGTAAAATAGGAGCAGGAGTCGGCCATTCAGCCCTTTGAGCCTGCTCCGCCATTCAATATGATCATGGCTGATCCTCTATCCCAATACCATATTCCCGCTCTCACCCCGTACCCCTTGATGCCTTTTGTGTCTAGAATCTAGATAAGCACACGAGGGAGAAAGGAATAGGAGGATATCTGATGGGGTGAGATGAAGTAGGATGGGAGGAGGCTTGAGTGGAGCACAACAAGAACTTACATTTATATAGCGCCTTTAACGTAGTAAAACATCCCAAGGCGCTTCACAGGAGCGTTTTCAAACACAATTTGACACCGTCAAAGAGGAGATATTAGGGCAGAGTCAATGACGTAGGTTTTAAGGAGCGTCTTAAAGGAGGAAAAAGAGGTAGAGAGGCAGAGAGGTTTAGGGAGAGAATTCCAGAGCTTAGGACCTCGGCAGCTGAAGGCAAGGCCGCCAATGGTGGAGCGAAGGAAATCGGGGATGCGCAAGAGTCCAGAATTGTAGGAGCGCAGAGATCTCGGTGGATTGTAGTTCTGGAGGAGGTTACAGAGATAGGGAGGGGCGAGGCCACGGAGGGATTTGAAAACAAGGATGAGAATTTTAAAATCGAGGCGTTGCTTAACCAGGAACCAATGGCGGCCAGTAAGCGCAGGGATGATGGGTGAACGGGACTTGGTGCGAGTTAGGGCACGGGGCAGTGAGCACAGGGGGTGATGGGTGAACGGGACTTGGTGCGAGTTAGGACACGGGGCAGTGAGCACAGAGGGTGATGGGTGAACGGGACTGGGTGTGAGTTAGGACACGGGGCAGTGAGCACAGAGGGTGATGGGTGAACGGGACTGGGTGTGAGTTAGGACACGGGGCAGTGAGCACAGGGGGTGATGGGTGAACGGGACTTGGTGCGAGTTAGGCCACGGGCAGCCGAGTTTTGGATTAACCTGTTGGGCGAAATGGCCTGTTTCTGTGCTGTAAATTCTATCTAATGCTATGTAAATGTTGCTGACTTGCAGTTGGATGCTTGCCTGTCGGTGAGACTCTCCTCCCGTGGTCCCTGAGCGGGTAGCGGGAATAGCGTGAGCAATTCTGCCGAGCGTCCGTTAGATTAAAACCGACCGAAGGGCCGAGATCTCAGCAGGAGCCGAATTTAAATTGCTCGCCTCCCGCAAGAAGTTGATTTCGAGGCCTCTTGAAGGGCCCCCTCCCCCCCCCCCCCCCGGCCTTCTTTCCCCCCCCCCCCCCGGCCCTCTTTCTCCCCCCCCCCGGCCCTCTCCCCCCGCACCCCCGGCCCTCTCCTCCCCCCGCACCCCCGGCCCTCTCTCCGCCGCCCACCCCCCCCGGCCCTCTTTCCGCCGCCCACCCCCCCCGGCCCTCTTTCTGCCGCCCCCCCCCCCGGCCCTCTTTCCGCCCCCCCCCCGGCCCTCTCTCTCTTCCCCCCCGGCCCTCTTTCCCCCCCCCCCCACCCCCCCCCCCGGCCCTCTTCCCCCCGGCCCTCTCCCCCCACCCCCGTCAATTCCTCAGCCAGTGAATAGTGACGTCTACCAGAGAGGCGGTGGGATTTAATGCTCGGTGTTTCAGGGCCAGGCCCGGTGACATTTACAATGCGAGATCTAGTTATTGTGTAGAAGAATGCGAGGGCCAACGCTGATGAACTAATCACATGTCAGCACTTAATAAACCAGCCGCTGTGTGAGTCGTACACAGCTGTCGCCAGTCTGTAGCTTTTATCCTCCATAAATCCAGGCTGACACTCCCAGTGCAGTGCTGAGGGAGCGCTGCACTATCGGAGGTGCCGTCTTTCGGATGAGACATTAAATCGAGGCCCTGTCTGCCCGCTCAGGCGGATGTAAAAGATCCCATGGCACTATTTCGAAGAAGAGCAGGGGAGTTCTCCCCGGTGTCCTGGGGCCAATATTTATCCCTCAATCAACATCACTAAAACAGATTCTCTGGTCATTTATCACATTGCTGTTTGTGGGAGCTTGCCGTGTGCAAATTGGCTGCCACGTTTCCCACATTACAACAGTGACTACACTTCAGAAAGTACTTCATTGGCTGTAAAGTGCTTTGAGACGTCTGGTGGTTGTGAAAGGCGCTATAGAAATGCAAGTCTTTTCCTGCTTTTTTTCCCCCTTGCCCTTCAGTGTAAACACGCTGGGGTTGGGTTTCTGCCTCTTTCCGTTCGTTATATCAGTGCAATTCGGGCGGAACCGACCGAACCAGTGCAAAAAGACCGGGGGGAATTTTAAACGTAAGTGATTAACGCCCGAAACCACTCGCGCTCGTGTTTGCCGCGTTAGGCTGGATAGCTCTTTGTTGGCCGGCACAGACACGATGGGCCGAATGGCCTCCTTCCGTGCTGTAACTTTATGATTCTATGTCACCGCTCCTAAATACAGCAAGGAATACATTTTAATGGAAAGAAGATAAAAAGACACGATTACGTTCTATCACCTTGCCCGATTACGCTGGTTCACGGAAGATTTTACGTTTGTGATTCTGTGAATCAATTTTAGTGGAAACTTGAACTGTAACCTCACCAGAGCGATTCCCCAGTTGTACCCAAAGCGGAAACTCTTTCCCCCCTCCCGCCCCCCCCCCAATGCCTCTAATCTGCTGCTCGACCTCCAGTGGTTTTGCTGTGAGGTGAATGAGGTGATTGATTTTCTCCGGTCCTCTTTACCTCCCACCCCCACCCACCTCTACACCCGCCACCCTGCTCTCCTGAAGACCTCACCCCTCTTATCCATGAACACAGGTTCCTATGAAGGTATGTTGTACAGGAGCAAGGATGTCTTGCTGCAGTTGTACAGGGCATTGGTGAGGCCACACCTTGAGTATTGTGTGCAGTTTTGGTCGCCTTATCTGAGGAAGGATGTTCTTGCCATGGAGGGAGTGCAGCGAAGATTCACCAGACTGATACCTGGGATGGCAGGAATGACATAAGAAGAGCGATTGGGTCGATTGGGCTTATATTCACTGGAGTTTTTAAACTTTAACTCTAGTTTATAGTTGCTAAGGTCTTTTCTGGTGTAGCAGGGACTGTTGGTAAACCATACAAGCGCCTTAGAGTTTATCTTTAATTGGTGATAGTGAATTAATTAAAATTAATTAAAGGGTAAGTCATGCCAGGAGAGCCCAGCCCCGTGTTATGCTCCTCTTGCTCTATGTGGGAATTCAGGGACACTGCCGGTGTCCCTGATGACCACGTGTGCCAGAAATGCATCCAGCTGCGGCTACTAGCAGACCGCATTGCGGCGCTGGAGCTGCGGATGGATGGGCTTTGGAGCATTCACGATGCTGAGAGGGTCGTGGATAACACGTTTAGTGAGTTGGTCACACCGCAGGTAAGGGCTGCACAGGCAGAAGGGAAATGGGTGACCATCAGGCAGAGCAGTAGAGGCAGGCAGGTAGTGCCGGGGACCCCTGTGGCCACCCCCTCTCAAACAGGTATACCGATTTGGATACTGTTGAGGGGGATGACTTACCAGAGGAAGGCAGCAGCAGCCAAATTCCTGGCACCAGGGGAGCTTCTGCTCAGGAAGGGAGGAAAAAGAGTGGGAGAGCAATAGTGGTAGGGGATTCTATCGTAAGGGGTACGGATAGGCGTTTCTGTGGCCGTAGACGTGACTCCAGGATGGTTTGTTGCCTCCCTGGTGCCAGGGTCAAGGATGTCACTGAACGGCTGCAGGGCATTCTGAAGGGGGAGGGTGAACAGTCAGAGGTCGTGGTTCACATTGGGACCAATGACATGGGTAGGAAGAGGGATGAGGTCCTGCAGCAAGAATTTAGTGAGCTAGGTAGCAGATTAAAGAGCAGGACCTCAAAGGTTGTAATCTCTGGATTACTCCCGGTGCCACGTGCTAGTGAGTATAGGAATAGGAGGATAGAGCAGATGAATGCGTGGCTAAAGAGTTGGTGCAGGAGGGAAGGCTTTAGTTTCCTGGATCACTGGGCCTGCTTCTGGGGAAGGTGGGACTTGTACAAGTCGGACGGGTTGCACCTGAACCAGAGCGGGACAAATATCCTTGCGGGGAGGTTTGCTAACACTGTTCGGGGGGGGTTTAAACTAAAATGGCAGGGGGTTGGGAACCTGAGCAGGGAGACAGAGGAAAGGGAAACAGGGATAAAAGCAAAAGATAGGAAGGAGAAAAACAAAAGTGGCAGTCAGAGAAATCAACGGTTTAAATCAAATGTGGCCACAGTAAATAATAATTCTAATAGGTCTAAGAGCGTTAAAAAAACAAGCCTGAAGGCTTTGTGTCTTAATGCGAGGAACATTAGTAATAAGGTGGACGAATTGGCTGCGCAAATAGAGGTAAACGAACATGATTTGGTTGGGATTACGGAAACGTGGCTCAAGGATGGCCAAGACTGGGAACTCAACATCCAGGCGTATTCGATATTCAGGAAAGATAGGCAAAAAGGAAAGGGAGGTGGGGTAGCATTACTAGTTAAAGAAGGGATTAATACAATTGTAATGAAGGATATTAGCTCTGATGATGTGGAGTCTGTATGGGTAGAATTGAGAAATACTAAGGGGAAAAAAACATTAGTGGGAGTGGTATATAGACCTCCCAATAGTAAGGTGGAGGTTGAGGATGGCATTAAAAGGGAAATTAAAGAAGCGTGCAATAAGGGCACAGCAGTCATCATGGGTGACTTTAATCTACATATAGATTGGGCCAACCAAATTAATAACAATACTGTGGAGGAGGAATTCCTGGAGTGTTTACGGGATGGTTTCCTGGACCAATATGTCGAGGAACCAACCAGAGATCAGGCCATCTTAGACTGGGTATTATGTAATGACAAAGGATTAATTAGCAATCTTGTTGTACGAGGCCCCTTGGGTCTGAGCGATCATAATATGATCGAATTCTTCATTAAGATGGAGAATGAAGTAGTTGACTCAGAGACTAGGGTCCTCAATTTAAATAAAGGAAACTACGATGGTCTGAGGAGCGAGTTGGGTAGGATTGATTGGGGAATGTCACTCAAAGGGGTGACGGTGGATAGGCAATGGCAAACATTCAAAGACCGAATGGATGAGCTACAGAAATTGTTCATCCCAGTTTGGCATAAAAATAAAACAAAAAAGGTGACTCAGCCGTGGCTAACAAGGGAAATTAGGGATAGCATAAGCTCCAAGGAGACGACATATAAATTGGCCAGAAAAAGCAATAATCCTGAGGATTGGGAGCAGTTTAGGATTCAACAAAGGAGGACAAAGGGATTAATTAAGAAAGGGAAAATAGAATATGAGAGTAAGCTTGCAGAGAACATAAAAACTGACTGTAAAAGCTTTTATAGATATGTGAAGAGAAAAAGATTGGCGAAGTCAAGCGTAGGTCCCTTACAGTCGGAATCAGGGGAATTTATAATGGGAAACAAAGAAATGGCAGGCCAACTAAATTCATACTTTGGTTCTGTCTTCACAAAGGAGGACACAAATAACCTCCCAGAGATGCTGGGGAACATAGGGCCTGATGAAAGGGTGGAACTGAAAGAAATCAGTATTTGTAGGGAAATGGTGTTAGGAAAATTGATGGGACTGAAGGCCGATAAATCCCCAGGGCCTGATAATCTACATCCCAGGGTACTTAAGGAAGTGGCCCTAGAAATAGTAGATGCATTACTGGTCATCTTCCAGAACTCGATAGACTCTGGAACAGTACCCATGGATTGGAGGGTAGCTAATGTTAACCCACTATTCAAAAAAGGTGGTAGAGAAAAAGCGGGGAATTATAGACCGGTAAGCCTGACATCGGTAGTGGGGAAAATGCTAGAATCTATTATAAAAGATGTAATAGCAGAGCGCTTGGTAAGCAGTGACAGGATCGGACAAAGTCAACATGGATTTACAAAAGGTAAATCATGCTTGACTAATCTACTGGAATTTTTTGAGGATGTAACTGGTAAAATAGATAAGGGAGAACCAGTGGATGTGGTGTATTTGGACTTTCAGAAGGCTTTCGATAAGGTCCCACATAAGAGATTAGCGTGCAAAATTAAGGCACATGGGATTGGGGGCAAGGTATTGACTTGGATAGAGAATTGGTTGGCGGACAGAAAGCAAAGAGTTGGAATAAACGGGTCGTTTTCCGAGTGGCAGGCAGTGACTAGTGGGGTACCGCAAGGATCGGTCCTAGGACCCCAGCTGTTCACAATATATATTAATGATCTGGACGAGGGAATTGGATGTAATATCTCCAAATTTGCAGACAACACAAAGCTGGGTGGGAGGGTAACCTGTGAAGAGGATGTCGTGAAACTCCAGTACGATTTGGACAGATTGGGTGATTGGGCAGAAACATGGCAAATGCACTATAATGTGGATAAATGTGAGGTTATCCACTTTGGTGACAAAAACAGGAAGGCAGATTATTATTTGAATGGCAATAGATTGGGAGAAGGGGAAGTGCAAAGAGACCTGGGTGTTCTTGTGCACCAGTCGCTGAAGGTAAGCATGCAGGTGCAGCAGGCGGTTAAGAAGGCAAATGGTATGTTGGCCTTCGTAACAAGAGGGTTCGAGTACAGGAACAAGGATGTCTTGCTACAGTTGTACAGGGCCTTGGTGAGACCGCACCTTGAGTATTGTGTGCAGTTTTGGTCGCCTTACCTGAGGAAGGACGTCCTTGCCATGGAAGGAGTGCTGCGAAGATTCGCCAGGCTGATACCTGGGATGGCAGGAATGACGTATGAGGAGAGATTGTGTCGATTGGGCTTATACTCACTGGAGTTTAGAAGATTGAGAGGGGATCTCATCGAAACTTATAAAATTCTGTCAGGCCTGGACAGACTAGATGCAGGAAGGATGTTTATGATGGCCGGGGAGTCCAGAACCAGGGGTCATAGTCTAAGGATAAGGGGTAAGCCATTTAGGACTGAAATGAGGAGGAATTTCTTCACCCAGAGAGTGGTGAACCTGTGGAATTCTCTGCCACAGAGGGCGGTGGTGGCCAGTTCATTAAATATATTCAAAAAAGAGTTGGATATATTTCTTAAGGCTAAAGGGACCAAGGGATATGGGGAGAAGGCAGGGACAGGGTACTGAATTTGGATGATCAGCCATGATCTCATTGAATGGCGGAGCAGGCTCGAAGGGCCGAATGGCCTACTCCTGCTCCTATCTTCTATGTTTATAAGAATGAGAGGGGATCTCATTGAAACTTATAAAATTCTAACAGGACTAGACAGACTAGATGCAGGAAGGATATTCCCGATGGCGGGGGAGTCCAGAACCAGAGGTCACAGTCTAAGGATAAGGGGTAAGCCATTTAGGACAGAGATGAGGAGAAATTTCTTCACCCAGAGAGTGGTGAACCTGTGGAATTCTCTACCACAGAAGGCAGTTGAGGCCAATTCATTAAATATATTCAAGAAGGAGTTAGATATATTTCTTAAGGCTAAAGGGATCAAGGGATATGGGGAGAAAGCAGGGACAAGGTACTGAATTTGGATGATCAGCCATGATCTCATTAAATGGCGGAGCAGGCTCGAGGGGCCGAATGGCCTACTCCTGCTCCTATCTTCTATGTTTCTATGGGGGGTGGGGGGCCTGCATGCCCTCTGATACCTCGGTCAGTTCTTGCTGGGTTTTTATGACAAAAATTCAGGCTGACACTCCCAGTGCAGTACTGAGGGAGAGCAGCACTGTCGGCGGCGCCGTCTTTCAGATGAGATGTTAAACTGAGGTCCCGTCTGCCCCCTCAGGTGGACGTAAAAGATCCCATGGCATTATTTTGAACAAATATACATTCTTTTAAGGCACAGAAACCCCACAGGAAAAGTGGTCCAACCGTGGCTAACAAGAGAAGTTAAAGATAGTATTAGATCAAAGGAAGAGGCTTATAATGTTCCCAGAAAGCGCAGTAAGCCTGAGGATTGGGAGAATTTTAGAATTCAGCAAAGGAGGACCAAGAAATTGATAAAGAAAGGAAAATAGAATATGAGAGTAAACTAGCGAGAGACATAAAAACAGACTGTAAAAGCTTCTTTAGGTATGTAAAAAGGAAAAGATTAGCGGAAATAAATGTGGGTCCCTTACAGGCTGAGACAGGAGAAATTATAATGGGGAATAAGGAAATGGCAGAGAAATTAAACAAATACTTTATGTCTGTCTTCACAGAAGAAGATGCAAAAATCCTCCTGGAAATAGTGGAGAACTATGGGTCTAGCATGAATGATGAACTGAAAGAAATTAGTAATAGTAAAAAAAATAGTACTGGAGAAATTAATGGAACAGAAAGCCAATAAATCCTCTGGACCTGATGGCCTACAAAGGTTTTGAAGTAGGTGACTATAGAGATAGTGGATGCATTGGTTGTCATCTTCCAAAATTCCCGCGAATTGGAAGGCAGCAAATGTAATCCCACTATTTAAGAAAGGAGGGAGAGAGAAAACAGACCAGTTAGCCTGACATCAGTAGTAGGGAAAATGCTAGAATCTATTATTAAGGACGTGGTTACAGGGCACTTGGAAAATAATAATAGAATTGGGCAGAGTCAACACAGTTTTATGAAAGGGAAATCATGTTTGAAGAATCTGCTAGTTTTTTGAGGTTGTAGCTAGCAGAATAGATGTGGTATATTTGGATTTTCAGAAGACATTCGATAAGGTTTCACACAAGAGGTTATTAAACAAAATTAGGGCTCATGGGATTGGGGGTAATATACCAGCATGGATTGAGGATTGGTTAACGGACAGAAAACAGAGTTGGAATAAATGGGTCATTTTCGGGTTGGCAGGCTGTAACTAGTGGGGTATCGCAAGGATCAGTGCTTGGGCCTCAGCTATTCACAATCTACATCAATGATTTGGATGAGGGGACCAAATGTAATATATCCAAGTTTGCTGATGATACAAAGCTGGGTGGGAATGTAAGTTGTGAGGAGGATGCAAGGAGGCTTCAAGGGGATATAGACAGGCTAAGTGAGTGGGCAAGAACATGGTAAATGGAATATAATGTGGAGAAATGTGAAATGATTCACTTTGGTAGGAAAAATAGAAAAGCAGAGTATTTTTTAAATGGTGAGAGATTGGGAAATGTTGGTGTTCAGAGGGACCTGGGTGTCCTTGTACACGAATCACTGAAAGTTAACATGCAGGTACAGCAAGCAATTAGGAAAGCAAATGGTATGTTGGCCTTTATTACAAGAGGATTTGAGTATAAGAGTAAAGACGTCTTACTGCAATTATATAGGGCCCTGGTGAGACCACACCTGGAGTATTGTGTACAGTTTTGGTCTCCTTACCTAAGGAAGGATATACTTGCCATAGAGGGAGTGCAACGAAGGCTCACCAGACTGATTCCTGGGATGGGGGGATTGTCCTATGAGGAGAGATTGAGTAGACTAGGCCTATATTCTCTAGAGTTTAGAAGAATGAGAGGTGATCTCATTGAAACATACAAAATTCTTACAGGGCTTGACAGGGTAGATGCAGGGAGGATGTTTCCCCTGGCTGGGGAGTCTAGAACCAGAGGTCACAGTCTCAGAATAAGGGGTTGACCATTTAGGACTGAGATGAGGAGAAATTTCTTCACTCAGAGGGTGGTGAATCTTTGGAATTCTCTACCCCAGAGGGCTGTGGAGGCTCAGTCGTTGGGTATTTTCAAGACAGCGATCGATAGATTTTTGGATATTAAGGGAATCGAGGGATATGGGGATCGGGCAGGAAAATGGAATTGAGGTAGAAGATCAGCCATGATCTTATTGAATGGTGGAGCAGGCTCGAGGGGCCAAATGGCTGATTCCTGCTTCTATTTCTTCTGTTCTGTTCTGTTCTTAAGAGCAGGGGAATTCTCCCTGGGGCCAATATTTATCCCTCAATCAACATCACTGAAACAGATGATCTGGTCATCTGTTTGTGGGAGCTTGCTGTGTGCAAATTGGCTGCCGTGTTTCCTACATTACAACAGTGACTACACTTCAAAAAGTACTTCATTAGCTGTAAAGTGCTTTGGGACATCCTGAGGTCGTGAAAGGCGCTATATAAATGCGAATCTTTCTTTCTTTTGTGTCTGCCGAGGGCCCCTCGGGGAGTGGGTCTCCGAGCCCCCTCCCCTTGTGTGTCACCATTGAGGCTGTGTTCTATGTTGCTTGGATTCTGGGAGAGCTGCGCCCGTTAGTTACCATCTGGAGTACTGCGATCAGTTTTGGGGACCGCACCTCAGGAAGGATTTACTGTTGTTGGAAGGAGCTAAGATTCACTAGAATTATATCCGAGGCTTAAAGGGTTACTTTAGAGGACAGGTTTTATAAACCTGGTTTGTATTCCCTTGAGTTTAGAAGGTTGAGGTGGGTGATCTGATCAAGGTGATAAATGGATTTGATAGGTTAGATAGAGAGAAACTATTTCCTCTGGTGGGGGTGAGGGGAGCCCAGAACAAGGGGGCAGAACCTTAAAATTAGAGCCAGGCCGTTCAGGAGGGAAATCACTCCCACACGTAAAGGTAGGTGAAATCTGCAATCTCTTCCCCAAAAAGCTGTGGATGCTAGGGGACAATTAAAAGTTTCAGGCCTGAGATCGATAGACTTTTGTTGGGTAAGGGTATCGAGGGATATGGAGCGAAGGCAGGAGATGGAGTCTGTCAGAGAGAGAGAGAGCACTTGCTAAATCAGTGACTCCGATACCCGACCTGAGACATCCACCATTTGTTCAGTGTGTAAGCATGGCACGCCACCAGTGGGGAGTGCTCAGCATTTTACCTCTTCGATTTGGGACTGCGATTTTGAGACGCCCCCTGAGACAAACCCCTGGAGAAGTCTGGAAACTCGCAGCGGGTTCCCTGGGTGTCCGCGCAGAGAGCAGGCAGGACAACCTTTCGATTCAGTTCTCTCGCAGGGTTCCTACACCTGAAACATGAACCTGCCCTTTCTCTCTCTCTCTCTTCAGACCTGCCGTTTCCTGTTTTATTTATTTCACATCTCCTTTTAGTCTCAATGTGCTTTGGCCTGGTTAATGTGTGTGTCTCTCACACAGCACTGGTAGCAGGTGTTTCCACCGATTTAACACTGAATACGTTCCTCCGCTGTGTGACTCTAATTTGTTGTGTGCGGCTGGCTGTTGCCTCAGACGAGATTTCTGCTGGAAAACTGGCGGCGGCAACAACAACAGCAGCGCCTTTAACATAGTAAAACGTCCCAGGGTGCGTCACAGGAGCGATTATCAAACAAAGTTTGACACCGAGCCACATAAGATGATATTGGGACAGCTGACCAAAAGCTGGGTCAAAGAGGTCGGTTTTAAGGAGTGTCTTAAAGGAGGAGAGGGGCGGAGAGGTTTAGGGAGAGAATTCCAGAGCTTAGGTCCCAGGCAGCTGAAGGCACGGCCACCAAAATGGTGGAGCGATGAAAATCAGAGGATGCACAAGAGGCCAGAATTAGAGGAGCGCAGAGATCTCGGGGGGGTTGTGGGGGCTGGAGGAGGTTACAGAGATAGGGAGGGGCGAGGCCATGGATGGGTTTGAAAACATGGCTGGCATTCCTCCTATTGTATTAGAAGGGGATTATGTGTGTGTGCGCGTCAATGACTTTCTGAGCAGCCATTTGTTCACACAGTGTCCACTTCACCCCTGAAGGGAAACATGTTTGCTATTCCCATGGCACTATGCAAGAGCAGGGAAGTTCTCCCCAGGTGTCCTGGGCCAATACTTATCCCTCAACTAACATCACCAAAACAAATGATCTCATCCTCATCACAAAATCCATTTTTGACGGGATCTTAGTGTGCCCATTTCCCACATTACGACAGTGACTATACTTCAAGAGTACTTCATTGGCTGTAAAGTGCTTTGGGACGTCCTGAGGTGGTGATAGGCGCTATAGAAATCCAAGTCCTTCATTTTTTTTTTCTTTTAATCACACAGAGAGCCATTACTTCAGCCTCGTATCATCTCACACACAAATACTGGCCGGTTAGACGGGTACAATGAGGCAACTGTAGCCCCACATGAATAAGCACCGTCAGGAGAGGAAGGGTGAATGTTGGGGGGGTGCACAGTAAAAGGTGTCACCTTCTCGGGTGCTGGCCTGAAAATCCCTCTGGACACAGCAAGGTTGGCGCAAGGGACCTGATGTGTACATTGGCCCTTGTATCTGGCTGCTCACTGTGCACTTCAGATTATAAACTTCTTCAGGTGTTTAGCAACACCTGGAGTTTAAAATTCTCATCCTTGTTTTCAAATCCCACTCCCCCCCCCGTGGCCTCTCCCCCTCCCTATCTCTGTAACCTCCTCCAGCCCCACAACCCTCCCGAGATCTCTGCGCTCCTCCAATTCCGGCCTCTTGCGCATCCCCCAATTTTAATCGCTCCACCATTGGCGGCCGTGCCTTCAGCTGCCTGGGCCCCGAGCTGTGGAATTCGCTCCTACATTACAACAGTGACTACGTTTCAAAAGTACTTCATTGGCTGTAAAGCGCTTTGAGACGTCCTGAGGTCGTGAAAGATGCTGTAGAAATACAAGTCTTTCTTTTCTTTTTCCCTAAACCTCTCCACCTCTCTCTCCTCCTTTAAGACGCTCCTTAAAACCGACCTCTTTGGCCAAGCTTTTGGTCACCTGCCCTTGACCCCGAGCTTCCGGTCGCCTGTCATTTTAATTCACCGTCCCATTCCCACTCAGACCTCACCGTACTCGGCCTCTTGCATTGTTCCAGGGCATAATCTTAGAATAAGGGGCTGCCCTTTCAAAACTGAGATGAGGAGAAACTTCTTCACTCAGAGGGTAGTAAATCTATGGAATTTGCTACCCCAGAGAGCTGTGGAAGCTGCAACATTAAATAAATTTTAAACGGAGATAGACATTTTCCTAGCAGATAAGGGAATTAGGGGTTACGGGGAGAGGGCAGGGAAGTGGACGTGAGTCTAGATTCAGATCAGCCATGATCCTATTGAATGGCGGAGCAGGCCCGAGGGGCCGTATGGCCGACTCCTGCTGCTAGTTCTTATGTTCTTATGTTCTCAGTGTAAGCTTGAGGAACAGCACCTCATCTTCCGATTAGGCACTTTACAGCCTTCTGGACTCAATATCGAGTTCAACAATTTCAGAGCATAACCTCGGCCCCCATTACATTTTTACTTATTTTTTATCCACACCTTTGATTTGGCCCTTTCCCCTTTCTCTCTCCCACATGGCAGCTGTCTCCCATTCTGCCAGCGCATTTCACACCTAATCTAGAGCCGTCTTTTGTCTCCACTAGTCCTATCACCGTCTCGTCTGGTTTTGAATACCTCTTAATGTCTCTTCACTTCTCTTTTGTTCTCTCCCAGCCCCCAAACTGGCCTTTTAATTTGTTTCATTTCCTGTGTTTTTTCAGTCCTGACGAAGGGTTTCGACCTGAAACGTTGACTCTATTTCTCTCTCCACGGATGTTGCCTGGCCTGCTGAGTTTTTCCAGCATTTTCTGTTATTTCTAATATTTCCTTTATCTGTCTCGGTGTCAAATTTTGTCCGATAATCGCTCCTGTGAAGCGCCCTGGGACGTTTTACTACGTTAAAGGCGCTGTATAAATGCAGGTTGTTGCTGTTGAAGTGTCAGCCTCGGCTCAGTGGGTAGCACACTCGCCTGGGGGTCAGAAGGTCGTGGGTTCGAGCCATCGCTCCCGTTGGAGGGAGACCCCATTTCTGTCTTTGAGTTCATGGTTCATTCAACCGAGTCCGAGTGTTGCAGCATTCATTTTAGTCGTATGTATGTAACGCTGCTTTGTAGGGTGAGTGTTAAGTGGCATTAGGAAGGGTTAATAATCCAGCCAAGGTGCCTTTATTCAAAGTCATGTCCGGAACGGTTTGCTTGGTGCAATTTAAAAAATAATGATTCTCGGGGTGTGGGTGTCGCTGGGAAGGCCGCTATTTATTGCCCATCCCTCAGTTGCCCTCGAGAAGGTGGTGGTGAGTTTTCCTAGCGGTTTGATAAAACCGAGTGTCTCGCCAGGCTGCTTCAGAGGGCAGTTAAGAGTCAACCACGTGGGTGTGGGACTGGAGTCGCATGTAGGCCCAGACCGGGTAAGGGCGGCGGGATCCCTTCCCTGAAGGGACATTCCTGAACCAGTTGGGACTTTTTGAAAGTTATAAAATTCTAACACGACTAGCCAGACTAGATGCAGGAAGGATGTTCCCGATGGTGGGGGAATCCAGAACCAGGGGTCACAGTCTAAGGATAAGGGGTAAGCCATTTAGGACTGAGATGAGGAGGAATTTCTTCACCCAGAGAGTGGTGAACCTGTGGAATTCTCTACCACACAAGGCGGTAGAGGCCAATTCATTAAATATATTCAAGAAGGAGTTTGATATATTTCTTAAGGCTAAAGGGATCAAGGGATATGGGGAGAAGGCAGGGACAGGGTACTGAATTTGGATGATCAGCCATGATCTCATTGAATGGTGGAGCAGGCTCGAGGGGCCGAATGGCCTACTCCTGCTCCTATCTTCTATGTTTCTATGTTTTAGCCATTCCGACAGCTTCCTGGTCATTTTTACTGATGCCAGGGTGGTATATGCAAATTAAAAAAAAAAAAAACAATTCAAATTCTCCAACGTCCTTGGTGGGAATTTACATTACCTGACTCACGCTCGGCTAGGCAGATGGTCTGTGGGCATCAGGTATTTTAATAATGGAAATGTGCAGGAGATATCTGATGTCTGAAACTGGTTAAAGACACGAACCCCCAGAAAACCTCCTAAATTGGGGAAAAAAAAGAACTTGCATTTCTGTAGCGCCTTTCACGACCTCAGGACGTCCCAAAGCGCTTTACAGCCAATGAAGTACTTTTTGAAGTGGAGTCACTGTTGTAATGGAGGAAACGTGGCAGTCAATTTGTGCACAGCAAGCTCCCACAAACAGCAATGTGATAATGACCAGAGAACCTGTTTTAGTGATGTTGATTGAGGGATAAATATTGGCCCCAGAACACCGGGGAGAACTCCCTTGCTCCTCTTCGAATAGTGCCGCGGGATCGTGGGCGTTCACCTGAGAGAGCAGAGGGGGGCCTCAGTTTAACGTCTCATCTGAAAGACGGCACCTCCGACAGTGCAGCACTCCCTCAGCACTGCACTGGAGTGTCAGCCTGGATTCTTTTTTATTCATTCACGGGATGTGGGAGTCGCTGGCAAGGCCAGCCTTTATTGCCCATCCCTAATTGCCCCTTGAGAAGGTGGTGGTGAGCCGCCGCCTTGAACCGCTGCAGTCCGTGTGGTGAAGGGAGTTCCAGGATTTTGTCCCAGCGATGATGAAGGAACGGCCGATATATTTCCAAGTCAGGATGGTGTGTGACTCGGAGAGGAACTTGGAGGCGGTGGTGTTCCCATGCGCCTGCTGCCCTTGTCCTTCTAGGTGGAAGAGGTCTCGGGTTTGGGAGGTACTACCGAAGAAGCCTTGGCGAGTTGCTGCAGTGTATCTTGTAGATGGTACACACTGCAGCCACGGTACGCCGGTGGTGGAGGGAGTGAATGTTTAATGAGATGAGGGATTTGGGTGCAGGGAGGAGAGGAGAGCAATGGCAGTGAGTATGGTGCAATTTTTTTTTCTGTTTCTTTTCCCTCAACTCCAGAGATTTAAGCACAAAATCTAGGCTGACACTCCCGATGCAGTACTGAGGGAGTGCCACACTGTCGGAGGGGCAGTACTGAGGGAGCACTGCACTGTCGGAGGGGCAGTACTGAGGGAGCGCTGCACTGTCGGAGGGGCAGTACTGAGGGAGCACTATACTGAGGGAGCGCTGCACTGTCGGAGGGGCAGTACTGAGGGAGCGCTGCACTGTCGGAGGATCAGTACTGAGGGAGCGCTGCACTGTCGGAGGGGCAGTACTGAGGGAGCGCCGCACTGTCGGAGGATCAGTACTGAGGGAGCGCTGCACTGTTGGAGGGACAGTACTGAGGCGGAGCGCTGCACTGTTGGAGGGGCAGTACTGAGGGAGCGCCGCACTGTCGGAGGGGCAGTACTGAGGGAATGCTGCACTGTCGGAGGGGCAGTGCTGAGGGAGCGCTGCACTGTCGGAGGGGCAGTACTGAGGGAGCGCTGCACTGTCGGAGGGGCAGTACTGAGGGAGCGCTGCACTGTCGGAGGGACAGTACTGAGGGAGCGCTGCAGTGTCGGAGGGGCAGTACTGAGTGAGCGCCGCACTGTCGGAGGGGCAGTACTGAGGGAGCGCTGCACTGTCGGAGGGTCAGTACTGAGGGAGAGCTGCACTGTCGGAGGGGCAGTATTGAGGGAGAGCTGCACTGTCGGAGGGGCAGTATTGAGGGAGAGCTGCACTGTCGGAGGGGCAGTATTGAGGGAGAGCTGCACTGTCGGAGGGGCAGTATTGAGGGAGAGCTGCACTGTCGGAGGGGCAGTATTGAGGGAGCGCTGCACTGTCGGAGGGGCAGTACTGAGGGAGTGCTGCACTGTCGGAGGGGCAGTACTGAGGCAGCGCTGCACTGTCGGAGGGGCAGTACTGAGGGAGTGCTGCACTGTCGGAGGGGCAGTACTGAGGGAGAGCTGCACTGTCGGAGGGGCAGTATTGAGGGAGAGCTGCACTGTCGGAGGGGCAGTATTGAGGGAGTGCTGCACTGTCGGAGGGGCAGTACTGAGGGAGCGCTGCACTGTCGGAGGGGCAGTACTGAGGGAGTGCTGCACTGTCGGAGGGGCAGTATTGAGGGAGCGCTGCACTGTCGGAGGGGCAGTACTGAGGGAGTGCTGCACTGTCGGAGGGGCAGTACTGAGGGAGTGCTGCACTGTCGGAGGGGCAGTACTGAGGGAGCGCTGCACTGTCGGAGGCCCTTCGGGATGAGACGTTAAACCGAGTGTCCCCGTCTGCCCCTTTTCAGCGGGTCAGGTTGCTGTTACGGGTTCCGTGGCACTCTTGGAAGAAAAGTCAAGGAGGGAGGGAGTTTCTCCCGGTGTCCTGGGCCAACATTCCTTCCTCAGTCAACGCCACCAAGAACAGATTAATTGCCCATTTGTCTCATTGTGGAATCTTGCTGTGAAGGGAATGCTGCCTTTTCCAATTGTATTTTAAAGTAACTCGCTGTGCGTGCAGAATTTTGAGAGGTTTGATCGGACGCTGTGTGTTCTTTTTGTTAATTGGGGGTTGAATGGTACCGTGTCCCAGCCAGGGAATGACCACTTTGGGAGAAGAGGGGGGATAATTGGAGGGAAGGGGTGAAGAACGAGACTGCTGCTGAGCCCAAGCCAGTTGGTTTTATTTTTCCGCAAGTATTCACAGGTTTCACATTCTCAGATGTGAAATGGAAAAGTCTCGTTGGGTTCCAGCTGGCACCATGTGCAAACCTTGTGGAACGTTCGGACCCCTGAGAGGATCAAGGCTTTTGTTGTTGAGAAATAAACTCCGCTTGGTGCTTCTGTGGAATGGTTTGCTGCCAGTTCATACAGATTCAGGCTCCAAACTCCTCTCGGGGTCCTAACAACCGTACTCTTCCAACCAGACGCAACGAGGCCAGGGCTTTACAGGGTGGAGCCCCTCCAGCCTGTTCCACCATTCAGTCAGATCATCTTAACTCCCATCTACCCACCTTGGTTCCGTAAACCTTAATACCCTTACTTAACAAAAATCTATCAATCTCAGTTTTGAAATTGTCAGTTGACACCCCTACCCCCCCCCCGCCCCCCCAGCCTCTGCAGCATTTTGGGGGAGAGAGTTCCAGGTTTCCAGCACCCTTTGTGTGAAGAAGTGCTTCCTGACATCACTGGGGGTTTATCTGCACAAATTGTTGGGCTTCATAAATAGAGGCATAGAATACAAAAGCAAGGAAGTTATGATGAACCTTTTATAGAACACTGGTTCGGCCTCAACTGGAGTATTGTGTCCAATTCTGGGCACCGCACTTTAGGAAGGATGTGAAGGCCTTGGAGAGGGTGCAGAAAAGATTTACGAGAATGATTCCAGTGATGAGGGACTTCAGTTACGTGGATAGACTGGAGAAGCTGGGGTTGTTCTCCTTCGAGCAGAGAAGGTTGAGAGGAGATTTGATAGAGGTGTTCAAAATCATGAGGGGTCTAAACTATTCCCGTTGGCGGAAGGGTCGAGAACCAGAGGACATAAGAAATAGGAGCAGGAGTCGGTCATTCGGACCCTCGAGCCTGCTTCGCCATTCAATAAGTTCATGGCTGATCATCGACCTCAACTCCACTTCCCTGCCCGCTCCCCATAACCCTCGACTCCCTAATCATTCAAATATCTGTCTATCTCCACCTTTAAATATATTCAATGACTCCGCCTCCACAGCTCTCCGGGGCAGGGAATTCCAAAGATTCACGACCCTCTGAGAGAAGAAATTCCTCCTCATCTCCGTTTTAAATGGGCGACCCCTTATCCTGAAACTATGCCCCCTAGTTCTAGATACCCCCTCGAGGGGAAACATCCTCTCTGCATCTATCCTGTCAAGCCCCCTCAGAATCTTATACGTTTCAATAAGATCACCTCTCATTCTTCTAAACTCCAATGAGTATAGGCCCAACCTGTTCAACAGGACACGGATTTAAGGTAATAGCAAAATACTGCGGATGCTGGAAATCTGAAATAACAACAGAAAATGCTGGAGACACTCAGCAGGTCAGGCAGCATCGAGGAGAGGAGAAAGAGAGTCAACATTTCAGATCGAACCCTTCGTCAGAACTGGAAAAGGTTGGGGAAGAGAGATTTTTAAGCAGGGGCCGGGAGGAGGGGAGGAAAGAACAAAGGGAAGGTCTGTGATGGGGTGGAAGGCAGGAGAGATTGACTGACAACAGGGAGGACAGTGCAAGGCAAAAGGAGAGGTAATGGGACAAGTTAAGAAACAAATGATGGGTCTAGATGAGGTGTGAATGATGATGGCAGCAACATTAACAGCTACCATGTGAGGTAACAAGAGATAAAAAATATATAAAGAAATACAGGGGACAATTTATGATCTGAAGTTGTTGAACTCGATGTTGAGCCCGGAAGGCTGTAAAGTGCCTAATCGAAAGATGAGGTGCTGTTCCTCGAGCTTACGCTGAGCTTCCGTGGAACAGTGCAAGAGGCCGAGGACAGTGAGGTCAGAGTGGGAGTGGGGCGGAGAATTAAAGTGGGTTAATTCCAGCCCAGAATCCGTGGGCTTAATCAACATTTAAGCTTTGATCTGTATTCTCACGAGCCCCTCCCTCCGTTCTCTGTTTGGCAGCAGCCACCAGTGTGACACATGAAGGACGGGTATTGAACGATATGGTTTGCTCCAAGCCTGTTATCACCTCGCTTTGCACAGGGCGACTTCCATTCATTAATCTCCTCGTTTTGTCTCCTAGAAACAGCCCAGCGGGCCCTCGCACACAATTAATTAAGTGAAGTGACTATTATCAGGAACAAGTCACCGTGAAACTGTCATTTAAAAAAAAAACATGTCCTTTAAGGAAGGAAATCTGTCGTCCTTACTCAGTCTAGCCTAAAATAGACTCGCGTTTCTCCAGCGCCTTTCACCACCTCAGGACGTCCCAAAGCGCTTTACAGCCAATGAAGTACTTTTCAAGTGTAGTCAGTGTTGTAATGTAGGAAATGCGGCAGCCAATCGGCACACAGCAAGATCCCACAAACAGCAATGAAATAAATGACCAGATCATCTGTTTTTAGTGATGTCGATTGAGGGATAGATATTGGCCCCAGGGCTCCGGGGAGAACTCCCTCTGCTCTTAGAAATAGTGGCCGTGGGATCCTTTATGTTCACCTGAGAGGGCAGACGAGGCCTCGGTTTCACGTTTCATTCGAACGATGGCGTCTCTGACAGTGCGGCACTCCCTCAGTACTGCCCCTCCGACAGTGCGGCGCTCCCTCAGTACTGTCCCTCTGACAGTGCGGCGCTCCCTCAGTACTGCCCCTCCGACAGTGCGGCGCTCCCTCAGTACTGCCCCTCTGACAGTGCAGCGCTCCCTCAGTACTGCCCCTCCGACAGTGCAGCGCTCTCTCAGTACTGCCCCTCCGACAGTGCGGCACTCCCTCACTACTGCCCCTCCGACAGTGCAGCACTCTCTCAGTACTGCCCCTCCGACAGTGCGGCGCTCCCTCAGTACTGCCCCTCTGACAGTGCGGCACGCCTTCAGTACTGCCCCTCCGACAGTGCAGCGCTCCCTCAGTACTGCCCCTCCGACAGTGCGGCGCTCCCTCAGTACTGCCCCTCCGACAGTGCGGCGCTCCCTCAGTGCTGCCCCTCCGACAGTGCGGCGCTCCCTCAGTACTGACCCTCCGACAGTGCGGCGCTCCCTCAGTACTGCCCCTCCGACAGTGTGGCGCTCCCTCAGTACTGCCCCTCCGACAGTGTGGCGCTCCCTCAGTACTGCCCCTCCGACAGTGTGGCACTCCCTCAGTACTGCCCCTCTGACAGTGTGGCGCTCCCTCAGCACTGCACTGGGAGTGTCAGCCTGGAATTTTGTGCTCAAGTCTCTGGAGTGGGACTCGAACCTTGTGACTCAGAGGCGAGAGCGCTCCCAACAGAGCCACGGCTGAAACTAGTAAACGTGACTCCAGGCCCTCACCAACCTGGTTGACTGGTACAGACCCTTCTGAACTTGCCTAGAAAGCCACTCGGTTGTAGATAGATTTCTTTCAGAAAATAACTCTTTTGGGATACAGTACAAGAGTCTGTGACGTGTGGTGGGTGTAGCGTGGCTCGGGAGGACGAGGTGACTCTGGACCTATGGTTCCCAAAGCTCTCCACCACTGGGGGTTTTCCCCGCCTCGTGTCTGGGTCTGTTGTAGACTCATTGATAGAGATTGATCGCTGTGATTAGTCAACAACTCCACTGTCGTTGGATCGTGCGACTACCAGGATGGTAGAAGAAGACTTAGATGGACCATGGTCTTTCTCCGTCTCGCAATTCCTGTGTTCCTAAGCATCGTAGCGCAGTCGGAGCAGCTTTGCCACCCGGACTGCAGCAGTTCAAGTGGAAGTTCTACCACCACCTTCAAACTACATAGAATGTACAGCACAGAAACAGGCCATTCGGCCCAACTGATCTATGCCGGTGTTAATGCTCTGCATCAGTCTCCTGTGGCTCAGTGGTTAGCACTCTCGCCTCAGAGTCAGAAGGTTGTGGCTTCAAGCCCCACCCCAGAGACTTGAGCACAAAAATCCAGGCTGACACTCCAGGGCAGATCTGAGAGAGTGCTGCACTGTCGGAGGTGCTGTCTTTCAGATGGGACGTTAAACTGAGGCCCCATCTGCTCTCTCGGGTGGGCGTAAAAGATCCCACGGCACTATGTCGAAGAAGAGCAGGTGAGTTATCCCCGGTGTCCTGGGGCCAATATTTATCCCTTAATCAACACCACAAAAACCAGATGATCTTGTCATTATCACATTGCTGTTTGTGTTGAGCTTGTTGTGCACAAATTGGTTGCTGCGTTTCCCACATCACAACAGTGATTACACTTCAAAAAGTACTTCATTGGCTGTAAAGCGCTTTGGGACGTCCGATGGTCGTGAAAGGCGCTATAGAAATGCAAGCCTTTTAACCCTAGCAGCATATCCTTCTATTCCTTTCTCCCTCGTGTTTATCTAGCTTCCCCTTAAATGCATCGATACTATTCGCCTCAACCACTTCCTGTGGCAGCGAGTTCCACATTCTCACCACTCTCTGGGTAAAGAAGATTGACAACATTAGCAGAGATCTGATTAACGTATTTCAAACAGTCGGCTTGGCTCAATTGGTCGCCCCACTAAAGGACTTGAGCTCATAATTCTTGGAGCAGCAAGGGATGGGGAATAGATGTATGTCCTTGCCCACAACACCCATATCCTGAGGATGGATCTTTAAACATTGTCGGGAGGTGCAGCAGCCATTTAGCGCTCTGCAAACAGGAATGAAGTGAACAGTCAATGGTTTCAACACAGGGAGGGTGCAGAGAGGATGAAGTTGGATGCTACAGTTGGAGTTTAGGAGGAACAAGGGAGGGCAGTCGAGAGATGCAGTGACTGTCGTAGTGTGACTCGAGCAGAGAACAATGGGTCTCTCGAGTTTAGAAGAATGAGAGGTGATCTCATTGAAACGTATAAGATGCTGAGGGGGATTGACAGGGTAGATGCTGAGAGATTGTTTCCCCTGGTTGGTGAGTCTAGAACTAGGGGGGTATAGTCTCAGGATAAGGGGTCGGCCATTTAGGACTGAGATGAGGAGGAATTTCTTCACTCAGAGGGTTGTGAATCTTTGGAATTCTCTACCGCAGAGTTAAGTATATTCAAGGCTGAGATCGATAGATTTTTGGACTATAGGAGCATCAAGGGATATAGGGATCGGGTGGGAAAGTGGAGATGAGGTAGAAGATCAGCCATGATCTTACTGAATGGCGGAGCAGGCTCGAGGGGCCATATGGCCGTCTCCTGCTCCTATTTCTTATGCTCTAACAGGGCTGTGACCGAGAACAACGCACGTGTGATTTTAAAGAGTGTACTTTTCTTTCAGGTTTTGGCACTAATAGCCTTCATCTGCATCGAGACGGTGAAGGAGTGTTTGCCGTGCGGGGGTCTGTACTTCTTTGAGTTTGTGAGCTGTACTGCGTTCGTGATCACCGGAGTTCTGCTCCTGATGTTCAGCCTGAATCTTCACACTAAAGTGCCGCAGGTCAACTGGAATCTGACGGTGAGTTGACCAGAAACCACAATGCTTTGGGTTTGATGGAGCGTGGGAAACACTCCCAGGGCAGATACAGAGTAAAGCTCCCTCTACACTGTCCCATCAAACACTCCCAGGGCAGGTACAGCACGGGGTTAGATAGAGTAAAGCTCCCTCGACACTGTCCCATCAAACACTCCCAGGGCAGATACAGCACAGGTTAGATACAGAGTAAAGCTTCCTCTACACTGTCCCATCAAACACTCCCAGGGCAGGTACAGCACAGGTTAGATACAGAGTAAAGCTCCCTCTACACTGTCCCATCAAACACTCCCAGGACAGGTACAGCACGGGTTAGATACAGAGTAAAGCTCCCTCTACACTGTTCCAATGATGTTTCTTCGACCAGCACCAATAGAGCGCCCCCTACTGCACGTGCATGCCATTTTTCTATTTCCTGCACGAACTATCCTCTGGTCTCTCGGAAGGCTGATGCCGAGGTTGGAACTACATTCTTTCAATAGATGTAGGGAACTGTGGAGCAATGGGACTGTAGAAGTGGTTCATTTGCTCTTGTATATCAAAAAAAAATTATTCACTTTAAACAGGGGATTGTGAGTTGGGTGCAGGTGCGGAGTGGGTTCAATCCATCCTAGAGTGATACAGGACAGAAAGAGGCCATTCGGCCCATCGTGCCTGTGGACGGCTCTTTGAAAGAGCTCTCCAATTAGTCCCACTTCCCCCTGCTCGTTCTCCAGAGCCCTGCAAATTTTTTCTTTTCAAATATTTATCCAATTCCCCTTTTGAAAGTTACTATTGAATCTGCTTCCACCGCCCTTTCAGGCAGCGCGTTCCAGATCACAACAACTCGCTGTGTAAACAAAATATCTCCTCATCCCCCGCCCCCCCCCCCCCCGGCCCTGGCTTTGTTTAACAAGCATTTTAAATCTGTGCCCTCTGATTATCAGCCCTCTGCCACTCGAAACAGTTTCTCCTTGTTTACTCTATCAAAACTCCTTCATGATTTTGAACACCTCTATTAAATCTCCCCATAACCACCTCTGCTCTAAGGAGAACAATCCCAGCGTCTCCAGCCTCTCCACATAACTGAATTCCCTCATCCCCGGTATCATTTTCGTAAATCTCCTCTGCACCCTCTCCAAGGCTCGACATCCTTCCTAAAGTGCGGTGCCCAGATTTGGACCCAATACTCCAGCTGAGGCCGAACCAGTGATTTATAAAGGTTCAGTATAACTTCCTCGCTTTTCTAAAGTCAAGGATCCCGTAAACCTTTTTAACAGCCTTCTCAATTTGTCCTAAGAATTAGGAGCAGGAGTCGGCCATTTGGTCCCTCGAGCCTGCTCCACCATTTAATAAGATCATGGCTGATCATCAACCTCAACTCCACTTTCCCGCCCGATCCCCATATCCCTTGATTCCCCTAGAGTCCAAAAATCTATCGATCTCAGCCTCGAATATACTCAACGATTCAAAATCCACAGGCCTTTGGGGTAGAGAATTCCAAAGATTCAACACCCTCCGAGTGAAGAAATTCCTCCTCATCTCGGTCCTAAATGGCCGACCCCTTATTCTGAGACTATGCCCCCTAGTTCTAGACTCTCCAGCCAGGGGGAAACAACCCCTCGGCATCTACCCTGTCAAGCCCACGTACTTGCATCCTGAGGCAAGGTTACATTAAGTCACAAACACATTGACCCACTGGAAAGCTCACCATTTTAAGAAGGTACATCGTGGTGACAGCAGCAGGTCCATATATCCTGGCCTCCACTCCTGCTGCACCTATTAAGTTTATATCATTGAGCAGTGCCATCGACATTGCGGTGATGTCAAAGCAGCTCAACTTCGAGAGGGTCATTTCATCCTAAAGTAACATCTCGGGGTACGGTAGCATAGTGGTTATGTTACTGGGCGAGTAATCCAGAGATCTAGACTAATAATCCAGAGACCGTGAGTTCAAATCCCACCACGGCAACCGGAGAATTTACAGTCAGTTAATTTAGTATCAGTACCTTGAAACTACCAGATTGTCATTAAAAACCCATCTGCTGTCCTTACCCGGTCTGGCCGATATGTGACTTCAGACCCACAGCAATGTGGTTGACTCTGAACTGCCCCTCTGAAATGGCCGAGCGAGACACTCAGTTGTACCAAACTGCTCGGGGAACCTTCAGCACACGGACTGCAGCGGTTCAAGAAGACGGCTCACCACCATCTTCTCGAGGGCAACTAGAGATGGGCAATAAATGCTGGCCTTGCCAGCGAGGCCCACATCCCGTGCATGAATTAAAAAAAAATGTCATTCCAAAGGTGGCACATTCGGCAATGCAGCAGTTCGCCGCACTGCACTCGGAGACGGGCCGGGTTGGGGTGGGGGGGAGGTTGGTGTGGAGAGGGGACACAGAGACAGGCAAGAAATGGACAGGAAGATTAGGACACTCCTGCTTGGTGAAGACCACCCAAAATCAGACCTTCCCAACACCAAAACGTTGGAACGTTTACAATTGAGTGTCTTGTCCTTGTTTCTGAAATCCTTACAGTTCTATCTTTAAGTTTAGTCAGAGACCAGTGACTCCAGGGCTGATATGTGGACTATCATTTTGGTTGGAATGGAATTCTTTAAGTGATGGGCTGAAAGGGGCAATCTGGATTAGTATGGGCTCTGTAATCGTCTGTTTCTCTCCTCGCCCCATTCCTGGGCCTGTGTTTGGACCTCGGCTGGTTCCTACGGCTTTGTACATTGTGCACTCGCCATTGGAACAGCTGCCTGTTCACTTGGCGTTGATGCGTTTGGCTTTGAATCTCTCCCAAGGCTTAAGTTTTCTCAGGTTTTGCTGTCTGGCCATGAGTTTTGAGCATTCGGTCACACTGTGCTGGATTCCCTGTCTGTACATCTTGGGCAGCGGACTTTGAGTTCAACACCCAGCACAGAAACCCATGGCCATGCATTGCAAGCCCGGCTGTCTGTGTCTCTCTCTCTGTTTCTCTCTCTCTCTCTCTCTCTGTTTCTCTCTGTCTCTGTCTGTCTTTCTGTCTCTGTCTGTGTCTCTCTCTCTGTCTTTGTCTCTGTCTATCTGTCTCACTCTGTCTGTCTTTCTGTCTCTGTCTTTCTGTCTCTGTCTTTCTGTCTCTGTCTTTCTGTCTCTGTCTTTCTGTCTCTGTCTTTCTGTCTCTGTCTTTCTGTCTCTCTTTCTGTTTCTGTCTCTGTCTCTCTCTGTCTGTCTCTGTCTCTCTCTGTCTATCTCATCTCTCTGTCTCTCTCCTCTCTGTCTCTTTCTGTCTTTCTCTGTCTCTGTCTGCTTCTATCTCTCTGTTTCTATCTTTTACTGTCTGTCTCTGTCTGTCTCTGTCTCTCTCTCTCTCTCTCTTTGTCTGTCTCTGTCTGTGGATACCTCCTCTCTATCTATCTCATCTCTCTGTCTCTCTCTCTGTCTCTCTCTCTGTCTCTCTCTCTGTCTCTCTCTCTGTCTCTCTCTCTCTGTCCCTCTCTCTCTGTCTCTCTCTCTGTCTCTCTGTCTCTCTCTCTCTCTCTCTCTCTCTCTCTGTATACCTCCTCTCTGTCTATCTCATCTCTCTCTCTCTCTCTCCTCTCTGTCTCTTTCTATCTTTCTCTGTCTCTCTGTCTGCTTCTATCTCTCTGTTTCTATCTTTTACTGTCTGTCTGTCTGTCTCACTTACTCTCTCTCTCTGTCTTTGTGGCGTGGTTCTCTTCCAGCCCCTCGTGGTTTCTAACCACGGTCTGAAGAGCGCTCTGTTCCACCTCCTCAATCTGCGCAGTAAAACAGTTCTCTGCCACTTGATCGTGGCCCTTGACCGTGCGAGGGTGAGGGAGGGAGACAAACAATCAGTCAGGATTCCTGCTCCCCACCGCTATCCAATCACCAACTGCTGGGAGGAGTGCCGTGTGTGGCCATTGGAAGAGGATGGGATCCTTCTGTGGCGTGATGCCCCTCACAGAGGAATTGCCTGTCAAAACTTACCGATAACACGTGAAGGATGGGAACTGGGGTAGAGTAGAGCAGAGAGGATGGTGACTGTGTGACTGTTACTCCCCCCCCACCCCACACACACGGAATCAGGGTGGGGAGAGGTGGTGTGTGTGCTTCATTGGCCTGGATGTCCCTCATTCAGCATCTACTCCCACCTCTCCCACCGGCCATACAGGTCAGTGGGTGACTCCAGTACTGGCTTGAGGTGAGATGCCACACTGATGGTCCCTGAGAGATGCACCATTTCCCTTCTCCATTTTGGGATACGATTAGTTTCCCCCCCACCCCCCAACCCCTTGAAGACAGCAACTCGCCCACAATGTACCCACAGTGCAGATGCGCTCAACTAGAATGGTGCCAGAGAGGAGGGACTTCAGTGATGTGGAGAGACTGGAGAAGCTGGGGTTGTTCTCCTTAGAGCAGAGTAGGTTAAGGAGAGATTTAATAGAGGTATTAAAAAATATGACGGGTTTAGATAGAGTAAATAAGGAGAAACTGTTCCCAGTGGCAGGAGGGTCGATAACCAGACGACACAGGTTTAAGGTGATTGGCAAAAGAACTAGAGGGGAGAGGAGATTTTTTTTTTCCGCAGCGAGTTGTTGTGATCTGGAATGCGCTGCCTGAAAAGGCGGTGGAAGCAGATTCAATGGTAACTTTCAAAAGGAAATACTTGAAGGGGAAAGATTTGCGGGGCTGTGGGGAAAGTGCAGGGGGGAAGTGGGACTAATTGGAGAGCTCTTTCAAAGAGCCGGCACAGGCACGATGGGCCGAATGGCCTCCTCCTGTGCTGTGTCATTCTCTGATTATGAATCTAACCCTTGTGCTGCCCGTTCGATATTCCCTCATTGACTGTGTGGTTCCTCGCAATTTACCATCACAGAGTCGATTTTCTTGTCCCTCTCTCTGTTCTCTCTCTTCTCCATCCGCTAAAGGTGCTGCCCCCTGGTGGGGTAGAATTCCATGGTTACCTCTGCCCTCTGGTGCCTCAGTCAGTGGCCATTCTTGTCATGCGAAGCTGGACAGAGTCTCAGCAGGCTGTTCATAAGCGGGCTACACCTGACGCACGCGGTAACTTGTCACTTAACAAGTTACATCGAATGACATAGAATTTACAACACAGAAACAGGCCATTCGGTCCACCTGGTCCGTGCCGGTGTTTATGATCCACACGAGCCTCCTCCCACCCCATCTTCATCTCACTCCATTAGCATAACATTTTATTCCCTTCTCCCTCATGTGTTTATCCAGCTTCCCCTTAAATGTATCTATACTATTCACCTCAACCACTCCCTGTGGAAGCGAGCTCCACATTCTCACCACTCTCTTGGGGAAAGAAGTTTCTCCTGAATTCCCGATTGGATTTATTAGTGACTATCTTATATTGATGGCCTCTAGTTTTGGACTCCCCGCAAATGGAAACATCTTCCCTGCACCTACTCTAACGAACCCCTTCATAATTTGAGAGACTTCTGTTAGGTCACCCCTCGACCTTCTTTCGGTTCTGGTATCATTCTTGCTGCACAGGTCACACAACCTACGCTAGCCTTGTGTCCACTACAATTATAACCTGCAGCATCCGTTGAAAAAGGGATAAAAATGGCCCAAGCCATCATGCCTATCACCATGGATATTAGTTAGCCGTTGCAGAACATTGGATGTTGGATTGAAAGGTGACCCGTGAGCTGGCTGAAGGAAGGTGGGTAACTGACTGTAAACTCAACAAACAGCAAGGCTGAGCGTCCATAGTTAGTCCCAGCCCTAGAATTGATCAGCAGTAACCCAGCCGCAAGTAATCCAGCCATTTGGTCATGTCAACATCGCAGCTCAGATTGTGGTCCAATAGAGTTTGCAAAAACACGAGATTAGTTCACAAGCCAGATATAAAAAGAATGAGGTCGAGACCACATGACAAAGATAGACTCAGCAGCCTGTGTATGGCTCGAAGCAGCGATCTCCACGCCGAGATCGGGGAGGTCCCAGCCTCAATCTCTGGGGTGTCCTGACCTCAACCAGGATGGAAGTATCATAGAGTCATAGAGTTATACAACACAGAAAGAGGCCCTTCGGCCCATCGTGTTCGCGCCGGCCATCAAGCCCTGTCTATTCTAATCCCATTTTCCAGCACTTGATCCGTAGCCTTGTATGTTATGGCGTTTCAAGTGCTCATCTAAATGCTTCTTGAATGTTGTGAGGGTTCCTGCCTCTACCACCCTTTCAGGCAGTGAGTTCCAGATTCCAACCACCCTCTGGGTGAAAAAGTTTTTCCTCAAATCCCCTCTAAACCTCCTGCCCCTTACCTTAAAACTATGCCCCCTGATTATTGACCCCTCTACTAAGGGGAAAAGTTCCTTTCTATCCACCCTATCTATGCCCCTCATAATTTTGTACACCTCAGTCAGTAATCCTTGGCGAGGGAAGTGCTGTTTCACAGGGCTCGGTGCTGGGACCACTGCTCTTCACCATCTGCATATACGATCTGGACTCGGGAATCAGATCTGGACTCGGGAATCGGAAGTACAATTTCCAAATTTGCAGAAGGCACCAAATTGGCGGGGGGTGGGGGGGGGGGTGTAGTTAATACAGAGGAGGATTGCGACAAAATACAAGAAGACGTTAATAAACTTGTAGAACCGGTGTGAAAATGGCAGGTGAATTTCAATATAGGTAAGTGTGAGGTGGTAGATTTTAGTAGGAAGAATAAGGAGGTCACTTAATGCTTGAATAATAAGAGTCTAAATGGGGTAGAGGAACAGAGAGATTAATGGTACAGATTCACAAATCACTAAACATAGGTTAACAAGACCATAAAAATTGCAAACAAAGCATTGGGGTTCATTTCTAGAGGAAAAGAATTGAAAAGCAGAGACATTATGTTAAGCTTGTATAGAACCTTGGTTAGACCACACTTGGAGTACTGTGCACAGCTCTGGTCTCCATATTACAATATTACTAATAGAGGTCTTTAAAATCATGAAGGGGTTTGATAAGGTAGACGGAGAGAAGAGGTTTCCACTTGTGGGGGAATCCAGAAGTAAGGGTCATAAATATAAGCGTCACTAATAAATCCAATAAGGAATTCAGGAGAAACTTCTTAACTCAGAGAGTGGTGAGAATGTGGAATTCACTACCACGGAGTGGTTGAGGTGAATAGATAAGATGCATTTAAGGGGAAGCTGGATAAACACATGAGGGAGAAAGGAATAGAAGGATATGCTGATGGGGTGAGATGAAGAGGGGTGGGAGGAGGCTCGTGTGGAGCATAAACACCGGCACGGACCAGTGGGGCCGAATGGTATTTGTAGGGAAATGGTGTTAGGGAAATTGATGGGATTGAAGGCCGATAAATCCCCAGGGCCTGATAATCTACATCCTAGGGTACTTAAGGAAGTAGCCCTAGAAATAGTTGATGCTTTGCTGATCATCTTCCAGAACTCGATAGACTCTGGAACAGTACCCGTGGATTGGAGGGTAGCTAATGTTACCCCACTATTCAAAAAAGGTGGTAGAGAAAAAACGGGGAATTACAGACCAGTAAGCCTGACATTGGTAGTGGGGAAAATGCTAGAGTCCATTATAAAAGATGTAATAGCAGAGCACTTGGAAAGCAGTGACAGGATCGGACAAAGTCAACATGGATTTACAAAAGGAAAATCTTGCTTGACTAATCTACTGGAATTTTTTGAGGATGTAACTAGTAAAATAGATAAGGGAGAACCAGTGGATGTGGTGTATTTGGACTTTCAGAAGGCTTTCGATAAGGTCCCGCATAAGAGATTAGCGTGTAAAGTTAAGGCGCATGGGATTGGGGGCAAGGTATTGACTTGGATAGAGAACTGGTTGGCAGACAGAAAGCAAAGAGTTGGAATACACGGGTCTTTTTCCGAGTGGCAGGCAGTGACTAGTGGGGTACCGCAGGGATCGGTGCTAGGACCCCAGCTATTCACAATATATACTAATGATCTAGACGAGGGAACTAGATGTAATATCTCCAAGTTTGCAGACGACACAAAGCTGGGTGGGCGTGTGTGCTGTGAGGAGGATGCCGAGAAACTCCAGGATGATTTGGACAGGTTGGGTGATTGGGCAAAAGCATGGCAGATGCAATATAACCTGGATAAATGTGAGGTTATCCATTTTGGTGGCAAAAACAGGAAGGCAGATTATTATCTGAATGGCAATAGATTGGGAGAAGGGGAAGTGCAACGAGACCTGGGTGTCCTTGTGCACCAGTCGCTGAAGGTAAGCATGCAGGTGCAGCAGGCAGTTAAGAAGGCAAATGGCATGTTGGCCTTCGTAGCGAGAGGGTTTGAGTACAGGAATAAGGATGTCTTGCTGCAGTTACACAGGGCCTTGGTGAGACCACATCTTGAGTATTGTGTGCAGTTTTGGTCGCCTTATCTGAGGAAGAATGTTCTTGCCATGGAAGGAGTTCAGCGAAAATTCACCAGGCTGATACCTGGGATGGCAGGAATGACGTATGAGGAGAGATTGGGTTGATTGGGCTTGTACTCGCTGGAGTTTAGAAGAATGAGAGGGGATCTCATTGAAACTTATAAAATTCTGACAGGACTGGACAGACTAGATGCAGGAAGGATGTTCCCGATGGTCGGGGAGTCCAGAACCAGGGGTCACAGTCTAAGGATAAGGGGTAAGCCATTTAGGACAGAAATGAGGAGGAATTTCTTCACCCAGAGAGTGGTGAACCTGTGGAATTCTCTACCACAGAAGGCAGTAGAGGCCAATACATTAAATATATTCAAGAAGGAGTTGGATATATTTCTTAAGGCTAAAGGGATCAAGGGGTATGGAGAGAAGGCAGGGACAGGGTACTGAATTTGGATGATCAGCCATGATCGCATTAAAAGGCGGAGCAGGCTCAAGGGGCCGAATGGCCTACTCCTGCTCCTATCTTCTATGTTTCTGTACATTGCTGTTCCAGTTCCTGTTTGGAGTGAGGGACTCATTTGGAAAATGCCACACTCCGCGTCAGGTGAAACCGCTGTGCCTAAACTTCTCCCAGAGACGGTCTGGGGTCGGACGCGAGGAAACCTTCCCAAAGCACCAAAACACGTAATCTAGAAATAGGAACAGGAGCAGGCCGTTCAGCCCCTCGCGCCTGTTCCGCCATTCAGTGAGATCATGGAGCTCCTCCACTGACTCCTACAGGCCAGGAAGGTCCTCGACTCAATCCCTGGCCTCTGTTGAGTTAGCTGATGTCCACTGGGGAGGTGGAAGAGGCTTCTGGTCTCCGCACCTATTCCCACTCAACCTCTCCACCCCCCCCCCTTCAACCTCTCCCTCCCCCCCAACCTCTCCCTCCCCCTCAGCCTCTCCCTCCCCCTCAGCCTCTCCCTCCCCCTCAGCCTCTCCCTCCCCCTCAGCCTCTCCCTCCCCCTCAGCCTCTCCCTCCCCCTCAGCCTCTCCCTCCCCCTCAGCCTCTCCCTCCCCCTCAGCCTCTCCCTCCCCCTCAGCCTCTCCCTCCCCCTCAGCCTCTCTTTCCCCCTCAGCCTCTCCCTCCCCCTCAGCCTCTCCCTCCCCCTCAGCCTCTCCCGCCCCCTCAGCCTCTCCCGCCCCCTCAGCCTCTCCCGCCCCCTCAGCCTCTCCCGCCCCCTCAGCCTCTCCCGCCCCCTCAGCCTCTCCCGCCCCCCCTCAGCCTCTCCCGCCCCCCCTCAGCCTCTCCCGCCCCCCCTCAGCCTCTCCCGCCCCCCCTCAGCCTCTCCCGCCCCCCCTCAGCCTCTCCCGCCCCCCCTCAGCCTCTCCCGCCCCCCCTCAGCCTCTCCCGCCCCCCCTCAGCCTCTCCCGCCCCCCCTCAGCCTCTCCCGCCCCCCCTCAGCCTCTCCCGCCCCCCCTCAGCCTCTCCCGCCCCCCCTCAGCCTCTCCCGCCCCCCCTCAGCCTCTCCCGCCCCCCCTCAGCCTCTCCCGCCCCCCCTCAGCCTCTCCCGCCCCCCCTCAGCCTCTCCCGCCCCCCCTCAGCCTCTCCCGCCCCCCCTCAGCCTCTCCCGCCCCCCCTCAGCCTCTCCCGCCCCCCCTCAGCCTCTCCCGCCCCCCCTCAGCCTCTCCCGCCCCCCCTCAGCCTCTCCCGCCCCCCCTCAGCCTCTCCCGCCCCCCCTCAGCCTCTCCCGCCCCCCCTCAGCCTCTCCCGCCCCCCCTCAGCCTCTCCCGCCCCCCCTCAGCCTCTCCCGCCCCCCCCTCAGCCTCTCCCGCCCCCCCTCAGCCTCTCCCGCCCCCCCTCAGCCTCTCCCGCCCCCCCTCAGCCTCTCCCGCCCCCCCTCAGCCTCTCCCGCCCCCCCTCAGCCTCTCCCGCCCCCCCCTCAGCCTCTCCCGCCCCCCCTCAGCCTCTCCCGCCCCCCCTCAGCCTCTCCCGCCCCCCCTCAGCCTCTCCCGCCCCCCCTCAGCCTCTCCCGCCCCCCCTCAGCCTCTCCCGCCCCCCCTCAGCCTCTCCCGCCCCCCCTCAGCCTCTCCCGCCCCCCCTCAGCCTCTCCCGCCCCCCCTCAGCCTCTCCCGCCCCCCCTCAGCCTCTCCCGCCCCCCCTCAGCCTCTCCCGCCCCCCCTCAGCCTCTCCCGCCCCCCCTCAGCCTCTCCCGCCCCCCCTCAGCCTCTCCCGCCCCCCCTCAGCCTCTCCCGCCCCCCCTCAGCCTCTCCCGCCCCCCCTCAGCCTCTCCCGCCCCCCCCTCAGCCTCTCCCGCCCCCCCCTCAGCCTCTCGCCCCCCCCCTCAACCTCTCGCCCCCCTCAACCTCTCGCCCCCCTCAACCTCTCGCCCCCCTCAACCTCTCGCCCCCCTCAACCTCTCGCCCCCCTCAACCTCTCGCCCCACTCAACCTCTCGCCCCCCCCCCCTCAATGTCCAGTTTGGGAGTTTAGGGCATTGACACTAATTGTCCTCCAGGAGGTTGAGGTGAAAGCTTCCTGTTTAACCTGAAAGGCAGGGAGGCTGGTCCTGGCTCTGGCGTCTCTGTGTTTCGGTATCAGTTGCAAATGTAAATCCAGGCACTAACTGTTTATTGTGCTTCACTGCACGGCTGCTGAATTATTTTATTCCTGTAAAACATGAGGTCTGATTACGACCTTCAAGAGTGAGAAGGGTGGGGCTGAGGAGACGGGGATGGACCAGAGCTTCCCAAACTGGGAGGGGTGGTGGTTGTTGTTTCGTATGATGGGAAAAGCTTATCATGGGATGTCTAGTTTGGCTCTCTATTGGACGGCCTCCTGAGATGCCAAGTGGAGAAATGAGGTGCCTCCCGCAACAGATCTCAGTGGGCAGGTTGATGTGATGTGTTCCACGGTCTGGGACTCAGGGCCACAGTTGCACTTCGAGTCGTCCCTCCTCTTCCACTGGTGGAGCAGGAGGCCGCATCGTCCGTGCCCCATGCGGATTGGGTTGAGCGCTGCCCAGGGTCTGCGAGGGAGGTCGGAGCCAGGGACCTCTGCTGTTGGGTCAGTGATGGGGTGTTGGTTCTTTATGTTGCGAGCGTCCCACGATTCCGTCCATCTGGATAGCGGGTCGATACCAGCTGGGTGAATGTTGGCTGCTGTTTCCCAGAATGGCCGGCGCCAATTTAAGCGCTTTCGTGGTGGGTTTCTCGAGTCTCGGTGAATGGGAAGGTCGACGTTGCTCATGACTTTTTCCATCTCACTGAGCTCGGTGGGGTCGCGGCGAATGGTGGGCGGGGCGACGTGGGACAGCGCCGGGAGCCACTCAGTGGGAGCGGACTTGAGCCTCCCTGACACCGTCATCATGGCGGAGTAGTGGGGTGGCTAGACGAAGTTACCAGAGGAGCACGAGCAGGACGGACTAGGCGCCTCAGCCCATCTGCTCTGGCCTCCTCCAGCTCAACGTCTTATTGATGCCGTAAGCCGGTCGCAGCCCAGCCAGCCCCATCTTAGCGCAGGGAACGACCCCTTTTTGCGATGTCCTGAGGTTGTGAAAGGCGCCATATAAATGAAAGTACTCTGAGTCTGCAACACCTGAACTCCAAAAGTGCTTGGTGATCTGAAATCTTTGTCAGACATCATAAACTTACAGAATGGGCATTTAATTTTCAAATTAACTTCAATATAGGTAAAGATGAGGTGGTGCATTTTGGTAGGAAGACTAAGGAGGCCACATACTGCTCGGATAATAAGTCTAAATTGGGTAGAGGAACAAAGGGACCTCGGGCTACAGATACACAAACCATCACAAGTAGTGACACAGGTTAATAAGGCCGTCAGAAAGGTAAACCAGGCACTGGGGCTCACTTACAGAGGGGTAGAATTGAAAAGCAGAAAAGTTATGTTAAACTTGTGTCGAACCTTGGTTAGACCGCACTTGGAGTACTGTGCACAGTTCTGGTTACCATATTGTAAAAATGATACAGAGGCACTGGAGAGGGTGCAGAGAAGATTCACAAGGATGATGTGATGAAATATGCCATTCATCAGGCACTCTGTATTCTCTGTGTTTGATTGTGCCGGTGACTGTGACAAGCAGGGGAGTTTAGTTTCAGTTTCATTTCCTTACCTGTATTGTATTGTGTGTAGGGCTCCGCCCATACCTGGCCCCTACTTAAGCAGGCCCCAGCGTGTCTCACAGGCAGTACAGCAGATCTCTGGATGAGAGACACTTCTCCACTGTGTATTACTTTCTGAGTTAATAAAAGCCTTGCTTTGCTCCGTTAACGTTGAGTCTCGGATTCATTGAGGCACATCAGATGATCCCAGAACTGAGAGGGTGTAACTATCAGGAAAGATTGAACAGGCTGGGGCTCTTTTCTCTAGATTAGAGAACGCTGAGGGGTGACCTGATAGAGGTCTTTAAGATTATGAAAGGGTTCGATAGGTTAGACGTAGAGAAGATGTTTCCACTTGTGCGGGATACCAAAAACCATAAATATAAGATAGTCAATAATAAATCCAACAGGGAATTGAGGAGAAACTTCTTCACTGTTAATGTGGAACTCGCTACCACAGGGAGTGGTTGAGGTGAATAGTGACATAAGAAAACTACCAGGCACTTGGGCTGAGTATTAAACAAGGCTTTAATCAACTGTTTTACAACATGGGGATCTAGTTGTGTCCTTCACTAGTTCCTGTTAAAGAATGTCCTGAGCAAGCTGGGCCCATGCCCGAGTATTTATACTCTCTCTGGACAGCGCCACCAGCAGGCCGCCCAGTATCATTTCCACAGGAACGACAAGATTCATGTCAAATAGTGTAGATGCATTTAAGGGGAAGCTGGATAAACACATGAGGGAGAAAGGAATAAAAGGATATGCTGATAGGGTGAGAGGAGGCTCGTGTGGAGCATAAACACCGGGACAGACCAGTTGGGCCGAATGGCCTGTTTCTGTATTGTAGACTCGCTGTCATATTATCAGCACAGAAACATCTGGAAAAGATGTTGTGGGGAGAAAACCGTGTGGTTGAAATTTATATTGTTTAATTTTACTTTAAATATAAACTGGAACCAGTGAGGAGATTCGCGCCTTAATAGCTTTAATTGTCTTGAGTTTTCGGTTTACTTCCGTGGAGAGTTGCCTGGAAGATAATATTTTAAAAATAACTTCGAGTTTGTGGGAGTTATTTGGCACGACAGACTAGATTTAGTTGATACTCTTAAAGGCACAAAATGGACAAAAGCTATTCTTGTACACAAAGACCTCCAGTATTATTTAAAGAGTTATGCTAAACTTGTATCGAACCTTGGTTAGACCACACTCGGAGTACTGTGCACAGTTCTGGTCTCCATGTTATATAAAAAGGATATAGATAGAGGCACTGGCAAAAGTGCAGAAAAGATTAACAAGGATGACACCAGAACTGAGAGGATATTCTTATCTGGAAAGACTGAACAGGCTGGGGATCTTTTCTCCAGAAAAGTGAAGGCCGAGGGGCGACCTGATAGAGGTCTTTAAGATTATGAAGGGGGTTTGATTGGGTGGACGTAGAGAAAATGTTTCCACTTGTGAGAGAGTCCAAAACTAGGGGCCATAAATATAAGATAGTCACGAATAAATCCAACAGGGAATTCAGGAGAAACTTCTTTACCCAGAGAGTGGTGAGAATGTGGAACTCGCTACAAAGAGTAGCTGAGGCAAATTGCATAGATGCATTTAAGGGGAAGCTAGATAGTGGCAAAAACAGGAAGGCAGATTATTATTTGAATGGCAATAGATTGGGAGAAGGGGAAGTGCAAAGAGACCTGGGTGTCCTTGTACACCAGTCGCTGAAGGTAAGCATGCAGGTGCAGCAGGCGGTTAAGAAGGCAAATGGTATGTTGGCCTTCGTAGCAAGAGGGTTCGAGTACAGGAACAAGGATGTCTTGCTGCAGTTGTACAGGGCCTTGGTGAGACCGCACCTTGAGTATTGTGTGCAGTTTTGGTCACCTTACCTGAGGAAGGACGTTCTTGCCATGGAAGGAGTGCAGCGAAGATTCACCAGGCTGATACCTGGGATGGCAGGAATGACGTATGAGGAGAGATTGTGTCGATTGGGCTTATACTCACTGGAGTTTAGAAGATTGAGAGGGGATCTCATCGAAACCTATCAAATTCTGTCAGGCCTGGAGAGACTAGATGCAGGAAGGATGTTTCTGATGGCCGGGGAGTCCAGAACCAGGGGTCATAGTCTAAGGATAAGGGGTAAGCAATTTAGGACTGAAATGAGGAGGAACTTCTTCACCCAGAGAGTGGTGAACCTGTGGAATTCTCTGCCACAGAGGGCGGTGGAGGCCAGTTCATTAAGTATATTCAAGAAAGAGTTGGATATATTTCTTAAGGTTAAAGGGATCAAGGGATATGGGGAGAAGGCAGGGACAGGGTACTGAATTTGGATGATCAGCCATGATCTCATTGAATGGTGGAGCAGGCTCGAAGGGCCGAATGGCCTACTCCTGCTCCTATCTTCTATGTTTCTATGACCAAAAGCTTAGTCAAAGAGGTAGGTTTTAAGGAGCGACTTAAAAGAGGAAAGAGAGGCGGGGAGGTTTAGGGAGGGAATTCCAGAGCTTAGGGCCCGGGCAGCTGAAGACATGGCCATCAATGGTGGAACGATTAAAATCAGGGTTACTCAAGAGGTCAGGATTGGAAGAACGCAGAGATCTCGGAGGGATGTAGGGCTGGAGGAGGTTACAGAGATAGGGAGGGGGGGGGGCGAGGCCATGGAGGGATTTGAAAACAAAGATGAGAATTTTAAAATTGAGGCGTTGCTTAACTGGGAGCCAATGTAGGTCAGTGAGCACGGGGGGGGGGGGGGGTGGGGGGTGATGGGTGAATGGGACTTGGTGCGAGTTAGGACACGGGCAGCAGAGTTTTGGATTAGCTCAAGTTTACGGAGGGTAGAACGCGGGTGGCCGGCCAGGAGTGCGTTGGAATAGTCAAGTCCAGAGGTAACAAAATAAAGGGAAAGTTTAAGATAGATGTCAAGAAATATTTCTCTATATAAAGGTTGATCAGCAGCTGGAATGTGTTGCTGGGAATAGTGGGTGAGCTTATTTAAGCCACAGCTGGATACTGTAATGGTAAGAGAGTAGGGTTGGTATGTTGGGACGCTGATTCACTAGGATGCTGCCTGGTATGAGAGAATACAAATACGAAGAAAGACTTAGAAATGTTGGGTCTTCTTTTGTTAGAACAACACAAAGTTAGGAGTGAAATCGGGAAGCACTCCTTTACACACAGGGTAGTGGAAATCTGGAACTCTCTGGCAGTGGCTGCTGGGGGTCAATTGAAAAGTTTGATAGATTTTTTGTTGGGTACGGGTATCGAGGGACATGGAGTTGAGGTACAGATCAGCCATGATCTAATAAAAAGGGGGAAATAGGCTCGAGGGGCAGAATGGCCTGCCCTTGTTCCTATATAAATTATGAGGTGCTATATAAATGTAAGCCTTTCTTTTAAGTGTTTAAAATTATGAAAGAATGCGGCAGGGTAGATAGATGCAGGTTGATTCCTGTAGTTGAGGGGTCAAGAACGAGGGGCCATTGATACAAGATTAAGTGTAAGAGATTTAGAACAGAGGGCAGGAGAAACCTCTTCGCAGAGAGATGTGAGGCTGTGGGATTTAGTGTTTGAGGCAGAGACTGTGTCCAGATGGGGTTGAAGGGGTATGCGAACCGAGCGGGTAAAAGTGTGTTTATGTTTCCATGTGTCTTTGTGCGTGTGAGGGTGTGCGTGTCCGAGAGAATGTGTGTGTGTGTGTTTGTGTGTTTTTGTGCGTGTCCGAGAGAGAGTGTGTGTGTATTTCCATGTGTCTTTGTGTGTGTGTTTCTGTGTGTGAGGGTGTGTGTGTGTTTCTGTGTGTGAGGGAGTGTGTGTTTGTGTGTGAGAGTGTGTGTGTATGTTTCTGTGTGTGTTTCAGTGTGTGAGGGAGTGTGTGTTTGTGTGTGAGAGTGTGTGTGTATGTTTCTGTGTGTGAGGGAGTGTGTGTGTTTCAGTGTGTGAGGGAGTGTGTGTGTTTCAGTGTGTGAGGGAGTGTGTGTGTTTCAGTGTGTGAGGGAGTGTGTGTGTTTCAGTGTGAGGGAGTGTGTGTGTTTCTGTGTGTGAGGGAGTGTGTGTGTTTCTGTGTGTGAGGGTGTGTGTGTGTTTCTGTGTGTGTGGGAGTGTGTGTTTCTGTGTGTGAGGGTGTGTGTGTTTCAGTGTGTGTGTGTGGACGAACATTGTGCTTGACAATGGTGACCGTGACCCCTCCGGCCACGTCTCCTACCAGCGCTCACTGTCTAAGTTGACATGTGAATCACGACCACTTGGGTGGGGCCTCGGTCGCCTGTTGACCACACTCAGCACGTTGAGATGGGCTGGTGAGGAGTGACAGTCAGTGACGAGGAAAAGAAACTCGAGAAGAAATTAAGCAGATTGTACAGTCCAGTGCAGCGGGGGCCACTGTCGTTCCTTGAGGTGAGGCAGAAGCTGATTCTTTTGCACATTGTTGTTGGACTAAGTTTAAGGACATGTTCCTGCACACACGTATTAAAGCACGAACCACAAAAATGTCAGCAATTCCATTTGGAAGGTTTAATATCCGTGTGGTTTGTGTTTTATATGGAAGCACATTCCAGATGAGTTGTGCTGCACACTTTGAACTCACTGCATCTGCTGACCATGTGCCTAAAGGGTTCTCTATCTTATTTTAGATTTTAGGAACACTTTTCTGCAGCCTCAGAATCAAATAACGGAGGCCCTTCAGCCCATTGAATCTTGTCCTTCCAGAATGCTAACCCCCCCCACCGTCTCCCCATCAAATGATCCCAGTGTTTCTGGCACGAAAGGCTCACTCAACTGGAAAGAGTGATGACTCTCCATTGGCCTCTGTCCCGGGTACTTCTCATATGTGCAAAGACTAAACAATCTGCACTGTCTTCTCTTTTTGAAGACTGATTTCACCACCCACACTCCTGTCTTTCCCCCCCCCCCTCCAACCCAGGGACTGTGAGTCTTAATAGCGTTCGAACCTGTGATCTCATCCTTTGGATTAATGAATGCTGCACTGTCGGAGGTGCCGTCTTTCAGATGAGACGTTCAACCGAGGCCCCGTCTGTTCTCTCAGGTGGACGTAAAAGATCCCGCGGCACTATTTCGAAGAAGAGCAGGGGAGTTCTCCCCTGGTGTCCTGGGGCCAATATTTATCCCTCAATCAACATCACTAAAACAGATGATCTGGTCATTATCACATTGCTGTTTGTGGGAGCTTGCTGTTCGTCCACGTTCCCTCTAAGCTGTGTGGCCGCGCAGCTCTCTGCCGGTCCTGTTCAGCTCAGGACCGGCGTTTCCAATGTGAAATTGCACGCATGTGTGAAACTTTGAATGGGACCCAAATTAGGTGGAACATCGCTGGTCATTATCTCGTTGCTTGTTCGCGGGATCTTGCTGTGTGCAAATTGGCCACTGCGTTTCCTACATTACAACAGTGACTACACTTCAAAAAGTACTTCATTGGCTGTAAAGTGCTTTGGGACGTCCTGAGGTCGTGAAACCTTGAGTATTGTGTGCAGTTTTGGTCGCCTTATCTGAGGAAGGATGTTCTTGCCATGGAAGGAGTGCAGCGAAGATTCACCAGGCTGATACCTGGGATGGCAGGAATGACGTATGAGGAGAGATTGGGTCGATTGGGCTTGTACTCGCTGGAGTTTAGAAGAATGAGAGGGGATCTCATTGAAACTTATAAAATTCTGACAGGACTAGACAGACTAGATGCAGGAAGGATGTTCCCGATGGCCGGGGAGTCCAGAACCAGGGGTCACAGTCTAAGGATAAGGGGTAAGCCATTTAGGACAGAGATGAGGAGGAATCTCTTCACCCAGAGAGTGGTGAACCTGTGGAATTCTCTGCCACACAAGGCAGTAGAGGCTAATTCATTAAATATATTCAAGAAGGAGTTAGATATATTTCTTAAGGCTAAAGGGATCAAGGGATATGGGGAGAAGGCAGGGACAGGGTACTGAATTTGGATGATCAGCCATGATCTCATTGAATGGCGGAGCAGGCTCGAGGGGCCGAATGGCCTACTCCTGCTCCTATCTTCTATGTTTCTATGAAACGCGCTTTTATGCCTCATCTGAAAGACACTGACTGTTTCCGACAGTGCTGCACTCCCTCAGTACTGCACTGGAGTGTTTGCCTAGATTTTGTGCTCTGGAGTGGGACTTAAGCCCACGATCTTCTGACTCCGAGGTGAAAGTGCTACCCACTGAGCGACCGCTGACACAGGTGGGGGTTGTGACCCTTGATAAAATGTTTGTAAGTAACACTAGAGTCGGAGGGGGAAATCTTTGCGAATTTCAGTTCATCCAAAACTCAGCTACCCGTGTCCTAACTCACACCCAGTCCCGTTCACCCATCACCCCCTGTGCTCAGTGCCCTGTGTCCTAACTCACACCCAGTCCCGTTCACCCATCACCCCCTGTGCTCACTGCCCCGTGTCCTAACTCACACCCAGTCCCGTTCACCCATCACCCCCTGTGCTCAGTGCCCTGTGTCCTAACTCACACCCAGTCCCGTTCACCCATCACCCCCTGTGCTCACTGCCCTGTGTCCTAACTCGCACCCAGTCCCGTTCACCCATCACCCCCTGTGCTCACTGCCCCGTGTCCTAACTCGCACCCAGTCCCGTTCACCCATCACCCCCTGTGCTCACTGCCCCGTGTCCTAACTCGCACCCAGTCCCGTTCACCCATCACCCCCTGTGCTCACTGCCCTGTGTCCTAACTCGCACCCAGTCCCGTTCACCCATCACCCCCTGTGCTCACTGCCCTGTGTCCTAACTCGCACCAAGTCCCGTTCACCCATCACCCCCTGTGCTCACTGCCCTGTGTCCTAACTCACACCCAGTCCCGTTCACCCATCACCCCCTGTGCTCACTGCCCCGTGTCCTAACTCACACCCAGTCCCGTTCACCCATCACCCCCTGTGCTCACTGCCCTGTGTCCTAACTCACACCCAGTCCCGTTCACCCATCACCCCCTGTGCTCACTGCCCCGTGTCCTAACTCTCACCCAGTCCCGTTCACCCATCACCCCCTGTGCTCACTGCCCCGTGTCCTAACTCGCACCCAGTCCCGTTCACCCATCACCCCCTGTGCTCACTGCCCTGTGTCCTAACTCGCACCAAGTCCCGTTCACCCATCACCCCCTGTGCTCACTGCCCCGTGTCCTAACTCACACCCAGTCCCGTTCACCCATCACCCCCTGTGCTCACTGCCCTGTGTCCTAACTCGCACCCAGTCCCGTTCACCCATCACCCCCTGTGCTCACTGCCCTGTGTCCTAACTCGCACCAAGTCCCGTTCACCCATCACCCCCTGTGCTCACTGCCCTGTGTCCTAACTCACACCCAGTCCCGTTCACCCATCACCCCCTGTGCTCACTGCCCCGTGTCCTAACTCACACCCAGTCCCGTTCACCCATCACCCCCTGTGCTCACTGCCCCGTGTCCTAACTCGCACCCAGTCCCGTTCACCCATCACCCCCTGTGCTCACTGCCCCGTGTCCTAACTCGCACCCAGTCCCGTTCACCCATCACCCCCTGTGCTCACTGCCCTGTGTCCTAACTCGCACCAAGTCCCGTTCACCCATCACCCCCTGTGCTCACTGCCCTGTGTCCTAACTCACACCCAGTCCCGTTCACCCATCACCCCCTGTGCTCACTGCCCCGTGTCCTAACTCACACCCAGTCCCGTTCACCCATCACCCCCTGTGCTCACTGCCCCGTGTCCTAACTCACACCCAGTCCCGTTCACCCATCACCCCCTGTGCTCACTGCCCCGTGTCCTAACTCACACCCAGTCCCGTTCACCCATCACCCCCTGTGCTCACTGCCCCGTGTCCTAACTCACACCAAGTCCCGTTCACCCATCACCCCCTGTGCTCACTGCCCCGTGTCCTAACTCGCACCCAGTCCCGTTCACCCATCTCCCCTGTGCTCGCTGATCTACATTGGCTCCCAGTACAGCAATGCCTTGATTTTAAAATTCTCATACTTGTTTTCAAATCCCTCCGTGGCCTCGCCCCCCTCCCTCTCCCTATCTCTGTAATCTCCTCCAGCCCTACAACCCCCCGAGATATCTGCGCTCCTCTAATTCTGGCTTCTTGCGCATCTCCGATTATAATCTCTCCACCATTGGCCATGCCTTCAGCTGCCTGGGCCCTAAGGACTAAAATTCCCTCCCTCAACCTCTCCGCCTCACTCTTTCCTCCTTTAAGACGCTCCTTAAAACCTACCCCATTGACCAAGGTTTTGGTCACCTGTCCCAATATCTCCTTATGTGACTCGGTGTCAGATTTTGATAATACCCCTGTTAAGCGCCTTGGAACGTTTACTGCCTTAAAGGCGCTATGTAAATGCAAGTTATTTTTGAAATCAGTTTCTGTGTATAACTTATTCCCCATTCATTTCATATTTTGTCTGCTTGTTTCTCAGGATTTGATCAACACTGTGATCAGTGCTGTCGTCTTCTTCATCGCCTCCATTGTCCTGGCAGCCATGAACCACAAGAGGAAAGGGGAGATTGCTGCTGTGGTAGGTACCCTGGATAACCCCCAGCCCATAGACTGCAGGGTCCTGGGCAATGCTCCCTCTAAGCTGTGCGGCCGTGCAGCAATGGGAAAGGTCCCGCACAGGCCACTCACCGGCTTCACCATGTAAATACCGCACAAGTGCAGAATTTTAATGGGACCGCGCACTAAAAGAAACAGGTTGCACAGAACAAAGCGCAGCTTACAGGGAATGTTGGTCCTGGGCATTATCTCCGGCCTGTACTGACCACAGGGTTCAAGGTTCAATCCCCGGCCTGTACTGACCACAGGGTTCAAGGTTCAATTCCCAGCCTGTAATAACCTCAGGGTTCAAGGTTCAATCCCCAGCCTGTACTGGCCACAGGGTTCAAGGTTCAATCCCCGGCCTCTACTGACCACAGGGTTCAAGGTTCAATCCCCAGCCTGTACTGACCACAGGGTTCAAGGTTCAATCCCCGGCCTCTACTGACCACAGGGTTCAAGGTTCAATCCCTGGCCTGTACTGACCATAGGATTCAAGTTTAATTGCTGGCCTGTACTGTGTTTGGCAGGGGAGGATTGGACTTGGCTGTGATGGCCCCCACAGTCAAATAGCCTGTCAACTCGCACCCTCTAAGCACACATCTGAAGAATGACGTCTTGGGTGAGGTGCCAGAGGAAACATATTTAGCTGTACCCCCTCGCCATGGGTTCATAAGAGGGCAGAAAACTGCCTGAAAAAGGGGGCAAAAATAGATTTGCATTTATATAACTCCGTTCACGACCTCAGGACATTCCAAAGCGCTTTATAGCCAATGAAGTACTTTTTGAAGTGTAGTCACTGTTGTAATGCAGGGGAATGATTGGCGGAATGAGTTTTTGGGCAAATGCCCATAGAGCGATACAGCACAGGCGGAGGCCATTCGGCCCACCGTGCCTGTGCCGGCTCTTTGAACGAGCTCTCCAATTAGTCCCACTCCCCCCTGCTCTTTCCTCGTAGCCCTGCAATTTTTCCTTTTCAAGTATGTATACAATTCCCCTTTGAAAGTTACTGTTGAATCTGCTTCCACTGCCCTTTCAGGCAGTGCGTTCCAGATCGTGACTCGCTGTGTAAAAAAAGTTTCTCCTCCTCTCGTTCTTTTGTCAATTATACTTTTGTCCTCTGGTACTGACCCTTCTGCCAGTGGATACAGTTTCTCCTTATTTATTCCATTAGAACCCTTCATGATTTTGAACAACTCTATTAAATCTCCACTTAACCTTCTCTGCTCTAAGGAGAACGACCCCAGCCTCTCCAGATAACTGAAGTCCCTCACCTCTTGTCCTAAAGTTTCCCTCTGATTGGCCAGCCTTTTATTTGGAGAGGCACGGAAGTAATTCATTGAGATGCAAGTTGTGTTGTGAGGGGAAGGAAGGTATCAAAAGTTGCCGCTGTTAGTGTCAGCCTTGGCTCAGTGAGAGCCCTCTCGCTACCAGAACACTTGAGCACGTAATCCAGGCCGACATTCCCAGTGCAGTACTGAGGGAGCGCCGCACTGTCGGAGGGGCAGTACTGAGGGAGCGCCGCACTGTCGGAGGGTCAGTACTGAGGGAGCGCCGCACTGTCGGAGGGGCAGTACTGAGGGAGCGCCGCACTGTCGGAGGGGCAGTACTGAGGGAGCGCCGCACTGTCGGAGGGGCAGTACTGAGGGAGCGCCGCACTGTCGGAGGGTCAGTACTGAGGGAGCGCCGCACTGTCGGAGGGGCAGTACTGAGGGAGCGCTGCACTGTCGCCGGACTGTCGGAGGGGCAGTACTGAGGGAGCGCTGCACTGTCGGAGGGGCAGTACTGAGGGAGCGCCGCAGTATCAGAGGGGCAGTACTGAGGGAGTGCTGCACTGTCGGAGGGGCAGTACTGAGGGAGTGCTGCACTGTCGGAGGGGCAGTACTGAGGGAGTGCTGCACTGTCGGAGGGGCAGTACTGAGGGAGTGCTGCACTGTCGGAGGGGCAGTACTGAGGGAGTGCTGCACTGTCGGAGGGGCAGTACTGAGGGAGTGCCGCACTGTCGGAGGTGCTGTCTTTCAGATGAGACATTAAACCGAGGCCCTGCCTGCTCTCTCAGGTGGACGTAGAAAAGATCCCACGGCCACTATTTCGAAGAAGAGCAGGGGAGTTCTCCCCGGTGTCCTGGGCCAATATTTATCCCTCAACCAACATCACTAATATAGATTATCTGGTCATTATCACATTGCTGTTTGTGGGAGCTTGCTGTGCACAAATTGGCTGCTGCGTTTCCCACATTACAACAGTGACTATGCTTGACCAGTATTTCATTGGCTGTAAAGTGCTTTGGGATGTCCTGAGGATGTGAAAGGCACTATAGAAAGGCAAGCCATTTAATTTTTGTTATTGTACTGCGCATGTTTGCTTTAGGAGACCAGTCCTTATTCTTTCTTCTTCTGTTCTGCCTACAGGTGTTTGGCTTCCTGGCAGCAGGAGTCTATATGGTCAACTCGTATTTAGCTTTCAAAATATGGAGACTGACTGCCCGCCGCCAGACCGTACAAGCTAGCGAGTACACGCGGGCTCGCTCGGAGTCCCGGGGAGAGGTGGAGAGCCGTCCCGAGATACAGCGGCTCGAAGGGTGAAGAGGAGAACTGGCTCCTCTTCTGTTCAGCAGAGAGAGAGAGAAAGAGAGACTGAAGTCTGCAATACCGCCCGTTTGATTTACGCGGCTGAAGGATCGGACATCTGACATTTAAAGAACAGACACTTCCAATTTTATACTGTGCGTAAGACTTTCGGAGAGCAGGATAACCGAGGTTTGGCACGGCACCCGTCTTGTGTTAACTTGTGGGAGCATAAATCCAAGATATTTTCGAGAGAGGGGGAAAGAGCGAGGGAGGCACCATTGCTCTGGTCAGTGCTCCCCGGGCTGAGTCCCCAGTGAGTGCTCGGTGTCTAATCCTGGCCCTGCTTTCCCTTGTTCCTATTTCTGTCCTTGTCTGGGATGCCCAACCTTCAGCAGCTGGTAGCGGGCCAGCTATTAACTGATCAAAATGATTTATTTATTGGCGAATGAAGTGGGAAGCAAGCGTGAAGCGTTGCTTTACAATCAGTACTTGAACAGGCGGTGTATATCCCAAGGGGGAGGTGATGGGAGGGGAGAAGGTGAGGGGCAGGGGGGTTTGGCGTGAGATCCTGCCCAGTCTAACGAGCGCCGAGTGCGGAATGCACCTTGTACAGTGCACGGTGCGAGAGGGACCTTCGAGTCGTGCTGTTGAGTGGGGTTCCTGCCGGTTCGTGAGTTGGCTGTCACTTGCGTGCAGATGGCTCACTCTCTCCGACGCTGAAATGAAGTCTTTGCACTGGATTGCAATTTAAACGACTGCATCACCTGCAAACGTGTTTTCTTCCACACATTCGGCAGAAGACAAAATGTTCATCGATCTCCATCTCGTTTCTCTTCAAAGACGCCTTTTAAAAAAAAAAAAAAAAATCCAAAGATTGATTTTTTCCCCCCGTTTTGTTGCGTTTCCGTTCATGCTCGTGACCAAAATCTGAAAATTATTAAATTTCCCCCCTCCCCCGTTTCTTGACGAAACGCATTTGGGAGGATTCGTTAAAATCAACATTTCATTGTGCAGTACACACGTCTGCTGCCTATATGACAAATAAAATTGAATTGAATTGAATTTGTAGATTCGTAGAAATGTCGGAGCCGAAGGGGAGGATGTTCGACCCCAGGGGCGTCACTTTCCTGCTCCTGGCGGTTTAATTTGTTTGTCGTGAATACGCTTTGACGGTTTGAGAATTGGTCTGGGTCGGGACCTGAGACTCCTGGTGTCGAAGTTTTTTGTGTATATCTTGATTACATTTCATTTTCTTTCTTGTTGTTGAAGCATTTGGGAATTCTATACATGTACACGTTAATAACTGGGTATTTATGGCTAGACTTGCTTGAAGCGGTTACTGAATCAGAGCTTCCTTTTAAAAAAAAAAACTGGTTGGTTTATCAGCAGAAATTTCCGTTCCTTTCCCGGGTTTCCTCCTCTGTCACTGTGGGTCTGTTATTTTAATACAGTGGGCATACCTTAGCACAGTCACTGATTAGATCAGCACCAGCATGTTTACAGTCAGCTCTCAGCATCACCCACCTGTACATCAGGGTGGCTGAGCTTGCTGGGCCCATCGGCTCACGCTGACGAGTCTCAAGAGACACTTGTAAGTTTTGAATCCCAGTTCCCATTGATCTGCCGGTGTCAGCCGTGGCTCCAGTCAGTCAGAAGGTCGTGGGTTCAAGTCCCGTTCCAGAGACTTGAGCACAAAAAGCCAGGCTGACACTCCCAGTGCGGTACTGAGGGAGCGCCGCACTGTCGGAGGGGCAGTACTGAAGGAGTGCCGCACTGTCGGAGGGTCAGTGCTGAGGGAGTGCCGCACTGTCGGAGGGGCAGTACTGAGGGAATGCTGCACTGTCGGAGGGGCAGTACTGAGGGAATGCTGCACTGTCGGAGGGGCAGTACTGAGGGAATGCTGCACTGTCGGAGGGGCAGTACTGAGGGAATGCTGCACTGTCGGAGGGGCAGTACTGAGGGAATGCTGCACTGTCGGAGGGGCAGTACTGAAGGAGTGCCGCACTGTCAGAGGGTCAGTGCTGAGGGAGTGCCGCACTGTCAGAGGGTCAGTGCTGAGGGAGTGCCGCACTGTCGGAGGGGCAGTACTGAGGGAATGCTGCACTGTCGGAGGGGCAGTACTGAGGGAATGCTGCACTGTCGGAGGGGCAGTAATGAGGGAGTGCTGCACTGTCGGGAGGTGTCATCTTTCAGATGAGACATTAAACTGAGGCCCCGTCTACTCTCTTGGGTGGATATAAAAGATCTCAGGGCACTATTTGAAGAAGAGCAGGGGAGTTCACCCCGGAGTCCTGGGGCTAATATTTATCCCTCAATCAACATCACTAAAACAGATTATCTGGTCATTATCACGTTGCTGTTTGTGGGAGCTTGCTGTGCGCAAATTGGCTGCTGTGTTATAACAGTTCAAAAGTATTTCATTGGCTGTAAAGCGCTTCGGGACGTCCTGAAGTTGTGAAAGGCACTGGAGAAATGCAAGTCTTTCTATAAATGTCAAGTTGCTGATCCTAACAGATCCCAGTGTTCTGAATTAGGATTTATCCACCAGCTTGTTAACAGAGCCCTTTCCAAACCCCCAGGACAAGCCAGCGAGTAGGAAATACAGGGCGTTTGCGAGCCCGATTGTGGGGCTGGGGGGGGGGGGGGCGGTGGGAAGAATGTGGCGCGCAGGCTGGACACCCCGACTGGACAGACTCCCCCCGCCACCCGTCCCCCTGGCCCACCCACCCTGGGGGGAAGGATCATTCACAGTCGGACTGACACTCCCGTGAGCGTGACTGGTCAGTCTGTGAGCGCAGATGTTGCCTTAAGGTAAGAACGCATACTATTGACCCAACCGTGCTGGAGGGACAGTGCAGAGGTCGCTCGGACCCCATGAATTTTCCCAGTGGCTTTTCATTAAAAAGATATCTTTAAAAAAAATATATAAATATAAATATTTTCGGCTTCGTACCGTCAAAGCACCAACCTGACAGTCTTGATTGGTAATGAAACTTGAACCCAGAGAGAGGGAGGAGGAGTTGGAGGGGTTAAGTTACGAGGAGAGATTTCACAAACTAGGGTTGTATTCCCTAGAATTTAGAAGATTAAGCGGTGATTTGATCTTCAGGATATTAAGGGGAACAGATAGGAGTGGATAGAGAGAAACTATTTCCGCTGGTTGGGGATTCTAGGACTAGGGGGGCAGAGTCTAAAAATTAGAGCCAGACCTTTCAGGAGTGAAATTAGGAAACACTTCGACACACAAAGGGTGGTAGAAGTTTGGAACTCTCTTCCGCAAACGGCGATTGATGCTCGGTCAATTATTAATTTTAAATCTGAGTTTGATAGATTTTTGTTAACCGAAGGTATTAAGGGCTATGGGCCAAAGGCAGGTATATAGAGTTAGGTCGCAGATCAGCCATGATCTCATCGAATGGTGGAGCAGGCTCGAGGGGGCTGAATGGCCTCCTCCTGCTCCTAATGCACGACAGCGTCGCCTGTCCGATCACCAGATGTCAGCGGCGCTCCGCGGACCTTTGCCTGGAGTGAATGCAGCCCCCGGGGCCAGAGATGGCAAGCGGCGGCCCTGGAGTACACGGGGGAGCTACCACCACCTTGCCCAATCACAATCCCTTTTGTTGGAAGTTTTATTTGGTGTTGTCTGTAAACCAAATAGTTTTTTTTTGCAGGAAGAACATTCTATCGCCAGGCTGTTGAATTTTGTACAATATCTCTGTTGTAAATTGCTTGAAGCGTCACCGAAAGTGCCTTTTACAAAGGGGCTAAACACAAATGTGGGCCTCGGACCATCCCAGTCCTTATTTTCTATTATTCATGCCTGCGGATTGAGTTTATTGATCAGGTTACTGGTTAACCCTCTCGCGTTACTGGTTTACTGGGCGGGGTACAGTCAGGGGGTTCAAGCTGTTGTACAGTACCAGAAATAATCGCTCTATATTAATCTGGGGAGGATGGGGAGCGGCAGATAACTACAGAACCCTACAATTTTGGGCGGCTTTGATTTGTGGAGGTTGCTGAGCCACCTTTTTATTCCCTCATCACCCTCTTCCCCCGCCCGCCCCACCTTTCCCCCATTCAGGGGCGATAGAACTTCAGAATTCTGAGTGGTGGGGGAGGGGGAGGTCACTCCTGACCGAGCGAACCGGTGACCCTGTGCACACACGTGGCGCGGGGGGTGAGGACAGGGTGCGGCTCGGCTGTGGTGCCCCCCGCAGTCAAATAGCTGGCTGCCATTTATCGTCCAGTTTGACAAATGTCCAGGACGGCTGTCTGGAGGAGGTACTGAGAGGCGGCCGGTGGCTGTGGGGGGGGGGGGGTGATATTATCGGCTGAGGACTTTCAGTCATTGCACTAAACTGGGCTTTGTTTCCCCTGCTTTTATTTTTTTTTTTAATTTAAAAACCCACACGCGAGTCATTTTCCCTGGAATTTCCTCATTTTCGGGATTCCTCGTCCGTGATGCTTTGTTCTCTGGTGGGGAAATGGAGAACAAGATTGTGTTCCCCCTGGTTTATGGGGGTGAGGCGGGGGCAAGTAAAGTGGTTTGTACTGAAGGAGGTCGTGACTTTGTAGAAACCTCTTTTTAAAAATTAAACAATGCCAAGGACTGCCTGAGAGTTCTTAAAGGTTGGTTTTAATTGTACCAAGAGGTTTTTTTCCCCCCCCTATTCCCGAGTTGTGGCAATTGGTTCTTGGAACTTACTCTCTCCTTGTTGCTCCTCACCCTTTAAAGCTTCTCTCCGTCCCCTCAGAGCTGTATTTTTGTACCTGCTTAGATTCACCTAGTTTTGTGGCTGCCAGTTGTCACTACAGATTCTTGCACCTCTCTGTGTACCCGTGTTAACAAATAAAACTGATTTTAACTGTCGAGGTTGTTGGGAATTGATTGCCAGTTGTGTGACGGGCTGGTCGGGCGATTTCTGCAGGTTTTACGGAGGGTTATTCAGAGGGAAGCTCAGCGTTTTGCTTCCCTTTCTCTTTGGACGGCCGTCTTTCGGATGAGACGTTAAACTGAGGCCCCGTCTGCTCTCTCAGGTGGACGTAAAAGATCTCACGGGCACTATTTTGAAGAAGAGCAGGGGAGTTATTCCTGGTGTCCTTAGGCCAATATTTATCCCTCAACCAACATAACAAAAAACAGATGATCTGGTCATTATCACATTGCTGTTTGTGGGAGCTTGCTGTGCACAAATTGGTTGTCCTGTTTCCCTACATTACAACAGTGAATCCACTTCAAAAAAAGTACTTCATTGACTGTAAAGCGCTTTGAGACGTCTGGTGGTTGTGAAAGGCGCTATAGAAATGCAAGTCTTCCTTTCAGTATGGTTCTAAGCAGCCCTCCGTGTGTGAGCCTGGGCAGGGAGTGTTGGCAGGCCATTCGACCGGGAAAGGCATCATAGCCGAGCCTGATCCTGCCCCCGCCCAAGGGCCACGCAAGCTGACTGTCCAGCACGGGTCGCTGGAGCGTGAGGACTCCCTGGTGGAAATTTCTTTTACTCTTCCCACTTGAGGTCCACAGTAGCACCCCAACTGGGATCAGCTAACTCACAACAGACTTTAATTTCTCCCCTGATGTTACAGTCTGCCTCAGCGGGAGATGGCCCCATCTAGAAAGGCGGTCAGCCGTGCCTCAGTGGACAGCACTCTTACCTCTCGGTCAGAAGGTCGCGGGTTCAAGTCCCCGCTCCAGAGACTTGAGCACAAAAATCCAGGCTGACACTCCCAGCGCAGTACTGAGGGAGCGCTGCACTGTCGGAGGTGCTGTCTTTCGGATGAGACATTAAACCGAGGCCCCGTCTGCTCCCTCAGGTGGACGTGACAGATCCCACGGCCACTATTTTGAAGAAGAGCGAGGGAGTTCTCCCCGGTGTCCTGGGCCAATATTTATCCCTCAATCAACATCACTAAACAGATTATCGGGTCATCATCACATTGCTGTTTGTGGGATCTTACTGTGTGCAAATTGCCTGCCGTGTTTCCTACATTACAACAGTGGCTCCACTTCAAAAAGTACTTCATTGGCTGTGAAGCACTTTGGGACGTCCGGTGGTCGTGAAAGGCGCTATAGAAATGCAAGTTTTTATTTCTGTTACTTATATTTAAGCTCTTTTTCTGGATTCACCCATGTGGTAACAGGTTTTCCCGCCTATAGAACGCCTTCATCATTTTAAAAGACCTCTTGTTAGGTCCACCCTCCAGAGAACAGAGCCCCAACCCGTTCAGTCCTCCCTGATAGTTGTAACCCCCCCAAACTCTGGTAACATCCTTGTAAGTCATTCTCCAATGCTTCAATTTCCTTCTGACTTCTGAGTAAATTGTGTGGTTTCTCCATGAACTTGCAATGAGTTTAACGCCCAGTTCCAAACTTAAAAATTCGACCAGTTCCCAAACCGAAGTCTGGGTGGGAAATCCAAATTCTGCTGCAGGAACACCAGCTGCCTCCAGATGGCACTGCGGGCAGGCACGCCTATAAGCTCAACAGGGCCACCACCAGGCTCATTGTGGCACTGCGGAGATTGACAACCGCCCAGAGCTTATTTTCGCCCCAAATTTCTCCCCCCTCCCCTCTGCTCCCCCTCCCACCACCACCCTTAATTCATGTTGCGTTATAGATCCCTGGGCACTCGTTAGTTCCTCACACAAGTGACCCATCTAACAGGACTAGACAGACTAGATGCAGGAAGGATGTTCCCGATGACCGGGGAGTCCAGAACCAGGGGTCACAGTCTAAGGATAAGGGGTAAGCCATTTAGGACAGAAATGAGGAGGAATTTCTTCACCCAGAGAGTGATGAACCTGTGGAATTCTCTGCCACAGAAGGCAGTAGAGGCCAATTCATTAAATATATTCAAGAAGGAGTTAGATATATTTCTTACGGCTAAAGGGATCAAGGGATATGGGGAGAAGGCAGGGACAGGGTACTGAATTTGGATGATCAGCCATGATCTCATTGAATGGCGGAGCAGGCTCGAGGGGCCGAATGGCCTCCTCCTGCTCCTATCTTCTATGTTTCTATGTGTGACACGTAAGAGCAGGGGGGGCAGTTCTCCCCGGTCAGTGTCCCGGGGCCGAGATTTATCCCTCAACCAACATCACTGCAAAAAAACAGATGATCTGGTCATTTATCTCATTGCTGTTTCGGTTTCTAGTTTCTAATTCCCAGTGCCTTTGTGTTCTAACACTGACTGTTTCGGTTTCTAGTTTCTAATTCCCAGTGCCTTTGTGTTCTAACACTGACTTAAAACTGAAAGAGAGCGCTGAATCTTCCCATTCCCCACAAGGCTTGACTATCTCTTTAACTCACTTCCATCGACTGCTCGAGACCAGGGACAATTTTAGGAACCTGTGGGTTGTTTCGCTTCTGCTTTTGATGTCCGCTCTCTCTTCCTGGGCCCTTCGTATCAGAAAAACTCAGGGACAAATCACATAGCTCAGCAAAAAAGAGAGTCTGTCCAAACAAACGCAGGCTGCTGGGGGTTATGTTTAGTGAACAACACTTCAAGTCAGTACTGAGGGAGCGCCGCACTGTCAGAGGGGCAGTACTGAGGGAGCACTGCACTGTCGGGAGGGGCAATACTGAGGGAGCGCGGCACTGTCGGAGGGGCAGTACTGAGGGAGTGCTGCACTGTCGGAGGGGCAGTACTGACGGCGCGCCGCACTGTCGGAGAGGCAGTACTGAGGGAGTGCCGCACTGTCGGAGGGGCAGTACTGAGGGAGCGCCGCACTGTCGCAGGGGCAGTACTGAGGGAGCGCTGCACTGGCGGAGGGGCAGTACTGAGGGAGCGCCGCACTGTCGGAGGGGCAGTACTGAGGGAGCACTGCACTGTCGGAGGTCCAATATTTCAGATGAGACATTAAACCGAGGCCCCGTCTGCTCTCTCTGGTGGACGTAAAAGATCCCATGACACTATTTCGAAGAAGCGCGGGGAGTTCTCCCCGGTGTCCTGGCCAATATTTACCCCTCAACCAAAGTCACTAAAAAAAATTATCTGGTCATTTATAACATCACTGTGGGAGCTTGCTGTGCGCAAATTGGCTGCCACGTTTCCAACATTACGATAGTGACTACACTTCAAAAAAAGTACTTCATTGGCTGTAAAAAGCTTTGGGACTTCCTGAGGTGGTGAAAAGCGCTATATAAATGCAGTCTGTCTTTATTCCTGTATGAGTGCAGACAGTGGCAATCAACAAGCGAGGGGAAAAAAACCCTTTCAACATACTGAGTGATGCTTACTTTCGAACACGTTACATTAAGATAAAGTAGGTGTCACTCCGGTGAGGGAGACTGTGTCCATCAGCTCTGTCCAAGGTGGGCCTTCTTTCTATAAATGTAAGAAATCACACAACACCAGGTTATAGTCCAACAGCTTTATTTGAAATCACAAGCTTTCGGAGCGCTGCTCCTTCGTCAGGTGAAGTGGAGAGATGCATAAAAACACAGCTTATATAGTCAGCGAATAATGTCAGATGTTTACAGGTAATCTTTCTAACTGCCATTTATCACACCTCGGCAGAGAGATAATCACAGCAATCAAAGGTGTGATAAATGGCAGTTAGAAAGATTACCTGTAAACATCTGACATTCTCTGACTATATAAGCTGTGTTTTTATGCATCTCTCCAATTCACCTGACGAAGGAGCAACGCTCTGAAAGCTTGTGATTTCAAATAAAGCTGTTGGACTATAACCTGGTGTTGTGTAATTTCTTACATTTGTCCACCCCAGTCCAACACCGGCATCTCCACACCATGGCTTCTTTCTGTACCCAGTGATGTTAGCTCAGGTCATCATTCTTCCCTGGTCCCTGGGATCGGACTGGTCCTGGTCCAGTTCCAGCGAAGGGAAGGGGGTGTCACAATGAAGATTATTCCTTCACCTTTGGGGTTTGAACAGGCTAGCCCGTCCAGATGACACGTGCCTTCAGCTGCCTGGGCCCTAAGCTCTGGAATTCCCTCCCTAAACCTCTCCGCCTCTCTCTCCTCCTTTAAGACGCTCCTTAAAACGTCCCTCTTTGACCAAGCTTTTGGTCACCTGCCCTAATATCTCCTGTGGCTCGGTGTCAAATTTTCTCCGAAAACACTCCTCTGAAGCGCCTTGGGGCGTTTTGCTACGTTAAAGGCGCCACAATAATGCAGGTTGTTGTCATTGATTCCCAACTAATATTTTTGTCTTTTATTCTGTCCGAAGTTTCATAGATTCAAAGAAATGGCCGGTCAGGAGACAGTCACGTGACCCCAATGCCTGAGTGAAATGGGTTGAAGTTCGATCCGAATTCTAGCGAGAAAGTTTCTTGCTTAACAATGAGGGGGAAAAACAAACTCTCTTAAGGTAATGAGGAGGACTTGGCTCCAGTTGGGAGAGAGATCGACATGGCGGAAACAAAAGGCGGCGAGGAAAGGGTTAAAAACACAGGACGCTGGTGTGGCGGGGGAGGACTGGGCCTTCGGATTATTAAACTCCGCGAGCTGGAGGACAGAACATCCCGCGGAGAAAGGTCCGGTTGAGCAACGGGTGTCTGCGCCGCTCACGGTTAAATCTCGGGCCCCCGAGAGCGGAGTCGCTGGGATCTTTCTCTCCATCTCTTGTTTTACGAAGTTTGGATGGGATCACGAGCTTTGACCCAGGTCAGTGCACAAGCGCTTTAACTTTTAAAAACAAGAAATGATTCACAAGGAGGTGGGGTGACCAGCAGGAAAGCACGACGCAGAATTCTCCATCTTCTTCTTTACACTGTTTCAATCGTAATCCGAGTCTGACGCTTCCTCTTCTCCTGGAGAGAGAGAGAGAAACACCGGATGTAAAAAAATTAAGGAAAACCACTTACTTTATTGTACATGGTATCAGCTTGGCTTGGGCGATATCACGCCGAGTTAGAAAATCGTAGGTTCAATTCCCACTCCAGAGACTTGAGCACAAAATCTAGGCTGACACTCCCAGTGCAGTACTGAGGGAGCGCCGCACTGTCGGAGGAGCAGTACTGAGGGAGTGCCGCACTGTCGGAGGGGCAGTACTGAGAGAGCGCTGCACTGTCGGAGGGGCAGTACTGAGGGAGCGCTGCACTGTCGGAGAGGCAGTACTGAGAGAGCGCTGCACTGTCGGAGGGGCAGTACTGAGGGAGCGCCACACTGTCGGAGGGGCAGTGCTGAGGGAGGGGCAGTGCTGAGGGAGCGCCGCACTGTCGGAGGGTCAGTACTGAGGGAGCGGCGCATGGTCAGAGGGTCAGTACTGAGGGAACGCTGCACTGTCGGAGGGGCCGTCATTCGGCTGAGGCCTTAAACTGAGGCCACCACAGCTGCCTGTTCAGGGGTCTCCCCCTGCACTTCTTCGAAATAGTGGCCATGGGGTCTTTTACGTCCACCTGTGAGAGCAGACGGTGCCTCGGTTTAACGTCTCACTCGAAAGGCGCTACCTCCGACAGAGCGGCACTCCCTCAGCGCTGGCACTGGATTGTGTGCCAAAGTCTCTGGAGTGGGGACTTGAACCCACGACCTTCTGGCCCAGTGCTACCCACTCAGCCACGGCCAACGTACAGTAATAGTGATTGAATCAAATGGAGACAAGAAAGGTTCCAATGGAGAACAAATCTGGGGGCCTTGAAGTTAGAACACTCTATCTGCAGAGGGCCTTTCGCTCAGTGTTAGCATTCCCGCCTCGCAGTCAGAAGGTTCGAGGGTTCGAACCCAACTCCAGACAGTCCTGGCAAGCTCCGGCTCGGAATTCTGGTTTGACATCCGGTGGGATACTCGCATCCGGTGGGTGTGGGTGACCCCCGCCCTCATCGTACGGGTTGTGGGAGCCCATAAACCCCTCTCGCTGTATAGGACTAGTCCCACCCCCGCATTGGATGGGGTCAAGGTGGTTACGGCCAAGGAAGGAGTGCTCACGTCGCGGCCTGTCAGACTGTTAATCAGCCCGCGATTCCTCCCACTGCTCTCCGCGTGTGAAGATACAACAACATCTGGATTGGGGTCAGGACCCCTGAGGTGGGAGGTCTGAGTCCTAATCACACCGTGATTTGTAGTCCGTGATCTCTGCCATTGAATCATAATGGTTAATTAACAGGATTCGACCGTCCCACCCACCCACCCCCCGTGAGCCTCCACTTGTGAGCCAGGTCTAATCCCTGGTCAGCGCTGTGTCAGTTAATCAGTTCGTACTTTAAAATCAGTCTCACCTCCTTGCAGCTGAGAACAAAATGATCAGCCAGGTTTCCTGCTCTAGATTAGAGACCCATTCGGCCCATCGTGCCTGTGCCGGCTCTTTGAAAGAGCTCTCCAATTAGTCCCTCTTTCCCCAGAGCCCTGTAAAGTTTTCCCCTTCAATATTTATCCAGCTCCCTTTTGAAAGTTACTATTGAATCTGCTTCCACCGCCCTTTCAGGCAGCGCATTCCAGATCACAACAACTCGCTGCGTAAAAAAAAGTTTCCTCATGTCACCTCTGGTTCTTTTGTCAATCACCTTAAATCTGTGTCCTCGGGTCACCGACCCTCCTGCCAAAGGAAACAGTTTCTCCTTATTTACTCTATCAAAACCCCTCATGATTTTGAACACCTCTATCAAATCTCTCCTAACCGTCTCTGCTCTAAGGACAACAATCCCAGAGTCTACTGTCTCTCCACATAACTCAAGTCCCGCATTCCTGGCACCATTCTAGTAAATCTCCTCCGCACCCTCGTCAAGGCCTTGACATCCTGCCCAGAATTGGACACAATACTCCAGCTGAGGCCTAACCAGTGATTTATAAAGGTTTTTAGTGCAACTTCCTTGCTTTTGTACTCTATTACTCTATTTATAAGACCGTCTATTTCCACTTCCGTAACATCGCCCGTCTCCGCCCCTGCCTCAGCTCATCTGCTGCTGAAACCCTCATCCATGCCTTTGTTACCTCTAGACTTGACTGTTCCAACGCACTCCTGGCCGACCTCCCACATTCTACCCTACGTAAACTTGAGATCATCCAAAACTCTGCTGCCCGTGTCCTAACTCGCACCAAGTCCCGTTTGCCCATCACCCCTGTGCTCGCTGACCTACATTGGCTCCCGGTTAAGCAACGCCTCGATTTCAAAATTCTCATCCTTGTTTTCAAATCCCTCCATGGCCTCGCCCCTCCCTATCTCTGTAACCTCCTCCAGCCCCGCCACCCCTCGAGATATCTGTGCTCCTCTAATTCTGCCCTCTTGAGCATCCCTGATTATAATCGCTCAACCATTGGCAGCCGTGCCTTCAGTTGCCTCGGCCCTAAGCTCTGGAATTCCCCCCCTAAACCCCTCTGCGTCGCTGCCTCTCTCTCCTCCTTTAAGACGCTCCTTAAAACCGACCTCTTTGACCAAGCTTTTGGACAGATGCCCTAATATCTTCTTATGTGGCTCAGTGTCAAATTTTTTGTCTTTTAATACTCCTGTGAAGCGCCTTGGGACGTTTTACTACGTTAAAGGCGCTATATAAATACAAGTAGTTGTACAGCTGTATTGCGAGGGGGGGTGGGGAGGAGGGGAAACGGTACGAGGCGAGTTCGATTTCCCTTCTTACCTGTCGCTTTTTTGATAGTTGCGGTGTGGGTAGGGAGATTCTGGGGGTTTATGAAGCCGACCAGGTTGTTGAAGATGTAGTAGAAATCAAAGGCAAACACGATAGTCGCTACGAAACCAAAGATCTTGTCAAAGAAGGGGAGGCAGAAGAACAAAATTATTGATTTGAGACGACAGCGGGTGAAAATGGAATCTGATCCAAACTTGGGGTTTAAGAAAAGAAGGGATGTTACTCACTCCAGCCGACTTCGACGCGGCGTCGCTCTTTGTAACCGCGTAAATCGAGATTGCGAAGTAAATGATGGCAGCAGTCAGACATCGCAGGAAATCCTGCAGGATTTTTTTTTGTGAACAAAATAATTGAAACGTGTTAAAAGAAATTGCTCGTTAAAACATAGTTTGCAAAACTTGCCGAATGATCCCGCTGCGATGGTTAGTGCGGGGAATGAACCCGCTGCACGGGTTAGTGCGGGGAATGAACCCGCTGCACGGGTTAGTGCGGGGAATGAACCCGCTGCACGGGTTAGTGCGGGGAATGAACTCGCTGCGATGGTTAGTGCGGGGAATGAACCCGCTGCGATGGTTAGTGCGGGGAATGAACCCGCTGCGATGGTTAGTGCGGGGAATGAACCCGCTGCACGAGTTAGTGCGGGGAATGAACCCGCTGCGATGGTTAGTGCGGGGAATGAACCCGCTGCGATGGTTAGTGCGGGGAATGAACCCGCTGCGACGGTTAGTGCGGGGAATGAACCCGCTGCGACGGTTAGTGCGGGGGATGAACCCGCTGCACGGGTTAGTGCGGGGAATGAACCCGCTGCGATGGTTAGTGCGGGGAATGAACCCACTGCGATGGTTAGTGCGGGGAATGAACCCGCTGCGATGGTTAGTGCGGGGAATGAACCCGCTGCGATGGTTAGTGCGGGGAATGAACCCGCTGCACGAGTTAGTGCGGGGAATGAACCCGCTGCGATGGTTAGTGCGGGGAATGAACCCGCTGCACGGGTTAGTGCGGGGAATGAACCCGCTGCGACGGTTAGTGCGGGGAATGAACCCACTGCGATGGTTAGTGCGGGGAATGAACCCGCTGCGATGGTTAGTGCGGGGAATGAACCCGCTGCGATGGTTAGTGCGGGGAATGAACCCGCTGCACGAGTTAGTGCGGGGAATGAACCCGCTGCGATGGTTAGTGCGGGGAATGAACCCGCTGCGATGGTTAGTGCGGGGAATGAACCCGCTGCGACGGTTAGTGCGGGGGATGAACCCGCTGCGATGGTTAGTGCGGGGAATGAACCCGCTGCAGGGGTTAGTGCGGGGAATGAACCCGCTGCAGGGGTTAGTGCGGGGAATGAACTTGCTGCGATGGTTAGTGCGGGGAATGAACCCGCTGCGATGGTTAGTGCGGGGGATGAACCCGCTGCACGGGTTAGTGCGGGGAATGAACCCGCTGCGATGGTTAGTGCGGGGAATGAACCCGCTGCACGGGTTAGTGCGGGGAATGAACCCGCTGCACGGGTTAGTGCGGGGAATGAACTCGCTGCGATGGTTAGTGCGGGGAATGAACCCGCTGCGATGGTTAGTGCGGGGAATGAACCCGCTGCGATGGTTAGTGCGGGGAATGAACCCGCTGCACGAGTTAGTGCGGGGAATGAACCCGCTGCGATGGTTAGTGCGGGGAATGAACCCGCTGCGATGGTTAGTGCGGGGAATGAACCCGCTGCGACGGTTAGTGCGGGGGATGAACCCGCTGCACGGGTTAGTGCGGGGAATGAACCCGCTGCGATGGTTAGTGCGGGGGATGAACCCGCTGCACGGGTTAGTGCGGGGAATGAACCCGCTGCGATGGTTAGTGCGGGGAATGAACCCGCTGCACGGGTTAGTGCGGGGAATGAACCCGCTGCGATGGTTAGTGCGGGGAATGAACCCGCTGCACGGGTTAGTGCGGGGAATGAACCCGGTGCACGGGTTAGTGCGGGGAATGAACCCGCTGCGATGGTTAGTGCGGGGAATGAACCCGCTGTGACGGTTAGTGCGGGGAATGAACCCGCTGCGATGGTTAGTGCGGGGAATGAACCCGCTGCACGGGTTAGTGCGGGGAATGAACCCGTTGCGATGGTTAGTGCGGGGAATGAACCCGCTGCAGGGGTTAGTGCGGGGAATGAACCCGCTGCACGGGTTAGTGCGGGGAATGAACCCGCTGCACGGGTTAGTGCGGGGAATGAACCCGCTGCGATGGTTAGTGCGGGGAATGAACCCGCTGCGATGGTTAGTGCGGGGAATGAACCCGTTGCGATGGTTAGTGCGGGGAATGAACCCGCTGCAGGGGTTAGTGCAGGGAATGAACCCGCTGCAGGGGTTAGTGCGGGGAATGAACCCGCTGCGATGGTTAGTGCGGGGAATGAACCCGCTGCACGGGTTAGTGCGGGGAATGAACCCGCTGCACGGGTTAGTGCGGGGAATGAACCCGCTGCACGGGTTAGTGCGGGGAATGAACCCGCTGCGACGGTTAGTGCGGGGAATGAACCCGCTGCGACGGTTAGTGCGGGGAATGAACCCGCTGCGACGGTTAGTGCGGGGAATGAACCCGCTGCGACGGTTAGTGCGGGGAATGAACCCGCTGCGACGGTTAGTGCGGGGAATGAACTCGCTGCGACGGTTAGTGCGGGGAATGAACCCGCTGCGACGGTTAGTGCGGGGAATGAACCCGCTGCGACGGTTAGTGCGGGGAATGAACCCGCTGCGACGGTTAGTGCGGGGGATGAACCCGCTGCACGGGTTAGTGCGGGGAATGAACCCGCTGCGATGGTTAGTGCGGGGGATGAACCCGCTGCACGGGTTAGTGCGGGGAATGAACCCGCTGCGATGGTTAGTGCGGGGAATGAACCCGCTGCACGGGTTAGTGCGGGGAATGAACCCGCTGCGATGGTTAGTGCGGGGAATGAACCCGCTGCACGGGTTAGTGCGGGGAATGAACCCGCTGCACGGGTTAGTGCGGGGAATGAACCCGCTGCACGGGTTAGTGCGGGGAATGAACTCGCTGCGATGGTTAGTGCGGGGAATGAACCCGCTGCGATGGTTAGTGCGGGGAATGAACCCGCTGTGACGGTTAGTGCGGGGAATGAACCCGCTGCGATGGTTAGTGCGGGGAATGAACCCGCTGCGACGGTTAGTGCGGGGGATGAACCCGCTGCACGGGTTAGTGCGGGGAATGAACCCGCTGCGATGGTTAGTGCGGGGGATGAACCCGCTGCACGGGTTAGTGCGGGGAATGAACCCGCTGCGATGGTTAGTGCGGGGAATGAACCCGCTGCACGGGTTAGTGCGGGGAATGAACCCGCTGCGATGGTTAGTGCGGGGAATGAACCCGCTGCACGGGTTAGTGCGGGGAATGAACCCGCTGCACGGGTTAGTGCGGGGAATGAACCCGCTGCGATGGTTAGTGCGGGGAATGAACCCGCTGTGACGGTTAGTGCGGGGAATGAACCCGCTGCGATGGTTAGTGCGGGGAATGAACCCGCTGCACGGGTTAGTGCGGGGAATGAACCCGTTGCGATGGTTAGTGCGGGGAATGAACCCGCTGCAGGGGTTAGTGCGGGGAATGAACCCGCTGCACGGGTTAGTGCGGGGAATGAACCCGCTGCACGGGTTAGTGCGGGGAATGAACCCGCTGCGATGGTTAGTGCGGGGAATGAACCCGCTGCGATGGTTAGTGCGGGGAATGAACCCGTTGCGATGGTTAGTGCGGGGAATGAACCCGCTGCAGGGGTTAGTGCAGGGAATGAACCCGCTGCAGGGGTTAGTGCGGGGAATGAACCCGCTGCGATGGTTAGTGCGGGGAATGAACCCGCTGCACGGGTTAGTGCGGGGAATGAACCCGCTGCACGGGTTAGTGCGGGGAATGAACCCGCTGCACGGGTTAGTGCGGGGAATGAACCCGCTGCGACGGTTAGTGCGGGGAATGAACCCGCTGCGACGGTTAGTGCGGGGAATGAACCCGCTGCGACGGTTAGTGCGGGGAATGAACCCGCTGCGACGGTTAGTGCGGGGAATGAACTCGCTGCGACGGTTAGTGCGGGGAATGAACCCGCTGCGACGGTTAGTGCGGGGAATGAACCCGCTGCGACGGTTAGTGCGGGGAATGAACCCGCTGCGACGGTTAGTGCGGGGAATGAACCCGCTGCACGGGTTAGTGCGGGGAATGAACCCGCTGCGATGGTTAGTGCGGGGGATGAACCCGCTGCACGGGTTAGTGCGGGGAATGAACCCGCTGCGATGGTTAGTGCGGGGAATGAACCCGCTGCACGGGTTAGTGCGGGGAATGAACCCGCTGCGATGGTTAGTGCGGGGAATGAACCCGCTGCACGGGTTAGTGCGGGGAATGAACCCGCTGCACGGGTTAGTGCGGGGAATGAACTCGCTGCGATGGTTAGTGCGGGGAATGAACCCGCTGCGATGGTTAGTGCGGGGAATGAACCCGCTGTGACGGTTAGTGCGGGGAATGAACCCGCTGCGATGGTTAGTGCGGGGAATGAACCCGCTGCACGGGTTAGTGCGGGGAATGAACCCGTTGCGATGGTTAGTGCGGGGAATGAACCCGCTGCAGGGGTTAGTGCGGGGAATGAACCCGCTGCACGGGTTAGTGCGGGGAATGAACCCGCTGCACGGGTTAGTGCGGGGAATGAACCCGCTGCGATGGTTAGTGCGGGGAATGAACCCGCTGCGATGGTTAGTGCGGGGAATGAACCCGTTGCGATGGTTAGTGCGGGGAATGAACCCGCTGCAGGGGTTAGTGCAGGGAATGAACCCGCTGCAGGGGTTAGTGCGGGGAATGAACCCGCTGCGATGGTTAGTGCGGGGAATGAACCCGCTGCACGGGTTAGTGCGGGGAATGAACCCACTGCACGGGTTAGTGCGGGGAATGAACCCGCTGCACGGGTTAGTGCGGGGAATGAACCCGCTGCGACGGTTAGTGCGGGGAATGAACTCGCTGCGACGGTTAGTGCGGGGAATGAACCCGCTGCGACGGTTAGTGCGGGGAATGAACCCGCTGCGACGGTTAGTGCGGGGAATGAACCCGCTGCGACGGTTAGTGCGGGGAATGAACCCGCTGCGATGGTTAGTGCGGGGAATGAACCCGCTGCGATGGTTAGTGCGGGGAATGAACCCGCTGCGATGGTTAGTGCGGGGAATGAACCCGCGAATCACAGCCACCGCACTTCAAGGTAATGCAGTGAATGCAAAGGGTTAGAGAGAATTAAGGGGCTATTACAATAAAAAAGACTTGCATTTCTACAGCACCTTTCACAACCTCAGGACGTCCCAAAGCGCTTTACAGCCAATGAAATACTTTTTGAAGTGTCGTCACTTTTGTAATGTTGGCAATGGACCAGCCAATGTGCACAGCAACCTCCCACAAACAGCGATGTGATAATGACCAGACCATCTGTTTTTAGGTGTTCGTTAAGGGATAAATATTGGCCCCAGGACACCGGGTCTAACAACCTTGGCTCCTCTTCCAAATAGTGCCACAGGATCTTTTACGTCCACCTGAGAGAGCAGACGGGGCCTCGGTTTAACGTCTCATTCGAAAGAGGGCACCTCCAACAGCGCAGCTCTCCCTCAGCACCGCACTGGGAGTGTCAGCCTGGCTTAATGGGTTCATATCTGGAGTGGGACTCAAACCCACAACCGGATCAGATGGAGGGGGAGGTAAATCACTGCTGCACTTTCCGACACGTAGCATGACCAGCGGCGCTGGCGGAGGGGAAATAAAAAGTTTCAGATATATTCTTATAAAATTCTAGGGGGAAAAATTCAGTCTCGCCCCGTTTGGGGCGCCATTATTGGCCGTGCGCAAAGTTTAGCGCCTGGCGCTAATTATCGCCTCCGACAGCAAACTTGGCTTTTATCGCCCCTGGAGGTGATTGGAGCGCAAAATCAGGCACTTCACACCTGTCTTAAGCCGCAAAGGCCGAGGAGCGAGGCGCTACCTCAGAGCGCTGGCGAAGCAAGGAAGGGCAAATCAAAATGAACCTGCAAAGTGCTGCTCAGTACACAAAACTCCTTCACACAGCGTTGACTCTCTCCAGAAGTCTCTCTCTCTCTCGCTCTCTCTCTCAATCTCTCTCTCTCTCTCTCTCTCTCTCTCTCTCTCTCTCTCTCTCTCTCTCTCTCTCTCTCTCTCTCTCAGAAGGCGTGGTGCAAAAATGTCACCGACAAAAAAAGGCAGGAAGCGGTCACCTTTAAATAGCGCTCCCCCAGTCCCTTTCTGACTGCAAAACGCTCCCCTCAACCTGTCATTGCTAGCGGCAGGCGGTAAGGCAGGGGGCGCCACTCAATATCCGGTCCCGGGCGCTACCGGGCCGTTGCGCACTCGACTGACGTCACGATCTGCCGGCGCAGGAGATCGTGGCAGTAGTGTTTAGCGCCGCCGCAAAATAGCTAGTTAATTTCACGAGCGGCGCAAACATCGCCGCGCCCGGGCGCTAGTTGCTTTGCGCCCCATTAGCGCCCTCTTAAGGCGCTAACGGGAGGCACAAACAACTGAATTTTTCCCCTCGGAGATGAAGAGGTGATCTGATTGAGGTGTTTAAGATGATCAATGGATTTTATAGGGTCGATAGAGAGAGAGAGAGGAACTATTCCCTCAAGGGTGCATAACCTTAAAATTAGAGCCAGGCCATTCAGGGGCGATGTCGTGAAGCACAGGGTGGTGGAAATCTGGAACACTCTCCCCCAAAAAGCTGTTGAGGCTGGGGGTCAATTGAAAATTTCTAAACTGAGATTGATAGATTTTGTTAGTTAAGGGTTACGGACCCATGGCGGGTGGATGGAGTTAAGATACAGATCAACCATGATCTAATTGAATGGCGGAACAGGCTCGAGGGGCTGAATGGCCTCCTCCTGGTCCTATTCTGTGCTCAAGTCTCTGGAGTGGGGACTTGAACCCAGAGACGTACGACTGATTGAGGTGAGGGTGCTACCGACTGAGTCAAGCTGGCACGTGCCCCCCCGAGTGCAAGTTTCAGGCGCCACCTGTGCAGGACCCACGTGACTCCCCTTCGCCATCTCCAACGCCACCCGTCCACCGGCCGACTCTCTACCTTCTACGCCCAGGAAAAGAGAGAGAGAGGTTGATACTTACGATCAAAGGGCAGTGGAAGCCGGTGAAGTTGTCGACGTACTTCGTCACGTACACGTAGTAGGCGCACAGGGCCAGCAGGAACTCGATGAGTGGAGCGGCCATGAAGGATGCCGAGGACGACGCCAGGTAACAAATGAAGATGATGAAGGAGAGCACCTGGAGCGAGCGGGAGAGTAACGTCAACTAGCTGAGTCTGCACCGGTTACTGACCCCGAGACTACAACCCGGCAACGACCTTTGCCCTTAGACACTGCTGTCAACCAAAATCCCCACCGCCCCCCGACACACCCCCCAGGCTGGGCCTGATTATTGATAGAATCTAGAGATTGGGTCGACTAGGCCTGTATTCACTAGAGTTTAGAAGAATGAGAGGGGATCTCATTGAAACGTATAACATTCTGACAGGGCTAGACAGACTGGATGCAGGGAGGATGTTTCCCCTGGCTGGGGGGGGGGTCTAGAACGAGGCGTCACAGTCTCAGGATACAGAGTAGGACATTTAGGACTGAGATGAGGAGAAATTTCTTCACTCAGAGGGTGGTGAGCCTGTGGAATTCTCTACCACAGAAGGCTGTGGAGGCCAAGTCACTGAATATATTTAAGAAGGAGATAGATAGATTTCTAGACACAAAAGGCATCAAGGGGTATGGGGAGAGAGCGGGAATATGGTATTGAGATAGAGGATCAGCCATGATCATACTGAATGGCGGAGCAGGCTCGAAGGGCCGAATGGCCGACTCCTGCTCCTATTTTACTGTTTCTTACGGTACACAAGGAGGCCATTCGGCCCATCGTATCTGTGCCGGCTCTTTGAAAGAGCTATCCCGCCCCCTTCAAAGATTTGTGTACATACACCCCTAGGTTTCCCTGTTCCTGCACCCCTGTTAAAATTATGGCCCAGTAATTCCTGTCACAACACGTGAGTACGGACAGGGCACTCACGCGTGTGCCAGGAGGAATTGCCGGTTTTCAGCATGCACAGCGCATGCGCTGAAAACCGGCATTTCCTGTCCTCTGACCCAAGGGGTTAAGAGGCTGAACGCATGCGCGGTATTGGGCAGCGTGTGCGACTTGGATTTCCTGTATTTTTACAGATTTGCGCGTGTGTAAAGGCCTCCGGTTTTTACGCGTGGAAAAACCAGACGTAAGTACTTAGTTTTACAGGTAAGTGGTCTTTTAGTACAATTTAGAATTTTTTTTTCCACAGGTTTATTATTTTTAAAGAATCTGCAGTAAGGTAAGTTTAGTTTTAGACCCTATTTTTTAAAAATTTATTTTTTTCAAAAATTTGATTAATTGTTTAAAATAGTTTTTTAAAGTTATTCATAGTTAATTTAATTATTGGGATGCTTTTTAAAATTTTATTTAAAGTTTAAGTAGTGTTTTGGGGTGCAGTACTTTTCATGAGTTTGACAGTCTTTACTATCAAACTTATGAATGAAGTTTCCCCTCCCCTGATTGGCTGAACAGTGCTCACCTGACCCCAGCCGGCACATCGCACTAACTACGCCGCTGGGTCAGGTTAGCACAGCGCGCCGACATCAGAACCTGGCCACTGACAGGAAATCCACTGCGGGCCAGGTTTCAGATGTCGGCGCGCAGGGTGAGCGCACATCGGGGGCTTGCACGCGCGGCAAGCCCCCGACAGGAATTACTGGGCCAATACCTTTCATCTTTGCCTGAACGGCCTGGGACTATCTGTCAATCAAAGGACCCGAAGACATTAGCATATTTGACCACTGTCAGGTGGACTCGCTCAACCACCCAGGATACTGATCGACCCACGAGCCATAAAACAATGAACAGATTAAAAATATTTTGTTCATCGAGAAACTAGCTGTTCAATCAGTCATGCATATTTGCAATAACCCAAGAAATCTGCATAGATACCTTGGTTGATTCCTGAGATAATGTGTATTTCAAATAACAACAACAACTTGCGCCTTTAATGTAGCTGAACGTCCCAGGGTGCTTTATGGGAGTGTAATTAGACAAATTTGACCATGGGCCACATGAGAGAGAATGATACCTGGACTCCAAGGGTTAAGTTACGAGGAGAGATTACACAAACCAGGGTTGCATTCCCTGGAATTTAAAAGGTTAAGGGGTGATTTGATCGGCGTTTTCAAGATATTAAGGAGAATTGATTAAGGATAGAAAGAGAAAAACTATTTCCTCTGTTTGGGGAGTCGAGGATTAGGGGACATAGCCTAAAAATTAGAGCCAGTTCTTTCAGGAGTGAAGTTAATAAATACTTCTACACACAAAGGGTGGTAGAAGTTTAAGAACATAAGAATTAGGAGCAGGAGTCGGCCATTCGGCCCCTCGAGCCTGCTCCGCCATTCAATGAGATCATGGCTGAACTTCGACCTCAACTCCACTTTCCCGCCTGATCCCCATATCCCTCGATTCCCCTAGAGTCCAAAAATCTATCGATCTCAGCCTTGAATATACTCAACGACTGAGCCTCCACAGCCCTCTGGGGCAGAGAATCCAAAGATTCACCGCCCTCTGAGTGAAGAAATTCCTCCTCATCTCGGTCTTAAATGGCCGACCCCTTATCCTGAGACTGTGACCCCTGGTTCTAGACTCTCCAGCCAGGGGGAAACAACCTCTCAGTATCTACCCTGTCAATCCCCCTCAGAATCTTATACGTTTCAATGAGATCACCTCTCGTTCTTCTAAATTCTTCTCAATCTACTCAATCTCTAAATTTCTAAATTTGCAGATGACACCAAATTGGGGGGATAGTCAATACTGAGGAGGACTGCAACAAGTTACAGGAGGACATTAATAAATTTGCAGAATGGGCATATAATTGGCAAATGAAGTTCAACACAGATAAATGGGAGGTAGTACATTTTGGTAGTAAGAATAGGGAGGTCACTTATCACTTGGAGGGTGCGAGTCTAGGTGGGGTAGAGGAACAAAGGGATCTCGGAGTACAAATACACAAATCACTAAAAGTTGCGCCACAGGTTAGAAAGGCCATAAAAAAAGCAAACCAGGCACTAGGGTTTATTTCTAGAGGGATAGAATTGAAAAGTAGGGAAGTTATGCTAAACCTGTATCGAACCTTGGTTAGACCATACTTGGAGTACTGCGTACAGTTCTGGTCACCATATTATAAAAAGTATATAGAGGCACTGGAGAGGGTGCAGAGAAGATTTACAAGGATGATACCAGAAATGTGAGGGTCTACATATCAGGAAAGGATGAACAGGCTGGGTCTCTTTTCTCTTGAAAAGAGAAGGCTGGGGGGTGACCTAATAGAGGGTTTTAAAATTATGAAAGGTTTTGATAGAGTGGATACAGAGAGAGTGTTTCCAAAATAACAACAGATAATGCTGGAAATACTCAGCAGGTCAGGCAGCATCCGTGGAGAGAGAAACAGAGTTAACGCTTCAGGTCGATGACCCTTCGTCAGAACTGGAAAAAATTGGAGATGTAACAGATTTTTAAGCAAGTGTACAGGCAGGGAAAGGGGGGAGGGGAGGAAAGAACAAAAGGGACGGTCTGTGAGCGGGTGGAAGGCAGGAGAGATTAAATGACAAAAGGGATGATGGTGCGAGGCAAAAGGAGATGGTAATGGGACAAGTTAAGAAACAAAAGATGAGTCTAGATGAGGTGTAAATGGGAATGGCAGAATCATCAACAGCTGCCCTGTGAGAGAGAGAATAAAGATAGGGGCCGAGGTTATAGTCTGAAATTGTTGAACTCGATGTTGAGCCCGGAAGGCTGTAAAGTGTCTAATCGAAAGATGAGGTGCTGTTCCTCGAGCTTACGTTGAGCTTCATTGGAACAGTGCAAGAGGCCAAGGACGGAGAGGTCAGAGTGGGAGTGGAGCGGAGAATTAAAGTGACAGGCGACCGGAAGCTCGAGGTCACCCTTACGGACTGAACGGAGGTGTTCCGCAAAGCGGTCGCCCAATCTGCATTTGGTCTCCCCAGTATAGGGGAGACTGCATCGTGAGCAGCGAATACAGTATACTAGATTGCGAGAAGTACAAGTAAATCGCTGTTTCACCTGGAAAGAGTGTTTGGGGCCCTGGACAGTGGGAAGGGAGGAGGTAAAAGGGCAGGTGTTGCATCTCCTGCGCTTGCACGGGAAGGTGCCAGGGGAAGGGGAAGAGGTATTGGGGGTGATTGAGGAGTGGACCAGGGTGTCGCGGAGGGAGTGGTTTCTTTGGAATGCTGAAAGGGCAGGGAAGGGGAAGATGTGTTTAGTGGTGGGATCACACTGGAGGTGGCGGAAATGGTGAGGTGAAAGGTGAGGACAAGGGGAATCTATCATGGTTCCGGGAGGGAGGGGAATGGGTGAGAGCAGAAGTGCGGGAAATGGAACAGACACGGTAGAGGGGAATCCTCGGTTGAGGAAAAAGGGAGGTATATCGGAAGCACTGGTGTGGAAGGTGGCATCGTCAGAGCAGATGCGATGGAGAAACTGGGAGAATGGAATAGAGTCCTTACAGGAGGCGGGGTTGGAGGAAGTGTAGTCCAGGTAGCTGTGGGAGTCAGTGGGCTTGTAGTGAATGTTTGTGAATAACCTATCCCCAGAAATGGAGACAGAGAAGTTGAGGAACGGAAGGGAAGAGTCGGAAATGGACCATGTGAAGGTGAGGGAAGCGAAGTGAATGACATTTTCTAGTTCAGGGCGAGAGCAGGAAACAGCACCGATACAGTCATCAATGTACCGGGAAAAGAGGTGAGGGAGGGGACCTGAGTAGGACTGGAACAAAGAATGTTCCACATATCCCACAAAAAGGCAGGTATAGCTAGGGCCCATGCGGGTTCCCATAGTAACACCTTTAATTTGGAGGAAGTGAGTGGACTGAACAACTTCTCCTTTGAATGTGAGAACAAGTTCAGCCAGGCGGAGGAGGGTGGTGGTGGATGGGGACTGGTTGGGCCTCTGTTCAAGGAAGAAGCGGAGCGCCCTCAGGGTGGGGGATGGAGGTGTAGAGGGATTGGATGTCCATGGTGAAAAGGAGACGATTGGGGCCAGGAAACTGGACACTGTTAAAGTGGCGGAGGGCGTTGGAAGAGTCGCAAATGTAGGTGGGAAGAGACTGGACAAGGGGAGAAAAAATAGAGTCAAGATAGGAAGAGGTAAGTTCTATGAGGCAAGAACAGGCTGAAACGATGGGTCTACCAGGGCAGTCCTGTTTGTGGATCTTGGGAAGGAGGTAGAAGCGGGCTGTGTGGGGTTGGGGAACTATGAGGTTGACGGCCATGGAGAGAAGATCTCCAGAGGAGATGAGATCAGTGACAGTCTTGGAAACAATGGCTTGATGTTTGGTAATGGGGTCATGGTCCAGGGGGAGGTAGGAGGAGGTGTCAGAGAGTTGGCGTTCAGCCTCCGCACGATAGAGGTCGGTTCGCCAAGAAATCAAATAGGGAATTCAGAAGTAACTTCTTTACCCAGAATGGTGAGAATGTGGAACTCGCTACCACAGGGAGTGGCTGAGGCGAATAGTATCGATGCATTTAAAGGGAGGCTGGACAAGCATATGAGGGTTATGAAAAGAAAGAAAGACCTCCATTTCTATAGCGCCTTTCACGACCACCGGACGTCTCAAAGCGCTTTACAGCCAATGAAGTACTTCTGGAGTGTAGTCACTGTTGTAATGTGGGAAACAGCGGCAGCCAATATGTGCACAGCAAGCTCCCACAAACAGCACTGTGATAATGACCAGGTCATCTAATTTTGTAATGTTGATTGAGGGAGAAATATTGACCAGGACACTGGGGAGAGCTCCCCTGCTCCTCTTCGAAATAGTGCCATGGGATCTTTTATGTCCACCTGAGAGAGCAGACGGGGCCTCGGTTTAACGTCTCATCCAAAAGACGGCACCTCCGACAGTGCAGCGCTCCCTCAGCACTGCACTGGGAGTGTCAGCCTAGCTTTATGCTCAAGTCCCTGGAGTGGGACTTGAACCCACGACCTTCTGACTCTGAGGCGAGTGTGCTGCCCACTGAGCCACAGCTGATACTTCTATGCTGATAGAGTTAGATGAGGAAAGACGGGAGGAGGCTCGAGTGGAGCATAAACACCGGCATGGACTGGTTGGGCCGAATGGCCTGTTTCTGTGCCGTATATTCCGTGTAATCTCTCCTCCTAGGAACTCTTTTCCGCAAATGGCAATTGATGCTAGATCAATTGTTAATTTAAAATCGGAGATTGATAGATTTTTGTTAACCAAAGGTATTAAGGGATATGGGACAAAAGGCGGGTAGATGGAGTTAGGTGGCAGATCAGCCATGATCTAACTGAATGGCGGAACAGGCTCGAGGGGCTGAATGGCCTCCTGTTCCTATTAGAAAGCTTGGTCAAAGAGGTAGGTTTTAAGGAGCATCTTAAAGGAGGAGAGGGAGGCGGAGAGGTTTAGGGAGGGAATTCCAGAGCTTAGGGCCCAGGCGGCTGAAGGCACGGCCGCCAACGGTGGAGATCAGAGAAATAACAGAGTATTCTCAGAGCGACCTTCCTAAGGGCCCTTTAAACCTCCTTTGGGCTGGTATTAGTAAACGTTACTTCAAATTAATTATTTAAGATAGACCAAAAGATCATTTTTGTGACCGTGCCATGGCCTGCAGACATGGGTCAACATTCTACTGCTGATGCCCAATCTCGACTCCCTGCTCTTGCCGTTGGCTGTACTGTTTAAGTGGCTCACGTCAGGGTTGGGAATAAAAACCTTGAGCGAATGGGCAGGGGTGGCAATTGTTTGGTTTGTTAAATTTAGATTCTCGGGATGTGGGCCGGCCTTTATTGCCCATCCTCTAATTGCCGCCTGCTTGAGCCGCTGCAGTCCGTGTGGTGAAGGTGCCCCCACAGTGCTGTTAGGGCGGGAGTTCCAGGATTTTGACCCAGCGACAATGAAGGATCGGCCGATATATGTCCAAGTTGACATGGTGCGCACAGCAACCTCCCACAAACAGCAATGTGATCATTATCTGTTCATTAGTGATGTTGGTTGAGGGATAAAACTTGGCCAGAAAACCGGGGAGAACTCCCCATCTCTTCTTCAAAAGAGTGCCACAGGGATCTTTTACGTTCACCTGAGAGGACAGACAGGGCATCGATTTAACGTCTTATCCAAAAGACAGCACCTCCGACAGTGTGGCGCTCCCTCAATACTGCCCCTCCGACAGTGCGGCGCTCCCTCGGTACTGTCCCTCCGACAGTGCGGTTCTCCCTCAGTACTACCCCTCCGAAGGTGCAGCGCTCCCATCAGTACTGCCCCCTCCGAAAGTGCAGCGCTCTCTCAGAACAGCCCCTCCGACAGTGCGGCGCTCCCTCAGTACTGCCCCTCCAACAGTGCGGCGCTCCCTCAGTACTGCCCCTCCGACAGTGCGGCGCTCCCTCAGTACTGCCCCTCCGACAGTGCAGCGCTCCCTCAGTACTGCCCCTCCGACAGTGCAGCGTCCCTCAGTACTGCCCCTCCAACAGTGCAGCGCTCCCTCAGCACTGACACTCTGACAATGCAGCGCTCCCTCAGTACTGCCCCTCCGACAGTGCGGCGCTCCCTCAGTACCGCCCCTCCAACAGTGCAGCGCTCCCTCAGTACTGCCCCTCCGACAGTGCGGTTCTCCCTCAGTACTACCCCTCCGAAGGTGCAGCGCTCCCATCAGTACTGCCCCTCCAAAAGTGCAGCGCTCTCAGTACAGCCCCTCCGACAGTGCGGCGCTCCCTCAGTACTGCCCCTCCGACAGTGCGGCGCTCGCTCAGTACTGCCCCTCCAACAGTGCGGCGCTCCCTCAGTACTGCCCCTCCAACAGTGCGGCGCTCCCTCAGTACTGCCCCTCCAACAGTGCGGCGCTCCCTCAGTACTACCCCTCCGACAGTGCAGCGCTCCCTCAGTACTGCCCCTCCGACAGTGCGGCGCTCCCTCAGTACTGTCCCTCCGACAGTGCGGCGCTCCCTCGGTACCGCCCCTCCGACAGTGCGGCGCTCCCTCAGTACTGCCCCTCAGACAGTGCAGCACTCCCTCAGTACTGCCCCTCCAACAGTGCGGCGCTCCCTCAGTACTGCCCCTCCGACAGTGCGGCACTCCCTCAGTACTGCCCCTCCGACAGTGCGGCGCTCCCTCAGTACTGCCCCCCCGACTGTGCAGCACCCCCTCAGTACTGCCCCCCTGACAGTGCGGCGCTCCCTCAGTACTGCCCCTCTGACAGTGCGGCACTCCCTCAGTACTGCCCCTCCGACAGTGCGGCGCTCCCTCAGTACTGCCCCCCCGACTGTGCAGCACCCCCTCAGTACTGCCCCCCTGACAGTGCGGCGCTCCCTCAGTACTGCCCCTCTGACAGTGCGGCACTCCCTCAGTACTGCCCCTCCGACAGTGCGGCGCTCCCTCAGTACTGCCCCCCCGACTGTGCAGCACCCCCTCAGTACTGCCCCCCTGACAGTGCGGCGCTCCCTCAGTACTGCCCCTCTGACAGTGTGGCGCTCCCTCAGTACCGCCCCTCCGACAGTGCAGCGCTCCCTCAGTACTGTCCCCCCGACTGTGCAGCACCCCCTCAGTACTGCCCCCGACAGTGCGGCGCTCCCTCAGTACTGCCCCCCTGACAGTGCGGCGCTCCCTCAGTACCGCCCCTCCGACAGTGCAGCACCCCATCAGTACTGCACTGGGAGTGTCAGCCTGGATTTTGTGCTCAAAGTCTCTGGAGTGGGACTTGAACCCTCAACCTTCTGACTCAGAGGCGTGAGTGCTGCCCGTTGACAGGTAAGGACAATTGCAGAGAAGGATTACCTACGAGCTGACCTTGCAATGGAAGTTGGTAAAAGCGTAACGCAGTGTAATATCGGCCCATACTGACCTCGAAGCTCCCAGACTCGAAGCCTGGTTGATTGGTGTTCCATCCAATCTACAGCACAGAATCAGGCCATTCGGCCCAACTGGTCTATGCTGGTGTTTATGCTCCACACGGGCCTCCTCCCATCCCTCTTCATCTCACCCTATCGGCATATCCTCCTATTTCTTTTATTCCTCCCTGTGGTAGCGAGTTCCACATTCTCACCACTCTCTGGGTAAAGAAGTTTCTCCTGAATTATCTATTATATTTATTAGTGACTATCTTATATTTATGGGCCCTAGTTCTGGTCTCGCCCACAAGTGGAAACTTTGTTAACCTGTGTCGCTACTTTTAGTGATTTGTGTATCTGTACCCCCAGGTCTCTCTGCACCGCTCTTCTTGTTGATCTGAACTGGGGCTGTGGTTATGGGGCGTGGTGGGGGAGGCGGGGCGAGGGGGGGAGGGGTGCTTGAATTGTCTTCTGGTCCTCGGCTGACGGGGAAAAATCAGCGAAAGTTTCTGCCCAGTGAAGCCCAGTGTTGGGACAGCGAGTGTGACTAGTCTTGCGATGCCCTCCAAGGTCCAACAGCTCGCCAAGAATGAGAGCATCCATGCTCACTCCAGAGACTTGAGCACAAAAATCTAGGCTGACCCTCCCAGTGCAATGCTGAGGGAGTGCAGCACTGTCGGAGGTGCCGTCTTTCGGATGAGATGTTAAACCGAGGCCCCGTCTGCCCTCTCAGGCGGACATGAAAGATCCCACGGGCACTATTTTGAAGAAGTGCAGGGGAGTTCTCCCCGGTGTCCTGACCAATATTTATCCCTCAATCATTGTAACAATAAAACAGATTATCTGGTCATTATCACATTGCTGCTTGTGGGAGCTTGCTGTGCAGAAGTTGTGTTTCCTACATTACAACAGTGATTGCACTTCAAAGGTACTTCATTGACTGTAAAGCGCTTTGGGAAGTGGGGTGGTCATGAAAGGCGCTATACAAATGCAAGTCTTTCTTTTTCCTCTCACAGCAACAACTTGCCTTTATATAGCGCCTTTAACGTAGTAAAGTGTCCCAAGGCGCTTCACAGGAGCGTTATAATTCAAAATTTCACACCGAGCCACATAAGAAGAAATCAGGACAGGTGACCGAAAGCTTGGTCAAAGAGGGAGGTTTTAAGGAGCGTCTTAAAAGGAGGAAAGAGAGGCGGAGAGGTTTAGGGAGGGAATTCCAGAGCTTAGGGCCCAGGCAGCTGAAGGCACGGCCACCAATGGTTGAGGAATGCTCCAAAGAGCAGAGTTAGAGGCGTGCAGAGATCTCGGGGGGGGTTGTGGGGCTGGAGGAGATTACAGAGATAGGGAGGGGCGAGGCCACGGAGGGATTTGAAAACAAGGATGAGAATTTTGAAATTGAGGCGTTGCTTAACCGGGAGCCAATGTAGGTCAGCGAGCACAGGGGGTGATGGGTAACCAGGACTTGGTGTGAGTTAGGACATGGGCAGCCGAGTTTTGGATGACCTCAAGTTTACGTAGGGTGGAGTAGAAACATAGAAGATAGGAGCAGGAGTAGGCCATTCGGCCCCTCGAGCCTGCTCCGCCATTCAATGAGATCATGGCTGATCATCCAAATTCAGTACCCTGTCCCTGCCTTCTCCCCATATCCCTTGATCCATTTAGCCTTAAGAAATATATCCAACTCCTTCTTGAATATATTTAATGAATTGGCCTCAACTGCCTTGTGTGGTAGAGAATTCCACAGGTTCACCACTCTCTGGGTGAAGAAATTCCTCCTCATCTCTGTCCTAAATGGCTTACCCCTTATCTTTAGACTGTGACCCCTGGTTCTGGACTCCCCAGCCATCGGGAACATCCTTCCTGCATCTAGTCTGTCCAGTCCTGTTAGAATTTTATAAGTTTCAATGAGATCCCCTCTCATTCTTCTAAACTCCAGCGAGTATAAGCCCAATCGACCCAATCTCTCCTCATACGTCATTCCTGCCATCCCAGGTATCAGTCTGAATGTGGGAGGCCAGCCAGGAGTGCGTTGGATTAGTCATGTCTAAAGGTAACACAGGCATGGATGAGGACATGTGAAGAATGGGTAAAGTACAGGTGGGGGTGATGAGCATCTGGGGGGTTAGAGAGGAATAAATCTCGCCTGGTACAGGACCTGTTACACCACACCTAGAGATGGCAACAATGGGGGTTGATATATGCTCTCACTGCAGTCAGGGAGTGGTGGAGACAGAGATGCACTTCCTCACAGCTTGTAGAAAATAACAGGGCATAAGGGAGAATTTCTACCCAAAATTCACAAAAATATGCCCGGAATTCAGAAATTTGAATGACGACCAAAAACTCCCATACCTACTAGGGGAAGAGAGAAATTGTGTAACCTTAGCGGCACACTATGTTACAGCTTGCCATAAACAGAGGGACAACCACTAAATATAAGAAAATAGTATATACAAATTATATGAATGTATATTTATACACTCAGGGATATATCTGTTTATACACTGTATGGATAGATCTGTATTTTTTGTGTTCAACCATGAATGTTTTTCGATGCTTTGGCAACATAAGATGTACCTTGTTATGCCAATAAAGCGATTTGAATTGAATTGAATGAGGGAAGAATGCGGCAATTGCAGGGCTTGCAGACACACACTCACCATTTCAGCCGCCACCAGCAATCCTTTCCGAGAAGTGAAGAAAGTTTTGTCCGCGATCAGGGCGCTCAGTCCCGGCGAGGAGGAGGGAGCAGTCTCCGGCGATTCGGCGTCTCCCATCAGGGCGCTGGCTCTGGGGAGGGAGGAGGAGGGGGTGGAAAAGAGCGAAGGAAATGAAGTTTCAGGGGCTTTGTCTTCTGGGGATATTGATGCAGTTTTTTTAAAAAAGGGGGCTTCAGCGGGAAACGGAAATCGTATGTTTGCGGAAACTTGGGATCCTCCAATCTGAAGACTTGTGACAATGGGACGGTCAGAGGGCGAGAGAGAAAGAAATCCGCATCACACAGGAAATTAAAAAAAAAGCTAACGGAGTGAGATCAGTTTCATCACAGCTTTGTCAAAAGTTCAAACAGCCGCCTTTAAACTTTTGCAAAAAAAAATGCAAAAAACTTGGCAAAACCTTTGCAAATAAAAGCTATTAGAAACTTTGCAAAATCGTTATTTTGCAAAACTTTGCCAGAAAAAAAGTATTAAAAACTTTGTAACTTTGCAAAAAACTAAATGGCTTTGCAAAGTTTATTTTTTAAATGTAACTGCAAAGCGACGGATGCAAAATGATATTTTCAGAAAGCATTGTGTTACATGCAGTTTTTCCCCCCTATGGTTGTAGCTCGTTCCCCTCCTCCTGAAATAGATTCATGTCCAGCTGCAGACTTGGAATCCTCCACTCAGCCCGCTCGGTAAGGTTGGGGATGTTTGGGGGAGTTTTGCACAGTTTAGTCAATATGCACCCAGAGCTTGCAAGCTCCAGTGGCGAGCTCATTGCATCGCTCACCGACCCTGTGAGCAGTTTTTATTTCCTGTGACAGTCTCGTGTATTAACACTCTTTATCATATCAAATCATTCAAACCAACTGCGAGTTAAGCCAGTAGCACTGGTGTGGCAAGCATCACTCCTGTGGCATCTCGCCAAAACCATTCGCTTCCACGCTGGTTCCTGTCGCTCTGCCCAACTCCAGCAAGTAAATAAAGAACTTGCATTTATCTTTTTCTTCTTAGGCAGTCCCTCAGAACCGAGGGTGACTTGCTTCCACATTAAGAATGAGTTCGCAGGTGACTGATGAGTCCAATGCGGGACCTACAGTCTCTGTCACAGGTGGGGCAGACGGTGGTTGAAGGGGCGGGTGGGTGGGGTGCTTGGGTTGACGTGCGCTCCTTGCGCTGCCTGCGCTTGGCTTCCGCTTGCTCCCGGCGAAGAGACTCGAGGTGTTTGGCGCCTTCCCGGATGCTTCTCCTCCACTTTGTGCGGTCTTGGGCCAGGGATTCCCAGGTGTCGGTGGGGATGTTACACTTTTTCAAGGAGGCTTTGAGGGTGTCCTTGAAGCGTTTCCTCTGCCCACCTGGGGCTCTCTTGCCGTGCCGGAGCTCCGAGTAGAGCGCTTGTTTTGGGAGTCTCGTATCGGGCATGCGGACAATGTGACCCGTCCATCGGAGCTGATTGAGCGCGGTCAAAGCTTCAATGCTGGGGATGTTGGCCTGAGCGAGAACACCGACGTTGGTGCACCTATCCTGCCAATGGATTTGCAGGATCTTGCGGAGGCAGTGTTGGTGGTACCTCTCCAGTGCTTTGAGGTGCCTGCTGTACATGGTCCATGTCTCTGAGGCATACAGCAGGGCGGGTATCACTGCTGCTCTGTAGACCATGAGCTTAGTGCCGGGTTTGAGGTCCTGGTCTTCAAACACTCTCTTCCTCAGGCGACCGAAGGCTGCACTGGCACACTGAAGGCGGCGTTGGACTTCGTCATCGACGTCTGCCCTTGTTGACAGTAGGCTCCCGAGGTATGGAAAGTGGTCCACGTTGTCCAAGGCCTTGTCGTGGATTTTGATAATCGGGGGGCAGTACTGTGTGGCGGGGGCAGGTTGGTAGAGGACCTTTGTCTTACGGATGTTTAGTGTAAGGCCCATGCTCTCTTACGCTTTGGTGAAGGTGTTGACGATGGTTTGGAGTTCGACCTCCAAGTGTGCGCAGACGCAAGCGTCGTCTGCATACTGTAATTTGACAACAGAGGATGGGACGACCTTGGATCTGGACTGGAGGCGACGGAGGTTGAACAGTTTCCCATTTGTTCTGTAAATTAGCTCCACTCCAGTGGGGAGCTTATTGAGGGTGAGATGGAGCATTGCAGCAAGGAAGATCGAGAAGAGCGTTGGTGCGATGACACAGCCTTGCTTGACCCCGGTTCGTACGTGAATTGGGTCTGTGGTGGAGCCGTTGGTCAGGATCACGGCTTGCATGTCGGCGTGAAGCAGACGGAGGATGGTGACAAACTTTTGAGGGCAGCCGAATTTGAGGACACTCCATAATCCCTCACGGTTGACAATAGCAATACGCCAATAGCATTGATGTCGCAAGCATCACTCTGTGGCATCTCGCCAAACCCCTTCGCTTCCACGCTGGTTCCTGTCGCTCTGCCCAACTCCAGCGAGAAAAGAAAGAACTTGCATTTATGTAGCACCTTTCACAACCTGAGTGCTGTGGGATCTTTTACGTCCACCCGAGAGAGCAGACTCTCTTGGTTTCATGTCTCATCTGAAAGACGGCACCTCCGACAGATCAGCAGTCCCTCAGTGCCGCACTGGGAGTGTCAGTCAGGATTTTGAGCTCAAGTCTCTGGAGTGGGACTTGAACCCACAACCTTCCGACTCAGACGTGAGAGTGCTTAAGGAGGAAAAAACACTGGCCAGGAGGGAAACTGGAGAGGGGTGGGGGATGGGTAGCTTTATATTAGCCACCCGACCCCCTCGATTAGATTCCAGCCTGTAACTCACTCCCGGGTATCTGTTATTCTATATATAAACCCCTCGAACCCACCCGATTAGATTCCAGCCTGTAACTCACTCCCGGGTATCCGTTATATATATAAACCTCCCGAACACCTCGATTAGATTCCAGCCTGTAACTCACTCCCGGGTATCCGTTATATATATAAACCTCCCGAACACCTCGATTAGATTCCAGCCTGTAACTCACTCCCGGGTATCCGTTATATATATAAACCTCCCGAACACCTCGATTAGATTCCAGCCTGTAACTCACTCCCGGGTATCTGTTATTCTATATATAAACCCCCCGAACCCCTCGATTAGATTCCAGCCTGTAACTCACTCCCGGGTATCCGTTATATATATAAACCTCCCGAACACCTCGATTAGATTCCAGCCTGTAACTCATTCCCGGGTATCTGTTATTCTATATATAAACCCCCCGAACCCCTCGATTAGATTCCAGTCTGTAACTCACTCCCGGGTATCTGTTATTCTATATATAAACCATCCGAACACCTCGATTAGATTCCAGTCTGTAACTCACTCCTGTGTATCTGTTATTCTATATACAAACTCCACGAACCTCTCATTTTGATTCCAGCCTGTAACTCACTCCCGGGTATCTGTTATTCTATATATAAACCCCCCCGAATCCCTCGATTAGATTCCGGCCTGTAACTCCCGGGTATCCATTAATCGATATATAAACCTACTGAACCCCTCGATTAGGTTCCAGCCTGTAACTCATTCCGGGTATCCGTTATTCTATATATAAACCCCCCGAACCACTCGATTAGATTCCAGCCTGTAACTCACTCCCGGGTATCTGTTATTCTATATATAAACCCCACCGAACCCCTCGATTAGATTTCAGGCTGTAACTCACTCTCGGGTATCTGTTATACTATATATAAACCCCACCGAACCCTTAATTAGATTCCAGCCTGTAACTCACTCCCGGGTATCTGTTATTCTATATATAAAGCCCCCAACCCCTCGATTAGATTCCAGCCTGTAACTCACTCCCAGGTATCTGTTATTCTATATATAAACCCCCTGAACCCCTCGATTAGATTCCAGTCTGTAACTCATAGAAACATAGAAGATAGGAGCAGGAGTAGGCCATTCTGCCCCTCGAGCCTGCTCCGCCATTCAATGAGATCATGGCTGATCATCCAAACTCTGTACCCTGTCCCTGCCTTCTCCCCATATCCCTTAATCCCTTTAGCCTTAAGAAATATATCTAACTCCTTCTTGAATATATTTAATGAATTGGCCTCAACTGCCTTCTGTGGTAGAGAATTCCACAGGTTCACCACTCTCTGGGTGAAGAAATTCCTCCTCATCTCTGTCCTAAATGGCTTACCCCTTATCTTTAGGCTGTGACCCCTGGTTCTGGATTCCCCTGCCATCGGGAACATCCTTCCTGCATCTAGTCTGTCTAGTCCTGTTAGAATTTTATAAGTTTCAATGAGATCCCCTCTCATTCTTCTAAACTCCAGCGAGTATAAGCCCAATCGACCCAATCTCTTCTCATACGTCATTCCTGCCATCCCAGGTATCAGTCTGGTGAATCTTCGCTGCACTCCCTCCATGGCAAGAACATCCTTCCTCAGATAAGGCGACCAAAACTGCACACAATACTCAAGGTGTGGTCTCACCAAGGCCCTGTACAACTGCAGCAAGACCTCCTTGTTCCTGTACTCGAATCCTCTCGCTACGAAGGCCAACATACCATTTGCCTTCTTAACCGCTTGCTGCACCTGCATGCTTACCTTCAGCGACTGGTGCACAAGGACACCCAGGTCTCGTTGCACTTCCCCTTCTCCCAATCTATTGCTGTTCAGATAATAATCTGCCTTCCTGTTTTTGCAACCAAAGTGGATAACCTCGCATTTATCCACATTATACTGCATCTGCCATACATCTGCCCAATCACCCAACCTGTCCAAATCATAACATCTAGTTCCCTCGTCTAGATCATTAATATATATTGTGAATAGCTGGGGTCCTAGCACCGATCCCTGCGGTACCCCACTAGTCACTGCCTGCTACTCGGAAAAAGACCCGTTTATTCCAACTCCTTGCTTCCTGTCTGCCAGCCAGTTCTCTATCCAAGTCAGTACCTTGCTCCCAATCCCATGTGCTTTAACTTTACACGCTAATCTCTTATGCGGGACCTTATCGAAAGCCTTCTGAATGTCCAAATACACCACATCCACTGGTTCTCCCTTATCTATTCTACCAGTTACATGCTCAAAAAATTCCAGTAGATTAGTCAAGCATGATTTACCTTTTTTAAATCCATGTTGACTTTATCTGATCCTGTCACTGTTTTCCAAGTGCTCTGCTATTACATCTTTTATAATGGACTCTAGCATTTTCCCCACTACCGATGTCAGGCTTACTGGTCTATAATTCCCCGTTTTCTCTCTACCACCTTTTTTGAATAGTGGGGTAACATTAGCTATCTAACTCACTCTCGGGTATCTGGTATTATCTATATATAAACCCCCTGAACCCACCGATTAGATTCCAGCCTGTAACTCACTCCCGGGTATCTGTTATTCTATATATAAACCCCCTGAACCCACCGATTAGATTCCAGCCTGTAACTCACTCCCGGGTATCTGTTATTCTATATATAAACCCCCCGAACCCCTCGATTAGATTCCAGCCTGTAACTCACTCCCGGGTATCTGTTATTCTATATATAAACCCCCCGAACCCCTCGATTAGATTCCAGCCTATAACTCACTCCCGGGTATCTGTTATTCTATATATAAACCCCCCGAACCCCTCGATTAGATTCCAGCCTGTAACTCACTCCCGGGTATCTGTTATTCTATATATAAACCACCCGAACCCCTCGATTAGATTCCAGCCTGTAACTCACTCCCGGGTATCTGTTATTCTATATATAAACCCCCCGAACCCCTCGATTAGATTCCATCCTGTAACTCACTCCCGGGTATCTGTTATTCTATATATAAACCCCTGAACCCCTCGATTAGATTCCATCCTGTAACTCACTCCCGGGTATCTGTTATTCTATATATAAACCCCCCGAACCCCTCGATTAGATTCCATCCTGTAACTCACTCCCGGGTATCTGTTATTCTATATATAAACCCCCCGAACCCCTCGATTAGATTCCAGCCTGTAACTCACTCCCGGGTATCTGTTATTCTATATATAAACCACCCGAACCCCTCGATTAGATTCCAGCCTGTAACTCACTCCCGGGTATCTGTTATTCTATATATAAACCCCCCGAACCCCTCGATTAGATTCCATCCTGTAACTCACTCCCGGGTATCTGTTATTCTATATATAAACCCCCCGAACCCCTCGATTAGATTCCAGCCTGTAACTCACTCCCGGGTATCTGTTATTCTATATATAAACCCCCCCGAACCGCTCGATTAGATTCCAGCCTGTAACTCACTCCCGGGTATCTGTTATTCTATATATAAACCCCCCGAACCCCCCGATTAGATTCCAGCCTGTAACTCACTCCCGGGTATATGTTATTCAATATATAAACCCCCCGAACCCCTCGATTAGATTCCATCCTGTAACTCACTCCCGGGTATATGTTATTCTCTATATATATTTTAATAGTTCCACGGTTGAATAGCTCATTGTCCAGGTTTACACCGGCTGGGTGCAGAGTGGGGGGTTAGGGGAGAGGCCACTGTTTCCATGAAACGGAGCCTTGTTACGGGTGTGTGCCCGTGGGAGGGGACTGAGACAAATTGGGCTTCAGTGCTTTGAGGGAGCGGGAATTCACTCGGATATAGTGAGGGACCAACACTGACGGATAGGGGAGCTCATAAAATGTTTGGGTCGTGACAGATGGTGTTTAGTTGCAAAGAACCTTGTCAGGCCCCATTGTAGATTAGGAAATAAAGCTGTTAGGTGGTAATGGAAGTCCGGAAGCCTCAGCTTCTTAGTGCTGTGTCTGTATTGTGCAAACTCTCCGCAACTCGCTGAACGACCGATCACTGTACCTTCTCGCACTTCCCCTGTTACAGTCACTTTCCATACAGAGGCCTGTCAAACTGAATTCTCGGCAGCTCAATGCACCTTCTTCAGGATCAGCAGAACTGTTCGCTGCAAAGATCAGGGCTGGATTCAGATGAAACTCAACCTATCCCAGAGCTACAAGCAGCAAACCTGGCACTGCAGCACTCTCCTTTCACACCTTGCCTCTCCCCGCTCCCACCCCTCCACCTGCCCCTCCCCCCCACCCCGCCACACTTCCTCTCCCCCCTCCTCGCTCCCCCTCCTCCCAGCCCCTTCACTACCTCCCACCCCTCACCCTCTGCCCCGCCCCGCCACCTCCCCACCCCTTCACCTGCCCCTCCCCACCCCTCCTCCCCGCCCCTACTCCCTGTCCCCCCTCCTGCTTCCCCACCACCCTTCCTCTCCAACCCCACTCCCACCCCTCGCCCTCTGCCCTGCCCCTCCCCCTCCCCGCACCTCCCTTCCTCCCGGCCAATATTTTTCCCTCAACCAACATCACTAAAAACAGATTATCTGGTTATTATCACATTGCTGTTTGTGGGAGCTTGCTGTGCGCAAATTGACTGCAGTGATTCCTACATTACAACAGTGACTACACTTCAAACAAAGGACCTCATTGGCTGTAAAGTGCTTTGGGGCGGTCCTGAAAGCTTGAGGGAGTTCAGGGCATGGTTTCTGGGTTGGGAAAATGGTCGTGAAAGGCTTTTACCCTATTTCCCTGCCGTAAAAGGTTACTTACCCCCAGCATGCACTGAAATTAAACACTAAACACGGTGCGGAAAATCTCCCTAAATCCTCAAACCAGGTCCTCATGATTCCTGCCCCTGGAAAAAAGAAATATAGGTCCGGAATTTGTGGGCAGGAGTGAACGGAGCACAGTGGGGATTCCCTTGTGTGAGCTGCTGTGACGTCAACAAGCTGTCTAAGCAGCCAATCAAAAGGCTGAATTCTCACAGACAGCGAACAAGGAAGTGAGTAAGCTCTTAAAATTCTAACTTTTTAAAATAGTTCGAGAGAGCAAAAGAAAGATTTGGGGCACTCACATGCGGAAGTAGTCGGCTAAATTTTTTATTCGTATATGGGATGCGGACGTCCCTGGCAAGGCCGGCATTTATTGCCCATCCCTAGTTGCCCTTGAGAACGTGGTGGTGAGCCGCCTTCTTGAACCGCTGCAGTCCGTGTGGTGAAGGTTCTCCCACAGTGCTGTTCGGGAGGGAGTTCCAGGATTTTGATCCAGCGACGATGAAGGATTGGCGATATACTTCCAAGTCAGGATGGTGTGTGACTTGGAGGGGAACTTGGAGGTGGTGGTGTTCCCATGTGCCTGCTGCCCTTGTCCTTCTAGGTGGAAGAGGCCGCGGGTTTGGGAGGTGCTGCCGAAGAAGCCTTGGCGAGTTGCTGCAGTGCATCTTGTAGATGGTACACACTGCAGCCACGGTACTCCGGTGGTGGAGGGAGTGAATGTTTAAGGTGGTGGATGGGGTGCCAATCAAGCGGGCTGCTTTTTCCTGGATGGTGTCGAGCTTCTTGAGTGTTGGTGGAGCTGCACTCATCCAGGCAAATGCTAAAATCTATTATTAGGGACATGGTAACAGGGCACTTAGAAAATCATAATCCTTCTTCTTAGGCAGTCCCTCGGAACCGAGGATGACTTGCTTCCACATTAAAAATGAGTTCTCAGGTGACTGATGAGTCCAATGCGGGACCTACAGTCTCTGTCACAGGTGGGGCAGACGGTGGTTGAAGGGGCGGGTGGGTGGGGTGCTTGGGTTGACATGCGCTCCTTGCGCTGCCTGCGCTTGGCTTCCGCTTGCTCCCGGCGAAGAGACTCGAGGTGTTCGGCGCCTTCCCGGATGCTTCTCCTCCACTTTGTGCGGTCTTGGGCCAGGGATTCCCAGGTGTCGGTGGGGATGTTACACTTTTTCAAGGAGGCTTTGAGGGTGTCCTTGAAGCGTTTCCTCTGCCCACCTGGGGCTCTCTTGCCGTGCCGGAGCTCCGAGTAGAGCGCTTGTTTTAGGAGTCTCGTATCGGGCATGCGGACAATGTGTAATAGGATTGGGCAGAGTCAACATGCTTTTATGAAAGGAAAATAGTGTTAGACAAATCTGTTAGAGTTTTTTGAAGATGTAACTAGTAGGATGGATAAGGGGGAACAGGTAGATGTAGTGTATTTGGATTTTCAAAAAGCATTTGATAAGGTGCCACACAAGAGATTATTACACAAAATTAGGACTCATGATATTGGGGGTAATACACGAGCATGGATTGAGGATTGGTTAATGGTCAGAAACCAGAGAGTAGGAATAAGCGGGACTTTTTCGGGTTGGCAGGCTGTAACTAGCGGGGTACCGCAAGGATCAGTGCTTGGGCCTCAGCTATTCACAATCTATATTAATGACTTAGATGAAGGGACTGAGTGTAACGTATCCAAGTTTGCTGATGATACAAAGTTAGGTGGGAAAGTAAGCTGTGAGGAGAACGCAAAGAGGCTGCAGAGAGATAGACAGGTTGACTGAGTGGGCAAGAACATGGCAAATGGAATACAATGTGGGGAAAGTGTGAAGTTATCCACTTTGGTAGGTAAAACAAAAAAGCAGATTATTTTTTGAATTGTGAGAGACTGGGAAATGTTTGCATTCAGAGGGACCTGGGTGTCCTTGTACATGAATCACAGAAAGTTAACATGCAAGTACAGCAAGCAATTAAGAAAGCAAATGGTATGTTAGCTTTTATTACAAAGGGATTAGAGTATAAGAGTAAATAAGTCTTACTATAATTATACGGGGCATTGCTGAGGCCACACCTGGAGTACTGTGTACAGTTCTGGTCTCCCTACCTAAGGAAAGACATACTTGCCTTAGAGGGAGTGCAGCGAAGGTTCACCAGACTGATTCCTGGGATGAGGGGATTGCCCTATGAGGAGAGATTGAGTAGACTAGGCCTATATTCCCTAGATTTTAGAAGAATGAGAGATGATCTCATTGAAACATATAAAATTCTTAAGGGGCTTGACAGAGTTAATGCTGGGAAAATGTTTCCCCTGGCTGGGGAGTCTAGAACACGAGGTCACAGTCTCAGAATAAGGGGTCGGCCATTTAGGACTGAGATGAGGAGAAATTTCTTCACTCAAAGGGTGGTGAATCTTTGGAATTCTCTACCCCAGAGGGCTGTGCATGTTCAGTCCTTGAGTATATTCAAGACAGAGGTCAATAATTTTTGTGAATTAAGGGATATGGAGATCGGGCGGGAAAGTGGAGATGATGTAGAAGATCTTATTGAATGGTGGAGCAGGCTCGAAGGGCCAAATGGCTGACTCCAGCTACTATTTCTTATGTTCTTAAAAGGCAAACCTGAAATAAAGATGGACAAACTTAAAAAAATAAAAAACATTTTTTTGAAAAGCTTCTTAAAAATTTAAATTTTTATTAAAATGGACAAATTTCACACTGCACAAAATTAATATTAGTTTTTCAGGCCCTTAACCTTTGTTTAACAGTCAGTATGCTGTTAAAAACCCCAGTTACGCCCAATCCCTTTGGGTCTCACTTTTAGTGGGGCATGTAACTGAAGGGCAACGAAACCAAGGTGTCCTTGTGCACCAGTCGCTGAAGGTAAGCATGCAGGTGCAGCGGGCGGTTAAGAAGGCAAATGGTATGTTGGCCTTCGTAGCGAGAGGATTCGAGTACAGGAACAAGGATGTCTTGCTGCAGTTGTACAGGGCCTTGGTGAGACCACACCTTGAGTATTGTGTGCAGTTTTGGTCACCTTATCTGAGGAAGGATGTTCTTGCCATGGAGGGAGTGCAGCGAAGATTCACCAGACTGATACCTGGGATGGCAGGAATGACATATGAGGAGAGATTGGGTCGATTGGGCTTATACTCGCTGGAGTTTAGAAGAATGAGAGGGGCTTTCATTGAAACTTATAAAATTCTAACAGGACTAGACAGACTAGATGCAGGAAGGATGTTCCTGATGGCGGGGGAGTCCAGAACCAGGGGTCACAGTCTAAGGATAAGGGGTAAGCCATTTAGGACTGAAATGAGGAGGAATTTCTTCACCCAGAGAGTGGTGAACCTGTGGAATTCACTGCCACAGAAGGCAGTTGAGGCCAATTCATTAAATATATTCAAGAAAGAGTTGGATATATTTCTTAAGGCTAAAGGGATCAAGGGATATGGGGAGAAGGCAGGGACAGGGTACTGAATTTGGATGATCAGCCATGATCTCATTAAATGGCGGAGCAGGCTCGAGGGGCCGAATGGCCTACTCCTGCTCCTATCTTCTATGTTTCTGTGTCTTACTGCGGAAGAGCCGAAGTTTTTGTCAGTTTTCAATGATTTACGAGATTTCACTGATCGCCGGCTGTGCAGGACAGGAGGGGGCCGGGGCGGGTGGTGGTGGGGAACGGAGCACAGCGCAGCCAGTTTTGGAGCTGTCATTGACAGACTGCGACTTCGGGATTTCCACCTGTGCCAAATCGCCAAGTTGCGGTCAGTTTCGAAGGCGCAATGAGGGCGAACGCTGCCAGTTGTCCGCCATCCCGACCACAAGTTCCGGACCATAATGGAGAGCGAAGAAATTGACTCAGAGACTAAGGTCCTGAATTTAAACAAGGGGAATTATGATGCCATGAGACGGGAACTGAGTAGGTCTGATTGGACAACGTTCCTGGGAGGACTGGAGGTAGATAAACAATGGCAAACATTTAAAGATAGAATGACAAAATTGCAAAAATTGTTTATACCAATCTGGCATAAAAGGAAATCTAAAAAGGTGACTCAACCGTGGATAACAGGGGAAATTAGAGACAGCATAAAATCCAAAGATAGGGCGTATAAAATAGCCAAAAAAAGCGCCAGAGCGGAAGATTGGGAACAGTTTAAGATAGAGCAAAGGAGGGCAAAGGGCATGATCAAGAGGGGCAAAATAGCTTACGAAAACAAGCTGGCGGAAAATATAAAAACTAACTCCAAAAGCTTTTATAAATATATCAAAAGGAAAAGACTGGTGAAAACCAAAGTTGGTCCATTGCAGTCAGATACGGGGGAATATATAATGGGAAATAAGGAAATGGCAGATCAACTAAATGCATACTTTGGGTCAGTCTTTACGAAGGAAGACACAAAAAACCTCCCTGGGATATCGGGAAAAATAGGGACATTGGCAAAGGAGGAACTGACGCAAATCAATATCTCTAAGGATATGGTGTTAAGGAAGCTAAAGGGATTGAAGGTGGACAAATCCCCAGGGCCTGATAACATGCATCCTAGGGTACTGAAGGAGGTGGCCCTAGAGATAGCGGATGCACTAAGGATGATTTTTCAGAATTCATTAGACTCGGGAACAGTGCCGATGGATTGGAGGGTAGCTAACGTTACCCCACTATTCAAAAAGGGGGGTAGGGAAAAAGCAGGTAATTACAGACCTGTAAGCCTTACATCAGTTGTGGGCAAAATGCTGGAGTCCATCATTAAGGATGAAATAGCGGAGCACTTAGCAAATGGGGACAGGATAGGACAGAGTCAACATGGATTTACAAAGGGTAAATCGTGCTTGACTAATCTATTGGAATTTTTTGAGGGAGTAACTGGTAGAATAGATGGGGGAGAGCCAGTAGATGTGGTGTACCTGGACTTCCAAAAGGCCTTCGATAAGGTCCCACATAAAAGATTAGCATGGAAAATTGAGGCTCATGGGATAAAGGGGAAAGTTTTGGCGTGGATAGGGAACTGGCTGTCAGATAGAAAACAGAGAGTTGGAATAAACGGCTCATTTTCTGAATGGCAGGCAGTAACAAGTGGGGTACCACAGGGATCTGTCCTGGGCCCCCAGCTGTTCACAATTTACATTAATGACCTGGATCAGGGAGTCGGATGCAGCATTTCCAAATTTGCAGACGACACTAAACTAGGAGGTGGGGTGGGCTCAGAGGAAGAGACCAGGAAGCTCCAGAGCGATTTGGACAGACTGGGCGATTGGGCGGATAAATGGCAGATGCACTATAATGTGGACAAGTGCGAAGTTATCCACCTTGGGTGCAGGAACGGGAGGGCAAATTATTATTTAAATGGCAATAGATTGGGAGAGGGGGAAGTACAGAGAGACCTGGGTGTTCTTGTACACCAGTCACTGAAGGCGAGCATGCAGGTGCAACAGGCGGTCAAGAAGGCAAACGGTATGCTGGCCTTCATAGCAAAAGGGTTAGAATACAGGAACAGGGATACCTTGCTGCAGCTGTACAGGGCACTGGTGAGACCACACCTCGAGTACTGTGTACAGTTTTGGTCGCCTCATCTGAGGAAGGATGTTCTTGCCATGGAGGGGGTGCAGCGGCGATTCACCAGGCTGATACCAGGAATGGCGGGAATGACCTATGAGGAGAGACTATGTAGTTTAGGGATGTACACACTGGAGTTTAGAAGATTGAGAGGGGACCTCATAGAAGTGTATAAAATTCTGACAGGTCTAGACAGACTGGATGCAGAAGGAATGTTTCCCTTGGCGGGTGAGAACAGAACTAGAGGACATAATTTAAGGATAAGGGCTAAACCATTTAGGACAGAGATGAGGGGGAATTTCTTCACTCAGAGAGTGGTGAACCTGTGGAACTCATTGCCACAGAGGGCAGTGTACGCCAGCTCATTAAATATATTTAAGAGGGAATTAGATATATTTCTACGGGCAAAAGGGGTTAAGGGTTACGGAGAGAAGGCGGGGACGGGATACTGAATTAAAGGATCAGCCATGATCTCATCGAATGGCGGAGCAGGCACGAAGGGCCGAATGGCCTACTCCTGCTCCTATCTTCTATGTATCTATGTATCTATAAAGTTAGAGCCCCCTCTGGTGGTGCAGTGGGTAAGTTGCAGTATTACCAACACTGGAACAGCAGGAGGCCATTCAGCCCCTCCAGCCTGTTCTGCTATTCATTTAGATCATGGCTGATCTGCACCTCAACTCCATTCACCTGCCTTTGCTCCATATCGCTTGATACCCTTACCCAACAAAAATCTATTGATCTCGGTTTTGAAATTTTCAATTGATCCCCAGCCTCAACAGCTTTTTGCGGAGAGAGTTCCAGATTTCCACCACCCTTTGTGTGAAGTGCTTCCTGACATCACCTCTGAACGGCCTGGCTCTAATTTTAAGGTTATGCTCCCTTGTTCTGGACTCCCCCCACCAGAGGAAATAGTTTCTCTTTATCTGCCCTAATCCTTTTACCATTTTACATCATATCGATCAGATCACCCCTCAATATTCTAAACTCCAGGGAATACAAGCCCAGTCTGTGCAGCCTGTCCTCATAATTTAACCCTTTTAGCCCTGGGATCATTCAGGTTAATGCTCCACTGCACCCCTCCATGGCCAATATATCCTTCCTGAGGTGCGGGGCCCAGAACGGAACACAGTGACTCCAGTTTGGATGTTCCTCTCGCACTCCCCTCTGTCTTGTACTGATGCAGCTGGAACCTCACCCATGAACCCCGCCCACATTCACTGCCTCACTTCGACAGTCCCATGTGTTAGGGCAGCCGTGGCTCAGTGGGCAGCACCCTCGCCTCTGAGTCAGAAGGTTGTGGGTCCGAAGTCCCACTCCAGGGACTTGAGCACAAAAATCTAGGGCTGACACTCCCAGTGCAGTGCCGAGGGAGCGCTGCACTGTCAGAGGTGCCGTTTTTCGGAAGAGACGTTAAACCGAGGCCGTGTCTGCCCCCTCAGGTGGACGTAAAAGATCCCACGGCACTATTTTGAAGAAGAGCAGGGGGAGTTCTCCCCGGTGTCCTGGGGCCAATATTTATCCCTCAGTCAACATCATTAAAACAGATTATCTGGCCATTATCACATTGCTGTTTGTGGGAGCTTGCTGTGCGGCAATTGGCTGCCGCGTTTCCTACATTACACCGGTGACTACACTTCAAAAAGTACTTCACTGGCTGTAAAGCGCTTTGGGACGTCCTGAGGTTGTGAAAGGTGCTATAGAAATGTAAGTCTTTCTGTAAATAAAAGATAAGAAGAAACATTTTTGTTTTGGAGATTATTTTTTATTAAAGGAGCAACTTTCCAAGGCACATGTGAAAATCTGTTGAAGTCTCGCGGCGATTGTGCTTTCAGAGCAGGAGTGATCGGAGCGACAATTAACAAGTGCGTAACTTACAGCACGCACAATAGGAGCATCTTAAAGGGACCGCACTCTGGGTATGCAGAACTGGGCCCTTTACCCAGCCATTCAAACAGTCCCACCTGCCGGCATGCGCGGGCTAAGCATTGCTTGCGCTCACTGTGTGAGGTAACATAGTAAGTCTGTTTCTGAGCATTTCCTCTGCTTAATATCTCTGGCAAACCCGTAAAGACGAACACGACCACTTTAAGCTGGGTGGACGTAGAGAAGATGTTTCCACTTGTGGGGGGGGGTGGGGGGGTTCAAAACTAGGAGCCATCAATATAAGATAGTCACTAATAAATCCAATGGGGAATTCAGGAGAAACTTCTTCACTCAGAGAGTGGTGAGAATGTGGAACTCGCTACCACAGGGAGTGGTTGAGGTGAATAGTATAGATGCATTTAAGGGGAGGCTGGATAAACACAAGAGGGAGAAAGGAATAGAAGGATATACTGATGGGGTGAGATGAAGAGGGGTGGGAGGAGGTTCGTGTGGAGCATAAACACCGGCACAGACCAGTTGGGCCGAATGGCCTGTTTCTGTGCTGTACACTCGATGTAAAGATGTCATCGTGCAAGAGGAATTTCTACCGACCGGGAATGTTACATTGACAAAGCTCAGTGGGAGGATTCTCCTCTGGATTAAGGCAGGCCGTGTCAAAGGCAAAATTCCTTCCTTGCCAAATCAGCGCCGCGACCTTGCGCCATCTTGAATTCTCCCAGCTTGTTGGCCATGGGGGTGGGTGCGGCCGCGAAGCAAACGGCGCGGGTCGATCTAGGAGTGCAGGAGAAGTGACCCAGAGAGGGCCATCGCTGAAGCTGCGGAATCCATCAGGAGGTGGGTCAGACTGACAAATCGGCAGCTGACTTAAGTCACGGAGACCCGGCTTCCAGTGCGTTACGTGCTGGGAGCCTTGCGCTGGTTGAACGACATGAGGCTGTACATTAGGTAAGTGTCTGCAGCGTAAAGGGCAACCGCTACGAACCCAAAGACCTGGAGATGAGACAGAAGACAGTTAGCATTCACAGGGAAGAGCTCAACTCTCATTCAGACACCTTGCTGACAAAAGGCCATCGACTGAAACGTTAACTCTGTTTCTCGCTCCACAGATGCTGCCTGACCTGCTGAGTGTTTCCAGCACTTTCTGTTTTTATTTCAGATTTCCTGCATCTGCTGTATTTTGCTTTTGTCCTTGAAAAATATTGTCTTATTTCATGAGAACAAAGCAGATTGCGGGGCGACACGATAGAAGCGTTTAAAATTATGACAGTTTAGGACAGGGTGGATAGAAGCAAACTGTTTTCACTAGTTCAGGGTTCAAGAACGAGGGGCCATCGATACGAGATTAAATGGAAGAGAATAGAACAATGAACAGGAGGAACTCCCTCACACACAGAGAGAGTTGTGAGGCTGTGGGATTCACTCCCAGGGTTAGCGGTCAAGGCAGAAACTGTCAACATTCAAGATGAGCTTGGAGAGGGGGGGGATTGAAGGAAAATGTGTTGAAGGGATACGGGAAACAGGGCGGGGTAAATGTGATTGGGACTCTTTGCTCGCATGGAGGGTAAATGCCAACACGGACTCGATCGGCCGAATGGCCCTGTTTCCACGTTGTAACTTCTGTAGCTCCCTCGATGCATTAATGCACTGACTGACCGGTGCATTCCTGGGCCACACAGACCAGGTGGGTTCCAGACTCGGTCTAGGTGAGGCATTAGCCTATCGCAGTAGAGGGGAGCTGCAGTTGGTCTCGGGACCTTTGGCTTAGGGAGAAGGGACACTCAGCCTGGTTGCTGCTCTCGCTGGCAAGTGTGGGGGACTTCGAGTGAAGACAGTATCAGGATTGGTTGTGATGCCTTCCGGTGGTTGAATATCGCCCCCCCCCCACCCTGCTCTTGCACATGAACTCTTTGGGGAGTTTGAGGGTGGGCCTGGGGTTCTGTACCCCAATATGAGTCCGCACCTTCAAGATCTGGCTCGACTGTGAAGACTGACACCGGGTAGGGTAGGCATTAGGACCATGTAACCCCCCGCAATTTCACAGGGGACTGAGCTTTTTTTTATTCATTCATGTGATGTGGAATTCACTGGCAAGGCCAGCATTTATTGCCCATCCCTAATTGCCCTTGAGGAGCTGGTGGCGAGCCGCCGCCTTGACAACTGAGTGGCTTGTTAGTCTGTAGGTTTGGAGTCACATGTAGGCCTGGAGTCACATGTGGGCCAGACCGGGTAAGGACGGCAGATTTCCTTCCCGAAAAGGATATTAGTGAACCAGATGGGTTTTTAACGACAATCCGGGACTTATCATTGCTGATACTAGCTTTTTATTCCACAATTTAAATTCCCCAGCTGCCGTGGTGGCATTTGAACTCATGTCTCCGGATCATCCATCGCCTTAAACATCCACTCCCTCCACCACCGGCGTACCGTGGCTGCAGTGTGCACCATCTACAAGATGCACTGCAGCAACTCGCCAAGGCTTCTTCGACAGCACCTCCCAAACCCGTCACCTCTTCCACCTAGAAGGACAAGGGCAGCAGGCGCGTGGGAACACCACCACCTCCAAGTTCCCCTCCAAGTCACACACCATCCTGACTTGGAAGTATATCGCCGTTTCTTCATCGTCACTGGGTCAAAATCCTAGAAACCCCTCCCTAACAGCACTGTGGGAGTACCTTCACCACACGGACTGCAGCGGTTCAAGTAGGTGGCTCACCACCACCTTCTCAAGGGCAGTTAGGGATGGGCAATAAATGCTGGCCTTGCCAGCGATGCCCACATCCTGAGAACGAATTCCATGATCAACATCAACGCATATTCTGAGCCCGGTCTCATCAGGCACCAGTCATACACCCATTCTCTTGAGGTCATTTGATTGTTCATTACTTACCGACCCTGTTATGATCCCAGCAGTTACCTTGCCAGCCACAGCACTAATACAGACAACCAGCAGGAGCAAAGCCGCAAACACAGAATTTACAGAATCCTGGAAAAAATTAAACTTTCAGTTAATATTTTCTTTTTCATCCCCTTAAGGTGAGGGATGTCATTGCTGGGGAATAGACCCCATTCCCCTACCAGGCACCAATTATCAGCATCTGTATTCCCAGGGCAGGTACAGCACGGGTTAGATTCAGAGTAAAGCTCCCTCTACACTGTCCCATCAAACACTCCCAGGGCAGGTACAGCACGGGTTAGATTCAGAGTAAAGCTCCCTCTACACTGTCCCATCAAACACTCCCAGGGCAGGTACAGCACGGGTTAGATTCAGAGTAAAGCTCCCTCTACACTGTCCCATCAAACACTCCCAGGGCAGGTACAGCACGGGTTAGATTCAGAGTAAAGCTTCCTCTACACTGTCCCATCAAACACTCCCAGGGCAGGTACAGCACGGGCTAGATACAGAGTAAAGCTCCCTCTACACTGTCCCATAAAACACTCCCAGGGCATGTACAGCATGGGGTAGATACAGAGAAAAGCTCCCTCTACACTGTCCCATCAAACACTCCCAGGGCAGGTACAGCACGGGTTAGATTCAGAGTAAAGCTCCCTCTACACTGTCCCATCAAACACTCCCAGGGCAGGTACAGCACGGGTTAGATACAGAGTAAAGCTCCCTCTACACTGTCCCATCAAACACTCCCAGGGCAGGTACAGCACGGGTTAGATACAGAGTAAAGCTCCCTCTACACTGTCCCATCAAACACTCCCAGGGCAGGTACAGCACGGGTTAGATATAGAGTAAAGCTCCCTCTACACTGTCCCATCAAACACTCCCAGGGCAGGTACAGCACGGGTTAGATACAGAGTAAAGCTCCCTCTACACTGTCCCATCAAACACTCCCAGGGCAGGTACAGCACGGGTTAGATACAGAGTAAAGCTCCCTCTACACTGTCCCATCAAACACTCCCAGGGCAGGTACAGCACAGGTTAGATACAGAGTAAAGCTCCCTCTACACTGTCCCATCAAACACTCCCAGGGCAGGTACAGCACAGGTTAGATACAGAGTAAAGCTCCCTCTACACTGTCCCATCAAACACTCCCAGGGCAGGTACAGCACAGGTTAGATTCAAAGTAAAGCTTTCTCTACACTGTCCCATCAAACACTCCCAGGGCAGGTACAGCACGGGCTAAATACAGAGTAAAGCTCCCTCTACACTGTCCCATCAAACACTCCCAGGGCAGGTACAGCACAGGTTAGATTCAAAGTAAAGCTTCCTCTACACTGTCCCATCAAACACTCCCAGGGCAGGTACAGCAGAGATAAACCACAATGAAGTTCACTGGTCTTGCACCTTTCAGTTTTCCAAACTACTGGGTCCTCCTAACGGCCGTGCCACCTTTTGATCAGGTCTGACCCAGCTTGTAATATTAACTTGCAATTGATTGTACTTACCATCAGTGGCCAGAACAAAAGGGTTATTTTTGAGTCGAGCTTGAGTAGATACAAGAGGTAGAAGGCCAGCGTGATGAACACCTCCATGAGCGGAACGGCTATGAAAACCCCCGAGGAGGAGGAAGCGGCAAAGGAAACAAAAGCTACGAAAGCTACAACCTGCAGACAGGTGGAAAGGACACACGTTATTCACTCAGTAAAGGGAATTCTACCTATTATTTGTAGAACCCGCTAGCCTTTTTATGTTCAATTTTCTTCCTTCCTCTCCTGAACAGGTCAACTATTATTCCGCAGATAATGAAGCAGTCCGTGCCCACATGCAGCAAGTCCTGGACAACTTCCAGGCTTGAGCTGGTGAGTGGCAGGTAACATTCGTGCCCCACAAGTGCCAGGTAATGACTATCTCCAACAAGCGGGAGTCTAACCACCGCCCCTAGACATTCAACAACATTACCATCACCGAATCCCCCACCATCAACATCCTGGGGGTCATCATTGACCAGAAACTTAACTGGACCAGCCACATAAATACTGTGGCAACAAGAGCAGGTCAGAGGCTGGGTATTCTGTGGCGAGTGACTCACCTCCTGACTCCCCAAAGCCTCTCCACCATCTACAAGGCACACGTAAGGAGTGTGCTGGAATACTCTCCACTTGCCTGGATGAGTGCAGCTCCAATAACACTCAAGAGAGACAGCAACTCAATTAACTCGTCATCGCTGGGTCAAAATCCTGGCACTCCCTCCCTAACAGCGCTGTGGGAGCAGCTTCACCACACGGGCTGCAGCGGTTCAAGCAGGCGGTTCACCACCACCTTCTCAAGGCCGATTAGGGATGGGCAGTAAATGCTGGCCTTGCCAGCGACGCCTACATCCTGAGAATTAATAAATAGAAAGAGAATTCTGCACCAACCGAGGTCAAGGGTCAGAGCTGAAACCTGAGACCTCCTGGTAGGTGACATGTGTGTAATGCCGATGCCCCTTTGACCCAGTCCCACCGCATGTGACCCTGTTAGAACACTAACCCATCGGGGGAGGGGGGCCCAGACACACACACACACATTCCTCATGAAGAGAATCACCCGTTTAATTGTTGCTGTGTATAAACTTTCTCCCCTCTCTTACCATTTCTGCAATCTTCAGCACACTCCGCTTGGAGTGCAGAAACAAGGAATTGACCTCCATTGCTAGGTCTTATTTGTTACCCAGAGGAAGCTAGTTCTTTTCTGGTCGGAGCTGTGCAGGGTTTCTCTTTCGTTTTTCTGGAGCTGCAGGATTTCCTGTTCGTTTAACTTCCTTCATTCCTTCCCTGACTGCCTCGACTCAGCCTGTGATTTCAACAGTCGATCTCTCTTTGATTGCATCTGATTGACGTGTCGATACCCTTGATGACTGACCAGGAGCCTGTCTAATCCTTGTGCACATGACATGGGGAGAAATGGGTGGAAATATTTTCACTGCTCCCGCCCCCCCCCCCGAGCGAGTCAAACCAAATTTATTTCATCGAGGTTTTTGCACAACTGAAATAAGCTGAGCAATGTGGAGAACAATTACCGTAATGCTCTGATTATAGTACGCAATGGTGTATAATGCACACCCCCTTTTTTTATTGGACAGGCAATTTTAAGAAACACGTCAAGACCACAGTAACCAAAGGACACAGATTTAAGATAATTGGGAAAAGAACCAAGGGGTTTGAATTTTTAAAAATATAATATTCAGGACTTTCCCTACCTATTCTGGTTCTTGTGACTGAAGCTAGCAGGTTTGTATAAATGGCCAACATAAATGGCATGTGCGAGGAACTGCAGTGAAAACATTGCATGGGCTCCTGTAAGCACCAAGGTGAGAGGGGAAGATTAGTCATTAATGCTCCACTCCACTCCCACTCTGACCTCTTACAGTGCTCCAACAAAGCTCAACGTAAGCTCACCTCCCGACTCCCCAAACCCTTTCCACCATCTACAAGGCACAAGTCAGGAGTGTGATGGAATACTCTCCACTTGCTTGGGTGAGTGCAGCTCCAACAACACTCAAGAAGCTCGCCACCATCCAGGACAAAGCAGCCCGTTTGATTGGCACCCCATCCACCACCTTAAACATTCACTCCCTCCACCACCGGCGTACCGTGGCTGCAGTGTGTACCATCTACAAGATGCACTGCAGCAACTCGCCAAGGCTTTTTCGACAGCACCTCCCAAACCCACGACCTCTTCCACCTAGAAGGACAAGGGCAGCAGGTGCATGAGAACACCACCACCTCCAAGTTCCCCTCCAAGTCACACATCATCCTGACTTAGAAGAACATCGCCGATCCTTCATCGTCGCTGGGTCAAAATCCTGGAACTCCCTCCCTAACAGCATTGTGGGAGCACCTTCACCACACGGACTGCAGCGGTTCAAGTAGGCGGCTCACCACCACCTTCTCAAGGGCAACTAGGGATGGGCAATAAATGCTGGCCTTGCCAGTGACGCCCACATCCCATAAACGAATAAAAAAAAATCCCCCCTGTAACTCTTGCCCAAATCCTTAAATCTGTGTCCCCTAGTCCTTGTACCATCAACTAGTGGGAACAGCCTATCCCCGTCTAGCCTATCCAAACCCGACATAATCTTGTACACCTCTATCAAATCTCCCCTCAACCTCCTTTGCTCGAATGAAAACAAATCCAGCTTCTCCAACCTGTCCTTGTAGTTAAGATCCCCCATCCCCGGAACCATTCTGGTAAATCTCCTCTGCACCCTCTCAAGGGCCTTCACATCCTTCCGAAAGTGAGGTGGCCAGAACTGGGTGGTCATATGAGGAGAGGTTGAGTAGATTGGGACTCTACTCATTGGAGTTCAGAAGAATGAGAGTGGTTATTGAAACATATAAGATTGTGAAGGGGCTTGATCGGGTGGATGTGGTGAGGATGTTCCCAATGATGGGTGAAACTAGAACTAGGGGGCATAATCTTAAAATAAGGGGCTGCTCTTTCAAAACTGAGATGAGGAGAAACTTCTTCACTCAGAGGGTGATAGGTTTGTGGAATTTGCTGTCCCAGAAAGCTGTGGAAGCTACATCATTAAATAAATTTAAAACATAAATAGATAGTTTCCTAGAAGTAAAGGGAATTAAGGGTGACGGGGAGCGGGCAGGAAATTGGACATGAGTCTAGGTTCGGAATGGTCATGGCCCTGTGGGTAGTGGAGTGGGCCCAGGGGCCGTGTAGCCTGGTTCTGCTCCTACTGTGTTCTAATTCTGTGTTAGATTTCAGGAGATGGTTTTATTCCTGTTCCTGGCTGGGGTGGAGATCGCCTTTACAGAAGGTAAGTACTGTAGAAAATATAGGGACAGAGTGATCTCCTGGAAGAATTTCGATCACCTAGATGGGTCGGAGAGGAATTTCCCAGATTTTTTTCTCCCAAATTGGCCATTGGGTCTTTTATCTGGTTTTTCGCCTCTCCCGGGATATCACATGGGTTCGGGTGGATGGAGAGTGATAGAAGATTTGAGGTTAGGATCAGATCAGCCATGATCTTATTGAATGGTGGAGCAGGCTCGAGGGGCCGATTGGCTGACTCCTGCTCCTATTTCTTATGTTCTTATGTTCTAAAGTTTAGCATAATTTCTCTACTTTTGTGCTCAATAGCTCTATTTATGAAGCCCAAGATCCTGTATGCTTTGCTAACCACTCTCTCGATATCGGGCTAGAGCTTCGGGTCCCCACGGGTGAGTACGCGCTGGGTACTCACGTGTAGGCCCAACGAAAGTGCCGGTTTCGTGCATGCACTGCGCATGCGCGGGAAACCAGAACTTCCGTTTCCTTAAAGGAAGGGGTTCACAGGTCGAACGCGTGCGCCGGAGAGGCAGCGCGTACGCCTGGAACTTCTGTTTTTTTTACAGGTTTCTCCGGGAGGGTAAGTCTCCAGCAGCTACGCTTCTAAAAAGCAGTCGCAAGGCCTGCTTCTAACAAGGTAAGTAGTGAATTAAGTAAAATTAAAACATTTATTCCACAGGTTTATTATTTTTAAATACTTTAAAGAAAGGTAAGTTTATTTTTAGCCCCGTTAGAAAGTGTAATTCATTTTTTCAAAAATTTAAATTATCGTTTAAAATAGTTATTTTATGTAATTTATATTTTATTTTAAAAATATGATTAAAAAAAAATGTATTTGAAGTTTTAGATATGTTTTGGGTCTTCCTGTCAAACCTATGAATGGAGATTCCCTGCTACCATTGGCTCTCCGTGGCCCACGGGGACGCTTCGAACTAACTGCGCCCCTGGGATACGCAAGCACTGCGCGCCGGCAGTTGGAGCAGGCCCAGGATCGGAATCCCACGCGGGCCCGCAGCACAACGGCCGGCGCGCTAGGTAAGTGCAGGTCGGGGGCTTGCACCCGCGGGAAGCCTCCGACACGAATTTCTGGGCCAATATGTCCTGCCACCTTCAGGGACCTAGACACATTAACTCCCAGGTCCCTCTGTCCCTGCAAACTGTGCCATTAATTGTATATTGAGGTAGATCAGCCATGATCTTACTAAATGGCGGAGCAGGTTGAATGGCCTGCACTCCTGCTCCAGTTTCTTATGTTATTTCCAGCATACACAGTATTTTGCTTTTGTTTAAGATTAGTCAGTGCCGCCCTCCTGTGGTGGAAATCATAATAATTTTTTTTTGCCGGCGGTGATTTATATCGAGGACACCTCCCCTTTAAAGGAAGGCGGGAGAAAGGATACTGTACAGGAAGTTACATTGTAGCCAGTTGAAACTCTTCCGAGTCGGAGGCGAATGCGGCCGCTGTCGGTTCACACACCCACCCTCCGGCTCTCTCTGTGTGTGTCTGTGGCCCCTCGGCAAGCTGCCATGTCGGTGTCTGTCTGGGGGTTCCTGGGGTTATCCGCCTGGTGCTGGAGTCACTTACAGAGGCTGCTGAAATTGAGCAGGGGCCGCTCCGCGGGTAGGCGCCTGGGGTCTTGTCAGTTACATTGTGGCAGCAACTCTGAATATTGTGACAAACCGAGACAGGGCTCGACCCAGTCAGCATCGATTTGTTTTCACAGAATCACAGAATCTACAGTGCAGATAGAGGCCATTTCGGCCCATCGAGCCTGCACCGACACATATCCCACCCTAACCCCATAACCCCATGTATTTAATCCCCTAACACTAAGGGTCAATTTATCATAGCCAAATCAACCTAACCTGCACATGAATTTGGACTGGTTCCCCCACCTCGAACTTTATACAACCGCTGTTTAATCATCGCTGGGAAATAATTTCGGCCTAATTCATTCCGCAGCGAGAGAGAGTTTTAAACATGTTTTTAAATTGAGAAACAGAGGCGAATTGGTTTAGTGGGTTGGGGTGATTGAAGACGTCCCTTCAGCTCCTTCGCACTGGGTTACCAATCGCCCCTCCGGGCACTTGGATTTCCAGGGCACCGTCAGTTATTCACAGTGCCCCGGCCTCCGCTCCCCCATCTCCGAACTGGCGCTCCCTGATTTCATTGTCACTGCTGTCATGTTTAATTGTACTGTGCCCACCTCTCGCGGCTCCTGTCTCTGTACTGCCCCCCCTTCACTGTGTTCCTGTCTGTACCCCTTCACTGTGTTCCTGTCTGTACCCCTTCACTGTGTTCCTGTCTGTACCCCTTCACTGTGTTCCTGTCTGTACCCATTCACTGTGTTCCTGTCTGTACCCTCTCAGTGTGTTCCTGTCTGTACCCTCTCAGTGTGTTCCTGTCTGTACCCTCTCACTGTGTTCCTGTCTGTACCCTCTCACTGTGTTCCTGTCTGTACCCTCTCACTGTGTTCCTGTCTGTACCCTCTCACTGTGTTCCTGTCTGTACCCTCTCACTGTGTTCCTGTCTGTACCCATTCACTGTGTTCCTGTCTTTACCCCTTCACTGTGTTCCTGTCTGTACCCCTTCACTGTGTTCCTGTCTGTACCCCTTCACTGTGTTCCTGTCTGTACCCCTTCACTGTGTTCCTGTCTGCACCCCTTCACTGTGTTCCTGTCTGTATCCTCTCACTGTGTTCCTGTCTGTACCCCTTCACTGTGTTCCTGTCTGTACTCCTTCACTGTGTTCCTGTCTGTACCCCTTCACTGTGTTCCTGTCTGTACCCTCTTACTGTGTTCCTGTCTGTACCCGCTCACTGTGTTTCTGTTACTCTCTGTACTGTGCCTCTTTCACTGTGTTCCTGCATTCTTCTAACAATGGACTTCCATCTTTTTCAGCTCGGCTCTTCAGCAGTGGTTCGAAGGAGGACAAGAAGCTGGTGGTATGTATAATGGAAACTGTTGAGTTGCACGGCAAATAATGGATACATGTGTATTGTATAAAAATGTAATGTAATGAAGCATACTTGTCTGTTGAAATATGTTACATGGCAGCATGTGATATATTCCAGTAAACGAGAATAGACTAGCAAGGGTTTGCTGTTTAATCCTGGGGTCTCGCTCTATTTTCCTGGATGTTGGGCAGGTTAGGGTGCATTCCAATTTGTAGGGGACACGAGGGCCACTTATGAGAATGGTCACTGATGCTGAACCCAAGAAGTGTTATATATAGCGTAAAAATCCTAAAAACATGACACCTGTGCTAGCAAGTTACTTTCTAGGGGTGAATGATATTGTCGGGTAACAAACAGGACTGAGTACTGTAATAAGCTCCCGTGAAACTGAAAGTATACAGAGCCCCAGCAATACAGAATTGGGGAAATGCCAAAGAAATTAGTAAAACTAAAATCACCAACTGCAGAGTCTGGAAGCTAACCTGTCAAATGATTGGTGTTGTCTCGGCTCAGTGGGTCGCTCGCTCACCTCCGGGTCAGACAGCTGTGGGTCCAAGTCTCACACCAGAGACTTGAGCACAAATAATCCAGGCTGGCGCTCCCAGCGCAGTGGCGAGGGACAAATAATCCAGGCTGGCGCTCCCAGCGCAGTGGCGAGGGACAAATAATCCAGGCTGGCGCTCCCAGTGCAGTGGCAAGGGAGAGACGCACTGTCGGAGGTTCAATCTTCCGGATGAGATGTTAATCTGAGTCTTTATCTTACTGGACTTTGCAAGACGGATGTAAAAGATCCCATGGTACCGTTTAAAGAAACATAGAAACATAGAAGATAGGAGCAGGAGTAGGCCATTCGGCCCCTCGAGCCTGCTCCGTCAACCAAATTCAGTACCCTGTCCCTACCTTCTCCCCATATCCCTTGATCCCTTTAGCCTTAAGAAATATATCCAACTCCTTCTTGAATATATTTAATGAACTGGCCTCCACCGCCCTCTGTGGTAGAGAATTCCACAGCTTCACCACTCTCTGGGTGAAGAAATTCCTCCTCATTTCAGTCCTAAATGGCTTACCCCTTATCCTTAGACTATGACCCCTGGTTCTGGACTCCCCGGCCATCAGAAACATCCTTCCTGCATCTAGTCTGTCCAGGCCTGACAGAATTTTATAAGTTTCAATGAGATCCCCTCTCAATCTTCTAAACTTGTGAGTATAAGCCCAATCGACACAGTCTCTCCTCATACGTCATTCCTGCCATCCCAGGTATCAGTCTGGTGATAGAAGAGCAGGGGAATTCTCCCTGGTGTCCTGGCTAACTTGCCTCCCTCAACCAACATCACCAAAACAGATTTTATAGATAGAATCCCAATGGACGAAACCCCTTCCCATTCACTCCTATTGCATAGAATCCCAATGGACCAAACCCCTTCCCATTCACTCCTATTGCATAGAATCCCAATGGACCAAACCCCTTCCCATTCACTCCTGTTGCATAGAATCCCAATGGACCAAACCCCTTCCCATTCACTCCTATTGCATAGAATCCCAATGGACCCAAACCCTGTCCCATTCACTCCTATTGCATAGAATCCCAATGGACCAAACCCCTTCCCATTCACTCCTATTGCATAGAATCCCAATGGACCAAACCCCTTCCCATTCACTCCTATTGCATAGAATCCCAATGGACCCAAACCCCGTCCCATTCACTCCTATTGCATAGAATCCCAATGGACCAAACCCCTTCCCATTCACTCCTATTGCATAGAATCCCAATGGACCAAACCCCTTCCCATTCACTCCTATTGCATAGAATCCCAATGGACCCAAACCCCTTCCCATTCACTCTCTGGTCATGTATCTCATTATCTGGTCATTATCACATTGCTGTTTGTGGGATCTTGCTGTGCGCAAATTGGCTGCCATGTTTCCCACATTACAACAGAGACTACACTTCAAAAAGTACTTCATTGGCTGTAAAGCGCTGTGGGACGTCCTGAGGTGGTGAAAGGCGCTCTATAAATGCAAGTTACTTTTTTGCTGTCTTTCTCTTCTCCTTTTGTTGAATTTAGGATTGCCGTGTGTTGTTAAGTCTGAATCTAGGCGGGATGGGTTGAGGGCAGGGTTCAGTAGGGGCTGGGATCAAGGCTCAAGTTCTGAGGCTTGCTCTGCGCTGCTGCTGAAGATTAATTGAAAACCTGAACGTCATTTCCCCCCCCCCCCCCAACCCCACCCCACCCCACCCCCGCGCATTGAGAAACTACAAAGAAATGGACTTTTATTTATTTTACAAAAACAGATGTTTGAACAATATCTTAATTTAAATGTCTGGAAAATGATGTGCAGCAGGCAAGACTGTAGCAAAGGATTAGGAAATGTTCCTCTTGGTACCTGCCCAAAAAACACACGTGCCTGGACCAGTACAGGCCAGGTGGAGGTTACAAGCTCATCGAGGTGAGGTTAGATGGTGCTGCACCAAGCACTTCCAGGTAAGATCAGGTTCAGGATAACCTCAAGAAGGTGCTTTAACTCCCATTTTTCCAAAGACCATCGTATTCCCACCCAGTGTGATATTCTTCCACTTCCCACAACGTGTGACCTCTCTGAGTGAGGTAGGCAATTATGTGCACATGTCTTTGAGGCCCATGCCCAATAAGAACTGTGTTGAACATAAGTATAAGAGCAGGAGTCGACCACACGGCCCCTCGAGCCTGCTCCGCCATTCAGTAAGATCATGGCTGATCTTCGACCTCAACTCCACTTTCCCGCCCGATCCCCATATCCCTTGATTCCCTTAATATCCAAAAATCTATCGATCTCTGCCTTGAATATACTCAACGACTGAGCATCCTCAGCCCTCTGGGGTAGAGAATTCCAAAGATTCACCGCCCTCTGAGTGAAGAAATTTCTCTCTCTCTCTCTCTCAACAACAACCTCTTTTATTTATATAGCGCCTTTAATGTAGTAAAACGTCCCAAAGCGTTTCACAGGAGTGGTATAAAACATAATTTGACACATGAAAAATTAGGGCAGGTGACCAAAAGCTTGGTCAAAGAGGTAGATTTTAAGGAGTATCTTAAAAGGAGGAAAGAGAGGCAAAGAGGTTTAGGGAGGGAATTCCAGAGCTGAGGGCCCAGGCAGCTGAAGGCACGGCCACCAATGGTTGAGCGATTAAAATCGGGGGTGCTCAAGAGGCCAGAATTAGAGGAGCGCAGAGATCTTGGGGATAGGGAGGGGCGAGGCCATGGAAGGATTTGAAAACGAGGATGAACATTTTAAAATCGAGGCGTTGTTTCACCAGGAGCCAATGTAGGTCAGCGAGCACAGGGGGGGTGATGGGTGAACGGGACTTGGTGCGAGTTAGGACACGGGGAGCCGAGTTTTGGATGATCTCAAGTTTACGTGGGGTAGAACGTGGGAGGCCAGCCAGGAGTGCGTTGGAACAGTCAAGTCTAGAGTTAATAAAGGCCTGAATGAGGGTTTCAGCAGAGGATGAGCTGAGGCGGTCCTAAATGGCCGACCCCTTATCCTGAGTCTCCCAAACTCCTCTTGGATTTCAACTCTATTAACTACAGAGGAACTGACTGACCTTTGAGGAAGGAAACCAAATTGTGTTCTGCTCTTGTATTTCATTTCAGATCTGCATCGAAGGGAATATTGCGAGTGGAAAGACAACATGCCTGGAGTATTTTTCAAAATCCAGTAATATTGAGGTAAATCCTGTTTTTAAATTTGTTCTCTGGATGTGGGTGTCGCTGGCAAGGCTGCCATTTATTGCTCATCACTCGTTGCCCTGAGAAGGTGGTGGTGGGTCGTCTTCTTGAACCGCTGCAGTCCGTGTGGTTATTCTTGGAATGGTTTGATACAGCTCAGTGCCTTGCTAGGCTGTTTATTCTTATGAAACATGGAAGATAGGAGCAGGAGTAGGCCATTCGGCCCCTCGAGCCTGCTCCGCCATTCAATGAGATCATGGCTGATCATCCAAATTCAGTACCCTGTCCCTGCTTTCTCCCCATATCCCTTGATCCCTTTAGCCGTAAGAAATATATCTAACTCCTTCTTGAATACATTTAATGAATTGGCCTCAACTGCCTTCTGTGGTAGAGAATTCCACAGGTTCACCACTCTCTGGGTGAAGAAATTCCTCCTCATTTCTGTCCTAAATGGCTTACCCCTTATCCTTAGACTGTGACCCCTGGTTCTGGACTCCCCCGCCATCGGGAACATCCTTCCTGCATCTAGTCTGTCTAGTCCTGTTAGAATTTTATAAGTTTCAATGAGATCCCCTCTCATTCTTCTAAACTCTAGCGAATACAAGCCCAATCGACCCAATCTCTCCTCATACGTCATTCCTGCCATCCCAGGTATCAGTCTGGTGAATCTTCGCTGCACTCCCTCCATGGCAAGAACATCCTTCCTCAGATAAGGCGAACAAAACTGCACACAATACTCAAGGTGTGGTCTCACCAAGGCCCTGTACAACTGCAGCAAGACATCCTTGCTCCTGTACTCGAATCCTCTCGCTATGAAGGCCAACATAACATTTGTCTTTTTAACCGCCTGCTGCACCTGCATGCTTACCTTCAGTGACTGGTGCACAAGGACACCCAGGTCTCATTGCACTTCCCCTTTTCCCAATCTATTGCCGTTCAGATAATAATCTGTCTTCCTGTTTTTGCCACCAAAGTGGATAACCTCGCATTAATCCACATTATACTGCATCTGCCATGCATCTGCCCAATCACCCAACCTGTCCAAATCAGACTGGAGTTTCTCTGCATCCTCCTCACAGCACACACGCCCACCCAGCTTTGTGTCGTCTGCAAGCTTGGAGATATTACATCTAATACCCTCGTCTTGATCATTAATATATATTGTGAATAACTGGGGTCCTAGCACCGATCCCTGCGGTACCCCACTAGTCACTGCCTGCCACTCGGAAAAAGACCCGTTTATTCCAACTCTTTGCTTCCTGTCTGCCAACCAGTTCTCTATCCAAGTCACAACAGAAAATGCTGGAAAAACTCAGCAGGCCAGGCAACATCCGTGGAGAGAAATTAGAGTCAACGTTTCGGGTCGAAACCCTTTTTCAAAACTGGAAAGGAAATGAAATAGATCGAAGGCAGGGCTGTGATAGAACAAAAAAAGTAGAGACATTAAGAGGTATTCAAAACCAGACGAGATGGTGATAGGACAGTGGAGACAAAAGACGTCTCAGATTAGGTGTGAAGTGTTCTGGCAGAATGAGAGACAGCTGCCATGTGGGAGAGAGAAAAAAAAGGAGCGGGGGGGAAGGGAAAACCCAAACAAAGGGGTGGGAAAAAAATATAAGTAAAAATGTAATAGGGGCCGAGGTTATGATCTGAAATTGTTGAACTCGATATTGAGTCCGGAAGGCTGCAAAGAGGCCATTTCCGCCACCTCCAGGGTGATCCCACCACCAAACGCATCTTCCCCTCACCTCCCCTTTTCAGTATTCCGTAGGGACTGCTCCCTCCGAGACACCCTAGTCCACTCCTCTATCACCCCCAGCACCCCTTCCCCTTTGCCCGGCACCTTCCCGTGCAAGCGCAGGAGATGCAACACCTGCTCTTTTACCTCCCCCCTTCCCACTGTCCAGGGCCCCAAACACCCCTTCCAGGTGAAACAGCGATTTACTTGTACTTCTCGCAATCTAGTATACTGTATTCGCAGCTCGTGATGCGGTCTCCTCTACATTGGGGAGACCAAACGCAGATTGGGTGACCGCTTTGCGGAACACCTCCGTTCAGTCCATAAGGGTGACCCCGAGCTTCCGGTGGCCTGTCACTTTAATTCACCGCTCCATTCCCACTCAGACCTCACTGTCCTCGGCCTCTTGCATTGTTCCACGGAAGCTCAGCGTAAGCTCGAGGAACAAAACCTCATCTTCCGATTAGGCACTTTACAGCCTTCCGGACTCAATATCGAGTTCAACAATTTCAGATCATAACCTCAGCCCCTATCACATATATATATATTTTATCAACACTTTTGTTCTGTCCTTCTCCCCCACATGGCAGCTGTCTTTCATTCTGCCAGTGCAATTTACACTTCATCTCGAGCCATCCTTTGTCTCTTAACCTGCCCCATTACCATCTCCTCTCGCCTTGAATATCTCTTAATGTCTCTGAACCTCTCCTGCCTTCTATCCTATCACAGACCTTCCCTTTTGTTCGTTCATCCCCTCCCCCCTTTCCCAGCCTCTTCACTTGCTTAAAAATCTGTTCCATTTCCTGTTTTTTTTCCAGTTCTGACGAAAGGTCATCGACCTGAAACGTTAACTCTGTTTCTCTCTCCACAGATGCTGCCTGACCTGCTGAGTTTCTCCAGCATTTTCTGTTTTTATTTGCGAACAAGGGACTCGGTTGATGTGAACCCAATGAATCTGATTAGATCTGGCCTGTCCCAACAAGCAAAAGTTCAGATCTAAAAATAATCAGTCCACAAACTTGCTGAGCCTGATGAGCAAGTTTTTAAATTTTTCTAGATACAGAGAAAGTATTCCCTCTGGTGGGGGGAATCCAGAACAGTGAGGCATAACCTTAAGATTAGAACCAGGCCGTTCAGGAATGAAATCAGGAAGCACTTTTTCATTCACATGGGAAATCTGGAGTCTGGAATTCTCTCCCTTAACTAAATAGATGCAGGGGGTCAATGGGAGTTTTCAAGACTGAGAACAATAGATTTTTGTTGGGTTTAGGGTATCGGAGGATACGGAGCAAAGGAGGGTAAATAGAGTTGAGGTGCAGATCAGCCATGATCTGATAGAATGGCGGAGCAGGCTCGAGGGGCTGAATGGCCCCCCTCCTGTTCCTGTGTCCTACCAGTAGAAGATGTCTACAGGAGATGTACCATTGTTTTTTATTCTGTTGTCGGGCTGTTGATGACACTAGTTGCACTGAGCCAATCAGTGTGGGAATGGAGCACAAGGTAGGGCAGAACCAGGCAGAGTTGCCGCCAGTGTTTCCCCCCCCCCCCCCTCCAATTTATTTTTGGGTGCGCGGCCCATTCACAGCATTGGAAAAGTCTGTCCCGGGCTGTGCGGGGACGGCAGAGAGCTCCGCAGCCACGCAGCTTAGCGGGGACGTTCGTTGTCACCCCTGAAGGGCATCGGTGATCCAGTTGGGTTTTTACAACATCGGGCAGAATTAGGAAATAGAGGCCCTGGAGGAGGTGCAAAAAAAAAAAAAGATCCACAAGCACGATACCAGAAGTGAGAGGTTATAACTATCAGGAAAGGTTGAACAGGCTGGGGCTCTTTTCTCTAGAAAAGAGAAGGCTGCGGTGTATTTAAAATTGTGACAGGGTTTGATAGGGTATTCCAATTGTGATGAAGACCAAAAATAGGGGCTGACATGAATCAGTCATTCATGAAAGAAAGACTTATGAAATAATACTGAGCGGCCTGCGGGTGGCGCTGTCCAGGGAGAGTATAAATACTCGGGCACGGGCCCAGCTTGCGCAGGACATTCTTAACAGGAACTAGTGAAGGACACAACTAGACCTCCATGTTGTAAAATAGTTGATTAAAGCTTTGTTTAATGCTTAGATCAAGTGCCTAGTAGTTTTCTTATGTCAGGGGCCATGAATATAAGCTAGTCACTAATAAATCCAATAAGGATTTCAGGAGAAAATGATTTGTGGAACTCTCAACCACATGGAGTGGTTGGGGTGAATGGCATAGATGCCTTTAAGGGGACGATAGATAAGTACACGAGGGAGAATGGTTCCGCTGATAGGGTTTGATGAAGAGGGGTGGGAGGAGGCTCGTGTGGAGCCTAAACACCGGCACGGACCAGTTGGGCCGAGTAGCCTGTTTCTGTACATTCTATGATCACAAATTCACCTAAATTTGAACTCTGGGTGGGGGGGGTCTCTGGGTTGCTCGTCCAGTACCATAACCCTTATGCTTTCACATCCCTTTGGTTAATCAGAGTCTCAGCTAGAAAAGACATGTTTGGCGAGTCCCTCCTTTCTTGGTGTGGTTTCATGGCCGCCGCTACCTTAAGTTGCTGCTTTATCGCGTGTGAGCTTAGGCTATTTCTTCACTCACGTCGAATGACGGAGCAGACTCGAGGGGCTGAATGGCCGATTCCTGCCCCTAATTCTTATGTTCTTATCTTGCGGCAGGCCTTGATGGAGCCAGTCTCAAAGTGGAGGAATATCTGGAACCACAACCTACTGGTAAGAACAAGGACTTTTATTTCAATGGCGTGTGCACAGGGATGTTTCCGTGGGCTTATGGGAAGTGGGAGGAGGAGCAGGAGCAGGAAAGGGGGAGAAATGAGCAATGGGGGTGAGCTCACGGTCAGAGTGAACGGTTCTCGACGGTAAGACGTGATGAGGGAAGGGGTCCCAGTGGATGGGGTGGGAGCAAAGTGGTTGAGGGAACGACTGCTGATGTGGGAACTCGGAGTAGGCGAGTGTCCGAGGAACACAGCCTGCGTGCAGGGACGTACGACTGGAGCGATGGTGAGTTAAGATGGGGCGAGACCACGGAATGATTTGAAGGTGAGGAGGAGAATATTAAAGTCAGGATGTACTGCAGCAACTCGCCAAGGCTTCTTCGGCAGCACCTCCCAAACCCACGACCTCTTTCACCTAGAAGGACAAGGGCAGCAGGCGCAGGGGAACACCATCACCTCCAAGTTCCCTTCCAAGTCACACACCATCCTGACTTGGACATGTATCGCCGATCCTTCATCGTCGTTGGGTCAAAATCCTGGAACTCCCTCCCTAACAGCACTGCGGGAGTACCTTCACCACACGGACTGCAGCGGTTCAAGAAGGCGGCTCACCACCACCTTCTCAAGGGGCAATTAGGGATGGGCAATAAATGCCGGCCTTGCCAGTGACGCCCACATCCCAAGAACGAATACATTAAAAAAAAAAAATCATGTTGGTAGTACAGGAAACTCTTTGGTATCCGGCACCGACGGGACCGGCGTGTTGCCGGTTGATTAAAAATTCCGGATGACAGAGAGGGTTATCTACCGAGGCTATTTTTAACAAACAAAAATAAAAAAATCAAGAAATGTGCAGTATACAGTAATTGGGTACTCACCTACAGAATGTTGTGTTAAATGGATGGTGGAAGATGCTTGATTAAGTACAGTACTGCCAGTTGAGGGTAATCCATAACTCTTTAATTACTTAACAGTAAAACAAAACTTATACAGTAAATGACTGTATACAGTACTGTAGTTGACTGTACACTTATTCCAAGTCAGCTGGTTCATCAGGAATATCCATGTCAGCTGGGTCATCAGGATCATGCACTTCAACAAATGCATGGGGAGCGACTACCGGCAGCGCAGGAGACGCACAGAAAAATGGCGATCGGAAGAGACTACCGGCAGCGCGGGAGAGTCCAACTCCTGTTATTGAGGTGTTCGGACTTCCGACAGCGCCAAGAAGCCGAGTAGTGGCAGTTTGGAGAACTACCCCCACTGACTAACTCGGCCACGGCGGGAGACTCGGACTCGGCAACATTGCCGGTTATTGAGGTGTTGTTTTCGGAGTGAGAATTTTGCCGGTTAATAGAGAATTCCGGATATTTAGGTGCCGTTTAAACGAGAGTTTCCTGTAGATTGGTATCAGAGCTTGACGAAATGGGGACGCCGGAGGATGGGGTAAGGGGGGGCGTAGGGAGAGTGTGGTTGAGGACATGGGCTGCAACGTTTAGGAGGAGTTGTGGTTTGTGGAGCCAGAGGCCAGCAAGTCGAGCAATCGAGCCTCAAGCAAAGAAAGGTGTGGCTAAGGGTTTTGGCAGCAGGGGGGGAAAGGGGTAGGCCAGAAGTGGGCCATAGCACAGGGATGATTCAAAAGGGTCTTGGTGTTGGGTGGGATTTGGGGTTGAGCAGGACCCCGAGGTCCCAAACACCTAGGCTTAGCCTGAGTGGGGAGCTGGAGAGATTGTTGGAGCTATGGCTGGCGATGAGCTTGTGTTTGAAGGGACTGAAGACATTGACTTCAGTTTTGATGACCTCAGGAAGGATGGTTGCCACCCTTGCCTACGTAACAGTTGCTACACTTCCAAGAGTAATTCTGATGGTGAAGCTCTTTGAGATGATTCTATATCAATAGAATAGAGTGGAGAGACTAGAGAAGCTGGGCTTGTTCTCCGTAGAGCAGAGAAACTGAGATTTAATAGAGGTGTTCAAAATTATGAGGGAGTTTTCGACAGGGTAAACAAGGAGAAACTGTTTCTATTGACAGGAGGGTCAGTAACCAGAGGACAGAGATGTAAGATAATTAGCAAAAGAACAAAGGTTCTTGAATTTTTGTAATTAATTCTGGGGAAATGGGTGTCGTTGGTGAGGCTGGCATTTATTGCCCATCCCTAGTTGCCCTCGAGAAGGTGGTGAGCCGCCGCCTTGAAATGGTACAACCGAGTGTCTCGCTAGGTTGCTTGAGGGCAGTCCAGAGACAACCACATTGGCGAGGGAACTGGAGTCCACTTCTAGGCCCAGACCGGGTAAGGACGGCAAGTTTGCTTCCCTAAAGGACACGAGTGAACCAGTTCGGTTTTTACGACAAGCTGTCACTTTTACTGACACCCAGCTTGTTTTAAAACTGAATTCAAGCTGCCATGGTGGGATTTGAACTCGCGTTCTCTGGATTATTAGTCCAGTAACAGAACCACTGCAAAATCTATTCTATAGAAAAACAACTCGCCCCCATCCCAATTGCTCTCCCTTGCCCCCAGCCGTGGCACTGATTTTCTGGGGACAGTTCTGTTGGTGCTCGCAGCCTCGAGTGCCTCACCCAACTCGCCAATCGTCGTGCTCGAGCCCAGTCGGTGAGCGACGGAGGGCTATTCGACTGTGGGGGGGCGGACGAGCTCAGCCTTTTCCTCAGACCCCGTTTTCCAATCGGGAGCCCTGGTCAATGTTTCGCCTCCCACAAACCCACTACCGCTGCCACCTCTTGAGAACATCGAACCTCGAACGCAGCACAGACCAGCGATGCAAGTATATTGGCTCCATGAGCCATCGGGAGAGGCTTAGCTTCCAAGATTTGGGGAAATTTGGGGAATATCTATGAGGAAAGACTGGATAGGCTGGGTCTGTTTATATGAGAGGTTAGCCACTTTGGTGGCAAAAACAGGAGGACAGATTATTATCTGAATGGCAATAGATTGGGCGAAGGGGAAGTGCAACGAGACCTGGGTGTCCTTGTGCACCAGTCGCTGAAGGTAAGCATGCAGGTGCAGCAGGCGGTTAAGAAAGCCACTGGTATGTTGGCTTTCGTAGCGAGAGGATTCGAGTACAGGAACAAGGATGTCTTGCTGCAGTTGTACAGGGCCTTGGTGAGGCCACACCTTGACTATCGTGTGCAGTTTTGGTCACCTTATCTGAGGAAGGATGTTCTTGCCATGGAGGGAATGCAGTGAAGATTCACCAGGCTGATACTCGGGATGGCAGGAATGACGTATGAGGAGAGATTGGGTCGATTGGGCTTATACTCGCTGGAGTTTAGAAGAATGAGAGGGGATCTCATTGAAACTTATAAAATTCTAACAGGACTGGACAGACTAGATGCAGGAAGGATGTTCCTGATGGCGGGGGAGTCCAGAACCAGGGGTCACAGTCTAAAGATAAGGGGTAAGCCATTTAGGACAGAGATGAGGAGGAATTTCTTCACCCAGAGAGTGGTGAACCTGTGGAATTCTCTACCACAGAAGGCAGTTGAGGCCAATTCATTAAATATATTCAAGAAGGAGTTAGATATATTTCTTCAGGCTAAAGGGATAAACCACAGAAACATGGAAGATAGGAGCAGGAGTAGGCCATTCGGCCCCTCGAGCCTGCTCCGCCATTCAATGTGATCATGGCTGATCATCCAAATTCAGTACCCGGTCCCTGCTTTCTCCCCATACCCCTTGATCCCTTTAGCCGTAAGAAATATATCCAACTCCTTTCTTGAATATATTTAATGAATTGGCCTCAACTGCCTTCTGTGGTAGAAAATTCCACAGGTTCACCACTCTCTGGGTGAAGAAATTCCTCCTCATTTCTGTCCTAAATGGCATACCCTTTATCCTTAGACTGTGACCCCTGGTTCTGGACTCCCCGACCATCGGGAACATCCTTCCTGCATCTAGTCTGTCCAGTCCTGTCAGAATTTTATAAGTTTCAATGAGATCCCCTCTCATTCTTCTAAACTCCAGCGAGTACAAACCCAATCGTCCCAATCTCTCCTCCTACGTCATACCTGCCATCCCAGGTATCAGCCTGGTGAATCTTCGCTGAACTCCTTCCATGGCAAGAACATCCTTCCTCAGATAAGGCGACCAAAACTGCACACAATACTAAACATGTGGTCTCACCAAGGCCCTGTACAACTGCAGCAAGACATCCTTGTTCCTGTACTCAAAGGCTCTCGCTACAAAGGCCAACATACCATTTGCCTTCTTAACCACCTGCTGCACCTGCATGCTTACCTTCAGCGACTGGTGCACAAGGACACCCAGGTCTCGTTGCACTTCCCCTTTGCCCAATCTATTGCCATTCAGATAATAATCTACCTTCCTGTTTTTGCCACCAAAGTGGATAACCTCACATTTATCCACGTTATATTGCATCTGCCATGCTTCTGCCCAATCACCCAACCTGTCCAAATCATCCTGGAGTTTCTCGGCATCCTCCTCACAGCACACACGCACACCCAGCTTTGTGTCGTCTGCAAACTTGGAGATATTACATCTAGTTCCCTCGTCTAGATCATTAATATATATTGTGAATAGCTGGGGGCCAAGGACCGATCCCTGCGGTACCGCACTAGTCACTGTCTGCCACTCGGAAGAAGACCCGTTTATTCCAACTCTTTGCTTCCTGTCTGCCAACCAGTTTTCTATCCAAGTCAATACCTTGCCCCCAATCGCATGTGCCTTAACTTTACACGCTAACCTCTTATGCGGGACCTTATCGAAAGCCTTCTGAAAGTCCAAATATATCACATCCACTGGTTCTCCCTTATCTATTTTACCAGTTACATCCTCAAAAAATTCCAGTAGATTAGTCAAGCACGATCTATCTTTTGTAAATCCATGTTGACTTTGTCCGATCCTGTCACTGTTTTCCAAGTGGTCAGCTATTACATCCTTCATAATGGACTCTAGCATTTTTCCCACTACCAATGTCAGGATTACCGGTCTGTAATTCCCCGTTTTCTCCCTACCACCTTTTTTGTGTGGTAACATTAGCTACCCTCCAATCCATGGGTACTGTTCCAGAGTCTGTCGAGTTCTGGAAGATGACCAGCAATGCATCTACTATTTCTAGGGCCACTTCCTTAAGTACCCTAGGATGTAGATTATCAGGCCCTGGGGATTTATCGGCCTTCAGTCCCATCAATTTCCTTAACACCATTTCCTTACAAATACTGATTTCTTTCAGTTCCTCCCCTTCATCAGACCCTATGTTCCTCGACATCTCTGGGAGGTTATTTGTGTCCTCCTTTGTGAAGACAGAACCAAAATATGTATTTAATTGGTCTGCCATTTCTTTGTTACCCATTATAAATTCCCCTGATGCTGACTGCAAGGGACCTACGCTTGACTTCACCAATCTTTTTCTCTTCACATATCTATAAAAGCTTTTACAGTCAGTTTTTATGTTCCATTGCAAGCTTACTCTCATATTCTATTTTCCCCTTCTTAATTAATCCCTTTGTCCTCCTTTGTTGAATCCTAAACTGCTCCCAATCCTCAGGTTTACTGCTTTTTCTGGCCAATTTATATGTCCTCTCCTTGGATCTTATGCTATCCCTAATTTCCCTTGTTAGCCACGGTTGAGCCACCTTTTTTGTTTTATTTTTATGCCAATCTGGGATGAACAAATTCTGTAGTTCATCCATGCGGTCTTTGAATGTTTGCCATTGCCTATCCACCGTCAACCCTTTGAGTGACATTCCCCAATCAATCCTACCCAACTCGCGCCTCAGACCATCATAGTTTCCTTTATTTAAATTCAGGACCCTAGTCTCTGAGTCAACTACTTCATTCTCCATCTTAATGAAGAATTCGATCATATTATGATCGCTCCGACCCAAGGGGCCTCGTACAACAAGATTGCTAATTAATCCTTTCTCGTTACATAATACCCAGTCTAAGATGGCCTGATCTCTGGTTGGTTCCTTGACATATTAGTCCAGGAAACCATCCCGTAAACACTCCAGGAATTCCTCCTCCACAGTATTGTTACTAATTTGGTTAGCTCAATCTATATGTAGATTAAAGTCACCCATGATGACTGCTGTGTCCTTATTGCACGCTTCTCTAATTTCCCTTTTAATGCCATCCCCAACCTCCGCATTACTGTTTGGCGGTCTATATACCACTCCCACTAACGTTTTCTGCCCCTTGGTTTTTCTCAGTTCTACCCATACAGATTCCACATCATCAGAGCTAATATCCTTCCTTACAATTGTGTTAATCCCTTCTTTAACCAGCAATGCTACCCCACCTCCCTTTCCTTTTTGCCTATCTTTCCTGAATATTGAATACCCCTGGATGTTGAGTTCCCAGCCTTGGCCACCCTGGAGCAATGTTTCCGTAATCCCAATCAAATCATATTTGTTTACCTCTATTTGTGCAGCTAATTCATCCACCTTATTCCGAATGCTCCTTGCATTAAGACACAAAGTCTTCAGGCTTGTTTTTTTTAACACTCTTAGACCTATTAGAATTATTATTTACTGTGGCCATGTTTGATTTAAACCGTTGATTTCTCTGACTGCCACTTTTGGTTTTTCTCCTTCCTATCTTTTGCTTTTATCCTTGTTTCCCTTTCCTCTGTCCCCCTGTTCAGGTTCCCAAACCCCTGCCATTTTAGTTTAAACCCTCCCCCAGAGCACTAGCAAACACTCCCCCTAGGACATCGGTCCTGGCCCTGCCCAGGTGCAAACCGTCCGGTTTGAACTGGTCCCACCTCCCCCAGAACCGGTTCCAATGTCCCAGGAATTTGAATCCCTCCCCCTTGCACCATTCCTCTAGCCACGTATTCATCTGAAATATCCTTCTATTTCTACTCTGACTAGCACGTGGCACTGGTAGCAATCCTGAGATTACTACCTTTGAGGTCCTATTTTTAATTTACCTCCTAACTCCCTATATTCAGCTTTTAGCACCTCATCCCGTTTTTTAACTATATCGTTGGTACCTATATGCACCACGACAACTGGCTGTTCACCCTCCCCTTCCAAAATATTCTGCAGCCGCTCTGAGACATCCTTGACCCTTGCACCAGGGAGGCAACACACCATCCTGGAGTCTCGTTTGCGGCCGCAGAAACGCCTATCCCCCTTGCAATAGAATCCCCTATTACTATAGCTCTCCCGCTCTTTTTCCTCCCGTCCTGTGCAGCAGAGCCACCCTTGGTGCCAGGAAGTTGGCTGCTGTTGCCTTCCTCTGATAAGCCATCCCCCCATCAGTATCCAAAGCGGTATATCTGTTTGAGAGGGGGATGTCCACAGAGGACCCCTGCACTACCTGCTTGTGCCTACTAGTCTGTCTGTTGGTCACCCCTTCCCTTTCTGCCTGTCCAACCTTTGCCTGCGGTGTGACCAACTGCTCAAACGTGTTATCCACGAATTCCTCAGCATCGCGAATGGTCCAGTATGAATCCAATCGCAGCTCCAGCGCCGCAATGCGGTCTGCCAGTAGCTGCAGCTGGATACACTTCCCGCACACATGGTTGTCAGGGACACAGGAAGTGTCCCTGAGTTCCCACATAGCGCAGGAGGAGTATACCACGGGGCCGGGCTCTCCTGCCATGACTTACCCTTTAATTAATTGAAATTAAATTAAATCAAATCAATCCCACCAATTACACTACAGTTAAATGATATACTTAAGGGGCCTGGTTTAACAGTCCCCGCTACACCACAGAGACCGCAAAAATTATAAACCACAGAGTTAAAGTTTAAAAAGAGAGAAATACTCACCAACCAATCACTTACCTGTTTCCTGGTGATGTCACACTTTGATTACTTTTTACTTCCCTCCCTCTGAGCTCGGAGACTGGTACGCCTCTCGAGCCTCGCCGCCGCTTTTATTTACCTCCGGTGCTGCCTCGCTCCAGTCAGGTCCACTATGGGGCCTCTCGAGCCTCGCCGCCGCTTTTATTTACCTCCAGATCAAGGGATATGGGGAGAAAGCAGGAACAGGGTACTGAATTTGGATGATCAGCCATGATCGCATTAAATGGCGGAGCAGGCTCGAGGGGCCGAATGGCCTACTCCTGCTCCTATCTTCTATGTTTCTATGTTTTCCTTGGAACAGAGGTGTGGTAAACCACTGTTAACCTGTACATGCCTGTGTGGTAAACCACTGTTAACCCTGTACAAGTCCAGGCATGTCTCAGTCCCTGGCTCCACCCCTAAGCCCGGGTATAAAGGTGACTCACCACCCTTCCCCCGGGAGCTCTTAGGATGGATTCACTAGCAGAGGCATGCTCTAGTTCTTAGTCAATAAAAGCCTACTTCATATAAGTCCATTTCGTAGTCTTTGGTATTGTTGATAGCGCATCAATTTTATTGACTAATTTTCAACATGGAGCAAATCTTGAAGCCGGAACGTTTAGACGTGGATCCTCAAGCAGCAGAGGCAGCCAATAACTTTGAACACTGGCTGAGCTGTTTCGAAGCCTTCCTGGAGGCCTCCAGCACTACTGTCACTACAGATGATGCGAAACGGCTTGTCTTGAACTCACGGGTGAGCCACCGAGTCTACTCGATCATCCGAGATGCCACTACTTACGCGGCCGCCATCGCGACGCTAAAGGAACAATACGTGAGGCCTGTTAACGAGGTCTACGCCAGACACCTCCTGGCTACCCGAAAACAGCGCCCCGGGGAATCGGGCGCTGAATATTTACTGGCACTGAGAGTCCTCGGCCGGGACTGTAATTGCAAAGCGGTGACGGCCAAGGAATGCACGGAAGACCTGATCCGAGACGCCTACGTAGCCGGCATCAGGTCCAACTATACTCGGCAGAGGCTGCTGGAACAGAGGGGGCTCGACCTGCAGAAGACGGTGGCCCTCGCTAACTCGTTAGACGTGGCCCTCCAGAACATGGACGCCTACCTCCTTGACCGGATGGCCACGTGGATGCCACGGGAGCAGCCATCTTGGGACCCGGTAAGGCCACAAGCCGCTAGCAGCCCAACTACAGCTGCAATGACCAGAGGCCAGAAATGCTACTTCTGCGGCCAGGCCAAGCACCCCAGACAGCAATGCCCAGCAAAGGACGCGACCTGCTCCAAATGCGGCAAGAAAGGCCACTACGCGAGAGTGTGCAAGGCGAAATCGACCCCCAATTCCAGCAGCGCCGCGTGTGAACCGTACAGGCCGCCATTTTGGACCCCACCAACCACGTGTGAGCCGTGCGGGCCGCCATTTTGGACACCACCAGCTGAGGGGGAGCCGCCATCTTGGACACCATCTCGGGACCAGGCCCTCGGCGCGGGCGAATACTACAGCGACCCACCGACCTCGACAATGGCCTCCATCACCCTGGACCAATCTAGGCCCCATCAACTAGCCAGGTCCATGATGAACGTAAAGGTAAATGGCCATGCCACAAATTGCCTTTTCGACTGCGGAAGCACGGAGAGCTTCATCCACCCCGACACGGTGCGACGCTACTCCCTATCGGTTATGCGCACACGCCACCAGATCTTTATGGCCTCAAAGTCCCATACGGCGGACGTCGGCGGCTACTGTGTAGCGACTCTGACAGTGAACAGCGTGGAGTACAGAGAGTTTAAATTCCTCGTCCTGCCACAGCTCTGCGCTCCCGTACTGCTAGGATTAGACTTCCAGTGCCATCTGGAGAGCGTCATGATGGCATATGGCGGGCCCCTGCCCCCACTTACAGTCTGCAGCCAGCAGAATTTAAACACGGCGCCGCGCAAAGTATGCAGCCTGTCCATCCTGAAGGTCAAACCCCCCCCCCCCCCCCCCCGTTGTTTGCTAACCTCGCCAAAGACTGCAAGCCAATTGCTACTAAAAGCAGGCGGTACAGTGCCGGGGATAGGAGCTTTATTAAATCAGAAGTACAAAGACTCCTGAGGGAAGGGATTATCGAGGGCAGCACCAGCCCATGGCGAGCCCAAGTGGTGGTAGTAAAGACCGGTGAAAAACAGCGCCTGGTTATTGATTACAGCCAGACGATCAATCGATACACGCAATTAGACGCATACCCACTTCCCCGCATATCTGACATGGTCAACCAGATAGCACAATACCGGGTATTCTCGACGATTGATCTGAAGTCGGCATACCACCAGCTCCCCATCAGGCCTGAGGACCGCCAGTACACGGCCTTCGAGGCTGACGGTCGCCTCAACCACTTCCTCCGAGTCCCCTTCGGCGTCACCAACGGGGTCTCGGTCTTCCAAAGGGAGATGGACCGGATGGTTGACCAGAACGCGCTGCAGGCCACCTTCCCCTATCTAGACAACGTCACCATCTGCGGCCATGACCGGCAGGACCACGATGCCAACCTAGAAAAATTCCTCCGTACGGCCCAACGGCTGAATCTGACATACAACAGAGAAAAATGTATGTTCCGCATCGCACGCCTCGCTATTCTTGGCTGCGTGGTGGAAAACGGAGTCATCGACCCCGACCGAATGCGCCCCCTCCTGGAACTACCCCCCCCCCCCCACTGCCTAAAAGCCCTGAAGAGATGCCTAGGGTTCTTCTCTTACTACGCCCAGTGGGTGCCCAACTATGCGGACAAAGCCCGGCCCCTCATCAAGTCAACCTCCTTCCCCCTGACGGCAGAGGCCCGTGCGGCCTTCACCCTCATAAAAGAGGACATTGCGAAGGCCACAATGCACGCAGTGGATGAGTCCATCCCTTTCCAAGTGGAGAGCGATGCATCCGACTTCGCCCTAGCCGCAACCCTTAACCAGGCGGGGAGACCCGTGGCCTTCTTTTCACGGACCCTCCAGGGCCCCGAAATTCGACACTCCTCAGTCGAGAAGGAGGCCCAGGCGATAGTGGAGGCTGTACGGCACTGGAGGCATTACTTGGCCGGTAAACGTTTCACCCTGCTCACTGACCAACGGTCAGTAGCATTTATGTTTAACAACAGACAAAGGGGGAAAATCAAAAATGATAAGATATTGCGGTGGAGGATCGAGTTATCCACCTACAACTACGATATCTTATACCGGCCCGGGAAACTTAATGAGCCCCCAGACGCCCTATCCCGTGGGACATGTGCCAACGCACAAGTCGATAGGCTACGGACCCTCCACAATGATCTCTGCCACCCGGGGGTCACCAGGTTCTTCCACTTTATTAAAGCTCGCAACCTGCCTTACTCCATCGAGGAGGTCAGGACCATGACCAGGAACTGCCAGGTCTGCGCCGAATGCAAACCGCTTTTTTATAGGCCAGACAGGGCACACCTGATTAAAGCCACCCGCCCCTTCGAACGTCTCAGCGTCGATTTCAAGGGGCCCCTTCCCTCCTCTGACCACAACACGTACTTCCTCAATATTATTGACGAGTACTCCCGTTTCCCCTTCGCCATCCCCTGCCCGGACATGACCAGCGCCACAGTCATCAGGTGCCTCCACGACCTGTTCGCCATATTTGGCTTCCCCAATTACATCCACAGCGACAGGGGCTCGTCGTTCATGAGCGACGAGCTGCGCCAGTACCTGCTCGAGAAGGGCATAGCCACGAGCAGGACTACCAGCTACAACCCCCGGGGTAACGGACAGGTAGAGAGGGAGAACGCAACGGTGTGGAAGACCGCCATGCTCGCCCTGAAATCCAAGGGCCTCCCAATCTCCCGCTGGCAAGATGTCCTCCCCGATGCGCTCCACTCCATACGATCACTGCTCTGTACTGCCACAAACGCCACCCCTCACGAGAAGATGTTCGTCTTCCCCAGGAAATCCACCTCGGGGACATCACTACCGCCATGGCTGATGTCTCCGGGACCCGTCCTGCTCAGGAAACACGTGAGGAGCCATAAGATGGACCCCCTGGTCGAAAAGGTTCACCTCCTCCACGCCAACCCACAGTACGCCTACGTGGCGTATCCTGACGGGCGGGAGGACACAGTCTCAATTCGAGACCTCGCACCCTCAGGTACCACCCGAAACACCATCGATCACCATCCACTACCTCCACCCACCACCACTACCCACGACGCACCACCGGGGTGTCTACCACAAACTGACGACATGCCGGTGCCATCCCTACCCCGAGAGGACGACACGCCAGTGCTCCGTCCCACGCGAGAAGCGGCCACGGGCAAAGAACCGCCGCAACCGGCACCACGAAGATCATTACGGCAGACAAGACCCCCGGAGAGACTTTCGTATACGAACTTTTGAAACACTTCACCCCGCCGGACTCTTTTTTTAAACGAGGGGTGAATGTGGTAAACCACTGTTAACCTGTACATGCCTGTGTGGTAAACCACTGTTAACCCTGTACAAGTCCAGGCATGTCTCAGCCCCTGGCTCCACCCCTAAGCCCGGGTATAAAGGTGACTCACCACCCTTCCCCCGGGAGCTCTTAGGATGGATTCACTAGCAGAGGCATGCTCTAGTTCTTAGTCAATAAAAGCCTACTTCATATAAGTCCATTTCGTAGTCTTTGGTATTGTTGATAGCGCATCAAGAGGAGGCTGAGGGGAGACCTTATGGAGGTGTATAAAATTATGAGGGGCCTGGATAAAGTGGATAGAAAGGACCTATTTCCCTTAGCAGAAGGGTCAAGAACCAGGGGGCACAGATTTAAAGTAAATGGGGGAAGGATTAGAGGGGATTTAAGGGGAAATGTCTTCACCCAGAGGGTTGTGGGGGTCTGGAACTCACTGCCTGAAAGGGTGGGAGAGGCAGGAACCCTCACCACATTTAAAAAGTACCTGGATGTGCACTTGGGATGCTGTAACCTGCAGGGCTACGGACCAAGAGCTGGGAAGTGGGATTAGGCCGGAGAGCTCTCTGTTGGCCGGCGCGGACACGATGGGCCGGAATGGCCTCCTTCTGTGCTGTAGCTTTCTATGATTCTATGGTTCTATGATTTATTCACTCCTAAATAATTTTGTCGGCAGGGTCTGATGTATGACGATCCCTCGCGCTGGGCGATTACGTTACAGACCTATGTACAACTCACCATGTTGCAGCAACACACCCTGCCCCAGGTAGGTGCACTGTACGGAACGAGTGCCAGTGGTTTTAAAGAGAATAGGTCATTTCCAACAACGGCTTCTGCACTAGGAATATACGCAACGTTTAAACTTGTATAGAACCTCGGTTAGGCGTCAGCACGGCGCTCAGTTCTGATCTCCATATTACAAAAAGGATACAGAGGCATTAGCGAGGGTGCAGAGGAGATTCACAAGGATGATGCCAGAACTGAGCAGTTAGCAAAGATTGAACTGGCTGGGGATCGTTTCCCTAGAAAAGAGAAGGCTGAGGGGTGACCTGATCGAGGTCTTTAAAATGATAGACGTAGAGAAGATGTTTCCACTTGTGGGGGAGGCCAAACCTAGGGGACATAAATATAAGATAGTCACTAATAAATCTAATAGGGAATTCAGGAGAAACTTCTTTACCCAGAGAGTGGTGAGAATGTGCTTCATCAATGACCTTCCCTCCAACATAAGGTCAGAAATGGGGATGTTCGCTGATGACTGCACAGTGTTCAGTGCCATTCACACCTCCTCAGATAATGAAGCAGTCCGTGCCCACATGCAGTAAGACCTGGACGATGTTCAGGCTTGGGTTGATAAGTGGCAGGTAACATTCGCACCACAGAAGTGCCAGGCAATGACAATCTCCAACAAGCGAGAGTCTAACCACCTCCCCATGACATTCAATGGTATTACCATCGCCGAAACCCCCACCATCAACATCCTGGGGGTCACCATTAACCAGAAACTTAACTGGACCAGCCACATAAATACTGTGGCAGTGAGCGGGTCAGAGGCTGGGTATTCTGTGGTGAGTGTCTCACCTCCTGACTCCCCAAAGTCTTTCCACCATCTACAAGGCACAAGTCAGGAGTGTGATGGAATACTCTCCACTTGCCTGGATGAGTGCAGCTCCAACAACACTCAAGAAGCTCGACACCATCCAGGACAAAGCAGCCCACTTTATTGGCACTCCATCCACCACCTTAAACATTCACTCCCTCCACCACCGGCGCACCGTGGCTGCAGTGTGTACCATCTACAAGATGCACTGCAGCAACTCACCAAGGCTTCTTCGGCAGCACCTCCCAAACCCACGACCTCTTCCACCTAGAAGGACAAGGGCAGCAGACGCATGGGAACACCACCACCTCCAAGTTCCCCTCCAAGTCACACACCACCCTGACTTAGAAATATATCGGCCGATCCTTCATCATCGCTGGGTCAAAATCCTGGAACTCCCTCCCTAACAGCACTGTGGGAGCACCTTCACCACACGGACTGCAGCGGTTCAAGAAGGTGGCTCACCACCACCTTCTCAAGGGCAACTAGGGATGGGCAATAAACGCCGGCCTTGCCAGCGACGTCCCCATCCCATAAAACAAATTTAAAAAGAAAAGGAATAGAAGGATATGGTGATCGGGTGGGAGGAGGCTCGAGTGGAGCAGAAACACTGGCACGGACCAGTGGGGCCGAACGGCCTGTTTCTGTGCTGTAAATACTCTGTAATTCTTTGTAACATTGTGTTTTTCTAAGACGATGCCGATCCGAATGCTCGAGAGGTCCATTTACAGCGCTAAGTACGTCTTTGTGGAGAACCACTACCAAAGGTAAGCGCTGCCGGCCGTGGCCAACAAAACCAACACTGGATTTAAACTCAAATTCCTCATTCACCGCTCGGTGGACACGATACTGCTGCCCACGGAATGGGAAAGATAAACATGCTTTTTTTGTTCTGTAGTTTGGACGTCCAAGTGAAAGCGGGCGGGGAATGAGCTTAAGGGGGTAGGTTTAAAGAAAGGTCCATCTCTACAGTTTGGAGGGTGGGTGGTTACTGGAGATGACCTTGCTTAAGTGGGTAATACACACTTTTTAGATTAATATTCTAAGCTTTGTGTTCAAATCCCTCTGTGGCCTTGCTCTTTCCTTATATCTCTATAAACCCCAAGGGCAGCAGGCGCCTGGGAACACTGGGTAGATGCCAGTGTTGTAGCTGTACTGGAACAGCTTGGCTAGGGGCGCAGCTAGTTCTGGAGCACAAGTCTTCAGTACTATTGCCGGAATGTTGTCAGGGCCCATAGCCTTCGCAAGAGCTGAACTCAAGAGGTGAGGTGAGAGTGACTGCCCTTGACATCAAGGCAGCATTTCATCGAGTGTGGCATCAAGGAGCCCTAGCAAAACTGAAGTCAATGGGAATCAAGGGGAAAACTCTCCATTGGTTGGAATCATACCTAGCACAAAGGAAGTTGGCTGTGGTTGTTGGAGGTCATTCATCTCAATCACATGACATCACTGCAGGTGTTCCTCAGGGCAGTGTCCTAGGCCCAACCATCTTCAGCTGTTTCATCAATGACCTTCCCTCCATCATAAGGTCAGAAGTGGGGATGTTCGCTGATGATTGCACACTGTTCAGCACCATTCGAGACTCGTCAGATACTGACGCAGTCCGTGTCCATATGCAGCAAGACCTGGACAACATTCAGACTTGGGCTGACAAGTGGCAAGTAACATTCGCACCACACAAGTGCCAGGCAATGACCATCTCCAACAAGCGAGACTCTAACCATCTCCCCTTGACATTCAATGGCATTACCATCGCTGAATCCCCCACTATCAACATCCTGGGGGTTACCATTGATCAGAAACTGAACTGGACCAGCCATATAAATACTGTGGCTACAAGAGCAGGCCAGAGGCTGGGAATTCTGCGGCGAGTGTCTCACCTCCTGACTCCCCAAAGCCTTTCCACCATCTACAAGGCACAAGTCAGGAGTGTGATGGAATACTCTCCACTTGCCTGGATGAGTGCAGCTCCAACAACACTCAAGAAGCTCGACACCATTCAGGATAAAGCAGCCCGTTTGATTGGCACTCCATCCACCACCTTCAACATTCACTCCCTCCACCACCGGCGCACTGTGGTTGCAGTGTGTACCATCTACAAGATGTACTGCAGCAACTCGCCAAAGCTCCTTCAACAGCACCTTCCAAACCCGTGACCTCTACCACTTAGAAGGACAAGGGCAGCAGACGCATGGGAACATCACCACCTACAAGTTCCCCTCCAAGCCACACACCATCCTGACTTGAACCTGTATCGCCGTTCCTTCACTGTCGCTGGGCCAAAATCCTGGAACTCCCTTCCTAACAGCATTGTGGGTGTACCTACACCATATGGACTGCAGCGGTTCAAGAAGGTGGCTCACCACCATCTTCTCAAGGGCAATTAGGGATGGGCACTAAATGCAGGCCTAGCCAGCGACGCCCACATCCCATCAATGAATAAAAAAAAAAAACCTCTAAGTTCCCCTCCAAGTCACACACCATCCTGACTTGGAAATATATCGGCCGTTAGGTCATCGTCGCTGAGTCAAAATCCTGGAACTCCCTCCCTAATGGCACTGTGGGAACACCTTCACCACACGGACTGCAGCGGTTCAAGAAGGCAGCTCACCACCACCTTCTCAAGGGGCAATTAGGGATGGGCAATAAACGCTGGCCTTGCCAGCAACGAGCACATCCCATTAAAAAAAAACCCTCCCAGAACTCTCTTTCTCCAATTCTGGCTCCTTGTGCATTGCTCACTCCTACACTATAACAGTAACTACACTTCACAGAATCACAGAAACCCCACAGTGCAGATAGAGGCCATTTCGGCCCATCGAGCCTGCACCGACACATATCCCACCGATCCCCGTAACCCCTACACCAACACATATCCCACCCTATCCCCGTAACCCCACGTATTTAATCCCACTAACACTAAGGGTCAATTTTATCATAGCCAATCAACCTAACCCGCACATCTTTGGACTGTGGGAGGAAACCGGAGCACCCGGAGGAAACCCACGCAAACACTGGGAGAATGTGCAAACTCCACACAGACAGTCACCCGAGGCCAGATTTGAACCCGGGTCCCTGGCGTTGTGAGGCAACAGTGCTAACCACTATGCCACCGTGCTGCCGTCTACTTCAAAAGTACTTCATTGGCTGTAAAGCGCTTTGGGATATCCTGAGGAAGTGAAAGGCGCTTTATAAATGCAAGTCTTTTTTGCCCCACCATTGGTGGCCGTGCCTTCAGCTGCCTGGGCCCCAAGCTCTGGAATTCCCTCCCTAAACCTCTCCGCCTCTCTCCTTTTAAGACGCCCCTTAAAACCTCCATCTTTGACCCAGCTTTTAGTCACCTGTCCTTGTGTGGCTCGGTGTCGATAAAGTTAATCCCGACCAATTGTTCACTATTCTGAAGGGTTCAAAAAAACCCAGGTGGGTGGTTAGAATGTCCATAAATTATTTTCAAAGGGAATTAGTTGCTTGAGAAATAAGATAAGAACATAAGAAATAGGAGCAGGAGTCGGCCATTCGGCCCCTCGAGCCTGCTCCACCATTCAATAAGATCATGGCTGATCTTCTACCTCATCTCCACTTTCCTGCACTATCCCATATCCCTCGATTCCCTTAATATCCAAAAATCTATCGATCTCCATCTTGAATATACTGAACGACTGAGCCTGCACAGCCCTCTGGGGTAGAGAATTCCAAAGATTCACCGCCCTCTGAGCGAAGAAATTTCTCATCTCAGTCCTAAATGGCCGACCCCTTATTCTGAGACTGTGACCCCTGGTTCTAGACTCCCCAGCCAGGGGAAACATCCTCCCTGCATCTACCCTGTCAAGCCCTGTAATAATTTTGTATGTTTCAATGAGATCACCTCGCATTCTTCTAAACTCTAGAGAATATAGGCCTAGTCTACTCAATCTCTCCTCATAGGACAATCCCCCCATCCCAGGAACCAGTCTGGTGAACCTTTGTTGCACTCCCTCTATGGCAAGTATATCCTTCCCTAGGTAAGGAGACCAAAACTATACACAATACTCCAGGTGTGGTCTCGCCAGGGCCCTATATAATTGCAGTAAGACGTCTTTACTCTTATACTCAAATCCTCTTGTAATAAAGGCCAACATACCATTTGCTTTCCTAATTGCTTGCTGTACCTGCATGTTAACTTTCAGTGATTCGTGTACAAGGACACCCAGGTCCCTCTGAACACCAACATTTCCCAATCTCTCACCATTTAAAAAATACTCTGCTTTTCTATTTTTCCCACCAAAGTGAATAATTTCACATTTCTCCACATTATATTCCATTTGCCATGTTCTTGCCCACTCACTTAGCCTGTCTATATCCCCTTCAAGCCTCGTTGCATCCTCCTCACAACTTACATTCCCACCCAGCTTTGTATCAGCAGCAAACTTGGATATATTGGCCCAGAAATTCGGGTCGGGGGCTTCCCGCGGGTGCAAGCCCCCGACCTACACTTACCTAGCGCGCCGGCAGTTGAGGCCTGGGCCTGCGTGGATTTCCTGTCTGTGGCCCGGTCCAGCTCCCGGCGCGCTGTGCTTGCGTGATCCAGCGGCGTAGTTAGTGCGATGCGTCCGCTGGGGTCACATGAGCCATGGGCAACCAATCGGAGGAGGGAAAATTCCATTCATGAGATTGACAAAGAACTGTCAAACTCATGAAAACTCCGGGCCCCAAAACAGTACTTACCTTTCAAATAAATATTTTAAAAAATCACACTTTTTAAATAAACTATAAATAACATTAAATAACTATTAAACAATTTAAATTTTTGAAAAAAATAATTTTATAAAAAAACAGGACTAAATACACTTACCTTACTTTAAAGTATTTAAAAATAATAAACCTGTGGAAAAAAAATTCTAATTTTAATTAATTGACCACTTACCTTTTAAAATGAAGTCCTTACGCCTGGTTTTTAAATGTGTAAAATGTAGAGGCCTACACGCACGGAAAAACCTGTTTTAAAAAAAAAAAGGAAGTTCAACGCGCACGCGCAGACTCCCGCGCGCACGCATTCGACCTCTGAACCCCTTCGTTCAGAGGATCGGAAATGCCGGTTTCCCGCGCATGCGTAGTGCATGCAAGAAACCGGCACTTCCATCGGGTCCACGCGTGAGTACTCCGTCCGTACTCACGCGTTGGGACCTGAATTTCTGGGCCATTAATTCTTTAAATGCTAGACATTGCTTGTCTACCGTCACACCTTTTAATGTAGTTTCCCAATGTACCTTAGCCAACTCGCCCCTTATACCTATGTAGTTTGCTTTGTTTAGATTTAAGACCCTAGTTTCAGATTTAACTAAATCACTTTCGAACTTAACCTAAAATTCTATCATATTATGGTCACTCTTCCCTAAAGGTCCCTTTATTACAAGGTTATTAATTAACCCTTTCTCATTGCACAATACTAGATCTAAAATAGCCTGTTCCTAGTTGGTTCCTCAACATACTGATCTAGAAAACTATCTTGTATACATTCCATGAATTCGTCCTCCACACTATTACTGCAAATTTGCTTTGCCCAGTCTATATGTAGATTAAAGTCCCCCATGATTACCGTATTACCCTTGTTACATGCGCCTAAGATCCTTTCTCTCTACTGTCTTTATCCCATCCTTAATTATCAGGGCTACCCCTCCTCCTTTTCCATTTTGCCTATCTCTTCTAAAAGTTAAGTATCCTGGAATATTTAGTTCCCAACCTTGGTCACTTTGCAACCACGTCTCCATAATGGCTATTCGCTCAAACATATTAATTTCTATCTGCCCTATTAATTCATCTATTTTCTTGCAAATGCTTCGTGCATTCAGATATTGTGCCTTTAGCTTTGACTTTTTCCTATTTTTCCCTGATGTCACCTTAGTCACTGATGCCCTATTACCTTTGTTAGTCTCTCTGCCCCTTCCTGCCCCACTCTGCTTAATTTTACCCAAAGCTCTGTCCTGCTCTCGAGCCTTGACATTTCTCTCGCTGCTTTATAATTTACTCTTTCCTGAATCCTCCCCACCCCCACTTCATTAGTTTAAAGCCCTGTCTCCTGCCCTAGTTATTTAGTTCTCCAGGTCACTGGTCCCAGCCTGGTTTAAGTGGAGCCCGTCCCAACAGAACAGCTCTCTCTTTCCCCAGTACTGGTGCCAGTGCCCCATGAACTGAAACCCCTTCCTCCTACACCACACTTTCAGCCTCGCATTTAACCTTCTAATCTGCTTATCCCTATGCCAGTTGGTGTGTGGCTCAGGTAACAATCCAGAGATTATTACCTTTGAGGTTCTGCGTTTTAATTTGGATCCTAGCTCCTCAAACTCCCTCAGCAGAACCTCATTCCTAGTTCTACCTATGTCGTTGGTTCCTACGTGGATCACAGCAACTGGATCCTCTCCCTCCCACTCCAAGTTCTTCTCCAGCCGCGAGGAGATGTCTTTAACCCTGGCACCAGGCAGACAACACAACCTTCGGAACTCCCGGTCGCGGCTGCAGAGAATCGTATCTATCCCCCTGACTATATTGTCCCCTACCACAACTACAGTCCCTTTCACTCCCCCCTCTTGAATGGCCTCCTGCACCATGGTCAGCTTGCTGATCCATCCTGCAGGCTTTTCCCTCATCCACACAGGAAGCAAGAACCTCATACCTGTTGGACAAGGGCAAAGGCTGAGGCTCCTCCAGCACTGCACCTGGGGTCCCCTTACCTGCCTGAGTTGCAGTCACACCCTCATGTCCCTGACCACTAACCAGACCTGTACCACTACCTAACCTAAGGGGTGTGACGGCCTCCTGGATCAGAGTGTCCAGGTAACTCTCCCCATCCCTGATGCCCCGCAATGTCTGCCCCTCAGACTCCAATATCACAGGATGTAGCGAGGGAGCAGGGGAGTGTGGCTCGACTGGTGAGCTGATGTGGTGCAAAACGCCAGCATAGATTCGATGGGCTGAATGGCCTGCTTCTGTGATTCCGATATGGGGGAGGGTTTGATGGGCTCCCATAACTCCATACAATGGGAGGGTGGAGGGGGGGGGAATCACCCGCTGGACGCGAGTATCCCGCTGGATGTCAACAGAAGATTCTGAGTCGGAGCCGCGGTCTCCAGTCGCCGGGAATGTCTGGAGTGGGGGTTCGAGCCCTGCACCTTCTGACTGCGAGGCAGGAACGCTCCCCCTTGAGCCAAGGGCGTACCGCAGGGAGGGGTGTTAGAGTGATATCTAACATAGGAACAGGGGTGGGCCATTCAGCCTGTTCCGCCATTCGGTCAGATCATGGCTGATCTGCACCTCAACCCCATTTACCGACTTTTCTCCATAATCCCACGATACCCTTACCCAGCAAAAGTCTGTCGATCTCAGTCTAGAAATCTCCAGTTGGACGCCAGCATTTTGGGGGAAGAGAGTTCCAGATTAACACTATCCAATCCTCTATCACCCCCAGCGCCCCTTCTCCTTCACCTGGCACCTTCCCGTGCAAGCGCAGGAGATGCAACACCTGCCCTTATACCTCCCCCCTTCCCACTGTCCAGGGCCCCAAACACCCCTTCCAGGTGAAACAGCGATTTACTTGTACTTCTTGCAATCTAGTATACTGTATTCGCTGCTCACGATGTGGTCTCCTCTACACTGGGGAGACCAAACGCAGATTGGGTGACCGCTTTGCGGAACACCTCCGTTCAGTCCGTAAGGGTGACCCCGAGCTTCCGGTCGCCTGTCATTTTAATTCACCGCTCCACTCCCACTCAGACCTCACCGTCCGCGGCCTCTTGCATTGTTCCATGGAAGCTCACCGTGAACTCGAGGAACAGCACCTCATCTTCCGATTAGACACTTTACAGCCTTCCGGACTCAATATCGAGTTCAACAATTTCAGATCATAACCTCGGCCCCTATTACATTTTCATATTTTTTATCCACACTTTTGGTTTGTGCCTTTTCCTTTTTCCTCTCTCCCACATGGCAGCTGTCTCTCACTCTGCCAGCGCATTTCACACTTCATCTAGAGCCATTGTCTGTTTCTTTACCTGTCCTATTACCATCTCGTCTCACCTTGAATATCTCTTAATGTCTCTTCTTTCATCCCCTCCCCCATTTCCCAGCCCCCAAACTGACCTTTTGTTTCATTTCCTGCCTTTTCTCTCAGTTCTGACGAAGGGTTTCGACCCGAAACGTTGACTCTATTTCTCTCTCCACGGATGTTGCCTGGCCTGCTGAGTTTTTCCAGCATTTTCTGTTGTTATTTTTAACACTATCCTTTGTGAGTGGGGGAAAAAGTGCTTCCTGATTTCGATCCTGAACGGCCTGGCTCTAATTTTCAGATTGTGAGCTGCCCTTGTTCTGGACCCCCCCCCCACCCCTCCACTCCCCTCAGCAGAGGAAAATGGATTAACCCTTGTCTCTCCCCATTGCAGGTCCATCATGCCCGCTGTGGATTACGCCGTGCTGTCCGAGTGGTTTGATTGGATCGTGACGAACGTCAACATTCCAATCGATTTGATTGGTAAGCTCGGGAATGGGGGCGGGGCCTGTACCCTTCAGTGCAAAGCGCCATTTAGTGTCCATGTGTTTGTGATGTACACAATGGGCTCTATTCCCTGTGTTTGTGATGTACACAATGGGCTCTATTCCCTGTGTTTGTGATGTACACAATGCATTGTATTTCCCCCTATACGAGCTATTGTGTCCTGCTATGTGTAATTATAAAACACATGGCTTGTCAATGTTTCTAATATGGACAGGAGAGGTGAGAGTGTGTGCCCACTATCCAGGCAGCATTCGACTGAGCGCGGCATCAAAGGTCGATGGGGATTCAGAGGGGAAACCCTCCACTGGCTGGAGTCTAACCTGACGCACAGGAAGATGGTTGTGGTTATCGGAGGCCAATCATCTCAGCCCCAGGACATTGCTGCAGGAGTTCCTCATGGCAGCCCAACCATCTCCAGCTGTTTCATCAATGACCTTCCCTCCAGTATAAAGGCACGGGTGGGGCTGTTCTCTAATGATTCCACAGTGTTCAGCTCCATTCACAGCTCCTCGGATAATGAAGCAGTTCATGCCAGCCTACAGCAGGAGCTGGATAAAATCCAGGCTTGGGCTGACAAGTGGCAGGGAACATAAATGTTGGTATTCATAATTTATACATTATATTGTGACCCCTGTAATTATAATGTACAAAGTATAGCACCCCCAGTATCTATATTGTACATCATATATAACACCACCACCTCCAAGTTCCCCGCCAAGCCACACACCATCCTGACTTGGAAATATATCGGCTGTTCCTTCATCGTCGCTGGGTCAAAATCCTGGAACTCCCTCCCTAACAGCACTGTGGGAGTACCTTCACCACACGGACTGCAGCAGTTCTCGAGGGCAACTAGGGATGGGCAATAAATGCTGGCCTTGCTAGTGACACCCATATCCCAAGAATGAATTTAAAAAATAGCCTCCTGTATCTATAATGTATATACATTATATTGCAACCCCTGTATTTATAATCTACACATATTATGGCCCCTATGTTCATCATCTGTCTTGGGTATTGTATGTGGAGGGAGAGAGATTCAAAAGTTGCAAACCAAATGTTGAACAATTATGGAACAGTGTGCAGAGACAAGAGAAGTTGAGTTTCTTCTCCTTAGAGCAGAGAGAGTTGGGGGAGATTTGATGGAGGTGCTCAGAATTGTGGGGGGTTTTGATAGAGTAGATAGGGAGAAACTGTTTCCACTGGCAGGAGGGTCCGGAGCCAGAGGACACGGATTTATGATAATTGGTAAAAGAACCAGAGGCGAGATGAGGAGAATTTTTTTTATGCAGCGAGTTGTTGTGATCTGGAATGCGCTGCCTGAAAGGGCGGTGGAAACAGATTCAATAGTAACTTTCATAAGGGAATTGGATAAATACTTGAAGGGAAAACATTTGCCGGACTCTGGGGAAAGAGCAGGGGGGAGTGGGACTAATTGGAGAGCTCTTTCAAAGAGCCGGCACAGGCACGATGGGCCGAATGGTCTCCTCCTGTGCTGTAAGATTCTATGATATTAAAAGGATATAATTTGGAAATGAGCATTAGAATACTTCTTCTTCTTAGGCAGTCCCTCGGAACCGAGGATGACTCGCTTCCACATTAAAAATGAGTTTGCAGGTGACTGATGAGTCCAATGCGGGACCTACAGTCTCTGTCACAGGTGGGGCAGACGGTGGTTGAAGGGGCGGGTGGGTGGGGTGCTTGGGTTGATGTGCGCTCCTTGTGCTTGGCTTCCGCTTGCTCCCGGCGAAAAGACTCGAGGTGTTCGGCGCCTTCCCGGATGCTTTTCCTCCACTTTGTGCGGTCTTGGGCCAGGGATTCCCAGGTGTCGGTGGGGATGTTACACTTTTTCAAGGAGGCTTTGAGGGTGTCCGTGAAGCATTTCCCCTGCCCACTTGGGGCTCTCTTGCCATGTCGGAGCTCCGAGTAGAGCGCTTGTTTTGGGAGTCTCACATCGGGCATGCGGACAATGTGACCCGTTCATCGGAGCTGATCGAGCGTGGTCAGAACTTCGATGCTGGGTTGTTACTCAGTTGTTAGAGAATTGATAGTGGGGGGGGGGGGGGATCCTAACAAATCTTAACTCCTCAATCTCCTTCCTTCTCAGTGTATCTGCAGACTACTCCTGAAACCTGTTACCAGAGACTGAAAACCAGGTGTCGGAATGAGGAGAAAGTTATTCCCTTGGTGAGAAGGAAAGTTATGAAGGGTTTGGATGGGGTGAACAGAAAAGGCCATCTCCTCTGGCTAGAGAGTTCATGATGAGGAACCATTAATATCATTCATTTATCATCATTCATTCATTCATCATTTGTTTATTCATTCTCATTTGTATCATCATTGATCATCGATTGTCCCCACCCACATCAATGACATACATTTCATTCAGTGACTTTTAATGTAGAAAGACTGTTTGAAGGTTCTTCATAGAGACATGAGTCAAAGAAGGTGAGAGTAGATGGGGTCGACCAGAGGCTTGTTGAACGAGTTGGGTTTTAAGTAGGGTCTAAAAAGAGGAGGGATGTGGAGAGCCAGAGGGGTCTAGGTAGCTGCCGGCATGGCCCCCAATGGTGGGATGAAGGAAGGGAAGGGTGCACAAGAGGTCAGAAGAACAGAATGTGGCGGTGGGTGTTTGTGTTCGGGGCTGAGATAAGGGAGGTGTGAGGCCATGGAGGGATTTGAACACAAGGATGAGAATTTTAAATTTGAGGTAATGGGGAACCGGGAACCAATGTAGGTCAGCGAGCACAGGGGGGGTGATGGGTGAACGGGACTCTGTGCGAGTTAGGACACGGGGGGGGTGGGGGCAGCAGAGTTTTGGATGAGCTCGAGTTTACGGAGAGTGGAAGGTGGGAGGCCAGCCAGGGGAGCGTCGGAATAGTCGAGTCTGGAGATGGCAAAGGCAGGGATGAGGGTGTCGGCGGCGGATGGGCTGAGGCAGGGGCGGATGCGGGCAATGTCGGGGATGGAGAGGGTTTTGAGGTTGGAAGCTCAGCTTGGGGTTGAATAAGACGCTGAATTTGCGAACAGCCTGGTTCAGCTGAAGACTTTGACTAAGGAAGGTGGTGGAATCGGTAATTAGGGTACGAGTTTGCGATGGGGATCGAAGACAACGGCCTCAGTTGTTCAGACATTCTGCAGTGTTTAGCTGGAGGAGATTGCAGCTGGTGCGATGCTAAGGCAGGGGTGGAGGTAATGGGGAATCGAAGGATCTGGGGATCGGGCGGGAAAGTGGAGTTGAGGTCGAAGATCAGCCGTGATCTTACTGAATGGCGGAGCTGACTCCTGCTCCTATTTCTTATTTTCTTATGAAGTATATGGACCAGGGAGGCCCCGAGTTCTGTTCTGGGACGAGGTACAATTGGCCTCGAGGCACGGGCTTAAGGATGGGGGTGGGGGGGGGGGAGGGAAGTGACCAAGAGTTCATGCTCCAGATCGTTATCTGCCGCCCCCCTCCCCAGCCCCCACCCCATCGCAGCCCCTGGAAGTATGTGTGTTGCCGTCAGTTGAAAACCGGGGCAGACTTAGCTGTGATGCCCCTAACAGTTGAATAGCTCCCCGACAAACTTGAAGAATGGCCACTCGGGCAAGGTAGCAGAGAACACCTGATGCTGGCTGGGACTGCACCCCAGCGAGGACTCGGCCCCTGCAGGAGAGGAAGGGGGGGGAAATGAGAAGGGTGGGTAGGGGAAATTGCTTCCATTTCGTGGGGTGGTTGTTGTTGGTTCTCACCGCTGGCTGTGTTCCATTTGTCAGGAGTATTTGGAAACTCTTCATCAGCTTTATGAAGACTGGCTGATCAGACAGACTTCCTTCAAAGTACCTGCCCCAGTGCTGGTGAGTAACTTAACTGGAAAATGCATTGCTAACTCACAAGGTCTAATGAGGTGGAGTGGAAAGAAAAGAAAGACTTGCATTTATATAGCACCTTTCATGATGTCCCAAAGCGCTTTATAGCCAATGAAGTGTAGTCACTGTTGTAATGTAGGAAACGCAGCAGCCAATTTGCGCACAGCAAGCTCCCACAAACAGCAGTGTGATAATGACCTGATATGTTTTAGGGATGTTGATTGTGGGATAAATATTGGCACCAGGACACCGGGGATAACTTTCCTGCTCTTTTGCGAAATAGTGTCCATGGGATCTTTTACGTCCACCTGAGAGAGCAGATGGGGCCTCAGTTTAACGTCTCATCCGAAAGATGGCACCTCCGACAGTGCAGCACTCCCTCCGCACTGCACTGGGAGTGTCAGCCTGGATTTTTGTGCTCAAGTCCCTGGAGTGGGACTTGAACCCACGACCTTCTGACTCGGAGGCGAGAGTGCGACCCACTGAGGCACAGCAGACACTCAATGAGGTGGCGTGGAGCTGGTTGTAGCGAGGTGGAGCGGAGCTGGTTGTAGCGAGGTGGAGCGGAGCTGGTTGTAGCGAGGTGGAGCGGAGCTGGCTGTAGCGAGGTGGAGCGGAGCTGGCTGTGGCGAGGTGGAGCGGAGCTGGTTGTAGCGAGGTGGAGCGGAGCTGGTTGTAGCGAGGTGGAGCGGAGCTGGGGGTTGTAGCGAGGTGGAGCGGAGCTGGTTGTAGCGAGGTGGAGCAGAGCTGGTTGTAGCGAGGTGGAGCGGAGCTGGTTGTAGCGAGGTGGAGCGGAGCTGGCTGTAGCGAGGTGGAGCGGAGCTGGCTGTAGCGAGGTGGAGCGGAGCTGGTTGTAGCGCGGTGGAGCGGAGCTGGCTGTAGCGAGGTGGAGCGGAGCTGGCTGTAGCGAGGTGGAGCGGAGCTGGTTGTAGCGCGGTGGAGTGGAGCTGGTTGTAGCGAGGTGGAGCGGAGCTGGCTGTAGCGAGGTGGAGCGGAGCTGGTTGCAGCGAGGTGGAGCGGAGCTGGGGGTTGTAGCGAGGTGGAGCGGAGCTGGGGGTTGTAGTGAGGTGGAGCGGAGCTGGTTGTAGCGAGGTGGAGCGGAGCTGGGGGTTGTTGTGAGGTGGAGCGGAGCTGGCTGTGGCGAGGTGGAGCGGAGCTGGCTGGCGAGGCGGAGCTGGCTGTGGCGAGACGGAGCGGAGCTGGCTGTGGCGAGGCGGAGCGGAGCTGGCTGTGGCGAGGCGGAGCGGAGCTGGCTGTGGCGAGGCGGAGCGGAGCTGGCTGTGGCGAGGCGGAGCGGAGCTGGCTGTGGCGAGGCGGAGCGGAGCTGGCTGTGGCGAGGCGGAGCGGAGGTGGCTGTGGCGAGGCGGAGCGGAGCTGGCTGTGGCGAGGCGGAGCGGAGCTGGCTGTGGCGGAGCGGAGCTGGCTGTGGCGAGGCGGAGCGGAGCTGGCTGTGGCGAGGCGGAGCGGAGCTGGCTGTGGCGAGGCGGAGCGGAGCTGGCTGTGGCGAGGCCGAGCGGAGCTGGCTGTGGCGAGGCCGAGCGGAGCTGGCTGTGGCGAGGTCGAGCGGAGCTGGCTGTGGCGAGGTCGAGCGGAACTGGGGGGTGTAGCGAGGTGGAGCGGAGCTGGCTGCAGCGAGGTGGAGCGGAGCTGGCTGCAGCGAGGTGGAGCGGAGCTGGCTGCAGCGAGGTGGAGCGGAGCTGGCTGCAGCGAGGTGGAGCGGAGCTGGGGGTTGTAGTGAGGTGGAGCGGAGCTGGGGGTTGTAGTGAGGTGGAGCGGAGCTGGTTGTAGCGAGGTGGAGCGGAGCTGGAAGTAGAGAGGTGGAGCGGAGCTGGTTGTAGATAGGTGGAGCGGAGCTGGTTGTAGATAGGTGGAGCGGAGCTGGTTGTAGTGAGGTGGAGTGGAGCTGGTTGTAGCGAGGTGGAGCGGAGCTGGTTGTAACGAGGTGGAGCTGGTGTTGCACAATGGATGTGTTGAGTGGAGAGTGTCTCGGAACTTACCCTCTGGGGTACGAGGCGTATCCCCTTCTCACTGTGTTAATACTCTGTTCTAGGTGATCCCTGCAGACCAAGATCTCCAGAAGATGCTGAAACAGTACGAGGACCACAGGAAGGACATTCTGTCTCACAGTCCCACAAAATCCTCCGGAAACTGCATGTAAACAGCAGGAGCAGGAACTTCAACCCATCACGTTACAAATCACAGCACGCGACCCCGAAAAAGACCACCATCCTGTTAAAACTTTAACTCCTGTTTACCATAAGCTCCCACTTTTGGACCAGTTGGAACTACAGTATTTCCAGTTGCTCAGGTGACAGTTTAGGACTCACTTTATTGCAGCTTAATTACACCATGCCATCCAGTTTCCACTTCTGTTGAGTCACTTGAGTCTTCGTTGTGGCCGTGTATTCTGGCTGCTCCCTGCGCTTGTAGCCAGTCCTCCCGCTGTCCTGTTCCTGCATCGATCCCATGGAATTCCCGGTCGGCGGAAAATGGACTTATTGCAGGATTTGGGGAGTCGGGCATTTTTAAGTGGTTATTGCAGGAGCAGTTGGACTGACACAAGTAACTTGTTTTAAAAAAAAAAATGTAAATGATATTACCAATCGAGCTCGATAGCTACTGAACACTTAGCCGGTCCTTCTATTCCTTTCACTCTCATGTACAGGTTAACAAAGCATATGGAATCCAGGACTGTATAAATAGTGGCAGAAGAGTGCAAAAGCCAGGGAGTTACACTAAACTTTTATAAAACATTAATACCACAGCAAAATACTGCAGATGCTGGAAATCCAAAATAACAACAGAAGACGCTGGAAAAACTCAGCAGGCCAGGCAACATCCGTGGAGAGTGAAATAGAGTCAATGTTTCGGGTCGAAACCCTTCGTCAGAACTGAGGAAAAAAAGCAGGAAATGAAACAGATTAAAAGGCCATTTAGAGCCATTGTCTGTTTCTTTACCTGTCCTATTACCATCTCATCTCACCTTGAATATCTCTTAATGTCTCTTCTTTCATCCCCTCCCCCATTTCCTAGCCCCCAAACTGCCTTTTAATCTTTTCATTTCCTGCCTTTTTTCCTCAGTTCTGACGAAGGGTTTCGACCCGAAACGTTGACTCTATTTCTCTCTCCACGGATGTTGCCTGGCCTGCTGAGTTTTTCCAGCGTTTTCTGTTGTTATTTTGGATTTCCAGCATCCGCAGTATTTTACTATCAGATTAAAAGGCCAGTTTGGGGGCTGGGAAATGGGGGAGGGGATGAAGGAACAAAAGGGAAGGTCTGAGAGGTGAAGAGACATTAAGAGATATTCAAGACGAGACGAGATGGTAATAGGACGGGTAAAGAGACAAAAGCTGGCTCTAGATAAAACACTAATTGTTCGCCAAGGGTGGTCAGCTGCTGTGGGAGTCGGTGGCGTTGGTGGTTATTTATATAAACATTCCTTTTGTTCCTCTTAACGGGACACGGCGTCCTATTCCATATCTCAGCATCTCCACCATGGAGGCTGTGTACAATATGTTAATAAACTTGGACTGGAAATCGTGCTCCAGCAGTGCTGATGGTTGGGTGTGATTTTTATTTGGCAGCAAAGCAATAAATGTGGTGTTGGGTGGGAATTGGTGCAGTGCAACATTGTGCTTCAACTCTCTGGGACTTGGGTCCTACTCCACTCCCAATTCACCTGTCTTTCTTCTCCTGCAAGAATCCTGGAACCGGGAAACGAGTTTGCAAACGAACACATTTTGACACCGAGCCTTGTAAAAGGAACTCTTGGGACAGGTGACCAAAAGCTTGGTCAAAGAGGTAGGTTTTAAGGACCGTCTTCAAAGGGGGTAAAGGCATGGAGAGGTTGAGGGAGGGAATTTCAGAACTTCGGGTCCGGGCCGCTGAAGGCACGGCCGCCAATGGTGGAGTGATTGAAAAGCGGGGATGCGCACAAGAGGCCAGAATTGGAGGAGCGCAGAGGGCTCGGAGGGATTGAAGAAGGTTACGGAGATAGGGAGGGAGCGAGGCCACAGAGGGATTTGAGCACCGCATGGACTGCAGCGGTTCAAGAAAGCTCACCCACTCCTTGGCAACTGGGGATGGGCAATAAATGCCGGCCTTGCCCGCGATGACTCGGTCCGAGAAATCTTTTGTGTGCTTAAACAGTGAGACACTAAGTACAAATGAATTGTGACCTTTTAACTGATCATTCACCCTGTCTGACATTTGTAAGAATGTTCTATGGGGGTGTCAGGAACTCCCCTCCCCCATCAGATTCTAAAACTACCAGGGAGACAGTGTCAGTAAAAGCACATTCTAATATTTATTAGGCTTTATTGAACAAAATAAACATTTAAACTGTACAGAGCATTTCAGCGGCGTTCAATCCCTTGTGTTGGTTTACACACGCGCGTGAACACACACCCTTACTCCTGCGCATGTGCACACCTCCCCCACACCCCACACCCGCCGTCTCAAGCTGCCACCTGGACTGACTTAACCGGGCAGCAAGTTTGCAAAAAATGAATTAAAAGATTGGACAAATTTATTAAATGGTTGAAGACACACAGACACAAAAAAGATAAATAAACAGAGCTGTAGGATTCAAAGTCTGCACTGGTTATCTGGCTACAGACTGTGGGTTCAAGTCCCACTCCAGAGACTTGAGCACAACAATCTAGAATGACAATGCTGTGCAGTACTGAGGGAGTGCGGCACTGTCGGATGAGATGTTAAACCAAGGCCCCGTCTGCCCTCTCAGGTGGACATAAAGGATCCCACGGCACTATTTCGAAGAAGAGCAGGGGAGTTCTCCCCGGTGTCCTGGCCAATATTTATCCCTCAACCAACATCACTAAAACAGATGATCTGGTCATTTATCACATTACTGTGTGTGGGAGCTTGTTGTGCGCAAATTAGCCACCACATTACAACAGTGTCTGCACTTCAAAAGCACTTCGGGACGTCTTGTGGTTGTGAAAGGTGCTATAGAAATGCAAGTCTCTTTCCTGTATCCATTCCCCAGTCCGGGACCTGACTGGACAAAGCATTTAAAAGGCAGGAGCCTGCTCTGAGCACTTCTGGAAGCTGGACTGGTGCCTGCGCATAGCCTTGCTTACAAGGCAGCTCTCCACAACTGGACTATCTCCGTCCCGAGGTTCAATCGTTAAAAGGTCTCCCAGGATCAATCCTGGGGTTTAGGAAAGGGTCTGATGATCATTCCTGCACCTGTCCCTTGTTTGCACAGGGCAGTGGAGGGTGTGAGCTGCTGGAGCCTCTCGCCCGCACGGTTTCCCCTCACCCTCACCACGGGTGAATCTTGTGACTGGAGTTTACCAGATGCCAGCTTGGCATTTTTCCAAGGAAAGAACTTGCATTTCTCCAGCGCCTTTCACAACCTCAGGACGTCCCAAAGCGCTTCACAGCTACACTGTTGTAATGTAGGAAACAGCCAATTTGCTCACGGCAAGCTCCCAAAATCTAAATGTGATAATGACGATGTTTTTTTTAGTGAAGTTGGTTGAGGGATAAATATTTGGCCAGAACTCCCATTGCTCTTTTTTTTGGACTCTAGGGGAATCCAGGGATATGGGGATCGGGCGGGAAAGTGGAGCTGAGCTTGAAGATCAGCCATGATCTTACTGAATGGCAGAGCAGGCTCGAGGAGCCGAATGGCCGACTCCTGCTCCTAATGATTATGTTCTTCGAAATAGTGATTTGCAAAAGGAGTATTGATAGAGGTGTTCAAAATCACGCGGAGTCTAGACAGTGTAGAGAGGAACTGTTCCCATTGGCGGAAGGGTCGAGAACCAGAGGACACAGATTCAAGGTGATTGGCAGAAGAACCAAAGGCGACATGAGGAAAAACTTTTTTACTCAGCGAGTGGTTAGGATCTGGAATGCGCTGCCCGAAAGGGTGGTGGAGGCAGATTCAAACACGGCTTTCAAAAGGGAATTGGACAAGTATCTGAAGGAAAAAGAATTGCAGGGCTACAGGGAAAGGGCGGGGGAGTGGGACTAGCTGAGGTGCTCTTGCAGAGAGTCGGCACAGGACGAATGGCCTCCTTCTGTGCGGTAACCATTCTATGATTCTATGGCTGTGGGATCTTTTGTGTCGTTCTGAGTGTGGGCGTGTGATGGCAGGGGGTTTGCACCACCAATGGAGGCCTGGGGAGATGGTGGGTGGGGGGGGAAGGGATGAAGCGTATAGCCAACTGAAGTTGGACAAGTGCGGAGAGGGGGAGATGCGGTGGAGATTGCAGAGGTCGGATGGCGTGAGGGGGCAAGGCCATGGAGGAAATGCCCCAGTGGTGGAGGACTTTGGGGGCCTCGGGTCTAAACTCACCTCCTCCCGAGCTCACTACACTCACCACATGTCGCAAATTACTCACATACTGGATCCCAAAACAACTTCACATTATTTTTAATATTACCGACAGAGGGCGCAGAGGAGATTTACTAGAATGGTACCAGGGATGAGGGACATCAGATACGTGGAGAGACGGGAGAAGCTGGGGTTGTTCTCCTTAGAGCAAAGAAGGTTAAGAGGTTTAATTGAGGCATTCAAAATCATGAAGGGTTTTGATAGATTAGATAAGGAGAAACTGTTTCCACTGGTAGAAAGGTCAGTAACCAGAGGACACAGATTTAAGGTGATTGGCAAAAGAACCAGAGGGGAGATGAGGAAATTTTATTTTTACGCAGCGAGTTGTTGTGATCTGGAATGCGCTGCCTGAAAGGGCGGTGGAAGCAGATTCAATAGTGACTTTCCAAAAGGTAATTGGATAAATACGTGAAAAGGGAAAATGTGCAGGGCTGTGGGGAAAGAGCAGGGGGAAGTGGGACTAATTGGAGAGCTCTTTCAAAGAGCCGGCACAGGCACGATGGGCCGAATGGCCTCACTCTGTGCTGTACGATTCTATGATGCTAGGTCCTGTCACGATTGCACATGTGCGGAATAGACACCAGATTCAGTAGGTATTATTTGGTATCATTGTCTAGTAAAATCTCGGGGCCTCCAAACCGAACCATTGCCGGGCGGGGGGCATAAGGCAAACGCCGTCCCTGTTTCCCCTTAAAAGGGCAATGGCACTAATATTTCCAGGAAGGACGGGTCCCCTGATCCAAAATGACTTTTTAAAATTTAAACAGTAAAATACAGGTAGACTATCCTTTATCCGAAAACCTCGGGACCAGCCATGTTTCGGTTTTCGGAGAATTTCGGATTTCGGAAGGTGGGTCCGCGGGGGTCGGGGCCGGCGGGGGTCGGCGTCAGCGGGGGGGGTCGGCGGGGGGTCGTGCGCACGACTTACGCTGACTCTCTGCTCAGCGTAAGTCGTGCGCACGACTTACGCTGAACGAAAAAACCTTCGGTTTTTAGAGGGTTTTGGTTTTCGGATAAAGGGTAGTCTACCTGTACAGAGAAAAGAAAATTAAAAACAAACATTTCCGGCGGTGCCCATAGGTGACGGGAGGGGGATGGGGAAGAGTATGGGATAGGATGCGGCAGTGGAGTTTTGGGTGAGTTGGAGTTTGAGTAGGAAGGAGCTGAGGAAGCCAGTGAGGGCCTCGCTGGAGACGTTGAGTTGGGAGGTGACCAAAAGTCCAGGTTAGGGTTTTAGCTGTGGTGGGGGTTGAGTAGGGACGGAGGTGTCTTCGGACATGGCGACCTTAGTAATTGAGGCCATTGGTGACTTTTCATAAGGAAAGACCAGAGGGGAAAGTTCATGAGGCGCCTCGCTAGATGGGAGCGCAGGTCACAGAATTGACCCTACAGTGTCGTGGCCTCAGCTCCAACCCACACTCCGGCCTAGTGAGGGAGCCTGGCTTTGTTTCCATGAGCCCAGCAGTTGTCAACCCCATGTTTATTCTTGCCCCTCCACCACCCCCTAGCTACTCCTGGGCTGGGCGAATTCACTAAACAGGGGTGCCAAACCGGTCGAGGAAGGAGAATTTATTGTGATGAATGACCCACTGTCCACCTCCGTTGGTCTAGTGGTTCTGTTCTGGGCTTGTAATCCAGCGAACGCAAGTTCAAATCCTCACGCTGGCAGTTTGAGAAATTTAATTGTTTTATATAAAATATCTAGAAATTAAAAAGCTGGTCTCAGTAAAAGTGACCATGAAGCTGTCGGATTGTTGTAAAAACTCAACTGGTTCACTAATGTCCTTCAGGGAAGGAAACCTGTCATCCTTATCCAGTCGGTGGTGAGCAAAAAATTCTGAAGGACAGTATTAATCGTCATTTAGAAAGGCACGGATTAATCAAGGACAGTCAGCATGGATTTGTTAAGGGAAGGTCGTGTCTGACTAACTTTTCTGAGGTAACAAGGAGGGTTGAGGAGGTTAGTGCGTTTGATGTAGTCTACACGGATTTTAGCAAGGCTTTTGACAAGGTCCCACATGGCAGATTGGTCAGAAAAGTAAAAGACTGTGGGATTCAATGGAAAGTGGCAAGTTGGATCAGAAATCGTCTCAGTGGCAGGAAGCAGAGGGTAATGGCCGATGGGTGTTTTTGTGACTGGAAGGCTGTTTCCAGTGGGGTTCCGCAGGGCTCAGTACTGGGTCCCTTGCTTTTTGTGGTATATATCAATGATTTAGACTTCAATGCAGGGGACATGACTAAGAAATTTGCAGATGAAACAAAAATTGGCCGTGTGGTTGATTGTGAGGAAGAAAGCTGTAGACTGCAGGAAGAGATCAATGGACTGGTCAGGTGGGCAGAAGAGTGGCAAATGGAATTCAATCCGGAGAAGTGTGAGGTAATGCATTTGTGGAGGGCTAATAAGGCAAGGGAATACACTATAAATGGGAGGATACTGAGAAACTTAGAGGAACAGAGGGACCTTGGAGAGCATATTCACAGATCCCTGAAGGTAGCAGGACAGGTAGATAAAGTGGTTATGACATACGGGATACTTGCCTTTATTAGCCGAGCATAGAATATAAGAGCAGGGGGGTTATGCTTGAACTATATAAAACACTAGTTAGGCTGTAGCTAGAATACTGCGTGCAGTTCTGGTCACCACATTACAGGAAGGATCTGATTGCACTAGAGAGGGTACAGAGGAGATGTACGAGGATGTTGTCAGGACTGGAGAATTTTAGCTATGAGGAAAGATTGGATAGACTGGGGTTGTTTTCTTTGGAACAGAGGAGGCTGAGGGGAGTGTATAAAATTATGAGGGGCCTAGATAGAGTGGATAGGAAGGACCTATTTTCCCTTAGCAGAGAGGTCAATAACCAGGGGGTACAGATTTAAAGTAATTGGTAGAAGGATTAGAGGGGAGTCGAGGAGAACATTTTTCACCCAGAGGGTGGTGGGGGTCTGGAACTCACTGCCTGAAAGGGCGGTAGAGGCAGAAACCCTCATCACATTTAAAAAGTACTTGGATACGCACTCGAAGCGCCGTAACCTACAGGGCTACGGACCGAGAGCTGGAAAGTGGGATTAGGCTGGAGAGCTCTTTTTCAGCTGGCACAGACAAGATGGGCCGAATGGCCTCCTGTGCTGTAAATTTCTCTGATTCTCTGATTCTGGGGCTATAGGTGACTCCAGTTTCACACCAGTGTGGTTGACTCTTATCTGCCCCTTGAAGTGGCCTTGTGAGACATTCAAACTGCTACAGGAGAAGGCGGCAACTAGGGGTGGGCAATAAATGCCAGCCTTGCCAGCGACGTCCACATCCTGAGAATTAAGTAAAAACAAAAGGTTCATCTTTCTCGAGCACAAATTCACATAAGAAATCATTGGGCAAAGAACCTCTTTGGCTGAAATGGACATAAAGGCGGGGTGCATTGACAGAAGTATTCAACGGTAATTAGCTTTCATACAGTATTTGGATCAGTACGCTGTTGTTAATATCTCCCCATCTCTCCTGAAGGCGTTGGCTCTTGCCTGGGTTCTCAGGCACCCTTGGTGCCTCGACCAAGTGGCCATTCTTCCTGTGCAAGACCAGGCAGCAGGCAATGTCTCCACAGGGCTCCAACTGACAGCCACATGCACGCACATACCAAAGAACATTCGACTTTGTTAAGGAGCAGGAGCAGGAACCCTGGTCGAATTTCCCCATCCTACCCCAGGGGGCCAATTGTAGCATCAGGGCGACCAAGCGGGCCGGGATCAGCTGACCCCGAGATTTTCACAGTCAGTTTGGCTCAACCGCCAAGGAAGCCTCGCCCCCGCCCCCCCCAATCAAGGGCCAGGCTCTAGCGGCCTTCCTTGCAGCGGTTACATCTGACGGGTTTTTCATCACCGAGCTCGGCGCTCTTGCCCGTCAACTTGCTCACGTAGAGAAATGGGTCGGTGCTTTCCCCAAGCATCAGCTCCTGGATTTGAAGACATTCCCTGGATACTGTCTGGCACTGACCCGCCGTGAGCTCGGAGCTGCAGTTTGGACAGATCGGGGCGCCGCAGACGTCGCAGGATATTGCCGAGGAAGCCTTGCCCTCCAGGCTGTTGGGTGGGATGTAGAAAGACTGCGGCGGCTCTCGGACAATCTTGCCCCCGCTCTCCTGCGTGGAGTTGGCCGCGAGGTCGGGGTTGTCCAACAGCGGCCTCCCCCCGAGCAGCTCGGTCGGGGAGCACACGCAGCACTCGGGGACGGCGGGGGTCCGACGGGCCGAGAACTGGCGGGCTGGCTGGGTCTGCCGGAGAGGTTTAGCTCCTGTTGGCTCAGAGTGGCTCAAGCCCACACATTGGGGCTCCGAGGCTCGGAAGTGGTCAGTCTGGTGGAAGAGCACCGGCCCTGCGGTCTCGGCTACTGGATAGGGCAGTTTCTCCGTATCTATGTTCTTCAGCTCAATCTCCACGGCGGAGATGTAATCCTTCTTCCGACCGTTGGCATTCCCATTCATGAAGCCGCCATATTTTAGCGAGGAGATGCTGTCCGACATCTGATAGCTTTTGCCAGACCACTTGTCATCTGGATATTTCTGGCTGGCAGCATCGACCACACCATGCTTCAGTGGGCATTTCTGGTCGAGGGCATCGAAAGCCGCTCTGTCTTTATTCTTCAAATTCCTATTATCCGAAGAGGTCGCAATGAGCGTTGAATTGGAGAAGGGGCTCAAGGAGAGAGGCCCAGTTTGCCCTGGGGACAGTTTTACCAGAGATTCCGCTTGAGCCTTTTGCATCAGCGACTCGTCCAGGACCAGTAGAGAATTGCACTGCTCCAGTTCCCCAGCTGGAGACTCGACTTCAACCAGCTCCCGAGTCAGGTCGGCGGCGATGGCAATATCGGTGTATTCGCTGTATAGGTCGATGCTGTCTGGTAGTAATCTCACGGAGGTAGACAATGGATCGTGTGTGGCATCAGACTTTCCATCCTCGAGCGCGTCAACCCGCAGCCCAAGGGTTTCTTCGTGGTGGGCGGTGGTGAGCGGCGCGGGCGCGTTGGGCAACTCGGAACGCAGGCCTGACTTTGAGCTCCCCTCGTTTCCCAGGGCGGCCCCTTCTCCGAGTCTTCCGGATCCCGTTGCCATGGCGTTCAGGCATTTCACGCAGTCGGCCTGCTTAAGGGGCAGCGTGGACCTCATCTGGACAATGTCCTGACAACCGCCATGCGTTGCTTGGTCCAGCGCTTCCTGCATCAGTTCACACTCGGCCCGGGCCAAGAAAAATTCAAACCCAAGTTGACCAATTTCCTCCTTGTTGACCTGCTTTGACATCACGTACTCGCTGGCTCCTTTCCGAGCGTATCCCATCTTTTCCAAAATTCCTTGAAGAACGTCAGGCGGTAACACGGGTTGAATGAAGTAGACAAAGGCTCCTGTGAAAGTCTGGAGTAAATACGATTGCGTTAGGTTTTCAAGCAACGATTATCTCCGGCATCTTCCCGTCCACCTTCTGACCCCCCCTCCAATTTTCTCCCCCACCTGTCCCCATCTCTCCTGAAGGCACCAACTCCTTTCCCAGATCCAAACTCGCACCAAGTCCCGTTCACCCGTCACCCGCGCAGCCGGCTCTTCAATGAGAAAAACCACAAATGCGACTGCCCCGTGTCCTAACTCGCACCAAGTCCCGTTCGCCCATCTCCCCTGTGCTCGCTGACCTACATTGGTTCCCGGTTAAGCAGCACCTCGATTTCAAAATTCTCATCCTTGTTTTCAAATCCCTCCATGGCCTCGCCCCCTCCCTATCTCTGTAATCTCCTCCAGCCCCACAACCCCCCCACCCCCCCCCCCCGAGATATCTGCGCTCCTCTAATTCTGCCCTCTTGAGCATCCCTGATTATAATCGCTCCACCATTGGTGGCCGTGCCTTCTGTTGCCTGGGCCCTAAGCTCTGGAATTCCCTCCCTAAACCTCTCCGCCTCTCTTTCCTCCTTTAAGACGCTCCTTAAAACCTACCTCTTTGACCAAGCTTTTGGTCACCTGCCCTAATTTCTCCTTATGTGGCTCGGTGTCAAATTTTGTGTCTTAAATACTCCTGTGAAGCGCCTTGGGACATTTTACTACGTTAAAGGCGCTATATAAATACAAGTTGTTGTTGTTGTTATTATTATTTTGAATGGGCCGAAAAACAATTAACGGGAACATTGCCCATCACCCCTGTGCTCGCTGACCTACACTGGCTCCCAGTACGGGAATGTCTCGATTTAAAAATTCTCAACCTTGTGTTCAAATCCCTCCGTGGCCTCGCCTCCTCCCTATCTCTGTAACCTCCTCCAGCCCAACAGTCAGAGGTGTCATTACCTGAATTAGACAGGGAAGAGGGGGAGTCGGAGAGAGGGCCTTCAGCATCTCCTGGTCTTTGAACCGTTGTTTATCCCTGGGGCCAATATTTACCCCTCAAATCAACATCACTAAAAACAGATGATCCGGTCATTATCACATTGCTGTTTGTGGGAGCTTGCTGTGCACAAATTGGCTGTCACGTTTCCTACATTACAACAGTGACTACACTTCAAAAAAGTACTTCATTGGCTGTAAAGTGCTTTGGGACGTCCTGTGGTCGTGAAAGGCGCTATAGAAATGCAAGTCTTATTACTTGTAGCGATTTCTCCCCTCCATGGGCTCCGCCCCGCCTCCTCGGTTCCAGGAACTGCTCGTAACCTCCTGAAACCAAACCCGTTGGTGACTCGTGATGAGTAGGTGGGAAATTTCCCCACTTCCCCCATCTTAACGTCTATGTGTTCGTGTGGGTGGAGTCCACTCGATGCTTGACTGGGCCATCCTGTGACATCAGCAAGCTCCACAGAAAAGCTTTTAAAAGAGGGACTTCGGCGGAGGGTTGGATTCTAATCTCTTCCTTCTCCCGTACCCCATCCCCCCAGCAGACCTCCCCCACCCCCAGTGTACTGCTGGAGATCAGGACCCCTGCCCCGAGCACTGAATCTCTCCATGGCACTGGCTTGCTGGGGTGGAGAAGCTATTCTGTTCCACTGCTGGGCAATACGGTGGCTTCACAGAGAAACTCAACTCTGTACAGCACCTTAACGCATTTCTCAAGAATGTCCCACAGTGCGTCCCATACAATGAATTATCTTAAAGTGCCGTCACTGCTGTTACCTAACCAAATACAGTTACATAGAAAGTACAGCACAGAAACTGGTCCAACTGGTCTGTGCCAGTGTTTATGCTCCACACGAGGCTCCTCCCACCCCTCTTCATCTCACCCTATCCTCCTATTCCTTTCTCCCTCATGTGTTTATCCAGCTTCCCCTTAAATATATCTATACTATTCGCCTCAACCACTTCCTGTGGTAGCAAGTTCCACATTAGAAAGAAGAAAGAAATAACAACAGAAAATGCTGGAAAAACTCAGCAGGCCAGGCAACATCCGTGGAGAGAAATTAGAGTCAACGTTTTGGGTCGAAACCCTTTTTCAAAACTGGAAAGGAAATGAAATAGATCGAAAGGCAGGACTGCGATAGAACAAAAGAAGTAAAGAGACATTAAGAGGTATTCAAAACCAGACGAGATGGTAATAGGACAGTGGAGACAAAAGATGGCTCAGATTAGGTGTGAAGTGTACTGGCAGAAAGAGAGACAGCTGCCATGTGGGAGAGAGAAAAAAAAAGGAGGGGGGGGAAGGGAAGACCCAAAACAAAGGGGTGGAAAAAAATAAGTAAAAATGTAATAGGGGCCGAGGTTATGATCTGAAATTGTTGAACTCGATATTGAGTCCGGAAGGCTGCAAAGTGCCTAATCGGAAGATGAGGTGCTGTTCCTCGAGTTTACGTTGAGCTTCCGTGGAACAATGCAAGAGGCCAAGAATGGTGAGGTCCGAGTGGGAATGGAGCGCTGAATTAAAATGACAGGCGACCGGAAGCTCGGGGTCACCCTTACGGACTGAACGGAGGTGTTCCGCAAAGCGGTCACCCAATCTGCGTTTGGTCTCCCCAATGTAGAGGAGACCGCATCGTGAGCAGCGAATACAGTATACTAGATTGCAAGAAGTACAAGTAAATCGCTGTTTCACCTGGAAGGGGTGTTTGGGGCCCTGGACAGTGGGAAGGGGGGAGGTATAGGGGCAGGTGTTACATCTCCTGCGCTTGCACGGGAAGGTGCCAGACGACGGGGAAAGGGCTGTTGGGGGTGAAAGAGGAGCGGACTAGGGTGTCTCGGAGGGAGCGGTCCCTACGGAATGCTGAAAGGGGAGGGGAAGATGCGTTTGGTGGTGGGATCACTTTGGAGGTGGCAGAAATGGCGGAGGATGATCCGTTGAATGTGAAGGCTGGTGGGGTGAAAGGTGAGGACAAGGGGAACCCTATCGTGGTTCCGGGAGGGAGGGGCAGGGGTGAGGGCAGAAGTGCGGGAGATAGAATGGACACGGTCGAGGGCCGTGTCAACCACGGTAGAGGGGAATCCTCGGTTGAGGAAAAAGGAAGACATGTCGGAAGCACTGGTGTGGAAGGTGGCATCGTCGGAGCAGATGTGGCGGAGACGGAGAAACTGGGAGAATGGAATAGTCCTTACAGGAGGTGGGGTGGGAGGAAGTGTGGTCCAGGTAGCTGTGGGAGTCAGTGGGCTTGTAGTGAATATTGGTCGATAACCTATCCCCAGAGATGGAGATGGAGAAGTCGAGGAAGGGAAGGGAAGAGTTAGAGATGGACCATGTGAAGGTGAGGGAAGGGTGGAAATTGGAGGCAAAGTGAATGAAATTGTCTAGTTCGGGGCGAGAGCAGGAAACGGCACCGATACAGTCATCAATGTATTGAAAAAAAGAGGTGAGGGAGGGGACCCGAGTAGGACTGGAACAAAGAGTGTTCCACATATCCCACGAAAAGGCAGGCATAGCTAGGACCCATGCGGGTACCCATAGCAACACCTTTGATTTGGAGGAAATGAGTGGAGTTAAAGGAGAAGTTGTTCAATGTGAGAACAAGTTCAGCCAGGCGGAGGAGGGTGGTGGTGGATGGGGACTGGTCGGGCCTCTGTTCAAGGAAGAAGCGGAGCGCCCTCAGACCATCCTGGTGGGGGATGGAGGTGTAGAGGGATTGTACGTCCATGGTGAAAAGGAAGCGGTTGGGGCCAGGAAACTGGAAACTGTTAAAGTGGCGGAGGGCGTCCGAAGAGTCGCGGATGTAGGTGGGAAGAGACTGGGCAAGGGGAGAAAAGATAAGAGTCGAGATAGGAAGAGATAAGTTCCGTGGGGCAAGAACAGGCTGAAGCGGTGGGTCTACCAGGGCAGTCCTGTTTGTGGATCTTGGGAAGGAGGTAGAAGCGGGCTGTGCGAAGAAAGACTTGCATTTCTATAGCGCCTTTCATGACCACCGGACATCTCAAAGTGCTTTACAGCCAATGAAGTACTTTTTGGAAGTGGAGTCACTGTTGCAATGTAGGAAATGTGGCAGCCAGTTTTCACACAGCAAGCTCCCACAAACAGCAATGTGAGAATGACCAGAGAATCTGTTTTATGTTGATTGAGGGATAAATATTGGCCAGGACGCTGGGAAAACTCCCCCTGCTCTTCTTCGAAATAGTGGCCGTGGGACCTTTACGTCCACCTGAGAGGGCAGACGGGGCCTCGGTTTAACGTCTCATCCGAAAGACGGCACCTCCGACAGTGCAGCACTCCCTCAGCACTGCACTGGGAGTGTCAGCCGAGATTTTTGTGCTCAAGTTCCTGGAGTGGGACTTGAAACAACGACCTTTGGCCTCAGAGGCGAGAGTGCTGCCCACTGAGCCACGGCGGACAGCTAGAGCATAGAAATAGCACAGCACAGAAGGAGGCCCTTTGGCCCATCGAGTCTGTGCCGGCTTGTTCGAAGAGCAATCCAGTTAGTCCCACTCCCTGCTTTATTGGATTTATTAGCGACTATCTTATTATTTATGGCCCCTAGTTTTGAAATACCACAGACATTCGACAGGATTCCCCATGCAGCAATGAGATGAGCAGCCCCATTAATCTGGTTTTGGCGAGGTTGGTTGAGGGGTGAATGGTTGGCCAGGGACACCGGGGAGAACTCCCCCGGCTCTTGTTCGAGACAGTGCGGCGGGATCTTTTGCCTCCACCTGAACAGGCAGACGTGCGCACACAGGCCGACACTGCAGCACTCCCTGAAGGATCAGCCTAGGCTGTGTGCTCACGTCCTGGAGTCGAGTCTGAAGCCCACAGCCCTCGGACCAACTGAGCGACACTGGCATTTCATCAGGATCAAGGGTGCGCCGACCCTCCAGGAATGCCCTGGAGTCTCCAGGAATTGATGGTGAATCTCCCGCACACTGCGGCCAGCAACCGGGGGGAAAATCATAGGGGTAATAAAGTAAAAAATATTGTTATTTTCCCATTTTCTTTGAACACCTTTTAATAGTTATAAAAAAATATTGGCAATGGAGGGGCAGCAAAAGGCTGTTTGACTGAAGTTGAGCATCATCCAATCAGGTAACGAAGTGTCTGTTCGCTTTCCGATTGGCCGCGGGGCCCCGCGAGGATGGACGTGTTGGGTGACCAATAGCGGGGGGGGGGGGGGCGGTCACGTGACGTAACCTCCTGGAATACGTCTAACCAGAGTTAGCAACCGTATTAGGAAGAAATTATTTTTTCCCCAAAAGCAGTTCAGCTGCTCGTTTTAGAAAAGAAAGCGAGACTTGTGTTTCTCCAGCACCTTTCACCACCTCAGGATGTCCCAAAGCGCTTTACAGCCAATGAAGTACTTTTTGAAGTGTGGTCACTGTTGTAATGTAGGAAACGCGGCAGCCAATTTGCACCCAGCAAGCGCCCACACACAGCAATGTGATAATGACCAGAGAATCTGTTTTAGTGATGTTGGTTGAGGGATAAATATCGACCCAGGACACCGAGGAGAACTCCTCTGCTCTTCTTCGAAATAGTGGCCGTGGGATCTTTTACGTCCACCTGAGAGAGCAGTCAGGGCCTCGGTTTAACGTCTCATCTGAAAGACGGCACCTCCGACAGTGCGGCGCTCCCTCAGTACTGCCCCTCCGACAGTGCCGTGCTCTCTCTGTACCGCCCCTCCGACAGTGCAGCGCTCCCTCAGTACCGCCCCTCCGACAGTGCAGCGCTCCCTCAGTACCGCCCCTCCGACAGTGCAGCACTCCCTCAGTACCGCCCCTCCGACAGTGCAGCACTCCCTCAGCACCGCCCCTCCGACAGTGCAGCACTCCCTCAGTACCGCACTGGGAGTGTCAGCCTGGATTTTGTCTGCGACCTTGTGACTCAGAGGCGAGAGTGCTGCCCACTGAGTCACGGCTGGCACCACTACCATTTGGTTCGATGAGCCGGTGCCTTTTTTCTATCCCAGATTTCGCCTCCCTCTTCGATTGAGGCTCACCGCCCGCAGGGTCAGTGTTCCGCAGGAAGCACCTGATCATGCACGAGCTGGATGGGGAGTGGGGGGGCTGGTTGTTCATCGGGGAGCGTCAGGACAGAGACCCAATACCGTTCCTCGCCCGACACGCTCTCTGCAACAGCCGGTGGGAACCCTGGCTGGATTTCCTCCCCCTCCTCCCTCCCCAGCTTGGGGTTCCCGAGGCCCATCTCAACTATTACCTCTGCTGCAATCTGCTAACTCTCAATAGATTGGAGCTGGGATCCTCCTGCTCAGTATATCCTGTTCTGTATGAACAAGCCCCACACTAGGTGGAGCAATTTCCCACTAAACTATGGGGAGGGGTGGAAAGGGGGGTGCTACAACAACAACAACAACGTTGCATTTATATAGCACCTTTAACATAGTAAAACGTCCCAAGGCGCTTCACAGGAGCGATTATCAAACAAAGATTTGACACCGAGCCACATAAGGAGATATTGGGGCAGGTGATCAAAAGTTTGTTTGGAGGTCGGTTTTAAGGAGCGTCTTAAAGGAGGAGGAGAGAGGCGGAGAGGTTTAGGGAGGGAATTCCAGAGCTTAGGGCCCAGGCAGCTGAAGGCACGGCCGCCAATGGTGGAGCGATTAAAATCGGGATTGTGCAAGAGGCCAGATTCGAGGGGAGCGCAGATATCTCGGAAAGTTAGAATCATAGAATGGTTACAGCACAGAAGGAGGCCATTCGGCCCGTCGAGCCCGTGCCGGCTCTCTGCAAGAGCACTTCAGCTAGACCCACTCCCTCGTCCTTTCCCCGTGGCCCTGCAAATCTTTTTCCTTCAGTACCTGGGCGAGGGGCCCCCAGAGACCCGGGCGAGGGGCCCCCAGAGACCCGGGCGAGGGGCCCAGACAACACGAACTCAAATCCAACCAGGGCAGTCTGAGAATTTCAATTCAGATTTTAAAAATCTGGAAATTAAAAGCCGGGTCTCGGCAAAAGTGATGGCGAATCTGTCGGTTTGTTGTAAACTGGTTCACTCGTGTCCTTTAGGGAAGGAATCCTGCCGTCCTCACCCGGTCTGGGCCTATATGTGACTCCAGTCCCACACCAACGTGATTGACTCTCAACTGCCTCTGAAATGGCTCTCAGCAGATGGAACACTGTATAACTAGGGTGGCGGGGGGGGGGGGGTTGGTGGAAAGAGGTAACCAGGGGGGTAAGTTTTCAGAAATAACAACAGAAAACACTGGAAAAACTCAGCAGGCCAGGCAGCATCCGTGGAGAGAGAAACAGAGTTAACGTTTCAGGTCGAAACCCTTCTACAGAACCTGGTTCTGACGAAGGGTTTCGACCTGAAACGTTAACTCTGTTTCGCTCTCCACGGATGTTACCTGGCCTGCTGAGTTTTCCCAGCGTTTTCTGTTGTTATTTCGGATTTCCAGCATCCGCAGTATTTTGCTATCGTAAGTTTTCAGAGTTCGTATTTAGGGGGAAGGGGAATTACTTGCAATTATTCGTGGGTTAAGAGCCACTCAGTTGTATGAAAACCGCTACCAGCGGTTGAAGGCGGTGGCTCACCACCACCTTCTCAAGGACAATTAGGGACGGGCAATAAATGCCAGCGACGCCCACATGCCGAGAATGGGTAAACGAGGTTGTACGTCAGTCGTTGGATGGGCGCCACAGGAATTGCTGTAAACATCACAGATCTCAGGGTCTGTCACCAGGCTCGGCTCCATTGTGTAAACAGAGAGTTCCAGGCTGTCTGCCAGGGTAAAGACACATTAAGACAGGCGAGTGCAGCCTCTTCACACAATAAATTGTCTGTCGGCTCTCCTAATACTTCACTCAACATCAACTTGCATTTATATAGCACCTTTAACGCAGTAAAACATCCCAAGGCGTTTCACGGGAGGGTTAGCAGACAAAACTGACACCGAGCCACATAATGAGATACTAGGGCTGACGGAGGTCGGTTTTAAGGAGCATCTTAAAAGGAGGAAAGAGAGGTAGCGAGGCGGAGAGGTTTAGGGAGGGAATTCCAGAGTTTGGGGCCCAGGCAGCTGAAGGCACGGCCATCAATGGTGGAGCGATGAGAATCGGGGATGTGCAAAAGACCAGAATTGGAGGAGTGCAGAGATCTCGGAGGGTTGTAGGGCTGGAGGAGGTTACAGAGATAGGGAGGGACGAGGGCCATGGAGAGATTTGAAAACAAGGATGAGAATTTTAAAATCAAGGCATTGCTGGCCCGGGAGCCAATGTATGTCAGCGAGCACAGGGGGTGATGGGTGAACGGGACTCGGTGTGAGTGATCAGAGATATGGACTTTTTTAACATGTTTTTCTTTTCCTTCAGGGAGCCGCCACGTGCTGGGGTACCGTTCTACTGGGATTGGATGCCCTCCAGTACCTCGCATAGGCAGCAATTCTTTACGTGTGACCACGTATAGTGAGTGCCGGCAGACGATTCGACTGTGTTGGGGGGGGGGGGGGGGGGCGGGCGGTCTCGACTGGTCCCGTTTCTGCCCTTTCCCTTCAGGAGGGGTTGCTTGATAACTGTCTGGAAAGAGAGCTCCAGCTGGTCTTTCCCATGGACCCGAGGTCAACTCTTGCACCTCCACTGGCGTCCTGGCCGAGATCGGGAAACTCAACACAGGGAACCTGCAACATTCTTGATCTGTAAGTGCTCGTAATTCATACAAAAACAGCTAACGGTGGCACTTGCTGTAATTCTGGGTCGATCTGTCAATTGCATAAGTAGTCTTAACACATGGCATAGCGTCAAATACAAGGTTAGGGTCTTCATATATTTATACTCTTAGATAGAACGGTGCTAGCCACCTTGTAAGTGGTCTGAGCGTCTTATGTTCAGGAGTGTGCCCGTACTACCCAATATCTAACTAAACGATAGTGAAACCCAGGGGCGTGACAGTCAGACCTCTGTATGTTTACAGTGAACATACAGAGCACCAGTTATGATCGAAATCAAGCAGTACGACTCAACTTAGCACAATTATTTTTAAAAATGAACACGCTATGCTTCCCCATATCACTTGGTTGCATTAAACTTGACTTAAACACGATAACTTCTAGCTAACCTTCTGCATCTGAAAGTTCAGAGTCTGGGTGAAAGCTTGTCCTAGCAGCTTTCTGTTTAACAGCCTGACTATCGGTGAGTGCGTCTATGTTTTACTATGTTAAAGACGCTATATAAAATACAAGTAATTGTTCACTCTCTCGCGCACACACACACACATATTCATGCTCACTCTCTCATGCACACCCTACACACTCACGCTCCAGCTCTCTCACACACACACATCCCTCACACATGCTCCCTCTCAACCTTGCGTGTCTCACACACACACACACACACACACACACTCGTGTGCCTCACACATGCCACATGCACACTGCCGTTCCCTCTCTCTCTTATGCTCACATCTCTCGCTCTAGTATCTGGTGACTGACTGCAGAAAGGACGGTAAAGGCAGTATCTTCAATCTCGTCATCTTGAAACAATGATTGCACTCCCCACAAGAAGCCCAAAATACATAGCCAGCCCACACTAGAAAGAACCTTGGGAAGAAACTAAAGAATAGGGTCAACTTGATCCAGAAACTCGCCAGATCCACATGGGGAGCAGACGCTCAAACCCTCCGTACGGCAGCACTCGCCCTGGTGTACTCCACAGCGGAGTACTGCTCTCCGGCATGGCTATCAAGTCCGCCTGTCAAATCCGTTGCTGTCCAGCTGAATTCTATGATGAGAATTATCACCGGTACGCTTTTATCGACACCAACAGCTTGGCTGCCTGTGCTTGCAAACATCACACCACCACACCTACTCCGTGAATATGCAGTCTCCGGAGAATACAGCCGCTACACCAGCAAAGACATGCCGATCCAGGCCGACTTGAACAACCTACCACCAACCCCACTCAAATCTAGACGGCCATTTTGGACCCTCGCCGAAGCCCTTCAGTGATCTCCTCTCAGCCTTGATGACTGATGGTGAAATGCTTGGAAGAACTGTGACATACGGATTGGATTCCTTATAGAGGACCCCACAGTACAACCTGAAGGATCAAACCTTCCTCTCAAACAGTGGACAACCATCAACCACCTCAGAACCGGTCATGGCAGATGCTGCCACCTTCTCCACAGATGGAAGATTAAAGCATCCCCATCATGCGATTGTGGAGCTCCTGATCAGACCCTGGAGCACGTCATTGAGCACTGCCCTCAGAGGAAACTCACAGGCAGCCTACAAGATATCCCCGCTGTTGCACCGGAAGCTTTGGCCCGGATATCTGACTCAGATATTGACATCTGATTTGCTACTACCGTACGAAAGAAGACGACGATGGCTAGAAAGACCAAAGCAGAGGTGCGAAACTCCCCAGGATATCTGGATCGCTAGAAAAGACTCCGATTGTGCCTGGACCCACCCCCAACAAAGTCTGTGTCTCTACTCCCTGCCTGGCAGACATTTATTATCCTTTGTGTGATAAACCTCACGGGTATCCAAGTAAAATTCATTTGTTACTAATTTATATTTGAGATCTCTGCAGCTATTCCCCAGCCTTATTGTAAAACACGAGCCAGTATTTATCTGATCTAAGGTCTCTCTGTTCTGTGCAGATCGACCTATATTAACCTTTGCTCATCGCTCGACCCTCTCACTCTCTCCCCCCCCCCAGTTTCTGTGCTGTAAATTCGATGTAATTCTCCGTCAGCGCTGCAGTTTGTAGCAGGTTTTGTTCATATGGAGGGGCTCGGCGGGCCACCTCAGAGGGGCTGTGAATTGTTGTTGGCCTTCGTAGCGAGAGTGTTCGAGTACAGGAACAAGGATGTCTTGCTACAGTTGTACAGGGCCTTGGTGAGACCACACCTTGAGTATTGTGTGCAGTTTTGGTCGCCTTATCTGAGGAAGGATGTTCTTGCCATGGAAGGAGTTCAGCGAAGATTCACCAGGCTGATACCTGGGATGGCAGGAATGACGTATGAGGAGCGATTGGGACGATTGGGCTTGTACTCGCTGGAGTTTAGAAGAATGAGAGGGGATCTCATTGAAACTTATAAAATTCTGGCAGGACTGGACAGACTAGATGCAGGGAGGATGTTCCCGATGGTCGGGGAGTCCAGAACCAGGGGTCACAGTCTAAGGATAAGGGGTAAGCCATTTAGGACAGAAATGAGGAGGAATTTCTTCACCCAGAGAGTGGTGAACCTGTGGAATTCTCTACCACAGAAGGCAGTTGAGGCCAATACATTAAATATATTCAAGAAGGAGTTGGATATATTTCTTAAGGCTAAAGGGATCAAGGGGTATGGGGAGAAAGCAGGGACCGGGTACTGAGCTTGGATGATCAGCCATGATTGCATTGAATGGCAGAGCAGGCTCGAGGGGCTGAATGGCCTACTCCTGCTCCTATCTTCTATGTTTCTATGTTTAGAGTCAACCACGTTGAGGTGGGACTGGAGTCACATATAATAGGCCCAGACCGGGTAAAGACGGCAGGTTTCCAATACTAAAGGGGCATCAGTGAACCAGATGGGTTTGTACCACATTCCGACAGCCTCACGCTCACTTTCACTGACAGCAGCTTTTTAATTCCAGATTTAAAAAAGAAATTGGATTGTCCTGAAAACCCACCGGGTTCACTTTCGGGAAGGAAGCCTGCCGTCCTTACCCGGTCTGGGCCTATTATATGTGACTCCAGTCCCACCCCAACGTGGTTGGCTCTTCTGACGGAGGGTCACCGACCTGAAACGTTGACTTGGTTTCTCTCTCCACCGATGCTGCCCTGACCCGCTGAGTTTTTCCAGCGTTTTCTGTTGTTATTTTGGATTTCCAGCATCCGCAGTATTTTGCGTTCGTATCGTGGTTGACTCTTAACTGTCCTTGGAATCACAGAATAGTACAGCGCAGAAGGAGGCCATTCGGCCCATCGAGTCTGCGCCGGCTCTTTCGAAGAGCAATCCAGTCAATCCCACTCTCCCGCTCTTTCCCCAGATCCCTGCAATTGTTTCTCCTTCAAGTATTTATCCAATTCTCTTTTGAAGGGGACGATTGAATCTGCTTCCATCACCCTATCAGGCAGCGCAGTCGAAATCCCCACCACTCGTTGCGTAAAAAAGTTTTTCCTCATCTCGCCTCTGGTTCTTTTGCCAATCACCTTGAATCTGTGCCCTCTGGTTATCAGCTTTCAAGAAGAAATCCCACCACCAGATTCTCAGACAGGGATGGGCAATAAACAGTGACCCTCACATACTGAGAATGAGTAAGATTTTTTTTAAAAACACAGTATGCTTGACTGTGATGCCACACACACGTTTAATTTCCAGGACACCCTCAATGCCTGGTTCTCACGTAAGGAAAGGCCCCTGGGGTGCGATACTGGAGGCTGCTCCGGCCTTTTGGGGGGGGGGGGGGGGGGGGGTGAAAACTAAGATTTTCACAGTGGTTATGGGGCACTATTTTTAAATTTAAACTTTTGGAATCCTGCAAGGATAAGGAGTTACAAAGCACAAGGTTTGTTGCGGTGATACTTAGTTATATTTTGAAACTTTTTAAAATGTATATTTCCTCTGAGCGCGGTTTGTGGAGAGGTTACAGGGGAGGTGCTGTGTGATATTAGCAAGGATAACCAAACCCAACGCAAAACCTTCCAGCTGCTATTTAAAGAATCTGTGCTTACGATGTCACTACAGAAAAAGAACCCATATCTTACGGTCACTACAGAAATCGTACCCTGATCTTACGATGTCACTACAGAAATCTTACCCTGATCTTACGATGTCATTAGAGAAATCGTGTCCAGATCTTACGATGTCACTAAAGAAACTACGATGTCATTAGAGAAATCGTACCCTGATCTTACGGTCATTAGAGAAATCCTGCCCTGATCTTACGATGTCATTAGAGAAATCCTGCCCTGAACTTACGTCACAACAGAAATCGTGCCCTGAACTTACGATGTCACTAAAGAAACTACCCTGATCTTACGATGTCATTAGAGAAATCGTACCCTGATCTTACGGTCATTAGAGAAATCTTACCCTGATCTTACGATGTCATTAGAGAAATCGTGTCCAGATCTTACGATGTCACTAAAGAAACTACGATGTCATTAGAGAAATCGTACCCTGATCTTACGGTCACTACAGAAATCATACCCTGATCTTACGATGTCATTAGAGAAATCCTGCCCTGAACTTACGTCACAACAGAAATCGTGCCCTGAACTTACGATGTCACTAAAGAAACTACCCTGATCTTACGATGTCACTAAAGAAACTACCCTGATCTTACGATGTCATTAGAGAAATCGTGCCCTGAACTTACGATGTCACTACAGAAATCATACCCTGATCTTACGATGTCATGAGAAATTTTGCCCTGATCTTACATGTCCTAATCTTACAATGTCATTAGAGAAATCTTACCCTGATCTTACGATGTCATTAGAGAAATCTTACCCTGATCTTACGATGTCACTACACAGTTACCAGAGGAAGCTGGTATCCCGTGTAGAGACAGACCTCCCCCACCCCACCACCCTCCGACTTTGAACACACCAACCTTGATGGTCTTGATCTCCTTCCGCCAGGGCCACAGGTACAGGTTGACGGAGATGAGCTCCAACACCTCGAAGGCTTTGCTGAGGGCCCGGAAGAGCTCCTGCCGGGGCTCCTGCCGGCCCCTGGGCGCGACAAAGTCGCGGGCGAGGCGGTAGAAATCCAGCAGCTGGAAGCGCTGGCAGGAGCTGGCGGCGGAGTCCAGCAAGTCCTTGCCCCGCCGGACCTGCACTTCCCCGGTGCAGGGCGACAGGTTGCCGGAGACATAGTCCTTCTGGTAGAAAGCCAGGAAGTTCTGATAAACTTCCCCCTTGCTGCAGCTGCCCATTGTCGGCGCGGGGAGACTGGATACAGCAAATGTGTCAGTTTCCGCAAATGTGTCAGTTTCCGCAGTGTATCCCTCGCTCGCCCGCCCGGCAACAATGTCTCTTCCACCCACTTTCATTCAGTTTTTTCCTTTCCCCCCACCTCCTCCTCCTCGTGGATTAAAGGCGGGGGCCGCCTGGCGCAAGTTTTGTTGCTTTTAATCCCCACTGCGAGGCACTGGGCAAAGTGAAAGTGCTCATGCGCAATTCTGCAGTTTCGCTTCCCTCGATTGCTTGTTTCACGTTGGTGGGGAGAAACTCGACCGGGAGGGCACAGATTATTGTTTCTTTAAAAAGTAAGACTTGCATTTTATAAGTAAGTAAAAGTAAGACTGGCCTCTTAATCTATGTCATTCCCTGGGCCTCTTTAGTCTTGACAAAGGGTTTCGACCCGAAACGTTGACTCTATTTTCTCTCCACGGATGTTTCCTGGCCTGCTGCGTTTTTCCAGCATTTTCTGTTGTTATTTCGGATTTCCAGCATCTGCAGTATTTTGCTATCGTACTTGCATTTATATAGCGCCTTTCACGACCATCTCTCATTACGCGCAGGCTCCTTCCCAACTTCTAGGTTTTATAGACACATAGAAACATAGAAGATAGGAGCAGGAGTAGGCCATTCGGCCCCTCGAGCCTGCTCCGCCATTCAATGAGATCATGGCTGATCATCCAAATTCAGTACCCTGTCCCTGCTTTCTCCCCATACCCCTTGATCCCTTTAGCCTTAAGAAATATATCCAACTCCTTCTTGAATATATTTCATGAATTGGCCTCAACTGCCTTCTGTGGTAGAGAATTCCACAGGTTCACCACTCTCTGGGTGAAGAAATTCCTCCTCATTTCAGTCCTAAATGGCCTACCCCTTATCCTTAGACTATGACCCCTGGTTCTGGACTCCCCGGCCATCCGAAACATCCTTCCTGCATCTAGTCTGTTCAGACCTGACAGAATTTTATAGGTTTCGATGAGATCCCCTCTCAATCTTCTAAACTCCAGTGAGTATAAGCCCAATCGACACAATCTCTCCTCATACGTCATTCCTGCCATCTCAGGTATCAGACTGGTGAATCTTCGCTGCACTCCCTCCATGGCAAGAATATCCTTCCTCAGATAAGGCGACCAAAACTGCACACAATACTCAAGGTGTGGTCTCACCAAGGCCCTGTACAACTGCAGCAAGACATCCTTGTTCCTGCACTTGAACCCTCTCGCTACAAAGGCCAACATACCATTTGCCTTCTTAACCACCTGCATGCTTACCTTCAGCGACTGGTGCACAAGAACACCCAGGTCTCTTTGCACTTCCTCTTCTCCCAATCTGTTGCTATTTAAAGGGACACCCCCCCTCCCCCCACCCTGTTCAAGGATTTACAAAAATAACTCTTGAAAGACATTTATCTGTTTTCTTTCTAATGCAAAATTACAAGCTCTGTTGATTAAAATATAATTAAGGCTCGGAGTTGTCTCATGCCATATAAAGATAGACAAACCTTTAATCTCTGAAAAGAAAGACTTGCATTTCTATAGCGCCTTTCACGACCACCAGACGTCCCAAAGCGCTTTATAGTCAATGAAGTACATTTTGGAGTGGAGTCACTGCTGTAATGTAGGAAACGCAGCAGCCAATTTGCGCATAGCAAGCTCCCACAAACAGCAATGTGATAATGGCCAGATAATCTGTTTTAGTGAAGTTGGTTGAGGGATAAATATTGGCCCCAGGACGGCACCTCTGACAGTGCGGCACTCCCTCAGAACTGCACTGGAGTGTCAGCCTGGATTTTTGTGCTCAAGTCTTCTGGATTGGGACTTGAACCCACGACCATTCTTTGGCTCAGAGGCAAGGGTGCTGCCCACTGAGACACTGACTGACACTCAGAAAGCCTTGTATTTCTGACAAAAGGTCAAGGACCTGAAACATTAACTCTGTTTCTCTCTCCACAGATGCGAAGTGTTTCCACCATTTTCTGTTTTTAACTTGCATTTCTATAGCGCCTTTCACAGCCTCAGGACGTCCCAAAGCGCTTCACAGCCAATGAAGTACTTTTTGAAGTGGAGTCACTGTTGTCTCTTCTTCTTAGGCAGTCCCTCGGAACCGAGGATGACTTATCACTGTTGTAATAGAAACATAGAAACATAGAAGATAGGAGCAGGAGTAGGCCATTCGGCCCCTCGAGCCTGCTCCGCCATTCAATGCGATCATGGCTGATCATCCAAATTCAGTACCCTGTCCCTGCCTTCTCCCCATATCCCTTGATCCCTTTAGCCTTAAGAAATATATCCAACTCCTTCTTGAATATATTTAATGTATTGGCTTCTACTGCCTTGTGTGGTAGAGAATTCCACAGGTTCACCACTCTCTGGGTGAAGAAATTCCTCCGCATCTCAGTCCTAAATGGCTTACCCCTTATCCCTAGACTGTGACCCCTGGTTCTGGACTCCCCCGCCATCGGGAACATCCTTCCTGCATCTAGTCTGTCTAGTCCTGTTAGAATTTTATAAGTAATGTAATGTAGGAAACGTGGCAGCCAATTTGCGCACAGCAAGCTCCCACAAGCAGCAATGTGATAATGACCAGAGAATCTGTTTTTTAGAGATGTTGATTGAGGGATGAATATTGGCCAGGACACTGGGGATAACTCCTCTGCTCTTCATCGAAATAGTGCCGTGGGATCTTTTATATCCACCTGAGAGAGCAGACAGGGCTTTGGTTTAACAACTCAGCCGAAAGCCGGCACCTCAGACAGTGCAGCACTCCCTCAGTACTGCACTGCGAGTGTCAGCCTAGATGTTTGTACTGAAGTCTCTGGAGTGGGACTTGAACCCACAACCTCCTGACACAGAGGAATCATAGAAATTTATGGCACAGAAGGAGGCCATTCGGCCCATCGTGTCCGTGCCGGCCGACAAAGAGCTCTCCAGCCTAATCCCACTTTCCAGCTCTCGATCCGTAGCCCTGTAGGTTACGGCACTTCAAGTGCATATCCAAGTACTTTTTAAATGTGATGAGGGTTTCTGCCTCTACCACCCTTTCAGGCAGTGAGTTCCAGACCCCCACCACCCTCTGGGTGAAAGAAGATCTCCTCAACTCCCCTCTAATCCTTCCACCAATTACTTAAAATTTTCCTTTTTCTTCTCTTTCCCACTCTCTCTCTCCTCCTGAATAGATGGGCTGCGCGCACACACACACGCACACACGCACACGCACACACACACACACACGCACACACACACACACACACACACACACACACACGCACACACACACACACACACACGCACACACACGCACACACACACGCGCACACACACACGCGCACACACACGCACGCGCACACGCACACGCGCACGCGCACACGCACACACACGCATGCACACACACGCGCACACGCACACACACACACACACGCACGCGCACACGCACGCGCACGCACGCACACACGCGCACACACACACACACACACGCACGCGCGCACACGCACACACGCACGCGCACACTCACAAAAGGCCTTCCGCAGTCTCACCCGTTCTTCACATGTCAGTGTCGACGGGATTTAAAAAAAAATTCATTGATGGGATGTGGGCGTCGCTGGCTAGGCCTGCATTTAGTGCCCATCCCTAATTGCCCTTGAGAAGATGGTGGTGAGCCGCCTTCTTGAACCGCTGCAGTCCGTGTGGTGTAGGTACACCCACAAAGGGATATTCAACTGTGAAGTGCATCGCCACAACCTTGTGCTCACCTTAAACACTCTCCAAGTATCTTCATCTCTCTCTCTACCTTTTTAAAAATAAATAACCCTGCTTTGACCAAGCTTTTAATCACCTTTCCTGCAAAGGCTCATTCTGTGTTCCTCCTCCCCTCCCCCGGTCTGTTTCATTCACTCACTTTATTTTCCCACCTCCTGATATGAGGGAGCCAAATCAATTAGATTTTATTTCTTTAATTCTTCTATCCACCCCCCTCCATTCTCGCTGGAGAAGGGAAAATGAGGGAGGAGGAAGAACAAAAGGGAAGCTGTTTTCAACCATTTGTATTGGATTTTATATTCCCTTTAGTGCAGGAGATTGAGGGGTGAGCTCATCCAAAACTCGGCTGCCCGTGTCCTAACTCGCACCAAGTCCCGTTCACCCACCACCCCTGTGCTCGCTGACCTACATTGGCTCCCCATTAAGCAACGCCTCGATTTTAAAATTCTCGTCCTTGTTTTCAAATCCCCCCATCCTATCTCTGTAACCTCCTCCAGCCCTACAACCCTCCGTGATCTCTGCGCTCCTCCAATTCTGGCCTCTTGCGCATCACCGATTTCCATCGCTCCAGCATTGGCGGCCGTGCCTTCAGCTGCCTGGGCCCTAAGCTCTGGAAATCCCTCCCTAAACCTCTCTCCGCCTCTCTCTCCTTCTTTAAGATGCTCCTTAAAACCTACCTCTGTGACCCAGCCTGTCCTAATATCTCCTTATGTGGCGCGGTGTCAAATTTTGTCTGATAATCGCTCCTTTGAAGCGCCCTGGGATGTTTTTACTATGATAAACGTGCTATATAAATACAAGTTGTTGTTGTTGATTGAAATGTTAAAAGGATTTGATAGGTTAGATACAAAGTGACTATTTCCTCTGGTGGGGGAACCCAGAACGAGGGGCCATAACCTTAAAATCAGAGCTGGGACATTAATGAGTGAAATCGGGAAGCACTTTTCCCACACAAAGGGTGGTGGAAATGCGGAACTCTCTCCCCCAAAAGGCGGTGGATGCTGGGGTCAATTGGAGCTTTCAAGACTGAGGCCGATAGATTTTTGTTAGGAAAGGTTTCATGTGAAATGGAGCAAAGGCAGAAAGATAGAGTTAAATCAAATCAACTTTTATTGTCATTGTTAGTGCACAAGTGCAGTACAACGAAATGTAGGCTTGCGGCTCCCGAGAGTGTACATTTAGATTAAGACATTTAAACATTCAACATACATTTGGCTTGTAATACATTAACATTAACATAACCATAATAAAGTGCATTGGCAGATGTGCAGGCTTTAGAGTTTATTTGTGGAGTTCAGTAGGATGACAGCCCTGGGAAAGAAGCTGTTCCTAAATCTGGTCGTACGGGTGCGAATGCATCTGTAGCGTCTCCGAGATGGCAGGAGGGCGAACAGACTGTGGCTGGGGTGGGTAGGGTCTTTGATGATGGTCTGTGACCTCCGTAAACAGCGTTTCTGGTATATGTGCTCTATGGTCGGTAGTCGGGTGCCGGTAATGCGTTGGGCAGTTTTGACTACCTGCTGCAGGGCTTTCCGGTCATAGGAGCTACAGCTGCCATACCATACTGTGATACAGTTCGTCAGGATGCTCTCTATTGTGCAGCGGTAAAAGTTAGAGAGGATCAGGGGTGACAGGTTACACCCCTTCAGCCTCCTTAGGAAATATAGGCGCTGCTGGGCCTTCTTCACCAGAGAGGAGGTGTTGAGGGACCAGGAGAGGTCTTCCGTGATGTGGACTCCGAGGAACTTAAAGCTGTCCACCCTTTCCACCACAGCCCCATTGATGTGGATGGGGGTGTGACTTCCGCCTTTGGACTTCCTGAAGTCCACAATGATTTCTTTGGTTTTCTTGATGTTAAGGGCCAGGTTGTTATCGGCGCACCACTTCACGAGATGCTGGACCTCCTCCCTGTAGGCTGACTCATCATTGTTGGTGATCTGGCCTACTACCGTGGTGTCATCTGCAAACTTGATGATGGTGTTGGAACCATGAACAGCCACACAGTCGTGGGTGAAGAGGGAGTAGAGGAGGGGGCTCAGCACACCTCCTTGTGGGGCCCCCGTGTTCAGGGTCAGGGGGGGGGAGGTGTGGTTACCTAATTTGACAGACTGGGGTCTGTTTGTTCGGAAGTCCAGGGTCCAGTTGCAGAGGGAAGTGTTCAGGCCAAGAGTTTGGAGTTTGGTAACCAGCTTGTTGGGGACGATAGTGTTGAATGCTGAGCTGTAGTCTATGAACAGCATTCTGATGTAGGTCTCCTTACCATCTAGAGTCGACCTGCAGATCAGCCGTGATCTAATTGAATGGGCTCGGGGGGATTCATGGCCTCCTCCCGTTCCTAATGTTCCTACTTTAAAAATATATATTGGGTTACTTTCACAACTCGCATAATCTTTTCAATGATGGAGAAAAATATTGTTAATTTATTCAAAGAAAGAAAGAAAGATTTGTATTTCTACAGCACCTTTCACGACCACCGGACATCCCAAAGCACTTCACAGCCAATGAAGTACTTTTGAAGTGGAGTCACTGTTGTAATGTAGGAAACGCGGCAGCCAATTTGCGCACAGCAAGCTCCCACAAACAGCAATGTGATAATGACCATGGTGTGGAGATGCCGGAGCTGGACTGGGGTGGACAAATGTAAGAAGTCACACAACGCCAGCTTAAAGCTGTTGGACTATAACCTGGTGTTGTGTGACTTCTTACATTTGATAATGACCAGATCATCTGTTTTTAATGATGTTGATTGAGGGATAAATATTGGCCCCAGGACACCGGGGAGAACTCTCCCCCTGCTCTTCTTCGAAATAGCGCCATGGGATCTTTTATGTCCACCCGAGAGGGCAGACGGGGCCTCGGTTCAACGTCTCATCCGAAAGTCGGCAACTCCGACAGTGCAGCACTCCCTTTGAGATTTATATGCTCAAGTCTTTGGAGTGGACTTGAGCCCACACAACCCTCTGGCTCAGGTCCACTGAACCCCAGCCACTCCCCAACTCAGCTAGTGTACTCTTTTGGGTATGAACAAATAAACTGTAAATTAACAAAAATACATTAAATGAAACTTAACAAATTAAATTGAAATTTGAATGGCCGGGGTGATGATGCACTCCAGTCCCCGCAGCGCCCACCAGTTGCGGAAGGCCTCGAGCGTGCCGGCGGACACCGTGTGCTCCATCTCCAGGGCCACCCGGGCGCGAATGTGGCCGGGGAAGAGAGGCAGGGCAGTCGGGCCGAACGACCCCCTCGACCACCCGCTGCCTGGACCAGTTAATGACCACTTTGGTCAGGCCCGGGAGCAGTCCCACGAGGAGGTCCTCCGACCTGCCCGCTCCCCTCTGCACCGGGTGACCAAAGATCAGGAGCTCAAGCTCGTGTATGGCTTAAAAGAAGTATTGCCTGTATTTGAGTTAAAATGGTGCCTGAGTGCTCCACAGAGTTCAATGAAGAGGAATTCACCACAATGTGGGGATAATGGGATAAAACCAGTTCAACAACAGCCATGTGGGGATGGGCCTCGTTGTGCGTTCCAACATCGGGGGAATTGCTGTGGTCCACTGTGACATTGTAAAAACCAATCTAACTTCTATCGGAATATAACGTGGAGAAATGTGAAGTTATCCACTTTGGTAGGAAAAATAGAAAAGCAGAGTATTTTTTAAATGGTGAGAGATTGGACCTCTTGCATTGTTCCACGGAAGCTCAGCGTAAGCTCGAGGAACAGCACCTCATCTTCCGATTAGGCACTTTACAGCCTTCTGGACTCAATATCGAGTTCAACAATTTCAGATCATAACCTCGGCCCCTATCACATACTGTATATATTTTCTTTTTTTTACCCACACCCTTTGTTTGGCCATTTTTTCTTCCCTCCCTTCAGCTGTCCTTCATTCTGCCAGCGCAATTCACACCCCATCTAGAGCCATCCTTTGTTCCTTAACCTGTCCCATTACCACCGCCTCTCGCCTTGAATATCTCTTAATGTCTCTCAATGTCTCTCAATCTCTCCTGCTTTCTATCCTATCACTGACCCTCCCTTTTGTTCTTTCATCGCCTCCCCCTTTTCCCAGCCCCTGAACCTGCTTTCCATTTCCTGCTTTTTTCCAGTTCTGACGAAGGGTCTTCGACCTGAAACATTGACTCTGTTTCTCTCTCCACGGATGCTGCCCCTGGCCTGCTGAGTTTTTCCAGCGTTTTCTGTTGTTATTTCGGATTTCCAGCATCTGCAGTATTTTGCTATTGTATTAGAGATTGGGAAAAGTTGGTGTTCAGAGGGACCTGGGGGTCCTTGTACACAAATCACTGAAAGTTAACATGCAGGTACAGCAAGCAATTAGGAAAGCAAATGGTATGTTGGCCTTTATTACAAGAGGATTTGATATAAGAGTAAAGACGTCTTACTGCAATGATATAGGGCCCTGGTGAGACCACACCCTGGAGTACTGTAATAGAAACAGAAAATGCTGGAAACACTCAGCAGGTCAGGCAGCATCTGTGGAGAGAGAAACAGAGTTAACGTTTCAGGTCGATGACCTTTCATTCGAACTAGAAAAAGTTGGAGATGTAACAGGTTTTTAAGCAAGTGCAGGGGCAGGGAGAGGGGGGAGGGGACTAAAGAACAATAGGGGAGGTCTGTGATTGGGTGGAAGGCAGGCGAGATTAAATGGCAAAAGGGATGATGGTGCAAGGCAAAAGGAGATGGTAATGGGACAAGTTAAGAAACAAAAGATGAGTTTAGATGAGGTGTAAATGGGGATGGCAGAATCATTAGCAGCTGCCATGTGAAAGGATAGGGGCCGAGGTTATGATCTGAAATTGTTGAACTCGATGTTGAGTCCAGAAGGCTGTAAAGTGCCTAATCGAAAGATGAGGTGCTGTTCCTCGAGCTTACGCTGAGCTTCCGTGGAACAGTGCAAGAGTCCGAGGACGGAGAGGTCAGAGTGGGAATGGAGCGGAGAATTAAAGTGACAGGCGACCGGAAGCTCGGGGTCCCCCTTACGGACTGAACGGAGGTGTTCCGTAAAGCAGTCACCCAATCTGCGTTCAGTCTCCCCAGTATAGGGGAGACCACATCGTGAGCAGCGAATACAGTATACTAGATTGCAAGAAGTACAAGTAAATCACTGTTTCACCTGGAAGGAGTGTTTGGGGCCCTGGACAGTGGGAAGGGGGGAGGTAAAAGGGCAGGTGTTGCATCTCCTCCGCTTGCACGGGAAGGTGCTAGGTGAAGGGGAAGGGGAGGGGCTGTTGGGGGTGATTGAGGAGTGGACCAGGGTGTCGCGGAGGGAGCGGTCCCTTCGGAATGCTGAAAGGGGAGGTGAGGGGAAGATGTGTTTGGTGGTGGGATCAAGTTGGAGGTGGCGGAAATGGCGGAGGATGATCCGTTGAATGTGGAGGGTGGTGGGGTGAAAGGTGAGGACAAGGGGAACCCTATCGTAGTTCTGTATACTGGAGTACTGTATACAGTTTTGGTTTCCTTACCTAAAGAAGGATATATTTGCCTTAGAGGGATTGCAACGAAGATTCACTAGATTGATTCCTAGGATGGGGGTACTGTCTTATGAGGAGAGATTGAGTGGACTAGGCCTATATTCTCTAGAGTTTAGAAGAATGAGAGGTGATCTCATTGAAACGTATATAATTCTGAGGGGGATTGACAGGGTAGATGCTGAGAGGTTGTTTCCCCTGGCTGGAGAGTCTAGAACTAGGGGGCACAGTCTCAGGATAAGGGGTCGGCTATTTAAGACCGAGATGAGGAGAAATTTCTTCACTCAGAGGGAGGTGAATCTTTGGAATTCTCTGCCCCAGAGGGCTGTGGAGGCTCAGTCGTTGAGTGTATTCAAGGCTGAGGTCGATAGATTTTTGGACTCTAGGGGAATCAAGGGATATGGGGATCGGGCGGGAAAGTGGAGTTGTGGTCGAAGATCAGCCATGATCTTATTGAATGGCGGAGCAGGCTCGAGGGGCCGTATGGCCGACTCCTGCTCCTAATTCTTATGTTCTTATATTGCCCCCACCGACCAACTCCAACAGTGTTGGCATTGGAGGGCTTGCAGCACCACAACATCACCGCTAGGGGGTGCTGCTGAGCGCCCCTTCCTCTGATAGCACATCGGCGCCACCAGCAGGAATGGAGCTGATTTGCAGCTTCATAAAGTAAGATACAGTGTGCACTTCAACATAAACTTATAAATCATAATAGCACGTGTAAATGTCTCAAAGCACTCCATGTACTTATTTACATTGTTGACGGCTGTTGCATAGGCAGATATAGCAGGCATTTGTGCACATATCAGCTGTGGCTCAGTGGGCAGCACTCTCTCTCGTCTCTGAGTCAGAAGGTTGTGGGTTCAAGTCCCACTCCAGAGACTTGAGCACATGAAAGCCAGGCTGACACTCCCAGTGCAGTGCTGAGGGAGTGCTGCACTGTCAGAGGTGCCGTCTTTCGGATGAGACGTTAAACCGAAGGCCCCGTCTGCTCCCTCAGGTGGACGTAAAAGATCCCACGATCACTATTTCGAAGAAGAGCAGGGGAGTTCTCTCCGGTGTCCTGGGGCCAATATTTATCCCTCAACCAACATCACTGAAACAGATTATCCGATCATTAACACATTGCTGTGTGTGGGAGCTTGCTCTGTGCAAATTGGCTGCTGCGTTTCCTACATTACAACAGTGGCTCCACTTCAAATAGTACTTCATTGGCTCAAAGTGCTGTAGAAATGCTTTTACAGTAAGATCCCAAGTTGGGCAATGTTAATCTGCTGGGCGGGGCGGGGCGGGGAAATGTTGGCCAAGATAGCAGAGAGAATTTCCTATTCACGTGGAGGTCGGGTAATTCCTTAACCTCTACCTGAGCCACACAATTAGGGTTTCAGTTTAAGGCCTCATTAAAAAGCTTAAACTGTGCACTCAAGCCCTGGGGTGTGGTTTGTAGTTGCCACGTTCTGACGCTAGGGAGGGAGTGCTCCTGGCTGAGGCAAGCTGACCCATATAGCTCTAGTGGAGAAAGAACTTGCATTTATACACTGTAGCACCTTTCACTGACCTGAAACATCTGCTTCTGTCTCTCTCTCTCTCCACAGATATTCCTGACCTGCTGAGTGTTACCAGGATTTTCTGTTTTTAATCCATTTTTAATGATGTTTATTGAGGGATAAATATTGGCCAGGGCACCGGGGAGAACTCTCCTTCGAAATCGTGCCCTGCGATCTTTTACGTCCACCTGAGATGGCCAGCTGGGGCCTCGGTTTAACGTCTCATCCGAAGGGGCAACAATTTCTGAAAGTGTAGCGTTAAGATGTCAGTGTTGATTACGTGCTCAAGTCTCCGGAGTGGGATTTGAACCCCTGACCTGCGGTGCTTGTGGTAAGAACGATACCAAGTGAACCGAAGCTGACATTCCATTAGCAGGTACTGGAAGCAAAAACCAACTAGCTTAAAATAGCTCCAACCACCTCAGTAAGTCAGGACTGGAACTTTTTAATCATGTCCTGTTCATTTGTTTTTTTAATATGGATGACGGCCAGTGAGCGATGACCAGCACGGAACGCGTGACATTGATCCTAGATTCCCCGAACAGCAAAAAAAAATCTCCGTGTGTAAATGCGTTCACCCGGTCTGACACTGAGCTGTACAGAGCTGTCGCTGCCAAGTTCAGTCTCTGGCCTGTGCTGCGTTACCTGATTAAGAGTCTGCAAAGGGATAGAGACAGGTTTAGTGAGTTGGCAATAAGGTGGCAGATCAAATTGAAAATGTCAAAAACTGAGATTGATAGATTTTTGTCGGGTAAGGGTACTAAAGGTTACGGAACCAAGGTGGGTAGATGGAGTTAAGGTACAGATCAGCCACGATCTAATCGAACAGGCTTGAGGGGCTGAATCCAGTATGATTTGGACAGGTTGGGTGATTGGGCAGATGCACTATAATGTGGATAAATGTGAGGTTATCCACTTTGGTGTCAAAAACAGGAAGGCAGATTATTATCTGAACGGCAATAGATTGGGAGAAGGGGAAGTGCAACGAGACCTGGGTGTCCTTGTGCACCAGTCGCTGAAGGTAAGCATGCAGGTGCAGCAGACGGTTAAGAAGGCAAATGGTATGTTGGCCTTCATAGCGAGAGGGTTTGAGTACAAGAACAAGGATGTCTTGCTGCAGTTGTACAGGGCCTTGGTGAGACCGCACCTTGAGTATTGTGTGCAGTTTTGGCCGCCTTATCTGAGGAAGGATGTTCTTGCCATGGAGGGAGTGCAGCGAAGATTCACCAGACTGATACCTGGGATGGCAGGAATGACGTATGAGAAGAGATTGGGTCGATTGGGCTTATACTCGCTGGAGTTTAGAAGAATGAGAGGGGATCTCATTGAAACTTATAAAATTCTAACAGGACTAGACAGACTAGATGCAGGAAGGATGTTCCCGATGGTCGGGGAGTCCAGAACCAGGGGTCACAGTCTAAGGATAAGGGGTAAGCCATTTAGGACAGAGATGAGGAGGAATTTCTTCACCCAGAGAGTGGTGAACCTATGGAATTCTCTACCACAGAAGGCAGTTGAGGCCAATTCATTAAATATATTCAAGAAGGAATTGGATATATTTCTTAAGGCTAAAGGGATCAAGGGATATGGGGAGAAGGCAGGAACAGGGTACTGAATTTGGATGATCAGCCATGATCGCATTGAATGGCGGAGCAGGCTCGAGGGGCCGAATGGCCTACTCCTGCTCCTATCTTCTATGTTTCTATGTTTACCCCTTATGATCTCAGCCGAGGCTGCAGTGAGGCCCCACAAATGGTCTCAGTGATCTTGGGTGCGGGGCAGCAAAGACAAACCACCACTCCTAGTTGCTATCCCATTAATGTCGTGTGGGTGCTGGGCAACATTGGAGTTTAGACGAATGAGAGGGGATCTTACTGAAACATATAAGGTTCTGAAGGGGCTCGACAAGGTAGATGCAGAGAGGGTGTTTCCCCTCCTGGGGGAATCTATAACTAGGGGGGCATAATTTCAGAATAAGGGGGCACCCTTTTAAATCGGAAATGAGGAGGAATTTCTTCTCTCAGAGGGTCGTGAATCTGTGGAATTCTCTTCCCCAGAGAGCTGTGGAGGCTGGGTCATTGAATATATTTAAGGTGGAGATAGACAGATTTTTGAACGATAAGGGAGTCGAGGGTTATGGGGAGCGGGCAGGGAAATGGAGTTGAGGCCAAGATCAGATCAGCCATGATCTTATTGAATGGCGGAGCAGGCTCGAGGGGCCGAATGGCCGACTCCTGCTCCTACGTCTTATGTTCTTATGTTCAAGGGCAGGAAAGGGAGTGGCCGTGAGCCCGTCCCCCATTCGGCCCCGCCTCCCCTGCCCACGCACACTGGTCAATCAGCTTGCTGGCACTGACCATCTTGGCAAGAACATGGAGACTAGCCTCCTGGCGACACGGGCACAGGCCTGGATAGTTTAAACGTTCCAGCTTTTGTTTCTTCCATTTATTCATTCTCGGGATGTGAGCATCGTTGGAGGGGGCTGAACAAAAGGAGCATAGGAACAGGAGGAGGCCATTCAGCTCCTCCAGCCTGTTCGATTAGATCGCGGCTGATCTGTACCTTAACTCCATTTATTGCCCATCCCTAATTGCCCCTTGAGAAGGTGGTGGTGAGCCGCCTTCTTGAACCGCTGCAGTCCGTGTGGTGAAGGTGCTCCCACAGTGCGGTTAGGGAGGGAGTTCCAGGATTTTGACCCAGCGACGATGAAGGAACGGCCGATATATTTCCAAGTCGGGATGGTGTGCGTGACTTTTACACTTTTACAGGAACCTGGAGATGATGGCGTTCCCAACCCAAAAAAGATTGATTGGATGCAAAAACTGATTTTAGATGTCCGGGAGATTAATCTTCAATTCCAGGATGTCCCTGGAGGGTTGACGTTTAACTGCCATCTGAAGCGGCCTCGTCGGCCACTCGGTCGTGTCAAACCGCTTCAAAGTGAACGCGGACTGCAGCGGCTCAAGGAGGAGGCCCACCACCACCTTCTCAGGGCAGCTAGGGGATGGATAATAAATGCCGGCCTCGCCCACATTCCAGGAATGAACAAAAAAAAACCCAGCACCGGGCACAGCAGGTTATTGGGGAGAGCGAAGGGCAGGCTGGTTTAGGGAAGGAAGTGGTGAAGGCCTGCTGTTCTGTGGGGAGCTGTCTCGCCTGTGCTTCGTGCTCGTCACTCCGCACTGATTTCACCCTCCCGCTAGAGGGCGACTCTGAGTCACCAGTCTCCAGCAGGTCTTAATCCAGCTCTGGACCCAAACGCAGCAATTCTGTACGATAGAACTAGACAATTTCATTCACTTTGCCTCCAATTTCCACCCTTCCCTCAGCTTCACATGGTCCCTCTCCGACTCTTCCCTTCCCTTCCTCGACTTCTCCGTCTCCATCTCTGGGGATAGGTTATTGACCAACATTCACTACAAGCCCACTGACTCCCACAGCTACCTGGACTACACTTCCTCCCACCCCGCTTCCTGTAAGGACTCTATTCCATTCTCCCAGTTTCTCCGTCTCCGCCGCATTTGCTCTGACGATGCCACCTTCCACACCAGTGCTTCCGACATGACTTCCTTTTTCCTCAACCGAGGATTCCCCTCTACCGTGGTTGACACGGCCCTCGACCGGGTCCGTTCTATCTCCCGCACTTCTGCCCTCACCCCTGCCCCTCCCTCCTGGAACCACGATAGGGTTCCCCTTGTCCTCACCTTTCACCCGACCAGACTCCACATTCAACGGATCATCCTCCGCCATTTCCGCCACCTCCAGCATGATCCCACCACCAAACGCATCTTCCCCTCCCCTCCCCTTTCAGCATTCCGTAGGGACCGCTCCCTCCGAGACACCCTAGTCCACTCCTCTATCACCCCCCAGCACCCCTTCCCCTTTGCCTGGCACCTTCCCGTGCAAGCGCAGGAGATGTAACACCTGCCCTTTTACCTCCCCCCTTCCCACTGTCCAGGGCCCCAAACACCCCTTCCAGGTGAAACAGCGATTTACTTGTACTTCTCGCAATCTAGTATACTGTATTCGCTGCTCACGATGTGGTCTCCTCTACATTGGGGAGACCAAACGCAGATTCGGTGACCGCTTTGCGGAACACCTCCGTTCAGTCCGTAAGGGGGACCCCGAGCTTCCGGTCGCCTGTCACTTTAATTCACCGCTCCATTCCCACTCAGACCTCACCGTACTCGGGCTCTTGCATTGTTCCACGGAAGCTCAGCGTAAGCTCGAGGAACAGCACCTCATCTTCCGATTAGGCACTTTACAGCCTTCCGGACTCAATATCGAGTTCAACAATTTCAGATCATAACCTCGGCCCCCATTACATTTTTATATATATTTTTTATCCACACCTTTGTTTTGTGCCCTTCCCCCTTTTTCTCTCTCCCACATGGCAGCTGTCTCCCATTCTGCCAGCGCATTTCACACCTAATCTAGAGCCGTCTTTTGTCTCCACTAGTCCGATCACCATCTCGTCTGGTTTTGAATACCTCTTAATGTCTCTTCACTTCTCTTTTGTTCTCTCCCAGCCCCCAAACTGGCCTTTTAATCTGTTTCATTTCCTGTGCTTTTTCAGTCCTGACGAGGGGTTTCGACCTGAAACGTTGACTCTATTTCTCTCTCCACGGATGTTAAACATAGAAACATAGAAGCTAGGAGCAGGAGTAGGCCATTCGGCCCTTCGAGCCTGCTCCGCCATTTAATGAGATCATGGCTGATCATCCAAATTCAGTACCCTGTCCCTGCCTTCTCCCCATATCCCTTGATCCCTTTAGCCTGAAGAAATATATCCAACTCCTTCTTGAATATATTTAATGAATTGGCCTCAACTGCCTTCTGTGGTAGAGAATTCCACAGGTTCACCACTCTCTGGGTGAAGAAATTCCTCCTCATCTCAGTCCTAAATGGCTTACCCCTTATGCTTAGACTGTGACCCCTGGTTCTGGACACCCCTGCCATCGGGAACATCCTTCCTGCATCTAGTCTGTCTAGTCCTGTTAGAACTTTATAGTTTTCGATGAAAGCCCCTCTCATTCTTCTAAACTCCAGCGAGTACAAGCCCAATCGATCCAATCTCCCCTCATACGCCATTCCTGCCATCCCAGGTATCAGTCTGGTGAATCTTCGCTGCACTCCCTCCATGGCAAGAACATCCTGGCCTGCTGAGTTTTTCCAGCATTTTCTGTTGTTATTTCGCAGCAATTCTGCGTCGACTTCTTTTTCCCACTCTCTCTCAACATTTGTTTCGTTGAGCACTGACCTCCCTACTTCAGCCAGCTGGCCATTCTTCCAATGGGTATTGGTAGGCTATTCGACCATGAAAGGGCTATCCCAACCGGGCCTGGCCTCACCTGATCTGCACCCACGTCTCCAGCACTGATTACTGGACGACAGGAGTGGGAAGCCTAGCTGATTTCCCCCCCCTCCTGAAACCCCATAGTAGTGTCCCTACCCTCACCCTATGGTGCGATCCTCTAACTCAAAATCGACTGGATCCTGGGATCTTCCTACTCCTGAACGGTTTCGTTCCACTCAACCGAGTCATCAAAGGATCTGAGTTACAAACTTAACCCGACTGAATCCTTTAGCTGGCTCAGTGGGTCGCACTCTCTCTCGCCTCTGGGTCAGAAGGTTGTGGGTTCAAGTCCCACTCCAGAGACTTGAGCACACATAATCCAGGCTGACACTCCCAGTGCAGTACCGAGAGAGTGCTGCACTGTCGGAGGTGCCGTCTTTCGGATGAGATGTTAAACTGAGACCCCATCTGCTCTCTCAGGTGGATGTAAAAAAATCCCACGGCCACTATTTCGAAGAAGAGCAGGGGAGGTAGCCCCGGTGTCCTGGGCCAATATCATTAAAACGGATTATCCGGTCATTATCACCTTGCTGTTTGTGGGAGCTTGCTGTGCGCAAATTGGCTGCCGTGTTTCCTACATTACAACAGTGACTACACTTCAAGAAGTACTTCATTGGCTGTAAAGCGCCCCTGAGGTTGTGAAAGGCGCTATAGAAATGCAAGCTTCAGTATGTTTGTACTGAAACTCTGATTTTTGAGAAGTATTTGATGATAATTGTGCTGAAATGGATCTACATTTATACTGGTTCAGGGTTAGCCCGAGGTGTCAACTTAAAGTAAGTCAGTAATTCACTCTCCATACACGTTAGCAGTGGAGTTAGTGTTAATGGGAACTGAAGTCTGCGGCAGACCCAGACTGTTTATCACTGTGCACAGCTTCTCTGCATTAGCATTTAACCCTTGCGGCCCGGTTGATTAATATAGCCCACCTTCCTTTGACTTCCTCCCCCTCTCTCTACTAACCCCCCCCTCCCCGCAACACCGTTCTCCTGAAGGTGCTGACTCATGCTGGGTTCCCACAGACGCTGCCCGCTCTCCTCCAGTACCTCACGCAAGGGGCCATCCTTTCATGTGTGAGAGCCTAGTCAGTGCGCGTTGGGTGGCTATTCGACCGCGGAGGGCATCACACCCGAAACCGATTCTTTTCTCAACTGATGTCCACCTAGGTGTATTTTCCTATGGAGGTCGGAGGTTAACAGGGAGCGGAGGGTGGAGTGGGGTTGGGGGAGGGGAGGGGGTGAGGGGGTGGTTTCATGGCTGATCTCTTCCCTCTATAGCCCCATAACACTGAGGTCAGCTGTAACTCCATTATTGTACTGGCTAAGATCAGTAGACTCGGCACGGACTGGGGACAGAGCCAGCGACCTAGTGTGCAGAGCGAATACAAAACCGTATCACAGGCATCACGGCGCAGTCCGATCCGATTCTGATCTCGATCCACACATACACAACCTCCAGCAGGGATCACTAGATCATGGTTAGTAACAGAGGAACAGGAGGAGGCCATTCAGCCCCTCGAGCCTGTTCCGCCATTCAATGGCCGATCTGTGACCTAACTCCATATACCCGCCTTTGCCCCATATCCCTTAATACCTTTGGTTAACAAAAATCTATCAATCTCAGATTTAAAATTAACAATTGATCGAGCATCAATCACCGTTTGCAGAAGAGAGTTCCAAACTTCTACCACCCTTTGTGTGTCGAAGTGTTTCCTAATTTCACTCCTGAAAGGTCTGGCTCTAATTTTTAGACTCTGCCCCCAGTCCTAGACTCCCCAACCAGCGGAAATAGTTTCTCTCTCTCTACCCTATCTGTTCCCCTTAATATCTTGAAAACTTCGATCAGATCACACCTTAACCTTCTAAATTCCAGGGAATTCAAGCCTAGTTTATCTCCTTGTAGTTTAACCCCTGGAGTCTGGGAGTGGGAAATCCTGGCTGATTTTTTCTCCCCTTCCCCTCCCTAACCCAGGGAGCACTGAAAACTTCCATTTATATCGCCTTCCACGACCACAGACATCACAAATCACTTCACAACAACAACTTTCATTTATACGGCGCTTTAATGCAGTAAAACATCTCCAAGGTGCTTCACAGGAGCGATTATCAAACAAAATTTGACAGCGAGCCACATAAGGAGATATTAGGACAGGTGACCAAAAGCTTGGTCAGTGAGGTAGGTTTTAAGGAGCATCTTAAAGGTGGAGAGGTGGAGAAGTTTAGGGAGGGAATTCCAGAGCTTAGGGCCCAGGCAGCTGAAGGCACGGCCACCAATGGTGGAGCGAAGGAAATCGGGGATGCGCAAGAGGCCAGAATTAGAATCAAGTGCAGAGTCACTGTTATAATGTAGGGAAACACTAGTGTTGCCAACCCCTCCAGGATTGGCCTGGAGTCTCCAGGAATTGAAGATTAATCTCCCGGACACTGCCACCAACAAACACCCGGGAGAGAAATCACAGGGGCATCAAAAAAATTGTTTAAAAAATATTTCTTTGAAGGCTTTGGATTATTAGTTATAAAAATATTGGACATGGGGGGAAAAGGCTGTCAGACTGACAGTCAAGAATCATTCAGTCGGGTAGTGTGTGTCTGCTCACTTTCCGATTGGCTGCGGGAAGGCGGGTCGCTGCGAGGATGGATGTCTCGGGCGACCAATGGCGGGAGAGTGGGGGCGGGGCATTTGGAGGCGGGAGGTCATGTGATTAAAACCTCCAGGAATACGGCCAACCAGAGTTGGCGACTCTGGGAAACACAGTCGTTGACCTGTGCACAGCAAGCTCCCGTACGCGGCGCTCCCGGCAGGGAGTTCTGCCCCCTGGAGGCGTCGACTGGAAATTCAGGCTTTGGTAAAATCAATAACAGCCTTAAGTGTTCACCCACAAGGATTTTGACCCATTATAGAGACTCTTGGGATTCTGTCTCCTTTATTTCTAGCTGGCGGTCAGGCAGTCAAGGCCTCAGATGAGATCCCCTGTCTGTACTGGTCTCAGCCGGGCACCTGTGCTTCAATTGGCCTCAGTGCCCTTCGGCTGGGAGAGGTGTGTGTGTGGGGCGGAAGAATCAGGCGGGGCATCCGCTCGCAATTGGCAGCTAGTGAGTGGGGCTCAGATGCGAGGCCCCCGACCCCCCCCCATGGCTGAGCAGCCTACCAGTGTTGCATGGACCACGCGAGGAGAATGGCCAAATGCACGGAGCAACTTTAGTGCATCTGTTGTCTCTGGGATCCCAGCAAACAGCGAGAAGTCCACGGGGCAGGATTTTCATTGAGGAGTCGGGTAGGAGGCGGCACTACAACTTTTGGGGTTGTAGTCCCGCCTCCATCGAGTTGTGGCCAACCCACGCGATTTTCACTTGATTGACCTTGTTGAGCCCGCCCAGTGGACTCAGCAGGCCAATTAAGGGTCACCCGGCAACAGGTGACATCACAGATTGACATTTCATCTGTCAAGAGCTTTTGACAGATGAAATATCAGCGTTTGACAGCTCTTTGAAGCTGTCAAACACTGACAATCTGTACTCCAGGTTAATTCCTTCCTCTCAGGATGATTTAGAGATCTCCCCGGAACAGAAAGCTGAATGCTGCAGATTTTGACAGCTGGCGGCCATTCTGCTTTCTGTGCCGGTGAGATGAGGGACTCCCGAGACCTGAAGGAAGGAAGGCTGTAAAGGTAAGTAAAACTTCTTTAAACACTTTAAACACACCAAGCACACTTACCTCTTCACTCATGCACCCATCACTCACCTGAACACCGGACATCTCGAACCCTCCAAGTCCTTCAGCCCGACGGCCCGCCTTGCTAACTTGGCGTGGTTTGGAGCCATCGGGAATCCCACACTTCAGCAATAAAAATAGGGATTAGGCTAAAAACTGCCCATTAACTACCTGTTAACAGGCAGTTAATTGGCACTAATTCCCTTCCTGCCTCGGGGAGGCGGGTCCCAGTGCGGGGCGGGTATCCGCCTCCTTTGAAACTGGCATGGAGGCGGGTTGGGGGCGGGATGGGTTCGGGACCCCCGATTTCGAGATTTTAACCCCCCACACGCCTCCAATCCCGCCTCCACGGCCCAATGAAAATCCTGCAGAGCAGGAGGAGGAGGTGACAAGAACCGAAGAAATAAAATTTGCTCCCAGAATTATTTAAAAAAAAATAACAACAGAAAATGCTGGAAAAACTCAGCAGGTCAGGCAACATCCACGGAGAGAAATTTGAGTTGACGTTTCGGGTCGAACCCTTCTTCAAAACTGGAAAGAAAAGAAGATAGATCGGAGGCAGGGCTGCGATCGGACAAAAGAATAAAAGAAACAAAAGAAGTAAAAGAGACAATAAAAGGTATTAGAAGCTAGACGAGATGGTAATAGGCTGAGATTAGGTGTAAAGTGTACTGGCAGGGCAAGAGATAGCTGCCAGGTGTGAGAGAGAAACAAAAGGAAAGTGGGGGGGGGGGGGAAAGGAGTTGAAAAATTACAAGAAAAAATGAAATAGGGGCCGAGGTTATGATCTGAAATTGTTGAACTCGATATTGAGTCCGGAAGGCTGTAAAGTGCCTAATCGGAAGATGAGGTGCTGTTCCTCGAGTTTACGTTGAGCTTCCGTGGAACAATACAAGAGGCCAAGGACGGTGAGGTCCGAGTGGGAATGGAGCGGAGAATTAAAATAACAGGCGACCGGAAGCTCAGGGTCACCCTGACGGACTGAACGGAGGTGTTCCGCAAAGCGGTCACCCAATCTGCGTTTGGTCTCCCCAATTTTTTTAGGTTGACAATGGTTAGAAAGAACGTAAACAAATGTAGTGTGCACAAATTGTGTTTTATTCTGTCCTATGTACAGCACATATTACAATGCAAGGTACAAACAGTGGATTATAACTCCCCTTTTCTGCGACACTAGGGACTTCACAAGGAGGAAATAAGAAGAGCGGTCACAAAAACATTAACGTGAGACGGGAGAGTAACAAACGTGTCATTAAAAGAAAGACTTGCATTTCTATAGCGCCTTTCACGACCTCAGGGTGTCCCAAAGCCCTTTACAGCCAATGAAGTATTTTTTGAAGTTTAGTCGTTGTTGTAATGTAGGAATCGCGACAGCCAATTGGCGCACAGCAAGCTCCCACAAACAGCAATGTGACAGTGACCAGATCATCTGATTTTAGTGATGTTGGTTTGAGGGATAAATATTGGCTCCAGGACGCCGGGCAGAACTCCCCTTCAAATGGTGGTTGTGGGACGTTTTACGTCCACCTGAGAGCGCAGGCGGGGCCTCGGTTTAACGTCAGATCTGAAAGACGGCACCTCCGACAGTGCAGCACTCCCTCGGTACTGCACTGGGGAATGCCAGCCGAGTATTTTTGTACCCAAGTCTCAAGTGTGGGACTTGAACTCACAGCCTCTGACTCGAGGCACGAGTGCTGCCCACTGAGCCAGGGCCGACCCTCGGCAGATGGTTTATCTCGGCAACTCGTAGCGTTCGAGCAGCGCCCCAGTTCGTGCCGGCTCCATTTCCTTGTTTGAAGGGTTTTAAAATACTTCCAGGAACAGTGTGCAATTCATGTGCCGCACTGTGTGTGTCTCCCTTGGCTAAAAGCGACGCACGTTCCCGGTTCCCCGGTCCTCCGATCACAAGCCGGGCGAGCTTCCTTCACGCTCTGCTGTGCCGGTGGAGGGGTGGGGGCGGGGGGGAGGGTGAGGGGTGTCGTGTGGGGGGGGGTGGTGGCGTGCAATGCGCTACCCTTGTGGCTTCTTTTTTCCCAGTACGCGAGTAGACCGGCTTCTACACGATCGTGCGGGAGAAGGGCCGGCAATCCTCGGGCGTGTCCTTCAGCCCGCCGAGCGGGATCATGGGGAGGGCCACGTCCCGCCCACTAAAGACCGCGTGCTCATACGGGGGGGCCTGGTCCAGGGGCAGCGAGGACGAGGAGATGGACGAGACTATCTGCTGGGATTCGGGGGGTGCGGTCAGACCACTCGCGGGAGCCTCCGTCCTCCGGGGGGTGACTTCCTCCTCGGAGGGGGTCAGGGGAGGGGGATCGCTCCTCTGCCATGGGTCAGTCAGGGAATACGGTGGAGGGTCTTCCTCAGGGAGGTAAAGTTCCGGCGCTCTGTGTCCCACGCAGTCTTCGTAGCTGGCACAAAGAGGAAAGAGCACAAGGATTCAGGACAAGAAAGATACAACAACAACAGTAACAACAACAACTTGCATTTATATAGTGCCTTTAACGTAATAAAATGTCCCAAGTCCCTTCACAAACAAAACATGACACTGAGCCACATAAGGACATATTAGGACATGTGCTTGGTCAAAGAGGTAGGTTTTAAGGAGCGTCTTAAAGGAGGAAAGAGTGAGGTAGAGAGGCGGCCAGGTTGAGGGAGAGAATTTTAGTTCTTAGGGCCCAGGCAGCTGAAGGTATGGCCGCCAATGGTGGAGCGATTAAAATCGGGGATGCTCAAGAGGGCAGAATTAGAGTGCAGATATTTCAAGGGGGGGTTGTGGGGCTGGAGGAGATTACAGAGATAAGGGAGGGGGCGAGGCCATGGAGGGATCTGAAAACAAGGATGATAATTTTGAAATCGAGGCGTTGCTGGACCGGGAGCCAATGTAGGTCAGCGAGCACTCGGCTGCCCCGTGTCCTAACTCGCACCAAGTCCCGTTCACCCATCACCCCCCTGAATCACCCCATGATGTTCCCGATGGCGGGGGAGTCCAGAACCAGGGGTCACAATCTAAGGATAAGGGGTAAGCCATTTAGGACAGAGATGAGGAGGAATTTCTTCACCCAGAGAGTGGTGAACCTGTGGAATTCTCTACCACAGAAGGCAGTAGAGGCCAATTCATTAAATATATTCAAGAAGGAGTTGGATATATTTCTTAAGGCTAAAGGGATCAAGGGATATGGGGAGAAAGCAGGGACAGGGTACTGAATTTGGATGATCAGCCATGATCTCATTAAATGGCGGAACAGGCTCGAGGGGCCGAATGGCCTACTCCTGCTCCTATCTTCTATGTTTCTATGAACTCGCTGAACAGCATTGGCTCCTGATTTCATTCTCACCCTTGTTTGCAAATCCCTCCATTGCCTCGCGCCCCCCCCCCGCCCCCCTCACATTTTGTCTGATAACGCTCCTGTGAAATTGACTTGGGACCAATTTTTCCTGTAATTTTTTTTGTGTGCGGGCCCTTTAACTGGCCGCGTGGCCCATTCAAATCTTCGCGCATGCGGGGTTATTCCCATTGAAAAGCCGATGAATGGCCGGTGTGGGAGCTCCAGACCGCCGCACCGCCGTGCACGTAACGGGAACGTTGCTCGGGGGACGTTTTGCTAAGTTAAAGGTGCTATATAAATGCAAGTTGCTGTCGTTGGTTACAGCCAATGAATTACTTGCGATGTGCAATAACTGTTGTTATGTAGACAAACCTAAGTGTGGGCCCAGAACGGAGAGAAACGAAGCTGGAAGTGCAAGTTAGAAAAGTAGTCAGCAAAACTAGTAGGGAGCAGAAACAAAGGCCAACAGTAAAGAGGGTCAAAGTGCAGAAAAATATTAAACAGGCAAAGTTGAAGACACTTTATCTAAATGCACGTAGCATTCGCAACAAGGTGGAGGAATTAATGGCACTAATAGAAGTAAATGGGTATGATGTAATTGCCATTACAGAGACATGGTTGCAGGGTAACCAAAGCTGGGAACTGAATGTTCCAGGGTACTCAACATTTAGGAAGGACAGACAAAAAGGAAAAGGAGGTGGCGTAGCGCTGTTAGTTAGGGATGAGATCGGTACGGTAGAGATAAAAGATCTTGGCTCGGCAGATCATGATATAGAACTGGAATCAGTCTGGGTGGAGCTAAGAAACAGCAAAGGGCGGAAAACATTGGTGGGAGTTGTGTAAAGGCCACCAAACAGTAGTGGTAATGTAGGGCATGGTATCAATCAAGAAATTAGAAGTGCATCTAACAAGGGCAATACGGTAATCATGGGGACTTTAATCTACGTATTGACTGGGCAAATCAAATTACCACTAATGGTGTGGAGGACGAATTCTTGGAATGCATGCGAGATGGTTTCCTGGATCAGTATGTGGAGGAACCAACCAGGGAACAGGCTATTCTGGATCTGGTACTGTGTAATGAGAAAGGGCTAATCAATAATCTTGTGGTAAAGGGGCCTTTAGGGACAAGTGACTATAATATGATTGAATTTTATATTAAGTTTGAGAGTGATGTAGTCCAATCTGAAACTAAGGTCTTCAATCTAAACAGAGGAAACTACAAGGGTATGAGGGACAAGTTGGCCATGGTAGATTGGGAGACTGCACTAAAAGATATGAAGGTGGACATACAATGGCTAACATTCAAGGAAATAATGCATAATTTGCAACAAACATATATTCCTCTAGGGCATAAAAACCTAAAAGGAAAAGTGATCCAACCATGGCTAACAAAAGAAATTAAAGCTAGTATTAAGTCAAAGGAGGAAGCTTATAACGTTGCCAGAAAAAGCGGTCAGCCTGAGGATTGGGATCTTTTTAGAAATCAGCAAAGGGGGACCAAGAAATTGATAAAGAAAGGGAAAATGGAATATGAGCACAAACTAGCGAAAAATATAAAAACGGATTGTAAAAGCTTCTATAGGTATGTGAAAAGGAAAAGACTGGTGAAGGTAAATGTACGTCCTTTACAGTCAGAGGCGGGACAATTTATAATGGGGAATGAGGAAATGGCAGAGAAATTAAATAAATACTTTGGGCTCGATTTTCATTGCGCCGTGGAGGCGGGCTTGGAGGCGTGCGGGGGGTTAAAATTGCAAAAACTGGCGGGCGGGACCCCCCCCCCCCGGCCTGGTTCCCGACTCCGAGCAATTTTAACTCAGTCGTGTCTGATGGTCCCGACTCCGTCCCGCATCCAACAGGTGGGACTGGTCGTTAACGCCCTTAACAACCACTAAATGGCCTCTATAATCCTATTTTGAAAGGCCCTTGCGAATTTAACCCTTTTCCCACATGAAACACGCCTGGTGGGAAACACGATGGTGAAACCTGGCGGGAGCACGATTGGATTGCTGACTATCAACTGCAGGTCAACCATTAAAGAGGAGATTGATCAGCCATGATTTGCAGGTGGCAGGACTTAGTGGTCTCAGGTCTGGGGCAACTTTTACAAGGCTTAACCACACCTGTGGAAGGTTGGAGCCTGACACCTATCTCCAGTGTGACCTCCAGGGAAACCCCTCTCGCCACCTTCACTTAGCGCTTCCTCAACGGAGGCATATACCTGAAGCATGGGAGCCATTTATTTCCTTCGCATCTGGGCGTTAGAGGAGCTCGAGCACCAGCCGCGGCACCAGCAGAACCAGGAACAACAGCAGCACCAGCAGCAGGAGCGCCAGGCTGCTGCTCACCCACCTGAAGCTGCACAGGCCAGAAGGGGCCAGCACCTGGAAGTGGCTGGAGAGCACCTTGCTGCACATCAGGGGGGCCATGGGGACCCGTATCTGCAATGGCAGTCCTACTCAGTAGGACTTCCATGAAGGTCTGGTTTCTCTGTTCAATAGATGCCCATCGCTCCTCAAGAGATGTCATTCTATTCTGAACAATGACCATGTTTTCCATACCCTAAGCTCCTCCATGGCCGTAGCCATCCTCTCCTCTATGGTAGCCAGCCTTACCATGGAGGTAGCAATCCTTTCCATGGATGTAGCCATCCTTTCCGTGGTGATGCGTTCATGCGCCAATGACTCCACAAAGGCTCTGCTCATGTTCGCTATGGACTCTTCCATTCGCTCCACACTCGCAGCGACCCTAGAGACAAAACCTGCCAGAGACTCCTGCATCTGTGCCTGGAGTTCCATCACCTCTGATCTTATGGATGGACCCAGAGGCAGAGGGTCGACATACTGCTGAGCCGAGCTGGCAGAGTCCTGCGCCCTCCGACTAGGACTCTCCACTGCTGTCCCTGTCTCCACAATCTGCTGATGCTCACTTGTGAGCTGTGATACACCAGGTGACAACACTACAATATGTCCTGAAAGTCCCACCGAGGTGTGAGTGTCTGCGCTGGTGCTGGGTGCGCTGAATTCTGCTGACGCTGCGCCCTCAGAGGTTGCAGCTTCCTCTGAGGAGTCTGGCTGCTCAGCCTCTTCTTCCTGGCTAGGGAGGACGGATGCTTGTGATGGTCCTGTGGGGGAGTAAAGGAAAGAGTCAGAGATGTGATGCAAAGGCTACATGCACATAGCTTTTGGCAGATGCTCATAAGTCCATCCGTTACAGCTTCACAATCATTATCAGTGACTCATGCAATGTCAAAGAGAGAGATGGGAAACTTTTCTGTCACCAGCTTGCTGTGTTAACCCGTCTGTCCGTCCCCCCACGTGTGAATCATCCTCTATTCCCATAATTTCCAGGACGGCCTCCTCCCAGGGGTGGGCTATTGAGGCTGTCCCTTCTCCTGTCCTGGCTAGCTCTCTTTTGTTGTGAGCTCTCTTTTCCTGCAATGAGGGAGACAAGTGGAGGTTGAGTGAGAATGAAGGAGTGAGTGTAGAGATTGCATAGTATAGATACTTAGAAGGAGACAAAGATGGAGTGAGGTTGCAAGACCAAGGGCCCTCCCTGTGTGTTGTCAGTTGTGTTCAAAGCATCAGAGTGATAGGGAGTGTGAGGGCTGCATGGTTGAATAGTTATGTGAATGTGAGCATAGAGAGAGAGGGAATGGGTAAGGGTGCATGGATGTCAGTGTCAAGTGGGATGTGGAGGAAGAGATTGCTAAAACTGAGTGCTGGTGAGGAAAGGCAATGGGGATCAGATTGAGGGTGATGGGAAATTCATACTCACTTTTCCAGTGCGCTGAAGGTCATGAAATTTTTTCCTGCACTGTATCCAGGTTCTGCGGGTGACTCCCAAGGAGTTGACCTCCTCAGCCACCTGCATCCACACTGCCTTGGTCTGAGTGGGAGGCCTCTTCCTCCCTGATGAAGGGAACAGCACCTCCCTGTTGGCCCTAGCCCCATCGACTAATGCCTGCAGTGCTGCCTCGTCAAAGCGAGGAGCTGATCTGGCCCTCCCGCTTGTCATATTTGCTGCAGCTCCCTCACACTGCAGTCAAGAAGCTTGGCAGTCTGCAGAAGAAGCAAGGCTTGCTGTGGACCTTAAATGCAGCAGCAATGATGACGCCATCGGAGGGGACGTTCAGTCATGAAAAACCCATTTGCAAAGGCTTCCCACACGTTGGAAATCAATTGGCCAATTCAGTTAAAATTGCATCAATCTCCCACATCCATTTAGATTCGTGTGGGAAACACGAAATTCGGATAACACGACACCATCCCACACCTGAGTTAAAATCATCCCCTTTGTTTCTGTCTTCACGGAGGAAGACACAAAAAACTCCCAGAAATAGGAGAAAACCAAAGGTGTGACGAGAATGAGGAACTTAAAGAAATTATTATTAGTAAAAAACAGTACTAGCAAAATTAATTGGACTAAAAGTCGATAAATCCCAAGGACCGGATGACCTACATCCTAGGGTTTTGAAAGAAGTGGCCATTGGGATAGTGGGCGCATTGGTTGTCATCTTCCAAAATTCTATAGATTCTGGAACAATTCCTGCAGATTGGAGGATAGCAAATGTAACCCCGCTATTTAAGAAAGGAGGGAGAGAGAAAACGGGGAACTACAGATCGGTTAGCCTCACATCAGTAGTTGGGAAAATGCTGGAATCTATTATAAAGGATGCAATAACTGGGCACTTAGAAACTAATAGTAAGATTGGGCAGAGTTAACATGGATTTATGAAAGGGAAATCCTGTTTGACAAACCTATTGGAGTTCTTTGAGGATGTAACTAGTGGAGTAGACAAAGGGGAACCGGTAGATGTGGTGTATCTGGATTTTCAGAAGGCCTTCGATAAGGTCCCACACAAGAAGTTGGTGAACAAAATTAGGGCACATGGAATTGGGGGTAATACACTAGCATGGATTGAGAATTGGCTAACAGACAGAAAACAAAGAGTAGGGATAAACAGGTCTTTTTCAGGATGGCAGGCTGTGACTAGTGGGGTACCGCAAGGATTGGTGTTTGGGCCCCAGCTATTCACAATCTATATCAATGATTTGGATGAGGGGACTAAATGTAACATTTCCAAATTTGCTGATGATACAAAGTTAGGTGGTAGTGTCAGTTGTGAAGAGGATGTGAAAAGGCTTCAAGGGGATCTCGACAGGCTCAGTGAGTGGGCGAGAACATGGCAGATGGAATATAATGTGGATAAATGTGAAGATATCCACTTTGGTAGAAAAAACAGAAAGGCAGAGTATTTCCTAAATGATGAAAGATTGGGGAATGCAGATACTCAAAGGGATCTGGGTGTCCTTGTACATGAGTCACTGAAAGTGAATGTGCAGGTGCAGCAAGTCATTAGGAAGGCAAATAGTATGCTGGTCTTCATTACAAGAGGATTTGAGTACAGGAGTAAAGAAGTCTTACTCCAATTATATAGGGCCTTGGTGAGACCACACCTGGAGTACTGCCATAGAGGGAGTGCAACGAAGCTTCACGAGATTGATTCCTGGGATGGCGGGACTGTCGTATGAGAAGAGATTGAGTAAACTAGTCCTGTATTCTCTTGAATTCAGAAGAATGAGAGGGGATCTCATTGAAGCATACAAAATTATTACAGGGCTTGATAGGGTGGATGCTGGGAGAATGTTTCCCTTGGCTGGGGAGTCTAGAACCAGGGGCCACAGCCTCAGGATAAAGGGTAGGCCATTCAGGACTGAGATTAGAAGAAATTTCTTCACACAGAGGGTGGTGAATCTTTGGAATTCTCTACCCCAGAGGGCTGTGGAGGCTCCGTCATTGGGTATATTCAAAACAGAAGTCGATAGATTTCTGACTAGTAAGGGCATCAAGGGATATGGCGATAGGGCCGGTGAATGGAGTTCAGGCAGAAGATCAGCCATGATCTCATTGAATGGCAGAGCAGGCTCGAAGGGCCGAATGGCCTACTCCTGCTCCTATTTTTATGTTCTTATGTTCTTAAACGCAGCAGCCAATTTGCACACAGCAATATAGGAACAGGAGGAGGCCACTCAGCCCCTCGAGCCTGTTCTGCCATTCAATTAGTTCATAGGAAGATAGGAATTGCGAGACAAAATAAGACCAAGGTCACCGAATTCTGCTTCTGCCATCTGGTAGTTGCGTGATACAACGATAATGGAGCTGTTGACCAATCAGAATGCACCTCAGTCCCACTCAGGGTCTCTCCACCTCCTTTTGTACTTCAGTGCATTTACCTGCTGGTTCCACAGGTCTTATCCCCACTTTCAGTGACGCAGATTGCCCCCCTTGCCTTCCCATCTTATTTGCTCCATTCTAACACGTGTCCCCATGGAATTTGAATCCTTCACCAGCAGGGAGCAGCATCCCCGGAGCGTGTTTGTTGCTCTACGTTCTGTTCCGAGATCTTGAATGTGGCTGTAGTGAGGTTTTCAAGAAGGCTGGAAATGGACGGTGAATAGCTGATGTGTCTGGAACGACACTGAGTCGCACTGGTTGAGAGAGGACAGCAAGACTCCGCAATCGTGTCTCATTTGTTAGATGCAGAGTAAAGCTCCCTCTACACTGTCCCATCAAACACTCCCAGGGCAGGTACAGCACGGGTTAGATACAGAGTAAAGCTCCCTCTACACTGTCCCATCAAAAACTCCCAGGGCAGGTACAGCACGGGTTAGATACAGAGTAAAGCTCCCTCTACAATGTCCCATCAAACACTCCCGGGGCGGGTACAGCACGGGTTAGATACAGAGTAAAGCTCCCTCTACACTGTCCCATCAAACACTCCCAGGGCAGGTACAGCACGTGTTAGATACAGAGTAAAGCTCCCTCTACACTGTCCCATCAAACACTCCCAGGACAGGTACAGCACGGGTTAGATACAGAGTAAAGCTCCCTCTACACTGTCCCATCAAACACTCCCAGGGCAAGTACAGCACGGGTTAGATACAGAGTAAAGCTCCCTCTATACTGTCCCATCAAACACTCCCAGGGCAGGTACAGCACGGGTTAGATTCAGAGTAAAGCTCCCTCTACACTGTCCCATCAAACACTCCCAGGGCAGGTACAGCACGGGTTAGATACAGAGTAAAGCTCCCTCTACACTGTCCCATCAAACACTCCCAGGGCAGGTACAGCACGGGTTAGATACAGAGTAAAGCTCCCTCTACACTGTCCCATCAAACACTCCCAGGGCAGGTACAGCACGGGTTAGATACAGAGTAAAGCTCCCTCTACACTGTCCCATCAAACACTCCCAGCGCAAGTACAGCACGGGTTAGATACAGAGTAAAGCTCCCTCTACACTGTCCCATCAAACACTCCCAGGGCAGGTACAGCACGGGTTAGATACAGAGTAAAGCTCCCTCTACACTGTCCCATCAAACACTCCCAGGGCAGGTACAGCACGGGTTAGATACAGAGTAAAGCTCCCTCTACACTGTCCCATCAAACACTCCCAGGGCAGGTACAGCACGGGTTAGATACAGAGTAAAGCTCCCTCTACACTGTCCCATCAAACACTCCCAGGGCAGGTACAGCACAGGTTAGATACAGAGTAAAGCTCCCTCTGCACTGTCCCATCAAACACTCTCAGGGCAGGTACAGCACGGGGTCAGATACAGGGTAAAGCTCCCTCTACACTGTCCCATCAAACACTCCCAGGGCAGGTACAGCACAGGTTAGATACAGAGTAAAGCTCCCTCTACACTGTCCCATCAAACACTCCCAGGACAGATACAGCACGGGTTAGATACAGAGTAAAACTCCCTCTGCACTGTCCCATCAAACACTCTCAGGGCAGGTACAGCACGGGGTCAGATACAGGGTAAAGCTCCCTCTACACTGTCCCATCAAACACTCCCAGGGCAGGTACAGCACGGGTTAGATACAGAGTAAAGCTCCCTCTGCACTGTCCCATCAAACACTCTCAGGGCAGGTACAGCATGGGTTAGATACAGAGTAAAGCTCCCTCTACACTGTCCCATCAAACAGTCCCGGGACAGGTACAGCACGGGGTTAGATACATAGTAAAGCTCCCTCTACACTGTCCCATCAAACACTCTCAAGGCAGGTACAGCACGGGTTAGATAAAGAGTAAAGCTCCCTCTACACTGTCCCATCAAACACTCCCAGGGCAGGTATAGCACGGGTTAGATACAGAGTAAAGCTCCCTCTACAATGTCCCATCAAATACTCCCGGGGCGGGTACAGCACGGGTTAGATACAGAGTAAAGCTCCCTCTACACTGTCCCATCAAACACTCCCAGGGCAGGTACAGCACGGGTTAGATACAGAGTAAAGCTCCCTCTACACTGTCCCATCAAACACTCCCAGGGCAGGTACAGCACGGGTTAGATACAGAGTAAAGCTCCCCCTACAATGTCCCATCAAACACTCCCCGGGCAGGTACAGCACGGGTGAGATACAGAGTAAATCTCCCCCTACACTGCCCCATCAAACACTCCCAGGGCAGGTACAGCACGGGTTAGATACAGAGTAAAGCTCCCTCTACACTGTCCCATCAAACACTCCCAGGGCAGGTACAGCACGGGTTAAATACAGAGTAAAGCTCCCTCTACACTGTCCCATCAAACACTCCCAGGACAGATACAGCACGGGTTAGATACAGAGTAAAACTCCCTCTGCACTGTCCCATCAAACACTCCCAGGGCAGGTACAGCACGGGTTAGATACAGAGTAAAGCTCCCTCTACACTGTCCCATCAAACACTCCCAGGACAGGTACAGCACGGGTTAGATACATAGTAAAGCTCCCTCTACACTGTCCCATCAAACACTCCCAGGGCAGGTACAGCACGGGTTAGATACAGAGTAAAGCTCCCTCTACACTGTCCCAACAAACACTCCCAGGGCAGGTACAGCACAGGTTAAATACAGAGTAAAGCTCCCTCTGGTAAAGCGAGATTGAAGGCTGATAAATCCCAAGGGGCTGATAATCTACATCCTAGGATACTTAAGGAAGTGGCCCGAGAAATAGTAGTTGTATTGCTGGTCATCTTGCAAAATTTTATAGACTCTGGAACAGTTCCCATGGATTGGAGGGTAGCTAATGTTACCTCACCATTCAAAAAAGGTGGTAGAGGGAAAACAGGGAATTATAGGCCTAGAAATTGGGTATAGCCCCGCTTGGGGCGTTAGAATTGGCGCAGCGCAAATTTTATAGCCAGACGCAACTTATCGCCACCTCGCGCGATATTGGGTTGCAGCGCCCCAAAGGTGATTGAGGCGCGAGTTCAGGCGTTACATGGCGCTCCTAAGGCGCTAACATGCCGGCGCAACCCAATATCGGGGCGGGCGCAGCGCAGGTGCTCTCAATTACCGATGACCACGAGACTTCCAGGCGCCGGCTAGCTCTTAAAGGGGTGGGTCAGGGAGCTCCAGCATCCACACTCTGCGCCTTGTAGGCCTGAAAATCGGCGCAGGCCCTTCTCTGGCACAAAAAACTTGGAGCAGATGGAGAGGGTGAGGCAGAGAGCAGAACGCTTCACCAATGAGTCTCTGGAGGAATTGGTGGCCGCAGTGGAGCGCCGGCGAGATGTCCTCTACTCCGACAATGGCAGGAGGCCTAATCTAAAGGACTACCGACGAGCTTGGAGGGATGTTTCACAGAGGGTCAACTCCAGCAGCATGGCGACCAGGAGCCCTGTGCAGGGCAGGAAGAAATTCAACGACCTCACTCGGGTCGTGAGGGTGAGTGGTGTTTATGTAAACTTATGCATCCCTCCATTAGCACCTGACTTTATGGCTACAGGGTGCGCGATACCCCAATGGCCATCTGTCAGCAAGCACCCATGGCCCTTTCTGGTCACACACATGCACATTTGACTCAGGGCATCATGTGAGGGCTGTTCCACCATGGGGGGCATGAGATGATAACTCAGGGCATCATGTGAGGGCTGTTCCACCATGGGGAGCATGAGATCATAACTCAGGGCATCATGTAAGGGCTGTTCCACCATGGGGAGCATGAGATCATAACTCAGGGCATCATGTAAGGGCTGTTCCACCATGGGGGGCATGAGATCATAACTCAGGGCATCATGTAAGGGCTGTTCCACCATGGGGGGCATGAGATGATAACTCAGGGCATCATGTAAGGGCTGTTCCACCATGGGGGGCATGAGATGATAACTCAGGGCATCGTGTAACATCACTTCCCGTCCTTTCCCCTGTAGGCCAAGCTGGCGAGAAACCGCAAGGACCAGCTTCGCACCGGAGGAGGTCGTCCTCAACTGCAGCCTCTGACGGATCTCGAGGAGAGAGTCCACCAGATTGTGGGAGGACGTCTGAGTGGTCCTGTCACCACTGCAGCTGCCGACCCCATTGTCCACAGCGATGGTAAGGTTCTCAACTATTACAGCTGTCTCCTTCCACTTGTTTCCCCCGCCAGCATGCTTTCTCACTGTGGACCCATGTCATAACATTGCCGCACTCTTGCATCCCTTGCTGCCAAGCTGTCCTTTTGCTAAAGCCACTCTTCAACCTCCCTGCTTTCAGATGCTGCATCACCAGCTCGGGAGCCGGCCCCTCAAGCTGCCAGTGCCAGTGCCTCCGGAGGTGACGAGCAGGAGGAAGCCGGACCATCCGTGCCAGCCTCAGGGGAGCCACCGCATCTGGAGACTGGGGATAGTAGTTCCCTGGAGGGGAGTGGGGGGGGGGGGGCTCTGATGAGGAGCCAGTTGCAGGAACCAGCGGCCTGCAGCAATGCGAGGGGGGTAGGGACGCTCGGGGGCCGTCTCCCCGGAGGGCGAGGCAGGCCACCATGACTGCTGCACAGAGTGCAGAGGACGTGCGTAGCCTTTCAGAAATGAGCGCCCAGGCCCGGCTCAGGCACACTGAGCTTATGGCTGCAGTGGGGAGGATGCCTGAGTCGATCGACACACTGGCAAAGAGTGTGCTGGACTTTGGGGCAGCAATGGAAGGGACTGTCCAGGGCTTCGGGGCAGCAATGGAAAGGTCTGTCCAGGGCTTGTCTGAGGCAGTGGAAAGGACTGTCCCGGCCTTGTCCGAAGCAGTGGAAAGGACTGTCCATGGCTTCTCCGAAGCACTGGCACCTGCCACGCAGGTCCTCACTGCTGCCACACAGTCACTCGCTGGCCTCGTCCACACACAAATTGAGGCCACGCGAACACTCACTGCTGCCACCCTAGCTGCATCAGGCAGGATCACCCCACGCCTTTGCAGCACCACAGCAGGCCATGAATCTGTGGAGCAGTCGATTGTGGCGGATGATCCGGTGCGGCCCCGTCAGAGAGCCAGTGTGTCGGCCGACCACGGTGCAGGTGTCCTCTCTCTGCATGTGAGCATTCCTGATGCCAACTCTGGAACGTCAGCAGTGCAGCTGCCACCACCTGCACGGCAGACTGCTTCCAGACATGCCCAGTTGGAGCAGCCAGCTTGCGGGCCCTCCAAGCCCAGAGGTCGTCCAGGCCGTCCCTCAGGGGCCTCAGCGCTTCCAGACACTCAGCAGGCGTCCCCCAGCCTTGACGCAGCCACTGGGGTCCAATTACGGAGGAGCTGCAGGGAGGGAAGGGGCCGACCTCGTAAGAGGAGTCGGTCTCCATCAAGGGGTCAACAGTAGAGGGAGGTGCTAAGACGTGTCTTTTTTCGAATTTAAGGCCGTCCACACCTGCTGTGTTTGTTTGTTATGTTTTGGTTAGTCTCGTCGGGTTGCCAGACAGTTATCTGTTAGTTTGTTAGTTATGATTTCTGTTACCATTACGTTGTCATGCTGGAAGGAAGCACTTGTTTGAAAATAAAGAAAATGTTTTATTTACAATGGAGCTGTAGACTATTTACAATTATGGTGGCCTTCATAGGCTTACTGCGAGCCGAAGGGCGCTGTTCCAATCACAGCCAGCATTCCGTCCGAGGGGCCTAGAACCGAGTCCTTATGAGCCTCTGACGAACGGCCCTTCCAGTTTCTGGAGCCCTCCCATCTTCCTCCTCCTCCTCCTCCTCCTGATCCTCCTCGTCCGCATGCTCCTCCTCCTCCTCCTCCTCGTCCGCCTGCTCTGCTGGATTTTGAGGGTCGGCTGGCATTGGCTGGGTGCGTCGAATGGCCAGGTTGTGGAGCATGCAGCAATGACGATGCGCGCCACATGCTCCGGCGAGTACTGTAGGGCGCCCCCCGAATGGTCTAGACAGCGGAAACGCTGCTTCAGCACACCAATTGTGTGCTCCACAATGTTCCTGGTCGCCTGATGGCTGCTGTTGTAATGCTCTTCTGCCGGGGTGCTGGGCAAACGGAGCAGGTCATGAGCCATGGGCAGAGAGGATAGCCCTTGTCGCCAAGAAGCCAGCCTCGTGGGTGAGCCGGGGCCTCAAAAAGGTCAGCCACTGAGGTCTGCTGCAGGATGAACGTGTCATGGCTGCTGCCAGGGAATTGTGCATTGACCGCCATGATCATCTGCCGGTGATCACAGACCAGCTGCACATTAAGGGAGTGGAACCCCTTGCGGTTGCGGAACTCCTCAGGATTCTGTAATGGCGCCCGCAAAGCCATGTGTGTGCAATCAATGGCCCCCTGCACCATGGAGAAGTCCGCAATAGCCGCGAAGCCCTGCGAGCACTCCCCCTGCTTCTCCAGGGTCACAGGGAAGGTGATTAATTCGCGCCTCCTTCTATAGAGGGCAGCTGTCACTTGCCGGATGCAGCAATGCACCGCAAATTGTGAGATATTTGAGATGTCCCCAGTTGCTGCCTGAAACGAGCCGCTGGCGTAAATTTGAGGGCAACAGTGACTTTGACGGCCATCGACAGAGAGGTCCTGCACCGTAGCCGCGGCTGCAGATCTTCAGCAAGCAGGTGGCACAGCTCAGTCACAACATCCTTACCGAATCTGAGCCTTCGCAGACACTGCTCCTCCGACATGGTAAGGTATGAGACCTGTTGCCTGAAAACCCTGGCAGCGTATGGTCGGATTTGGCGACATCCATTGGCCCTCCTCCTTCTGGCCAATCCCGGCCCTCTCTCCCTCCGTCTCTGTGCCCTTGCCAGTTGTTCAGCCAGGATGACGTTCCCCTCCAAAGCAGCTCTATTATTCTGTCAGACGAGTAAGACGCAGTAATCTCTCAGGATCAAACTGTTCTGGACAGGGCTGAAGGTCCCAAGGCTCCTCTGGCTCAATGAGAAGAACTCTCTGCAACTGAAGGTCTGCAACTCTCTCCAGCAGCGAGCAGGATGGCCAGGCCAAATGGCTGCTGCTTTTATACTAGCGCTGTCCCCTTTAAAGAGTGCCCCCCGAGTCCGAGAAGGACCTGGTAACGTTCCATCCAACTGTCACTAATAGCGCCAGGCGGAACGGAGGGGGGCGCCACTGAATTTTCGGTCCAGGGCGCCAAAAAGGCGTTGCACAATGATATGATGTCATGATCTGGCTGCGCCTGCGAGCGGGCACAAAGAGTTAGCGCCGGCGCTTAAAGGCTACTCAATATGGCAGGAAGCGCTGGGATCACTGTGCCCGGCAGAAAATTGGGTAACGCCCCAAATCTCGGGCTCATTAGGCGCTAATCGCTGGCGCAACCAACCGAATTTCTAGGCCATAGACCGGTAAGTCGGACATCGGTAGTGGGGAAAATGCTAGAGTCCATTATAAAAGATGTAATAGCAGAGCACTTGGATAACAGTGACAGGATCGGACAAAGTCAACATGGATTTATAAAAGGTAAATCGTGCTTGACTAATCTACTGGAATTTTTTGAGGATGTATCCGGTAAAATAGATGTCATAGAGTCATAGAGTAATACAGCACGGATAGAGGCCCTTCGGCCCATCGTGTCCGCGCCGGCCATCAAGCCCTGCCTAATCTAATCCCATATTCCAGCATTTGGCCCGTAGCCTTGTATGCTATGGCATTTCAAGTGCACATCCAAATGCTTCTTAAATGTTGTGAGGGTTTCTGCCTCCACAACCCTTTCAGGCAGTGAGTTCCAGACTCCAACCACCCTCTGGGTGAAAAAGTTCTTTCTCAAATCCCCTCTAAACCTCCCGCCCTTTACCTTGAATCTATGCCCCCTAGTTATTGACCCCTCTACTAAGGGAAAAAGCTCCTCAGCATCCATCCTATCTATGCCCCTCATAATTTTGTACACCTCAATCATGTCCCCCCTCAGCCTCCTCTGCTCCAAGGAAAACAAACCCAATCTGCCCAGTCTCTCTTCATAGCCGAAGCGCTCCAGCCCTGGTAACATCCTGGTGAACCTCCTCTGCACCCTCTCTAACGCGATCACATCCTTCCTGTAGTGTGGCGACCAGAACTGCACACAGTATTCCAGCTGTGGCCTAACCAGTGTTTTATACAGCTCCATCATAACCTCCTTGCTCTTATATTCAATGCCTCGGCTAATGAAGGCAAGTATCCCATATGCCTTTTTTACCACCTTATCCACCTGTTCCGCCGCCTTCAGGGATCTGTGTACTTGCACACCCAGATCCCTCTGACCCTCCGTCTTGCCTAGGGTCTTTCCATTCATTGTGTATTCCTTTGCCTTGTTAGTCCCCCCAAAGTGCATCACCTCGCACTTTTCTGGGTTAAATTCCATTTGCCACTGTTCCGCCCATCTGACCAACCCATCTATATCGTCCTGCAGACTGAGGCTACCCTCCTCGCTATTTACCACCCTACCAATTTTTGTATCATCCGCGAACTTACTGATCATACCCTTTACATTCATATCCAAGTCATTAATGTAGACCACAAACAGCAAGGGACCCAGCACCGATCCCTGTGGTACCCCACTGGCCACAGGCTTCCAGTCACAAAAACAACCTTCGACCATCACCCTCTGCCTTCTGCCACTAAGCCAGTTTTGTATCCAATGTGCCAAGGCACCCTGGATTCCATGGGCTCTTACCTTCTTGACCAGTCTCCTGTGCGAGACTTTATCGAAGGTCTTACTGAAATCCATGTATACCACATCCACTGCGTTACCCTCATCCACACACCTAGTCACCCCCTCAAAAAATTCAATCAAATTAGTCAGACATGATCTTCCCTTGACAAAGCCATGTTGACTATCCCTGATTAATCCTTGCCTCTCCAAGTGGAGACAAATTTTGTCCCTCAGGATTTTTTCCAATAATTTTCCTACCACTGATGTTAGGCTCACTGGCCTGTAGTTCCCCGGTTTTTCCCTACTACCCTTCTTGAATAATGGTACTACATTAGCGGTTCTCCAGTCCTCTGGCACATCCCCTGTGGCCAGAGAGGTCCTGAATATATGTGTTAGAGCCCCCGCAATCTCCTCCTTTGCCTCACACAGCAGCCTGGGATACATTTCATCCGGGCCTGGGGATTTATCCATTTTTAGGCCAGCTAAAACCGTCAATACCTCCTCCCTCTCGATGTTAATATGTTCGAGCATATCACAGTCCCCCCGCCCTATTTCTATGTCTACATCGTCCTTCTCCATAGTGAAAACAGATGCAAAAAATTCATTTAGAACCCCTCCTACATCTTCCGGCTCCACACACAGTGGATAAGGGAGAACCAGTGGATGTGGTGTATTTGGACTTTCAGAAGGCTTTCGATAAGGTCCTACATAAGAGATTAGCATGTAAAGTTAGGGCACATGTGATTGGGGGCAAGGTATTGACTTGGATAGAGAACTAGTTGGCAAACAGGAAGAAACATAGAAACATAGAAGATAGGAGCAGGAGTAGGCCATTCGGCCCTTCGAGCCTGCTCCGCCATTCAATGAGATCATGGCTGATCATTCAAATTCAGTACCCTGTCCCTGCCTTCTCCCCATATCCCTTGATCCCTTTAGCCTTAAGAAATATATCGAACTCTTTCTTGAATATATTTAATGAACTGGCCTCCACCGCTCTCTGTGGCAGAGAATTCCACAGGTTCACCACTCTCTGGGTGAAGAAATTCCTCCTCATTTCAGTCCTAAATGTCCTACCCCTTATCCTTAGACTATGACCCCTGGTTCTGGACTCCCCGACCATCGGGAACATCCTTCCAGCATCTAGTCTGTCCAGGCCTGACAGAATTTTATAGGTTTCGATGAGATCCCCTCTCAATCTTCTAAACTCCAGTGAGTATAAGCCCAATCGACATAATCTCTCCTCATACGTCATTCCTGCCATCCCAGGTATCAGCCTGGTGAATCTTCGCTGCACTCCTTCCATGGCAAGAACGTCCTTCCTCAGATAAGGCGACCAAAACTGCACACAAAGAGTTGGAATAAACGGGTCTTTTTCCGAGTGGCAGGCAGTGACTAGTGGGGTACCGCAGGGATCGGTCCTAGGACCCCAGTTATTCACAATATATATTAATGATCTAGACGAGGGAACTAGAGGTAATATCTCCAAGTTTGCGGACGACACAAAGCTGGGTGGGCGTGTGTGCTGTGAGGAGGATGCCGAGAAACTCCAGTATGATTTGGACAGGTTGGATGATTGAGCAGATGCATGGCAGATGCAGTATAATGTGGATAAATGCGAGGTTATCCACTTTGGTGGCAAAAACAGGAAGGCAGATTATTATCTGAACGGCAATAGATTGGGAGAAGGGGAAGTGCAATGAGACCTGGGTGTCCTTGTGCACCAGTCGCTGAATTTAAGCATGCAAGTGCAGCAGGCGGTTAAGAAGGCAAATGGTATGTTGGCCTTCGTAGCGAGAGGATTCGAGTACAGGAACAAGGATGTCTTGCTGCAGTTGTACAGGGCCTTGGTGAGACCACATCTTGAGTATTGTGTGCAGTTTTGTTCGCCTTATCTGAGGAAGGATGTTCTTGCCATGGAGGGAGTGCAGCGAAGATTCACCAGGCTGATACCTGGGATGGCAGGAATGACGTATGAGGAGAGATTGGGTTGATTGGGCTTATACTCGCTGGAGTTTAGAAGAATGAGAGGGGATCTCATTGAAACTTATACGGCTAAAAATTGAGTAGCGCCATAATTGAGGCGCTAACTTCGCCGGGGCACTAAAATCCAGAATAATTAGCACCCCCGTGGCGGAAACTGAGTGGTTGCGCCCCCAATAGGGAAGCGGGGCGCTACTGGAAGCGCCCTGCCTCCTTTTTGGGGCGCTGCGAGTGAATATCGTTGCGCAACATGCCGCAGCGCCACATGCTGCGGCACGTCGCGCCGCAGTATTGCAGGCCTTCCTCCCCTTCTTAAAGGGGAGGGGCCTTGTGCAGCGCGATCTGAGGCCCAGCTGGGCCCCTGGGGATCGGGAGTGCAGGCAAAAGAGCCCAGCACTCAAGAGAAGTGCCGGGCTCTTGGAGCGCAGCCGGCACTCCGCGGGGGTTTCAGGAGGCCGGGGACGGGAGCGCAGGCAGGTGCTGGCAGGCGGGCAGCAACCAAAATGGCCGCCCTGCACCTCGCCTTTAAATTGCGCCTCCCTGGCCGCAGGTAGGCCCCCCTGACCCCGTTGGACATAGCGTCCAGCGGTAAATCAGGGTGCGCTCCCGAAGATCGTGGCCGGGGCGTCACGGGGCGCTGCGCACAACAATGACGTCATCGCCAGCGGCACAGCCGCAGGGCGCTACCGGTTAGCGCCACCACTAACCTCCTGCTGAATTTTGCGGGAGGCGTGGGCAGTGCCGCGCCCGGCCGCTGGTTGGTTGGCGCTACCAACTGAATTTTTCCACCATAAAATTCTAACAGGACTGGACAGACTAGATGCAGGAAGGATGTTCCCGATGGCCGGGGAGTCCAGAACCAGGGGTCACAGTCTAAGGATAAGGGGTAAGCCATTTAGGACTGAGATGAGGAGGAATTTCTTCACCCAGAGAGTGGTGAACCTGTGGAATTCTCTACCACAGAAGGCAGTTGAGGTCAATTCATTAAATATATTCAAGAAGGAGTTAGATATATTTCTTAAGGCTAAAGGGATCAAGGGATATGGGGAGAAAGCAGGGACAGGGTACTGAGTTTGGATGATCAGCCATAACCTCATTGAATGGTGGAGCAGGCTCGAGGGGCCGAATGGCCTACTCCTGCTCCTATCTTCTATGTTTCTATTTTTCTACACTGTCCTATCAAACACTCCCAGGGCAGGTACAGCACGGATTAGATACAGAGTAAAGCTCCCTCTACACTGTCCTATCAAACACTCCCAGGGCAGGTACAGCACGGGTTAGATACAGAGTAAAGCTCCCTCTACACTGTCCCATCAAACACTCCCAGGGCAGGTACAGCACGGCTTAGATACAGAGTAAAGTTCCCTCTACACTGTCCCATCAAACACTCCCAGGGCAGGTACAGCACGGGTTAGATACAGAGTAAAGCTCCCTCTACACTGTCCCATCAAACACTCCCAGGGCAGGTACAGCACGGGTTAGACACAGAGTAAAGCTCCCTCTACACTGTCCCATCAAACACTCCCAGGGCAGGTACAGCACGGGTTAGACACAGAGTAAAGCTCCCTCTACACTGTCCCATCAGACACTCCCAGGGCAGGTACAGCACGGGTTAGATACAGAGTAACGCTCCCTCTACAATGTCCCATCAAACACTCCCGGGGCAGGTACAGCACCAGTTAGATACAGAGTAAAGCCCCCTCTACACTGTCCCATCAAACAATCCCAGGGCAGGAACAGCACGGGTTTGATACAGAGTAAAGCTCCCTCTACACTGTCCCATCAAACACTCCCAGGGCAGGTACAGCACGGGTTCGATACAGAGTAAAGCTCCCTCTACACTGTCCCATCAAACACTCCTAGGTCAGGTACAGCACAGGTTAGATACAGAGTAAAGCTCTCTCTACACTGTCCCATCAAACACTCCCAGGGCAGGTACAGCACGAGGTTAGATACAGAGTAAATCTCCCTCTACACTGTCCCATCAAACACTCCCAGGGCAGGTACAGCATGGGTTAGATACAGAGTAAAGCTCCCTCTACACTGTCCCATCAAACACTCCCAGGGCAGGTACAGCACGGGTTAGATACAGAGTAAAGCTCCCTCTACACTGTCCCATCAAACACTCCCAGGGCAGGTACAGCACGGGTTAGATACAGAGTAAAGCTCCCTCTGCACTGTCCCATCAAACACTCCCAGGGCAGGTACAGCATGGGTTAGATACAGAGTAAAGCTTCCTCTGCACTGTTCCATCAAACACTCCCAGGGCAGGTACAGCACGGGTTAGATACAGAGTAAAGCTCCCTCTACACTGCCCCATCAAACACTCCCAGGGCAGGTACAGCGCGGGTTAGATACAGAGTAAAGCTCCCTCTACACTGTCCCATCAAACACTCCCAGGGCAGGTACAGCACGGGTTAGATACAGAGTAAAGCTCCCTCTACACTGTCCCATCAAACACTCCCAGGGCAGGTACAGCACGGGTTAGATACAGAGTAAAGCTCCCTCTACACTGTCCTATCAAACACGCCCACGGCAGGTACAGCACGGGTTAGATACAGAGTAAAGCTCTCTCTACACTGTCCCATCAAACACTCTCAGGGCAGATACAGCACGGGTTAGATACAGAGTAAAGCTCCCTCTACACTGTTCCATCAAACACTCCCAGGCATGGTCCTGGGTTTTGATGTTTACTCTACAGATAGCTAGTCCGGGGTACTGATATTTTTCTGACAGAGAGGGGTTAATTCCTGGTTTATAACTGCTCATTAAAGCAATGAATTATGAGACACATGAATTTGCATGAAGATTAATTGTCCCTTGAAGCCTTGTGAATATGAAACAGAATCCAATTAAAATCTCGACCAGAAATCAAGGGCGTGGATCCTCTTACTTCTTACTGATCATTTAAGCTTGTTCTCATCTCTAAACCTGTTAGATTGTTTCAGTCTCTGCCATTACCAGTCTGTGTATGAGGGGCACTGAGTGGCTAAGGTTAACAGTCTTTTCTCTTGCTAATTCACCTTGCTCTCCGAGGACCATAAGACTAAGTGAGATTGGTTTTAAACAACACTCCTACACGGAAGCCACACACACACAGAAAACCGATGGCACTGGGATGTGTATCACCCCTGCCTGGCTCCAGCTTTGAACAGCAAACCATTTAAACTTAGACGCTTAGAATCTTAGAATCACACAGCACAGGAGGAGGCCATTCGGCCCATCGTGCCTGTGCCGGCTCTTTGAAAGAGTTCTCCAATTAGTCCAACTCCCCCCTGCTCTTGCCCCACAACCCTGCAAATATTTTCTATCCAATTCCCTGCTGAAAGTTACTGTTGAATCTGCTTCCACCGCCCTTTCAGGCAGCACATTCCAGCTCACAACAACTCACTGTGTAAAAAAAATTCTCCGCATCTCGCCTCTGGTACTATCGCCAATTATGTTAAATCTGTGTCCCCTGGTTCTCGACCCTCCTGCCACTGGAATCAGTCTCTCCTTATTTACTCTATAAAAAAACCCTCATAATTTTGAATTAAATCTCCCCTTAACCTTCTCTCCCTTTCTCCATGCTAGTTTATTCTCCTCCTGTCTTGAAGTCTCCCACACATGCTGCATTCGGTGCCCTGGATGCCAGCTGGCCTCTCCTACCTCACCCAGATATCCTTCCTTCATGTGTGAGGCTAAGGGTCCAGTGTAGTCTAGTCGTGGCCTTACCGGTTAGACTGTGAGTTCAAATGCCACTATTGTAGATGGAGAATTTAAATTCGGTTTACATATCTGGAAATGAAAAGTTGGTGAGAGTTAAAGTGACCGTGAAGCTGTCGGATTGTCGTAAAAAAAAATCCAACTGGTTCACTGACATCCTTTCAGGAAGGATCTCGGCCGTCCTTACCCAGTCTTGGACTATATGTGACTCCAGACCCACAGCAACATGGTTGACTCTGAATTGGTCTCGCAAGCTACCCAGTTAGATGGGCCACCATCACTGACATGAATCAGTCATTCATGAAAGAAAGATTTATGAAATAATACTGAGCGGCCTGCGGGTGGCGCTGTCCAGGGAGAGTATAGATACTCGGGCACGGGCCCAGCTTGCGCAGGACGTTCTTAACAGGAACTAGTGAAGGACACAACTAGACCTCCATGTTGTAAAACAGTTGATTAAAGCTTTGTTTAACGCTTAGACCAAGTGCCTAGTAGTTTTCTTACATCAATCACCATCTCAGGGCGGCTAGGGAGGATAAGGTGAAGGATGGAGAGTAACGTACAGGAGAGTGCGTGTTCAACACAGGGTAACATACAGGATGGAGTGTGTTCAACACAGGGTAACATACAGGATGGAGTGTGTTCAACACAGGGTAACATACAGGATGGAGTGTGTTCAACACAGGGTAACATACAGGATGGAGTGTGTTCAACGCAGGGTAACATACAGGATGGAGTGTGTTCAACACAGGGTAACATACAGGATGGAGTGTGTTCAACGCAGGGTAACATACAGGATGGAGTGTGTTCAACGCAGGGTAACATACAGGATGGAGTGTGTTCAACACAGGGTAACATACAGGATGGAGTGTGTTCAACGCAGGGTAACATACAGGATGGAGTGTGTTCAACGCAGGGTAACATACAGGATGGAGTGTGTTCAACACAGGGTAACATACAGGATGGAGTGTGTTCAACGCAGGGTAACATACAACCACTTGTCTCCACTTTCAGGGATTTCCTATACTTAAAGTGAAGGAATGTTGGGTGTATTTGCAGCTGAAGTTACAAGCCCACGTCCCACTGCACTTTCAGTGTAGTTACTTGCTTTCACATGTCATTGCTATTTACTTCAGGCCAGTTTGAGTGGCCAGAGTCTTCAAGGGTCTGTCGGTTTTATTAAAGATGATGGTGAGCTTTTACTACTTGCTGAGGTTGGTGTGTCTGAGTATGTTCCTGTTGCTGCTGGGAATCCTGCCTTGGGCGGTGACGCAAGAAAACTACTAGGCACTTGGTCTAAGCGTTAAACAAAGCTTTAATCAACTGTTGTACAACATGGAGGTCCAGTTGTGTCCTTCACTAGTTCCTGTTAAAGAATGTCCTGAGCAAGCTGGGCCCGTGCCCGAGTAGTTATACTCTCCCTGGACAGCGCCACCAGCAGGCCGCCCAGTATCATTTCATAAGTCATTTCCACATGAATGGCAAGATTCATGTCAGGAGGGTTGGCGAGGGCAGATTCCACTGACTCTAATATATTAACAACTGTGCCAATTTGGCTGAGCAGTAAGACTCTCGTATCTCAGTCAGAAAGTTGAGACTTCAAGTCTCGCTTTAATTGCTTACTTGAGGCTGACACTCCAGTGCAGTGCTGAGAAAAAGAAAGAACTTGCATTTCTACAGCGCCTTTCACGATTCAGGACGCCCAGGAAACGTGGCAGCCAATTTGCACACAGCAAGCTCCCACAAACAGCAATGAGATAATGACCAGATCATCTGTTTTTTTAGCAATGTTGATTGAGGGATAAATATTTGTCAGGAAATTGGGGAGAACCCCTCTGCTCTTCTTCGAAATAATGCCATGGGATTTTTAAATCCACCTGAGAGGGCAGGCAGGGCCTCATATGAACGACGGCACCCTCTGACAGTGCAGCACTCCCTCAGTATTGCCCCTCCGACAGTGCGGTGCTCCCTCAGTACTGCCCCTCCGACAGTGCGGCGCTCCCTCAGTACTGCCCCTCCGACAGTGCGGCGCTCCCTCAGTACTGCCCCTCCGACAGTGCGGCGCTCCCTCAGTACTGCCCCTCCGACAGTGTGGCGCTCCCTCAGTACTGCCCCTCTGACAGTGCAGCGCTCCCTCAGTACTGCCCCTCTGACAGTGCAGCGCTCCCTCAGTACTGCCCCTCTGACAGTGCAGTGCTCCCTCAGTACTGCCCCCTCCGACAGTGCGGCGCTCCCTCAGTACTGCCCCTTCGACAGTGCAGCACTCCCAGAGTACTGCCCCTCCGACAGTGCAGTGCTCCCTCAGTACTGCCCCTCCGACAGTGCAGCGCTGCCTCAGTACTGCTGCTCCGACAGTGCGGCGCTCCCTCAGCACTGCCCCTCCGACAGTGTGGCGCTCCCTCAGAGCTGTCCTTCCGATAGTGCGGCGCTCCCTCAGTACTGCCCCTCCGACAGTGCAGCACTCCCTCAGTACTGCCTCCCCGACAGTGCGGCGCTCCCTCAGTACTGCGCTCCCTCAGTACTGCCCCTCTGACAGTGCGGCGCTCCCTCAGTACTGCCCCTCCGACAGTGCAGCGCTCCCTCAGTACTGCCCCTCCGATAGTGTGGCGCTCCCTCAGTACTGCCCTTCAACAGTGCAGCGCTCCCTCAGTACTACCCCTCCGGCAGTGTGGCACTCCCTCAGTACTTCCCCTCCGACAGTGCAGCGCTCCCTCACTGCCTACACTGGTAGTTGAGGCGGATGTTAAACATCCCATGATACTATTAGAACGAATAAAGTTTCCCGGTATTCTGGCCAATATTCCTAACTTTTCTTCAAGTTATGTTAACCTTGTATCGAACCTTGGTTAGATCACATGGAGCACTGTGCACAGTTCTGGTCTCCCGATTACAAAAAGGACATAGCGGCACCGGAGATGGCGCAGAAAAGAAGAACTGAGAGGTTACAACTATCAGTACAGATTGAACAGGCTGGGGCTCTTTTCTCTGGAAAAGAGAAGGCTGAGGGGTGACCTGATAGAGGTCTTTAAAATGATGAAGGGTTTCGATAGGGTAGACTTAGAGAAGATGTTTCCACTTTTGGGGGAGAGTCCAGAACTAGGGGACATCGATATAAGATAGTCACTGATAAATCCAATAGGGAATTCAGCAGAAACCTCTTTACCCAGAGAGTGGTGAGAATGTGGAACTCGCTACCACAGGGAGTGGTTGAGGCAAATAGCAGGGATGCATTTAAGGGGAAGCTGGATAAACACATGAGGGGGAAGGGAATAGAAGGATATGCTGATAGGGTTTAGATGATGTAAGATGGGAGGAGGCTCATGTGGAGCATAACGCCGGCACAGATCAGTCGGGCCGAATGGCCTGTTTCAGTGCTGTTAGTTCCATGTGATTCTATGCCACTGCTTGTGGGAGCTCGCTGTGCACAAAATTATGCCACGTAACAATAGCGACTGCACTTCCCAAAGTAAGTTATTGGTTGTGAAGTGGTTTGAGATGATAAAGCGCAGCATAGCAATGCAAGTTCTGTCTCCAGTTGAGGTAAGGAGGCCATTAAGAACAGGTCTATTTTTTTTTTCTGGGAAGGGAATAAAAAGTAAAATGGCCGTCTAAACCTTCAGGATGGTTCAATTGCAGCCATGAATAATTTAAAGGCAGCATGACTCAGCGTGGATTGTACCTATTACAGTGATTGATGAGGCCTCTCAGTACGTAGGCTACCTTTAATAAAAGGGCACAGGGTTGATGGGAAAAGTGCACTGAAAGCTTAAAAGCTTAATGTACACAAACCTTCCACAGTTAAAGGCCGGGAGGACACTTTCCCCAGAAAGTCTAAATTTCGCTGGCCGATCATTTAATAAACTCCCCGGCTCCATCTCCTGCGTTTTTTTTTAATACTTAATCTGATCATTAGAAGGTAAATGGTATTGAATGATAGTAATGCAGCAAGCAGCGAGCATTGAAATAGATTACGGGATGATGGAGAGCGTCCAAGAGGGTTTATTTGTTCTCGTTGGAAACAATGATTAATGCCTGGAAATTAGGCGCAGCAAGTATCGAAGCAGGAGCACATGTGACATTTCACTGTCTGCACTTTTGTCTTCGAGGCAGAACTGGGGCAATACGAAGCAGATTTAATGGTTTGGTTTTTGTTTCTTGACCCCTTTTTGCTCCCTGGTCTCCTAGAGGCGCTGGGGGGTGAAAGCCATCTTGGGGGGAAAAGAAAATCTGGCGTGGCGTAAAAAAAGGTGCGGCCGATTTGCTATCGCATCATAATTGGCAAAAGAACCACCGGGGGGAGCCGAGGAGAGTTTTTTTTTTTTACGCAGCGAGTTGTTGTGATCTGGAACGCGCTGCCTGAAAGGGCGGTGGAAGCAGATTCAATAGTAACTTTCAAAAGGGGAATTGGATAAATACTAGAAAGGGGAAAAAAATTACAAGGCTACGGGGAAGGAGCAGGGGGTGATTAGAATTGGATCGGTCTTTCAGACAGCTAGCACAGGCACGATGGGCCGAATTGCCTCCTTCCGCGCTATATCATTCTATTATCGTTTCACTGCTCGCCAGCCCCTTGTGGAGTCCTGGTTCAGCTGCTGCCGGCCGTGTTAGAATCATACATACAGCACAGAAGGAGACCATTCGGCCCATCGTGCCTGTGCCGGCTCTTTGAAAGAGCTCTCCAATTAGTCCCACTCCCCCCTGCTCTTTCCCCACAGCCCCGCAAATTTTTTCCCCTTCAAGTATTTATCCAGTTCCCCTTTTGAAAGTTACTATTGAATCTGCTTCCACCGCCCTTTCAGGCAGCGCGTTCCAGATCACAACAACTCGCTGCGGAAAGAAAATTTCTCCTCATCTCCCCTCTGGGTCTTTTGCTAATTACCTTAAATCTGTGCCCTCTGGTTTCCGACCCTCCTGCCAGTGGAAACAGTTTCTCCATATCTACTCAAAACCCTTCATAATTTCGAACACCTCAATTAAATCTCCCCTTAACCTTCTATATTCCACAACGCCTTTCACGACCTCAGAACACCCCAAAGTGCTTTACAGCCAATGGCGTACTTTTAAAAGTGTAGTCACTGTTGTAATGTAGGAAACGCGGCAGCCAATTTAACGGGAGCTCCCTTGTTGGAGATAGTCATTGCCCGGCACTTGTATGGCGCGAATGTTACCTGCCACTTACCAGCCCAAGCCTGAATGTCGTCCAGGTCTTGTTGCATGTGGGCATGAACTGCGTCATTATCTGAGGAGTTGTGAATGGCACTGAACACTATGCAGTCATCAGCGAACATCCCCGTTTCTGACCTTATGATGGAGGGAAGGTCATTGATGAAGCAGCTGAAGATGGTTGGGCCGAGGACACTGCCCTGAGGAACTCCTGCCACGAAGTCCTGGGGCTGAGATGATTGAATTCCAACAACTACAACCAACTTCCTTTGTGCTAGGTATGACTCCAGCCAGTGGAGAGTTTTCCCCCTGATTCCCATTGATTTCAGTTTTACTAGGGCTCCTTAATGCCACACTCGGTCAAATGCTGCCTTGATATCAAGGGCAGTCACTCTCACCTCACCTTTGGAATTCAGCTCCTTTGTCCATGTTTGGACCAAGGTTGTAATGAGGTCAGGAGCTGAGTGGTCTTGGTGGAACCCAAACTGGGCATCAGTGAGCAGGTTATTGGTGAGTAAGTGCCGCTTGATAGCACTGTCGATGACACCTTCCATCACTTTGCTGATGATTGAGAGTAGACTGATGGGGAGATAATTGGCCGGATTGGATTTGTCCTGCTTTTTGTGGACAGGGCATACCTGGGCAGTTTTCCACATTGTCGGGTAGATGCCAGTGTTGTAGTTGTACTGGAAGAGCTTGGCTAGAGGCGCGGCTAGTTCTGGAGCACAAGTCTTCAGCACGATAGCCGGGATGTTGTCAGGGCCCACAGCCTTTGCTGTATCCAGTGCGCTCAGCCGTTTCTTGATATCACGTGGACTGAATCGAATTGGCTGAAGACTGGCTACTGTGATGGTGGGGACCTCAGGAGGAGGCCGATATGGATCATCCACTTGGCACTTCTGGCTGAAGATGGTTGCAAACGCTTCAGCCTTGTCTTTTGCACTCACGTGCTGGGCTCCACCATCATTGAGGATGGGGATATTCATGGTGCCTCCTCCTCCCGTTAGTTGTTTAATGGTCCACCACCATTCACGACTGGATGTGGCAGGAGTGCAGAGCTTTGATCTGATGTGTTGATTGTGGGATCACTTAGCCCTGTCTATAGCATGCTGCTTCTGCTTTTTAGCATGCATGTAGTCCTATGTTGCAGCTTCCCCAGTTTGGCACCTCATTCTTAGGTACGCCTGGTGCTGCTCCTGGCATTCTCTTCTATACTCCTTATTGAACCAGGGTTGGTCCCCTGGCTTGGTGGTAATGGTAGAGTGAGGGATATGCCAGGCCATGAGGTTACAGATTGTGGTGGAATACAATTCTGCTGCTGCTGATGGCCTACAGCGCCTCATGGATGCCCAGTTTTGAGCTGCTAGATCTGTTCCGAATCTATCCCATTTAGCACGGTGGTAGTGCCACACAACACGATGGAGGGTGTCCTCAGTGTGAAGACGGGACTTCGTCTCCACAATGACTGTGCAGTGGTCACTGCTACCAATGCTGTCATGGACAGATGCATCTGCGACAGGTAGATTGGTGAGGACGAGGTCAAGTAGGTTTTTCCCTCGTGTTGGTTCTCTCACCACCTGTCACAGGCCCAGACTGGCAGTTATGTCCTTCAGGACTCGGCCAGCTCGGTCAGTAGTGGTGCTACCGAGCCATTCTTGGTGATGGACGTTGAAGTCCCCCGCCCAGAGTACATTCTGTGCCCTTGCTACTCTCAGTGCTTCTTCCAAGTGGTGTTCAACATGGAGGAGTACTGATTCATCAGCTGAGGGAGGGCGGTAGGTGGTAATCAGCAGGAGGTTTCCTTGCCCATGCTTGACCTGAAGCCATGAGACTTCATGGGGTCCGGATTCAATGTTGAGGAGTCCCAGGACCACTCCTTCCTGACTGTATACCACTGTGCCGCCACCCCTGGTGGGTCTGTCCTGCCGGTGGGACAGGACATACCCAGGGATGGTGATGGAGGATTTCGGGACATTGGCTGAAAGGTATGATTCTGTGAGTATGACTATGTCAGGCTGTTGCTTGACTAGTCTGTGGGACAGCTCTCCCAATTTTGGCACAAGTCCCCAGATGTTGGTGAGGAGGACTTTGTAGGGTCGACTGGGCTGGGTGCGGCATTGTCATGTCTGAAGCCGGTGATGAGGTTGATGCCGGGTGGTCCGTCTGGTTTTATTCTTATTATTGTGTTTTTTGTAGCGGTTTTTTACAACTGAGTGACTTGCTGGGCCATTTCAGAGGGCAGTTAAGAGTCAACCACATTGCTGTGGGTCTGGAGTCACATGTAGGCCAGACCAGGTAAGGACGGCAGATTTCCTTCTCTAAAGGACATTAGTGAACCAGATGGGTTTTTACAACAATCTTGTAATTTCATGGTCACTATTACTGATACTAGCTTTTTATTCCAGATTTATTTAATTCACTGAATTTAAATTCCACAGCTGCCGTGGTGGGATTTGAACTCCCGTCTCCGGATCATTAGCCCAGGCCTCTGGATTACTAGTCCAGTAACACAACCACTGTGCTACTGTACTCCTTGACATTCAACAGCATTACCATCACCGAATCCCCCACCATCAACATCCTGGGGGTCACCATTGACCAGAAACTTAACTGGACCAGCCACATAAATACTGTGGCAACAAGAGCAGGTCAGAGGCTGGGTATTCTACGGCGAGTGTCTCACCTCCTGACTCCCCAAAGCCTTTCCACCATCTACAAGGCACATCAGGAGTGTGATGGAATACTCTCCACTTGCCTGGATGAGTGCAGCTCCAACAACACTCAAGAAGCTCGACACCATCCCGGACAAAGCAGCCCGTTTGATCAGCACCCCATCCACCACTTTAAACATCCACTCCCTCCACCACCGGCGCACCGTGGCTGCAGTTTGCACCATCTACAAGATGCACTGCAGCAACTCGCCAAGGCTTCTTCGGCAGCACCTCCCAAACCCGCGACCTCTTCCACCTAGAAGGACAAGGGCAGCAGGCGCATGGGAACACCACCACCTCCAAGTTCCCCTCCAAGTCACACACCATCCTGACTTGGAAATATATCGACTGTTCCTTCATCGTCGCTGGGTAAAAATCCTGCAACTCCCTCCCTAACAGCACTGTGGGAGCACCTTCACCACACGGACTGCAGCAGTTCAAGAAGGCGGCTCACCACCACCTTCTCGAGGGCAACTAGGGATGGGCAATAAATGCTGGCCTTGCCAGTGACGGCCACATCCTGAGAATTAATAAAATCCCAGGGATGAATAAAAAAAATAATTTGCTCACAGGAATCTCCCACAGACAGCAGAGCTGTTGAATGGTGGTGGATGAAGGCCATTGAGCGATGTGTTTATTATTCGTTTACAATACAGCAACTGTGGCCATGCCTCTTGGTTTAAGCGTGCTTTTATTTTATTTTCCAATTAATATTTAATTCCTTGAATTTGCAATGGATTTAACATTTAGGTCAGTGGACAGAAAGTAACAGGCCCGATTTAGATTCCACATCAATAAAGTAAAGATTGCTTTGCAGTTGGTTGTCAAGCTAGAGGATAATTTAAAAATTATTCACACCTTCATTTTCTCATTACTGCTTAATTCACAGTCTGTTCCACGGCACAGGAACCAGGATAGATTCAAATGACCGCATAATAAGGCTGTTATCGATTAAAGAGTCTGTAGAATTGGGGCCTACAACAGGCTTCAAAACCCTGTCGTTGATGGGGCGAATTCATTTTACAATCATCCAAAGTACTTTATTCCACAGAAAGTGGAAAGAAACTAATAGTTACAAGTCCAGCACAGCATCGCACAGTTAAAAGTGTTGGTGAAGGGGGGTTGCGGGCCGGGGGGCAGGGGGCAAGATCTCCACCTTGTCAGATCAAATTGGAATGAATAATAAGATAGCTGCGTTGCCATGGGGACCAAAAAAAGAAGCTTGTTTAACTCTCGTCCATTCATAAATTACAAGTGGAGCACCGGGAACGAGGAAAGGCAGGAGGTGGGGGGAAGGGGGAAGAAGATTTTTACAAGGACATTCCTGCAAGATACTTTTCAGTCATAATGCTTGTTGTCAAAACTGTGGTCGTTCTGAGATCTACATTTCTTTTGATAGTAGAAAGTAACCCATGGTGTCTTTTAGGTATTGCATTTAATACGTCAGGGTTTGCCCACTGACTGTTTGGTATCATTGCATGGCACTGGAGGGGGCGACTTAAAGAGGAGAAGACAGAGTTCACAGGATGTCCCTTATCATGTCTTCAGCTGTGGCTCAGTGGGTCGCACTCTTTTCTCCGAGTCAGGCGGTCGTGGGTTCACAGTCCCACTCTAGAGACTTGAGCAGAAACTCCAGGCTGACGCTCCCAGGGCAGTACTGAGGGAGTGCTGCACTGTCGGAGGTGCCGTCTTTCGGATGAAATGGTGAACCGAGGCCCCGTCTGCTCTCTCAGGTGGACGTAAAAGATCCCATGGCCGCTATTTCGAAGAAGAGCAGGGGAGTTCTCCCCAGTGTCCTGGGGCCAATATTTATCCCTCAATCAACATCTAAAAAGAACCCGATGATCTGATCATTATCACAATGCTGTTTGTTTGTGGGAGCTTGCTGTACGCAAATTGGCTGCCGCGTTTCCTACATTACGACAGTGACTACACTTCAAAAAGTACTTCATTGGCTGTAAAGTGCTTCAGGACATCCTGAGGTTGGGAAAGGCGCTATAGAAATGCAAGTTCTTCCTTTAAAAGCTGGAAAATATTTGTGTAATGAGGCGTCCACAGTGTGACTCCTTCCCTCCCTCTCTAACTCACCTCCTCCATCCCCAAAGCCTTTTCACCATCTACAAGGCACAAGTCAGGAGTGTGATGGAATACTCTCCACTTGCCTGGATGAGTACAGCTCCAACAACACTCAAGAAGCTCGACACCATCCAGCACAAAGCCGCCCGCTTGATTGGCACCTCATCCACTACCTTAAACATTCACTCCCTCCACCACCGGCGTACCGTGGCTGCAGTGTGTACCATCTACAAGATGCACTGCAGCAACTCGCCAAGGCTTCTTCGGCAGCACCTCCCAAATCAGCGACCTCTACCACCTAGAAGGACAAGGGCAGCAGGCGCATGGGAACACCACCACCTCCAAGTTACCCTCCAAGTCACACGCCATCCTGACTTGGAAATATATCGACCATTCCTTCATCGTCGCTGGGTCAAAATCCCGGAACTCCCTCCCTAACAGCACTGTGGGAGCACCTTCACCACACGGACTGCAGCGGTCCGAGAAGGCGGCCCACCACCACCTTCTCAAGGGCAATTAGGGATGGGCAATAAATGCTGGCCTTGCCAGTGATGCCCAGGTCCCAGGAATGAATAATAAAAATGGAGATACAAGTTGTTTCTAGGTCAATAATTACAAATGTTAATTTCATTCTGATGGAGCTTCCTGCTCTCCTGTGGGATTCACTGAGGTTTGGTACTAATGCCATTGAGATAATTAGCTCTGTCACTTTCATTATAGGTTTAAGAGGGAAGGAGGTATAAGAAGTCACTCTGTGCAATAAATGGGGTGCAACGTGAAAATGACTCACCTTGGGCCAGATTATATAAGAAAGAAAGACTCGCATTTCTATAGCGCCTTTCATGACCTCAGGACGTCCCAAATCGCCAATGAAGTACTTTTTGAAGTGTAGTCACTGTCGTAATGTAGGAAACACGGCAGCCAATTTACACACAGCAAGCTCCCACAAACAGCAATGTGATAATGACCAGACAATCTGTTTTTAGTGATGTTGATTGAGGGATAAATATTTGCCCCAGGACACCGGGGAGAACTCCCCTTCTCTTCTTCGAAATATTGCCAAGGGATCTTTTATGTCCACCTGAGAGCAGACGGGGCCTCGGTTTAACGTCTCATCCGAAAGACGGCACCTCCGACAGCACAGCACTCCCTCAGCACTGCCCTGGAGTGTCATAAGAACATAAGAACAGAAGGAATAGGAGCAGGAGTCGGCTATTTAGCCCCTCGAGCCTGCTCCGCCATTCAATAAGATCATGGCTGATCTTCTACCTCATCTCCACTTTCCTGCACTATCCCCATATCCCTTAATATCCAAAAATATATCTGTGGTGTATGTAACTTGTTCCACCTTAAGAGAACTTAAACCTGTTCCACCTTAAGAGATGTACTACTTTCTCTGGCTGCTGTATACGGTAATACCGGTGGTGACCACACCGGTATATAAGTGCTGTGTAGTAATTTGCTGGGTAGTACAGCCCTAACCTCCGAATAGTAAAGACCTATTGAAAAGTTATTCTTGTAGTCTGTGTCAGTAATTGACCTTAAATATAACTGGAACACACAGACTTAACAGTGGCGACGAGTCCGATCTTACCCTGCGGCAGTTTACATCCACGGCAGCTTCGTCCTCAGAACGGGCGTCGAGAAGAGGCATCCACCCTCATCATCCTGCTGAACAGCACGTCGCGCGGGAGGCATCGAGGACCCGGAGTGAAGAAGAGAAATTCTGAACTCGAAGCCCCCATCAGCGGCAGACAGCTATCTTCCTTCTACCACGGTGGTGGGTAAGCCAATCAGCGAAAGTCGGCCGCGTTGGCTGTAGCGAAGGGGAGGGAAGACGGAGGAAAGAGGGCGGTGAAATCGACCGCGGCCGGTGAAAAGGGCCGGGCCGCATTCGGGCCGTAAGGCGCAGCGACTGGGGCAGCTGAAGGCGCGAGAGCCGCGGTGAATTCGAACGCAGCGGGTGCAAATAACCGGGCTGCAAGAAGGGCTGCGAGGCGCGACGGCAGGGAAGCGCGAATGCCCACGGGAACCGCGGTGGAGTAGAAGCAGCGTTGGGGGAGTTGTTAACCACTGGGGAGGCGAGACCGGCAGCAGCACAGCAATCGCCATTGCAGCCAGCGGGTGAAGAAGACGATCGCGGGAAAGACCGCCAAGCGCGGGAAGCCGCCATTTTGGAAAAAAAAAATTGCAAAGATGCCTAAACATGGGAACATTAATACTTTTGATAGCGACATCGAAGATTGGACCACGTATGTAGAACGCATAGAAGTTTATTGTAGAGCAAATAAGATACCAGATGGGGAGAAAGCACTAACCTTATTAAACTTAATGGGTGCGAAGACATACGGGCAATTGAAACACCTTCTATCACCAGAGAAACCGGCGGATAAGACTTTCGCGGATATTGTTACCGTCCTGAAAAATCATTTAAGCCCCACGCCGCTGATGCTAGCGGAACGATTTAAATTTTACAGCAGAAAGCAGCTGAAAGATGAAAGCAATGCTGAATTTTTAATTGAATTGCGTAAGCTAGCAAAGTACTGTCAGTTTGGAACAGGACTAACAGATGCGCTAAGAGATAAATTTGTGTGTGGATTGTTAAAAGAAGAGACACAAAAGCGACTGCTTGAGGAGAATGAGCTGACGCTTGATAAAGCTGTCGCTATGGCAGCATCGCACGAAGCCGCAGCGAGAGGCACGGCGGTAATGCAGCTACGGTCACCGGAATTCAGCACAAATCAAATGGTCTTGGGTACAGTAAAATGTTATCGTTGTGGAAAGACAACGCACGATCAGAACCAGTGCTGGTTCAAAAATAAGGAATGCAGAAAATGTGGCAGGCTTGGTCACATAGCTAAAGTATGCCGGTCAGGAGAGAAGACCAGCAACAAAAAGTCGCCGCAGGGAAAGTACAGAAAGGTACACAAGGTGACAGAGAACAGTTCGAACGAACAGAAGTCAGATTCAGACGCCAGCAGTAATGAACTGGGTAGCTTAAGAGTACACAACGTTGGTAAGGAAGCAGACCTCCAGACAATTTGGGTCACACTTCAGATAGCAGGAGTCCAAGTGAAGATGGAATTGGACACTGGATCGGCATTGACGGTCATGAATAAGAAAGATTACAAAAGGTTATTCCAACATATTCCCCTACGGGATACGGAGATTGTATTGAAAACATACACGGGGCAAAGAGTATACCCCATCGGAAAGATAGAGGTAAAGGTGGTCCACAAGGGCAAAGAAAGCCGAGGAATGGACTTACATGTGCTACCTGAAGGAGGTCCACCACTACTGGGACGGGAGTGGATTAGAAAAATGAATATGGACTGGCATTCCTTAAAAGCACTAACGGTAGATGCCAGGGAAACAGATGTCAAACCTAAACGATTGTCCAGAATATTGGACGATGCTAAAGAGGTGTTCCAGCAGGGACTGGGAACACTGAGAGGAATTACGGCAAACATCAAGATTGAAGAACATGCACAACCAAAATTTTTCAAAGCCAGACCGGTACCCTATGCGATACGACCTGCTGTGGAAGCGGAGCTGGAAGCGCTAGAACGTTCAGGAGTACTGTCTAAGGTAGACTGGAGTGAGTGGGCTACGCCCATTGTTCCCGTGATGAAACGTCCTTCGAGCAACAAGCCGGGAGAACCAGGGAAGGTTCGCATCTGTGGAGATTTCAAGATCACTGTTAATCCGGTGCTTCACACGGTGCAGTATCCGCTTCCGCGGATTGAGGATATCTTCGCTTCATTGTCGGGCGGGAAACACTTCACCAAGATAGACCTGGCGCAGGCGTACTTACAGATGGAAGTTGAGGAAGAGTCACGCCAGTACCTCACGATCAACACGCATAGAGGCTTGTACCGGTATAATAGACTGGTTTTTGGAGTGGCATCGGCTCCAGCAATTTGGCAGAGGGCCATGGAGCAGGTATTACAGGGAATTCCAGGCACACAATGTTACCTGGACGATATTCTGATTGCAAGAGATGGTGACGAGGAACACCTCGCAAATTTGGAACTGGTGCTCATCAGATTGAAAGAATATGGACTTCGAGTTAATCGGCAGAAATGTGAGTTCTTTCAGAAGCGGATCTCGTACTGTGGCCATGTCATTGACCAGGAGGGACTTCATAAGTCTCCTGACAAGACCGAAGCGGTTGTGAAGGCTCCCGCTCCGGTTAATGTATCTCAGTTGAGGTCGTTCCTAGGATTGATTAACTATTACCATAAGTTTCTGCCAAATTTATCCACGGTACTGCACCCGCTGAACGCTCTTTTGCAGAAGGGAGTACCATGGGAGTGGAGCGAGGACTGTAAGAAGGCCTTTCGCAAAAGCAAGGAATTGATAACCTCAGAGGAAGTGTTGGCTCACTTCAACCCAACACTGCCTATTCGTTTGGCTTGTGATGCTTCTCCATATGGTATTGGGGCAGTACTCTCACACAAGTTGCCAAATGGCACGGAGAGGCCAGTCGCGTTCGCATCCAGATCATTGACTTCCGCTGAGCGCAACTATGCTCAGATAGATAGGGAGGCTCTCAGCCTTGTGTGGGGAGTAAAGAAGTTTAATCATTACCTGCAGGACCAAAAGTTTACGCTTCTGACAGACCATCAGCCGTTGGTATCCATTTTTAACCCTAAGAAGGGTGTGTCGGTGATGACAGCACAGAGACTCCAGAGATGGTCCCTTTTCCTAGGGGCACATCAATATCAGATAGAATTCAAAGGTACAAAGCAGCATGGTAATGCTGATGGGCTGTCGCGCCTGCCACTACCTACAGAGGAGGAGGCACCGACGGTTGACCCTGTTGAGTTATTTCACTCGACCATCATCGAATGTTTACCAGTCACCAATGCAAGTATTGAAAGAGAAACCAGGAACGACCCGACACTGTCCCGGGTCTACGAAGTGACAGTGAAGGGATGGCCAGCACATGGTGATCCACTGTTACCGGCATTCTCAGCAAGACGAGAACAGCTGTCCGTCTGTCAAGGAACATTGATGTATGGAACAAGGGTGATTATTCCTCCTAAGTTAAGAGAGAGAGTTCTAAAGGAACTGCATGAAGGTCATCTGGGGGGAGTCAAGATGAAAAGCCTTGCTAGGGCTTATGTGTGGTGGCCGGGTATCGACCAACAGATAGAGGATCTGACGAAAAGCTGCTCAGGGTGCCAAAAAGTGCAAAATGCACCTCCAATTGCACCGCTGCATCCATGGGAATGGCCTTCAACCCCATGGCAACGTGTGCATATTGACTTTGCTGGTCCATTCATGGACTCCATGTTTTTAATTGCGGTGGACGCACATTCTAAATGGCCAGAAGTGATTAAGATGACTACCACTACCTCGGAAAAGACGATCGTGGTGCTAAGAACGATATTTGCAAGAAATGGATTGCCAGAACAAATATGTTCAGACAGCGGACCGCAGTTCGTGTCAGAAGAATTCCAGAAATTCATGAAGAAGAATGGGGTGAAACATTATACCTCTGCCCCATATCATCCGGCTACAAACGGGTTGGCCGAGAGATTTGTACAAACGTTCAAAAAAGCAATAAAGGCCATGAGCGAAGATCAGATTCCACTACAACACAAGGTGGACAAATTCCTACTGGCATATCGAAACGCCACTCATGCAGTGACAAACCAAAGTCCTGCCATGATGTTCTATAACAGGAGGTTGCGGTCCAGGTTGGACTTGTTAAAACCAAATGTGCGGAGGGAAGTTGAAAACAAACAGTTCCAGCATATAAATAACAAGACCACTCGGAGTTTCGAAATAGGACAACCAGTGTTAGCCCGGGACTATAAAAACGAGAAATGGCAATCTGGAACAATTCGGGCCAGACAAGGACCCCTGATGTACACGGTAGATATTGGTGAAAATGTAATACGGCGTCATGCTGACCAACTGGTAGAATCGAGAACAAGGGTCGAACCCATGGTTACGACAGAGACAACCGTGGAAGGAGTTAGTGAACCTGAAGCATCTACCTCGGCAGTGAATGTACCTGATGATGATGTCCAAGACATAAGAGACCAACTAGAGGAGTCACCTCAGCAACAAGAATCAGAGACCCCTGAAAGGCGTTATCCAACTCGAATCAGGAGGCCTCCTGAGAGACTGAACCTTTGAACTGTTTCTACATGAAGTTGTATATGTATATATGTTATTATGTTATGTTAAATGGGGATATAACTGTTAAGCTAAAAAGGGAGGATTGTGGTGTATGTAACTTGTTCCACCTTAAGAGAACTTAAACCTGTTCCACCTTAAGAGATGTACTACTTTCTCTGGCTGCTGTATACGGTAATACCGGTGGTGACCACACCGGTATATAAGTGCTGTGTAGTAATTTGCTGGGTAGTACAGCCCTAACCTCCGAATAGTAAAGACCTATTGAAAAGTTATTCTTGTAGTCTGTGTCAGTAATTGACCTTAAATATAACTGGAACACACAGACTTAACAATATCAATCTCTGTCTTGAATATACTCAATGACTGAGCCTCCACAGCTCTCTGGGGCAGAAAATTCCAAAGATTCACCACCCTCTGAGTGAAGAAATTTCTCCTCATCTCAGTCCTCAATGGCCGACCCCTTATCCTGAGACTGTGACCCCTGGTTCTAGACTCCCCAGCCAGGGGAAACATCCTCCCTGCATCTACCTGTTGCGTTTGCAAAGATAATCCAGAGACCGTCAGTCGAGTTCAGTTCATGTTGCTTTTATCATGGCTGCCACACACACACACTTCCAGGCACAAGCAATCGAATACCTATACACAATACAATGATAACAGCACCATCAAACTCCATGTGCTCAGGCCAAGGCAATCGAGTACCTATCACCAATGTCAGCCATAACACTACCCTGTCAAGCCCTGTAAGAATTTTGCCATGACTCTGAGCTGTTTAAACAGTCTTAAATTGTTCCAATGTTGCCTATATTCTTGTGCTCAAGCCTCTGGAGTGGGACTTTGAACCCACAATCTCCTGACTCAGAGTGAGTGAGAGAGTGCTACCCACTGAGCCAGGGCTGGTGTCGGAGATAAATGAGCAAAAAATGTACTGAAAATAATCAAAGGCCGGTGAAAGACTAACAGGCAGTCAGCTGGGCAGTGGGTAGCTGTGGTCGCTCAGATTATGATCTCTCTTCACTGAACAGAAATACCAAAAAAAAAAACACACCTTCTGGGAGAGCTCTGCAAAGTGACATTAGTTGGCTACTTGCAAACGCATCACTGCTGCCGGGTCCTTCATCTGATTGTATCTCATCACCCTGCTGGAAGCAGCGGCACACTGACGTGCTGAAACCAGACTGCTGCCCATTCTCGCACACTTTTACATGCACCCGAAAGGATAAACACACTTAACCCTCTCCCACTCCAAACAGCTCAAAATGTCTGTCGGGTAATTCATGCGTTCATGTCGAGCCACGCTATGGTTTTCTTTTGTCCTCTTGCCAATTGTCCACCTCCCACCTTATCCCCCTCTGCCGACGCTGGTCCTTGTTCCTGACCCATGTTCTAATTATTCGTGAGCAAGCCTTCAACAACAACAACTTGCATTTATACAGCGCCTTTAACGTAGCGAAACGTCCCAGGGCGCTTCACAGGAGCGATGTCGGTCAAAACATTTGACGCTGAGCCAAAGGAGGAGATATTAGGACAGGGAGGTCGGTTTTAAGGAGCATCTTAAAGGAGGAAAGAGAGGTGGAGAGGTTTAGGGAGGGATTTCCAGAGCTTGGGGCCCAGGCAGCTGAAGGCACGGCTGTTAGTTTTTCTGAAGCAGATAAAAATGAGCACCTTAGGAAAAAAGAGAGAGGTCAGAAAAGAGTGAGGGGATAGAAAGAGAGAGAGAGAATGGGGAGAGAGAGAGGAGATAGATTGAGAGAGCGTGAGGGGAGAGAAAGAGAATGAGGATGGGGAGGGAAAGAGAGAGAGAATGGGAAGAGATAGATGGAGAGAGAAAGAGAGAGAGAGAATGATAATAGCAAGAGAGGAGAGAGATAGAGAAAATGGTGAGATGAAAGAGAGGAGAGAAAGAGAGAGACAGAATGGGGAGAGAAGGAGGGAAAGATTGGGGATAGAGAAAGAGAGCAAAATAAAGAGAAAAAGAGAGAAAGAAAGAAAGAGAGAAAGAAAGAAAGAGAGAAAGAAAGAACAATCTAGTTTTTATACGTCTGTGTAAGTGTGGGGGCGGGGGGATGGTGGGGGTAAGCAGGAGACTTCAGGAAGGGCCGTGCTTGTGAAGCATTGATTTCCTCCTGGCTCTTTGCCAATGCAAACAGAATTATAGAATCGTACAGCACATAAGGCCATTCGGCCCATGGAAAGAGCTCTGCAATCAGCCCCACTCCCCTACCCTTTCCCCATAGCCCTGCACATTTTTTCCCCCTTCGAGTACTTTTCCAATCAAGCTTCGGCAATGGAAACCAAGGCCAATGCTGCTCTCCAGAAACCTTCCAATGGAAACCAAGGCCAATGCTGCTCTCCAGAAACCTTCCAATGGAAACCAAGGCCAATGCTGCTCTCCAGAAACCTTCCAATGGAAACCAAGGCCAATGCTGCTCTCCAGAAACCTTCCAATGGAAACCAAGGCCAATGCTGCTCTCCAGAAACCTTCCAACGGAAACCAAGGCCAATGCTGCCCTCCAGAAACCTTCCAACGGAAACCAAGGCCAATGCTGCTCTCCAGAAACCTTCCAATGGAAACCAAGGCCAATGCTGCTCTTCAGAAACCTCCCAATGGAAACCAAGGCCAATGCTGCTCTCCAGAAACCTTCCAATGGAAACCAAGGCCAATGCTGCTCTCCAGAAACATTCCAATGGAAACCAAGTCCAATGCTGCTCTCCAGAAACCTTCCAATGGAAACCAAGGCCAATGCTGCTCTCCAGAAACCTTCCAATGGAAACCAAGGCCAATGCTGCTCTCCAGAAACCTTCCAATGGAAACCAAGGCCACTGCTGCTCTCCAGAAACCTTCCAATGGAAACCAAGGCCAATGCTGCTCTCCAGAAACCTTCCAATGGAAACCAAGGCCAATGCTGCTCTCCAGAAACATTCCAATGGAAACCAAGGCCAATGCTGCTCTCCAGAAACCTTTCAAGCCTCATGGAGACTTTGAACTTGTGGGTAATTTCTATCTTTTTGGTCATTTGAGAGGAGGCGAGCTGCACAACTTCGAAACAAAAATTGGAGGTGTAGACTTCGAGACACGAGCAGATTAGCACCTTGGTTAGGAGAGAATGGCGAGATGAAAAGAGAGGAGAGAAAGAGAGAAATAGAATGGGGAGAGAGAGGGAGGGAGATTGGGGAGAGAGAGAGCTCATCTGAATCAGTTTCTGTGAATATATTGTATTGGCTTTCTGTTGTCACTGGCTGTCAGGTTCCACAAGGCCATAGAGGAGAGGCACCAGACTTGGCAGATACTCACTGTGGGGGGGAATCCTGATACATCACATTGATCTGTGACAGCGTCTCAATATAGGAGTCGAAATCAAAAGCGGGGGGATACTCCTCAATACAGGTCGATCTCAGCTCGCCAATGGATCCTCCAAATGATAAGCCATCGGGGGCTGTGGGATAGAAGCACGGAGAATCGAACAAGGTATTTATTACGCATTGGTTATACACATACACACATAGAACCATAAAAACATAAGAAATAGGAGCAGGAGTCAGCCATTCGGCCCCTCGAGCCTGTTCCGCCATTCAATAAGATCATGGCTGATCATCGACCTCAACTCCACTTCCCTGCCCGATCCCCATATTCCTCGATTCCCCTAGAGTCCAAAAATCTATCGATCTCAGCCTTGAATATACTCAATGACTGAACATTCACAGCCCTCCGGGGTAGAGAATTCCAAAGATTCACAACCCTCTGAGTGAAGAAATTCCTCCTCATCTCGGTCTTAAATGGCTGACCCCTTATCCTGGGACTGTGACCCCTAGAGTGATACAACACAGAAGGAGGCCATTGTAGAATATTTAATCAACTCAGCCTGTCCTTTTCTCTACAATCTTCAATCCTATTCCCAAGCAGATATTTAACCAGCTCCTTTTTGAACGTATGAACAGGAGAAGGCCATTCAGCCCTTCTAGCCCTTCATGATCATTCAATTAGATCAGGGCTGATCTGTATCTTAACTCCATCTACCCGCCTTGGTTCTGTAACCCTTAATACCCTTACCCAACAAAAATCTATCAATCTCAGTTGTGAAATTTTCAATTGACCCCCAGCCTCAACAGCTTTTTGAGAGAGTTCCAGATTTCCACTACCCTTTGTGTGAAGAAAGGCTGCCTGACATCACCCCTGGACGGCCTGGCTCTAATTTTAAGGTTCAGCTCCCTTGTTCTGGACTCCCCCCACTAGAGGAAATAGTTTCTCTCTGTCTATTCTATCAAATCCTTTAATCATCTTAAACACCTCAATTAGATCGCCCCTTACTCTCCTATACTCGAGGGAATTACAAGTCTAGTCTATGCAACCTGTCCTCGTCATTTAACCCTTTAAGAGGAGGATCGATTCAGCATCCACTGGTTCACAATTCCTGTACTTTGTGGAAAACTATCTTCAGGGCTGCTATGAGACCTCAGTGAAGACAGAGCACCAAATGAACGGCTTAAGAGCATCGTGGAAATATAATCATATACGATAGCAAAATACTGCGGATGCTGGAAATCTGAAATAACAACAGAAAACGCTGGAAAAACTCAGCAGGCCAGGCAGCATCCGTGGAGAGAGAAACAGAGTTAAAGTTTCAGGTCGACGACCTTTCATCAGAACTCATTAGAGTTCTGACGAAAGGTCTTTGGCCTGAAACGTTGACTGTTTCTCTCTCCCCGGATGCTGCCTGGCCTGCTGAGTTTTTCCAGCGTTTTCTGTGGAAATATCACTGATCGCAGATCAGGTGAATGGGTTTCATAAACACGTGACTCTGGCCAGATTATTTCTACCTATCAATATTGGCCCAGAAATTCGGGTCGGGGGCTTCCCGCGGGAGCAAGCCCCCGACCTGCACTTACCTTGCGCGCCGGCAGTTGAGCTGTAGGGCCCCGTGGAATTCCGCTCCGGGGCCTGGCCCAGTTGCCGGCGCGCTGTGCTTGCGTGTCCCAGGGGCGTAGTTAGTGCGATGCGTCCCCTGGGATCACGTGAGCCATGGGCAGCCAATCGGAGGAGGGAAAAGCCCATTGACAGGAAGACCTGTCTAAACTTATGAATACTACGGGCCTCAAAATAGCATTAAACCTTCAAATAATTTTTTTTTTTTAAATCACACTTTTTCAATAAACTACAAATTACATTAAATAACTATCTTAAACAATAATTTAAATTTTTGAAAAAAATAATTTTATAAAAAAACAGGGCTAAAAATAAACTTACCTTGCTTTAAAGTATTTAAAAATAATAAACCTGTGGAAAAAATGTTTTAATTTTAATTAATTGACCAGTTACCTTGTAAAAAGCAGGCCTTACGCCTGCTTTTTAAATGTGTAAATCCTACAGGCTTAACCTCGCTTGAAAACCTGCAAAAAAAAACTAACTTCAAAGCGCACGCGCAGCCTCCCCTGCACACGCGTTCGACCTCTGAACCCCTTCGTTCAGAGGATCGGAAGTGCCGGTTTCCCGCGCATGCGCAGTGCATGCAGGAAACCCGCACTTCAATTCGGCCTACGAGTGAGTACCCCGTGCGTACTCACCCGGGGAGACCCGAATTTCTGGGCCATTATAACAGAAAGACTTATTTAAGTTTATTTTTCCTTATCACAAGTTGAAGCAGACCAGAAGGCCCCTTGTCTGACCCATGGTCTGTCCTGAGTGAGTTGATTGCTGTGGAAGTAGTGATAGGGACGTTACAATTGATTTCATGGGTTACGTAGCAACAGGGGGAGGGCATTCAGCCCCTCGAGCCTGTTCCGCCATTCAATGAGATCATGGCTGATCTGTATCTTCACTGCATCTACCCGCCTTGGCTCCCTATCCTTTTAGGGATTGGGAAATCAGCCAGGGTTTCAAGTCCTGATCAGTGACCTCTTGTGGAAATGGGATTGGCTTGACTGTGCTGTGCCCTCCCCCCGCCCCTCCCCCCACCACCATTATCGAATGACCCACTGAGTGGAAAAACCAGCCAGGATTGCGAGCTCCTGATTGCTATTCAGTGACCCTTGCTGGAAAGTACATTGGGTGAGGACAAGAGTAGGAGAAAATTGGACAATCCTACATGGGTGCAGAATAAACGGACCCGATTTTCACTCTCCCTGCCTGGTGGAGATAGGGATGAGGGGCAGTTAATATCAGGGGAGAACCTTACCCTCCCTCTGATCCCGTTACATTCTCATCCTGTCCCAATCTTGACGGAAGATAGAGGGATCCTGCTTTCAATATGCAAATCGGGTCCCCAATGTTTCAGTCGAAGGTCTGAGCGGGGGAGGGGGTACAGCGACGGCTTCAGCCCACCGCCCCTGCCCCCACCAGACCAGACCTGTCGGGAGGGGGGAGCGCGGGCCGGGAGAGGCCCAGGCGAGGTAAGTTTTTTAAATGTTTATTTCCGGTTTCCTGGTGGGCTAGGAGGGGCATGAGATCCCCCCGGGCCCCACTAGGAAGCAACGGGTCTCCCCTGTTCCCCTGACAGTGATCGATCGCCCTTTACTTGAATGGTGGGGACCGATCCCGCGGGTTCCGGGCTGCAGTCGTCCGCTCCGCGCCCCTCCCTCTACACTGTCCCATCAAACACTCCCAGGGCAGGTACAGCACGGGTTAGATACAGAGTAAAGCTCCCTCTACACTGTCCCATCAAACACTCCCAGGGCAGGTACAGCACGGGTTAGATACAGAGTAAAGCTCCCTCTACACTGTCCCATCAAACACTCCCAGGGCAGGTACAGCACGGGTTAGATACAGAGTAAAGCTCCCTCTACACTGTCCCATCAAACACTCCCAGGGCAGGTACAGCACGGGGTTAGATACAGAGTAAAGCTCCCTCTACACTGTCCCATCAAACACTCCCAGGGCAGGTACAGCACGGGGTTAGATACAGAGTAAAGCTCCCTCTACACTGTCCCATCAAACACTCCCAGGGCAGGTACAGCATGGGGTTAGATACAGAGTAAAGCTCCCTCTACACTGTCCCATCAAACACTCCCAGAGCAGGTACAGCACAGGTTAGATACAGAGTGATGTGCCTCAATGAATCCGAGACTCAACGTTAACGGAGCAAAGCAAGGCTTTTATTAACTCAGAAACTAATACACAGTGGAGAAGTGTCTCTCATCCAGAGATCTGCTGTACTGCCTGTGAGACACGCTGGGACCTGCTTAAGTAGGGGCCAGGTATGGGCGGAGCCCTACACACAATACAATACAGGTTAGGAAATGAAACTGAAACTAACCTCCCCTGCTTGTCACAGTCACAGGCACAATCAAACACAGAGAATACAGAGTGGCTGAGGAATGGCATATTTCATCAGAGTAAAGCTCCCTCTACACTGTCCCATCAAACACTCCCAGGGCAGGTACAGCACGGGTTAGATACAGAGTAAAGCTCCCTCTACACTGTCCCATCAAACACTCCCAGGGCAGGTACAGCACGGGTTAGATACAGAGTAAAGCTCCCTCTACATTGTCCCATCAAACACTCCCAGGACAGGTACAGCACGGGTTAGATACAGAGTAAAGCCCCCTCTACACTGTCCCATCAAACACTCCCAGGGCAGGTACAGCACGGGTTAGATATAGAGTAAAGCTCCCTCTACACTGTCCCATCAAACACTCCCAGGACAGGTACAGCACGGGTTAGATACAGAGTAAAGCTCCCTCTACACTGTCCCATCAAACACTCCCAGGGCAGGTGCAGCACGGGGTTAGATACAGAGTAAAGCTCCCTCTACACTGTCCCTTCAAACACTCCCAGGGCAGGTGCAGCACGGGGTTAGATACAGAGTAAAGCTCCCTCTACACTGTCCCATCAAACACTCCCAGGACAGGTACAGCATGGGTTAGATACAGAGTAAAGCTCCCTCTACACTGTCCCATCAAACACTCCTAGGGCAGGTACAGCACGGGTTAGATGCAGAGTAAAGCTCCCTCTACACTGTCCCATCAAACACTCCCAGGACAGGTAGAGCATGGGTTAGATACAGAGTAAAGCTTCCTCTACACTGTCCCATCAAACACTCCTAGGGCAGGTACAGCACGGGTTAGATACAGAGTAAAGCTCCCTCTACACTGTCCCATCAAATACTCCCAGGACAGGTACAGCACAGGTTAGATACAGAGTAAAGCTCCCTCTACACTGTCCCATCAAACACTCCCAGGGCAGGTACAGCACGGGTTAGATACAGAGTAAAGCTCCCTCTACACTGTCCCATCAAACACTCCCAGGGCAGGTTCAGCACGGGGTTAGATACAGAGTAAAGCTCCCTCTACACTGTCCCATCAAACACTCCCAGGGCAGGTGCAGCACGGGGTTAGATACAGAGTAAAGCTCCCTCTACACTGTCCCATCAAACACTCCCAGGGCAGGTACAGCACGGGGTTAGATACAGAGTAAAGCTCCCTCTACACTGTCCCATCAAACACTCCCAGAGCAGGTACAGCACAGGTTAGATACAGAGTAAAGCTCCCTCTACACTGTCCCATCAAACACTCGCAGGGCAGGTACAGCACGGGTTAGATACAGAGTAAAGCTCCCTCTACACTGTCCCATCAAACACTCCCAGGGCAGGTACAGCACGTGTTAGATACAGAGTAAAGCTCCCTCTACACTGTCCCATCAAACACTCCCAGGGCAGGTACAGCACGGGTTAGATACAGAGTAAAGCTCCCTCTACACTGTCCCATCAAACACTCCCAGGGCAGGTACAGCACGGGTTAGATATAGAGTAAAGCTCCCTCTACACTGTCCCATCAAACACTCCCAGGACAGGTACAGCACGGGTTAGATACAGAGTAAAGCTCCCTCTACACTGTCCCATCAAACACTCCCAGGGCAGGTACAGCACGGGTTAGATACAGAGTAAAGCTCCCTCTGCACTGTCCCATCAAACACTCCCAGGACAGGTACAGCACAGGTTAGATACAGAGTAAAGCTCCCTCTGCACTGTCCCATCAAACACTCCCAGGGAAGGTACAGCATGGGTTAGATACAGAGTAAAGCTCCCTCTACACTGTCCCATCAAACACTCCCAGGACAGGTACAGCACGGGTTAGATACAGAGTAAAGCTCCCTCTACACTGTCCCATCAAACACTCCCAAGACAGGTACAGCACGGGTTAGATACAGAGTAAAGCTCCCTCTACACTGTCCCATCAAACACTCCCAGGGCAGGTACAGCACGGGTTAGATACAGAGTAAAGCTCCCTCTACACTGTCCCATCAAACACTCCCAGGGCAGGTACAGCACGGGGTTATATACAGAGTAAAGCTCCCTCTACACTGTCCCATCAAACACTCCCAGGGCAGGTTCAGCACGGGGTTAGATACAGAGTAAAGCTCCCTCTACACTGTCCCATCAAACACTCCCAGGGCAGGTGCAGCACGGGGTTAGATACAGAGTAAAGCTCCCTCTACACTGTCCCATCAAACACTCCCAGGGCAGGTACAGCACGGGGTTAGATACAGAGTAAAGCTCCCTCTACACTGTCCCATCAAACACTCCCAGAGCAGGTACAGCACAGGTTAGATACAGAGTAAAGCTCCCTCTACACTGTCCCATCAAACACTCGCAGGGCAGGTACAGCACGGGTTAGATACAGAGTAAAGCTCCCTCTACACTGTCCCATCAAACACTCCCAGGGCAGGTACAGCACGTGTTAGATACAGAGTAAAGCTCCCTCTACACTGTCCCATCAAACACTCCCAGGGCAGGTACAGCACGGGTTAGATACAGAGTAAAGCTCCCTCTACACTGTCCCATCAAACACTCCCAGGGCAGGTACAGCACGGGTTAGATATAGAGTAAAGCTCCCTCTACACTGTCCCATCAAACACTCCCAGGACAGGTACAGCACGGGTTAGATACAGAGTAAAGCTCCCTCTACACTGTCCCATCAAACACTCCCAGGGCAGGTACAGCACGGGTTAGATACAGAGTAAAGCTCCCTCTGCACTGTCCCATCAAACACTCCCAGGACAGGTACAGCACAGGTTAGATACAGAGTAAAGCTCCCTCTGCACTGTCCCATCAAACACTCCCAGGGAAGGTACAGCATGGGTTAGATACAGAGTAAAGCTCCCTCTACACTGTCCCATCAAACACTCCCAGGACAGGTACAGCACGGGTTAGATACAGAGTAAAGCTCCCTCTACACTGTCCCATCAAACACTCCCAAGACAGGTACAGCACGGGTTAGATACAGAGTAAAGCTCCCTCTACACTGTCCCATCAAACACTCCCAGGGCAGGTACAGCACGGGTTAGATAAAGAGTAAAGCTCCCTCTACACTGTCCCATCAAACACTCCCAGGGCAGGTACAGCACGGGGTTATATACAGAGTAAAGCTCCCTCTACACTGTCCCATCAAACACTCCCAGGGCAGGTGCAGCACGGGGTTAGATACAGAGTAAAGCTCCCTCTACACTGTCCCTTCAAACACTCCCAGGGCAGGTGCAGCACGGGGTTAGATACAGAGTAAAGCTCCCTCTACACTGTCCCTTCAAACACTCCCAGGGCAGGTGCAGCACGGGGTTAGATACAGAGTAAAGCTCCCTCTACACTGTCCCATCAAACACTCCCAGGGCAGGTGCAGCACGGGGTTAGATACAGAGTAAAGCTCCCTCTACACTGTCCCTTCAAACACTCCCAGGGCAGGTGCAGCACGGGGTTAGATACAGAGTAAAGCTCCCTCTACACTGTCCCATCAAACACTCCCAGGACAGGTACAGCATGGGTTAGATACAGAGTAAAGCTCCCTCTACACTGTCCCATCAAACACTCCTAGGGCAGGTACAGCACGGGTTAGATGCAGAGTAAAGCTCCCTCTACACTGTCCCATCAAACACTCCCAGGACAGGTAGAGCATGGGTTAGATACAGAGTAAAGCTTCCTCTACACTGTCCCATCAAACACTCCTAGGGCAGGTACAGCACGGGTTAGATACAGAGTAAAGCTCCCTCTACACTGTCCCATCAAATACTCCCAGGACAGGTACAGCACAGGTTAGATACAGAGTAAAGCTCCCTCTACACTGTCCCATCAAACACTCCCAGGGCAGGTACAGCACGGGTTAGATATAGAGTAAAGCTCCCTCTACATTGTCCCATCAAACACTCCCAGGACAGGTACAGCACGGGTTAGATACAGAGTAAAGCTCCCTCTACACTGTCCCATCAAACACTCCCAGGGCAGGTTCAGCACGGGGTTAGATACAGAGTAAAGCTCCCTCTACACTGTCCCATCAAACACTCCCAGGGCAGGTGCAGCACGGGGTTAGATACAGAGTAAAGCTCCCTCTACACTGTCCCATCAAACACTCCCAGGGCAGGTACAGCACGGGGTTAGATACAGAGTAAAGCTCCCTCTACACTGTCCCATCAAACACTCCCAGAGCAGGTACAGCACAGGTTAGATACAGAGTAAAGCTCCCTCTACACTGTCCATCAAACACTCGCAGGGCAGGTACAGCACGGGTTAGATACAGAGTAAAGCTCCCTCTACACTGTCCCATCAAACACTCCCAGGGCAGGTACAGCACGTGTTAGATACAGAGTAAAGCTCCTCTACACTGTCCCATCAAACACTCCCAGGGCAGGTACAGCACGGGTTAGATACAGAGTAAAGCTCCCTCTACACTGTCCCATCAAACACTCCCAGGGCAGGTACAGCACGGGTTAGATATAGAGTAAAGCTCCCTCTACACTGTCCCATCAAACACTCCCAGGACAGGTACAGCACGGGTTAGATACAGAGTAAAGCTCCCTCTACACTGTCCCATCAAACACTCCCAGGGCAGGTACAGCACGGGTTAGATACAGAGTAAAGCTCCCTCTGCACTGTCCCATCAAACACTCCCAGGACAGGTACAGCACAGGTTAGATACAGAGTAAAGCTCCCTCTGCACTGTCCCATCAAACACTCCCAGGGAAGGTACAGCATGGGTTAGATACAGAGTAAAGCTCCCTCTACACTGTCCCATCAAACACTCCCAGGACAGGTACAGCACGGGTTAGATACAGAGTAAAGCTCCTCTGCACTGTCCCATCAAACACTCCCAGGACAGGTACAGCACAGGTTAGATACAGAGTAAAGCTCCCTCTGCACTGTCCCATCAAACACTCCCAGGGAAGGTACAGCACGGGTTAGATACAGAGTAAAGCTCCCTCTGCACTGTCCCATCAAACACTCCCAGGGCAGGTACAGCACGGGTTAGATACAGAGTAAAGCTCCCTCTGCACTGTCCCATCAAACACTCCCAGGGAAGGTACAGCATGGGTTAGATACAGAGTAAAGCTCCCTCTACACTGTCCCATCAAATACTCCCAGGACAGGTACAGCACAGGTTAGATACAGAGTAAAGCTCCCTCTACACTGTCCATCAAACACTCCCAGGGCAGGTACAGCACGGGTTAGATATAGAGTAAAGCTCCCTCTACATTGTCCCATCAAACACTCCCAGGACAGGTACAGCACGGGTTAGATACAGAGTAAAGCTCCCTCTACACTGTCCCATCAAACACTCCCAGGGCAGGTTCAGCACGGGGTTAGATACAGAGTAAAGCTCCCTCTACACTGTCCCATCAAACACTCCCAGGGCAGGTGCAGCACGGGGTTAGATACAGAGTAAAGCTCCCTCTACACTGTCCCATCAAACACTCCCAGGGCAGGTACAGCACGGGGTTAGATACAGAGTAAAGCTCCCTCTACACTGTCCCATCAAACACTCCCAGAGCAGGTACAGCACAGGTTAGATACAGAGTAAAGCTCCCTCTACACTGTCCCATCAAACACTCGCAGGGCAGGTACAGCACGGGTTAGATACAAAGTAAAGCTCCCTCTACACTGTCCCATCAAACACTCCCAGGGCAGGTACAGCACGTGTTAGATACAGAGTAAAGCTCCCTCTACACTGTCCCATCAAACACTCCCAGGGCAGGTACAGCACGGGTTAGATACAGAGTAAAGCTCCCTCTACACTGTCCCATCAAACACTCCCAGGGCAGGTACAGCACGGGTTAGATATAGAGTAAAGCTCCCTCTACACTGTCCCATCAAACACTCCCAGGACAGGTACAGCACGGGTTAGATACAGAGTAAAGCTCCCTCTACACTGTCCCATCAAACACTCCCAGGGCAGGTACAGCACGGGTTAGATACAGAGTAAAGCTCCCTCTGCACTGTCCCATCAAACACTCCCAGGACAGGTACAGCACAGGTTAGATACAGAGTAAAGCTCCCTCTGCACTGTCCCATCAAACACTCCCAGGGAAGGTACAGCATGGGTTAGATACAGAGTAAAGCTCCCTCTACACTGTCCCATCAAACACTCCCAGGACAGGTACAGCACGGGTTAGATACAGAGTAAAGCTCCCTCTACACTGTCCCATCAAACACTCCCAAGACAGGTACAGCACGGGTTAGATACAGAGTAAAGCTCCCTCTACACTGTCCCATCAAACACTCCCAGGGCAGGTACAGCACGGGTTAGATACAGAGTAAAGCTCCCTCTACACTGTCCCATCAAACACTCCCAGGGCAGGTACAGCACGGGGTTATATACAGAGTAAAGCTCCCTCTACACTGTCCCATCAAACACTCCCAGGGCAGGTACAGCACGGGTTAGATACAGAGTAAAGCTCCCTCTACACTGTCCCATCAAACACTCCCAGGGCAGGTACAGCATGGGTTAGATACAGAGTAAAGCTCCCTCTACACTGTCCCATCAAACACTCCCAGGGCAGGTACAGCACGGGGTTAGATACAGAGTAAAGCTCCCTCTACACTGTCCCATCAAACACTCCCAGGGCAGGTACAGCATGGGGTTAGATACAGAGTAAAGCTCCCTCTACACTGTCCCATCAAACACTCCCAGAGCAGGTACAGCACAGGTTAGATACAGAGTGATGTACCTCAATGAATCGGAGACGCAACGTTAACGGAGCAAAGCAAGGCTTTTATTAACTCAGAAAGTAATACACAGTGGAGAAGTGTCTCTCATCCAGAGATCTGCTGTACTGCCTGTGAGACACGCTGGGGCCTGCTTAAGTAGGGGCCAGTATGGGCGGAGCCCTACACACAATACAATACAGGTAAGGAAATGAAACTGAAACTAACCTCCCCTGCTTGTCACAGTCACAGGCACAATCAAACACAGAGAATACAGAGTGGCTGAGGAATGGCATATTTCATCAGAGTAAAGCTCCCTCTACACTGTCCCATCAAACACTCCCAGGACAGGTACAGCACGGGTTAGATATAGAGTAAAGCTCCCTCTACACTGTCCCATCAAACACTCCCAGGGCAGGTACAGCACGGGTTAGATATAGAGTAAAGCTCCCGCTACACTGTCCCATCAAACACTCCCAGGACAGGTACAGCACGGGTTAGATACAGAGTAAAGCTCCCTCAACACTGTCCCATCAAACACTCCCAGGGCAGGTACAGCACGGGTTAGATACAGAGTAAAGCTCCCTCTACATTGTCCCATCAAACACTCCCAGGACAGGTACAGCACGGGTTAGATACAGAGTAAAGCTCCCTCTACACTGTCCCATCAAACACTCCCAGGGCAGGTACAGCACGGGTTAGATATAGAGTAAAGCTCCCTCTACACTGTCCCATCAAACACTCCCAGGACAGGTACAGCACGGGTGAGATACAGAGTAAAGCTCCCTCTACACTGTCCCATCAAACACTCCCAGGGCAGGTACAGCACGGGGTTAGATACAGAGTAAAGCTCCCTCTACACTGTCCCATCAAACACTCCCAGGGCAGGTGCAGCACGGGGTTAGATACAGAGTAAAGCTCCCTCTACACTGTCCCATCAAACACTCCCAGGACAGGTACAGCATGGGTTAGATACAGAGTAAAGCTCCCTCTACACTGTCCCATCAAACACTCCTAGGGCAGGTACAGCACGGGTTAGATACAGAGTAAAGCTCCCTCTACACTGTCCCATCAAACACTCCTAGGACAGGTACAGCACGGGTTAGATACAGAGTAAAGCTCCCTCTACACTGTCCCATCAAACACTCCCAGGACAGGTACAGCACGGGTTAGATACAGAGTAAAGCTTCCTCTACACTGTCCCATCAAACACTCCTAGGGCAGGTACAGCAAGGGTTAGATACAGAGTAAAGCTCCCTCTACACTGTCCCATCAAACACTCCCAGGGCAGGTACAGCATGGGTTAGATACAGAGCAAAGCTCCCTCTACACTGTCCCATCAATCACTCCTAGGGCAGGTACAGCACGGGTTAGATACAGAGTAAAGCTCCCTCTACACTGTCCCATCAAATACTCCCAGGACAGGTACAGCACAGGTTAGATACAGAGTAAAGCTCCCTCTGCACTGTTCCATCAAATACTCCCAGGACAGGTACAGCACAGGTTAGATACAGAGTGAAGCTCCCTCTACACTGTCCCATCAAACACTCCCAGGGCAGGTACAGCATGGGTTAGATACAGAGTAAAGCTCCCTCTACACTGTCCCATCAAACACTCCCAGGGCAGGTACAGCACGGGGTTAGATACAGAGTAAAGCTCCCTCTACACTGTCCCATCAAACACTCCCAGGGCAGGTACAGCACGGGGTTAGATACAGAGTAAAGCTCCCTCTACACTGTCCCATCAAACACTCCCAGGGCAGGTACAGCACGGGGTTAGATACAGAGTAAAGCTCCCTCTACACTGTCCCATCAAACACTCCCAGAGCAGGTACAGCACAGGTTAGATACAGAGTGATGTGCCTCAATGAATCCGAGACTCAACGTTAACGGAGCAAAGCAAGGCTTTTATTAACTCAGAAAGTAATACACAGTGGAGAAGTGTCTCTCATCCAGAGATCTGCTGTACTGCCTGTGAGACACGCTGGGGCCTGCTTAAGTCGGGGCCAGGTATGGGCGGAGCCCTACACACAATACAATACAGGTAAGGAAATGAAACTGAAACTAACCTCCCCTGCTTGTCACAGTCACAGGCACAATCAAACACAGAGAATACAGAGTGGCTGAGGAATGCCATATTTCATCAGAGTAAAGCTCCCTCTACACTGTCCCATCAAACACTCCCAGGGCAGGTACAGCACGGGTTAGATATAGAGTAAAGCTCCCTCTACACTGACCCATCAAACACTCCCAGGGCAGCTACAGCACGGGTTAGATACAGAGTAAAGCTCCCTCTACACTGTCCCATCAAACACTCCCAGGGCAGGTACAGCACGGGTTAGATACAGAGTAAAGCTCCCTCTACACTGTCCCATCAAACACTCCCAGGACAGGTACAGCACGGGTTAGATACAGAGTAAAGCTCCCTCTACACTGTCCCATCAAACACTCCCAGGGCAGGTACAGCACGGGTTAGATATAGAGTAAAGCTCCCTCTACACTGTCCCATCAAACACTCCCAGGGCAGGTACAGCACGGGTTAGATACAGAGTAAAGCTCCCTCTACACTGTCCCATCAAACACTCCCAGGACAGGTACAGCACGGGTTAGATACAGAGTAAAGCTCCCTCTACACTGTCCCATCAAACACTCCCAGGGCAGGTACAGCACGGGTAAGATATAGAGTAAAGCTCCCTCTACACTGTCCCATCAAACACTCCCAGGACAGGTGCAGCACGGGTTAGATACAGAGTAAAGCTCCCTCTACACTGTCCCATCAAACACTCCCAGGGCAGGTGCAGCACGGGGTTAGATACAGAGTAAAGCTCCCTCTACACTGTCCCATCAAACACTCCCAGGGCAGGTACAGCACGGGGTTAGATACAGAGTAAAGCTCCCTCTACACTGTCCCATCAAACACTCGCAGGGCAGGTACAGCACGGGTTAGATACAGAGTAAAGCTCCCTCTACACTGTCCCATCAAACACTCGCAGGGCAGGTACAGCACGGGTTAGATACAGAGTAAAGCTCCCTCTACACTGTCCCATCAAACACTCCCAGGGCAGGTACAGCACGTGTTAGATACAGAGTAAAGCTCCCTCTACACTGTCCCATCAAACACTCCCAGGGCAGGTACAGCACGGGTTAGATACAGAGTAAAGCTCCCTCTACACTGTCCCATCAAACACTCCCAGGGCAGGTACAGCACGGGGTTAGATACAGAGTAAAGCTCCCTCTACACTGTCCCATCAAACACTCCCAGAGCAGGTACAGCACAGGTTAGATACAGAGTAAAGCTCCCGCTACACTGTCCCATCAAACACTCGCAGGGCAGGTACAGCGCGGGTTAGATACAGAGTAAAGCTCCCTCTACACTGTCCCATCAAACACTCCCAGGGCAGGTACAGCAGGTGTTAGATACAGAGTAAAGCTCCCTCTACACTGTCCCATCAAACACTCCCAGGGCAGGTACAGCACATGTTAGATACAGAGTAAAGCTCCCTCTACACTGTCCCATCAAACACTCCCAGGGCAGGTACAGCACAGGTTAGATACAGAGTAAAGCTCCCTCTACACTGCCCCATCAAACACTCCCAGGACAGGTACAGCACGGGTTAGATACAGAGTAAAGCGCCCTCTACACTGCCCCATCAAACACTCCTAGGACAGGTACAGCACGGGTTAGATACAGAGTAAAGCTCCCTCTACACTGCCCCATCAAACACTCCCAGGGCAGGTACAGCACGGGTTAGATACAGAGTAAAGCTCCCTCTACACTGTCCCATCAAACACTCGCAGGGCAGGTACAGCACGGGTTAGATACAGAGTAAAGCTCCCTCTACACTGTCCCATCAAACACTCCCAGGACAGGTACAGCACGGGTTAGATACAGAGTAAAGCTCCCTCTACACTGCCCCATCAAACACTCCCAGGACAGGCACAGCCCAGGTTAGATACAGGATAAAGCTCCCTCTCCACTGTCCCATCAAACACTCCCAGGGCAGGTACAGCGCGGGTTAGATACAGAGTAAAGCTCCCTCTGCACTGTCCCATCAAACACTCCCAGGGCAGGGACAGCACGGGTTAGATACAGAGTAAAGCTCCCTCTACACTGTCCCATCAAACACTCCCAGGGCAGGTACAGCATGGGTTAGATACAGAGTAAAGCTCCCTCTACACTGTCCCATCAAACACTCCCAGGACAGGTACAGCCCAGGTTAGATACAGGATAAAGCTCCCTCTCCACTGTCCCATCAAACACTCCCAGGGCAGGGACAGCACGGGTTAGATACAGAGTAAAGCTCCCTCTACACTGTCCCAATTACCTGGCCCCGTTCCAATCTCAGAAGGGAAATCCCTACTCCTCTGAAGTGTTATTTTGCACTCACTGGCATCGCTAGACATGTTTGTCGAGAGAGAAAGGCCTGCATCGACAGGGTGGGAAGGCAGGAAGAGAGAGTGATGTTTGAAAAAGAACATGTTTCTTTGGGCCCAGTAACCTTGTCTGGAGGCTAAATATTGTTCTCTTGTTGCTGTTACACAATATTTAAGAAGCCCATTGCTAGAAAGAACTGCAGCAGGAATAAATCAAAGATGCAGCTTTCACTATACTCATGTCTCAAACAGCATGGGCTGCATAATAACAACAAGCGGGGAAGTGGCAGTACAGAGAAGCTTCAGAACTCAGGAAAGCTCCCTCCCGTCAGTGACCTTGAACCATGAGAAGTGCTCACATTCTCAGACATGGCATGGAAAGCAACGGCCCAGGACCTCAGGGGAGACAGAGAGCGACCAATGGAGCTGAATCCAAAGTGACCTCTGCAAACTCAAATCAGGGTCAACACTGCATATATTACTCGGCCTGACAGCTCCCTGATGGTGTGTTTCACAGTCTCATGGCTCAGCCAGGTTTATGTTTGTATTCAACGCTTGTGGTTTCTGGCCAGGGCGAGTGATTTATTGCCGGTTTTCGCTCCCTCCGGGACCTTTCGTTAAACCTGCAGTGCCGGGGGGGCTGAAAGCTGAGTTAAACAAGGTTTGTGCAGAATCCCTATTTATGACGCTTTGGGGGAGAAATTGGGTAAGTAGCGCCACTTGTTAGCGCCTAAAGAGGCAGGCAGTGACTGTAGCGCCACTGGCTGCGCCTCCCGTGATATTGAGTTGGGGCGATAATGGTGGCGTTAGTCTTTTGCGCTGTGCCGCCACCGATGATGTCATCGGTGTGCGCAGCGCCCCATTCGCGCCCCGTTCGCGATATTTGGTGGCGAACGCCGCAGTTGCGCTGTTCGCTACCTGCGCCCGGTTCATGGGGCCTTGCTGTGCCGGCAGCGGCGCAAGTTAAGGTGGAGGTGCGGGGCGGCCGCCTTTTTCGGCGGCTGCCTGCCAGCACCTCCGTCCCCGGCCTCCTGGTCCCCCCCCCCGCGGCATTGCCGGCTCTTTCCCGAGAGCCCGGCACTTCTCCTTGGTGCCGGGCTCGTTTGCCGGCACTCGCGATCGGGGTTCGCGCTGTTGCAGGCACCTCCCCCTTAAGAATGGGAGGAAGGCCTGCAGTACCGCAGCGTGCCGTGCCACAGCGTGTGGCGCTGCGGCACGTTGCGCTGCGATATTCAGTTTCAGCGCCCTAAGAGGGACGCGGAGTGCCTCGAGCCTCGCCCCGTCTCCCTCGAGGGGCAATGAAACTGAATATCGGACGATCGCTGAAGCTGCGAACGCTGCGCTAAATCCTGCGCTCAGGCGACTTTTGCGCCACTTTGGCGCCCAAACCCAATTTTTAGGCCTTTGTAACATGCGGCCAACATATGGTCTGTTTCCCTCTAAACGCGGGCAGTGCTTGGCTGCTTTGCTTGTAGTTCCAACGCTCTCCTGACCAGCCTCCCGTCTTCCACCCTCCATAAACCTGAGCTCATCCAAAGCTCGGCTGCCCGTGTCCGAACTCGCACCAACTCCCGTTCACCCATCGCCCCCCGTGCTCGCTGACCCGTGTCCTAACTCGCACCAACTCCCGTTCACCCATCGCCCCCCGTGCTCGCTGCCCCGTGTCCGAACTCGCACCAACTCCCGTTCACCCATCGCCCCCCGTGCTCGCTGCCCCGTGTCCGAACTCGCACCAACTCCCGTTCACCCATCGCCCCCCGTGCTCGCTGCCCCGTGTCCGAACTCGCACCAACTCCCGTTCACCCATCGCCCCCCGTGCTCGCTGGCCTACACTGGCTCCCGTTCCGGCAACACCTCGATTTCAAAATTCTCATCCTTGTTTTCAAATTCCTCCATGGCCTCGCCCCTCTCCCTATCTCTGTAACCTCTTCCAGCCCTAAACTCATTTAGAAACATAGAAGATAGGAGCAGGAGTAGGCCATTCAGCCCCTCGAGCCTGCTCCGCCATTTAATGAGATCATGGCTGATCATCCAAATTCAGTACCCTGTCCCTGCCTTCTCCCCATATCCCTTGATCCCTTTAGCCTTAAGAAATATATCTAACTCCTTCTTGAATATATTTAATGAATGAATTGGCCTCTACTGCCTTCTGTGGTACAGAATTCCACAGGTTCACCACTCTCTGGGTGAAGAAATTCCTCCTCATTTCAGTCCTAAATGACTTACCCCTTATCCTTAGACTGTGACCCCTGGTTCTGGACTCCCTCGCCATCGGGAACATCCTTCCTGCATCTAGTCGGTCTAGTACTGTTAGAATTTTATAAGTTTCAATGAGATCCCCTCTCATTCTTCTAAACTCCAGCGAATATAAGCCCAATCGACCCACTCTCTCCTCATATGTCATTCCTGCCATCCCAGGTATCAGTCTGGTGAATCTTCGCTGCACTCCCTCCATGGCAAGAACATCCTTCCTCAGGTAAGGCGACCAAAACTGCACACAATACTCAAGCTGTGGTCTCACCAAGGCCCTGTACAACTGCAGCAAGACATCCTTGTTCCTGTACTCGAATCCTCTCGCTATGAAGGCCAACATACCATTTGCCTTCTTAACCGCCTGCTGCACCTGCATGCTTACCTTCAGCGCCTGGTGCAGAAGGATACCCAGGTCTCGTTGCACTTCCCCTCCAGAGAGTATAGGCCCAATCTACTCAATCTCTCTTCATAGGACAACCCTCTCTTGTTATCCAGGGTGACAGCTGGTAACCCATGTCAGCCCTAAATCATAGCTTGGTTGCAGATGTTTCGACTGTACTGCTTTAGGCAGAGCGCGATTTAGTGGAGCATAGGAACAGGAGGAGGCCATTCAGCCCCTCGAGCCTGTTCCGCCATTCAATCAGATCAGGGCTGATCTGTATCATAACTCCATTTACCCGCCTTGGTTCCGTAACCCTTAATACACTTACCTAACAAAAATCTATCAATCTCAGTTTTTAAATTTTCAACAGAACCCCCAGCCTCAACAGCATTTTTGGGGGCAAAAGTTCCAGATTTCCACTGCCCTTTGTGTGAAGAAGTGTGTAATGTATTATCACATGTTTTGTCACATGGTTTGGTATGAGCATGCTCAGTTCACTCTGGTCTCGTAAAGCAGGCACATGGACTCGCAGCTCACCCTGTCTCTGTCCTTCATCCCAAAGCTATTTTTAGGGATCATGGAAGGACACAGTGTTCAACCTTCGAGTGGACAAGTTTAAGGTGAATTTGTGACACCTAAACTGAATTTTTGCGATCTGTCCTTCATTTGTTCGACCCACATATATTACGAAGTGCATCCTAAAACATAGAAACATAGAAGATAGGAGCAGGAGTCGGCCATTCGGCCCCTCGAGCCTGCTCCGCCATTCAATGCGATCATGGCTGATCATCCAAATTCAGTACCCTGTCCCTGCTTTCTCCCCATATCCCTTGATCCCTTTAGCCTTAAGAAATATATCCAACTCCTTCTTGAATATATTTAATGAATTGGCCTCTACCGCCTTCTGTGGTAGAGAATTCCACAGGTTCACCACTCTCTGGGTGAAGAAATTCCTCCTCATCTCTGTCCTGACATCACTCCGCTGCTAATTTTAAGGTTCTGCCCCCTTGTTCTAGATACCCCCCATCACAGGAAATAGTTTCTCCCTGTTTACCCTATCAAATCCTTTAAATTATCTTAAACACCTCGATTAGATCACCCCTTAATCTTCTAAACTCCAGGGAACACAAGCCTAGTCCAGGCAACCTGTCCTCGTAATTTAACCCTTTTAGCCCCGGTATCATTCAGGTGAATCTACGCTGCTCCCCCTCCAAGGCCAATATATCCGTCCTGAGGTGCGGAGCCCAGAGCTGAACCCAGTGACTCCAGATGGGGTCTAACCAGGGCTCTATACAGCTGTAACATCACTTCCTGCCCTTTGTATTCCCCTTGAGATAAAGGCCAACATTCCATTAGCCTTTTGAATTATTTCTGGTACCTGTCCACCAGCTTTCAGTGATTTCTGTACTCGGACACCATAATCTATATTTTCCCCACAGTTCCTTGCTTCTCGCCATTTACAAAATACTCTGATCTATCTTTCTTAGGTCCTGAAGTGGATGACCTCGCACTTTGCCTGGAAACATATCGAGCCGGGGTTGGCGGGGGCGGCCACAACAGAGCGATCTCTTTCTTCGATGCGCAAGGCGATGCGGTTTCGACTCCCGAGCGCCAAGGAAGAGGTTTACAGCGTGAAAAGCGACTCACCGTAACTGGCCTCGGTCGTGAGATGAGAGTTCCTCAGCCGACCGTCCTTTCTCAGGCTGCCGACGATGATGGTCATGCAGGAGAGGAAGAGGACCAGTCCGATCACAATGCCCGCCACGACCAGGGGCGACACCAGCAGGTTGGCGTCGTTGCTGCTCTCGTTGTAGTGCGGGTACCTGTTGTTGCCACCGCTCTGGTTCGAATGGATCTCTGGGCAAAGAGAGAAGGTATGCGGTGAGCCTTCAGCAGAGCAAAGAACTCCACAGCCAGCGTTCAAAGGTTACCCAACAATTTTTAAGACCATCAAATGTGATGAGTGTCATGAATCTTATCATTCATGAAGAAATGACTCATGAAGTAACACTGGGTGGCCAGCTGGTGGCGCCGTCCAAGGAGTATAAATACTCGGGCGTGGGCCCAGCTTGCCCAGGACGTTTTTGTAACCAGGAACTAGTGATGTAACTAGAATCTCATGGTTGATTAAAGCCTTGTTTTATACTCAACCAAGTATTTAGTGAGTTTTCTTACGTCAACAAGGTTAAACTGTACTTCCGGTGGAAGTTGGCATTGGGCCTCTGCATTTTGATCCCCTGTCATTGACTGAAATCCTGTGATTGACCGAGAACAACAAAGAAAAAAACCCGGCAGTGTACTTAACACGCCCGTTGAGAATCCCACCAGCAACTCTCACTCTCTCATTTTGCGACAAAATATTTTAGAAAATTAGCTAAAAATGCCACTGTAAATTTAGCTTCGTCCTATTATCTGGGTCTTGTACTGGGATCCAATTTGATTATTTATATGTCTTAAAAAACAATATTTGTCTATCCCTATCAAATGAGGAATTGATACAATTTCTTTATGGTAGGTCCATATTATAGCTTATGTGAGAATGCTTGATGTGACAGCGTAGGAGGGGGTTTACTCTGTACCTAACCCAAGCTTTACCTGCCCTTGGAGTGTTTGAAGGAACAGTGTAGAGGGAGCTTTACTCTGTATCTAACCCGTGCTGTACCTGCCCTGGGAATGTTTGATGGGACAGTGTAGAGGGAACTTTACTCTGTATCTAACCCGTGCTGTACCTGCCCTGGGAGTGTTTGATGGGACAGTGTAGAGGGAGCTTTACTCTGTATCTAACACGTGCTGTATCTGCCCTGGGAGTGTTTGATGGACAGTGTAGATGGAGCTTTACTCTGTATCTAACACCATGCTGTACCTGCCCTGGGAGTGCTTGATGGGACAGTGTAGAGGGAGCTTTACTCTGTATCTAACCCGTGCTGTACCTGCCCTGGGAGTGTTTGATGGGACAGTGTAGAGGGAGTTTTACTCTGTATCTAACCCATAGAAACATAGAAGATAGGAGCAGGAGTAGGCCATTCGGCCCTTCGAGCCTGCTCCGCCATTCAATGAGATCATGGCTGATCATCCAAATTCAGTACCCGGTCCCTGCCTTCTCCCCATATCCCTTGATCCCTTTAGCCTTAAGAAATATATCCAACTCTTTCTTGAATATATTTAATGAACTGGCCTCCACCGCCCTCTGTGGCAGAGAATTCCACAGGTTCACCACTCTCTGGGTGAAGAAATTCCTCCTAATTTCTGTCCTAAATGGCTTACCCCTTATCCTCAGACTATGCCCGCTGGTTCTGGACTCCCCGGCCATCAGAAACATCCTTCCTGCATCTAGTCTGTCCAGGCCCGACAGAATTTTATAGGTTTCGATGAGATCCCCTCTCAATCTTCTAAACTCCCAATCGACACAATCTCTCCTCATACGTCATTCCTGCCATCCCAGGTATCAGCCTGGTGAATCTTCGTTGCACTCCTTCCATGGCAAGAACGTCCTTCCTCAGATAAGGTGACCAAAACTGCACACAATACTCAAGGTGCGGTCTCACCAAGGCCCTGTACAACTGTAGCAAGACATCCTTGTTCCTGTACTCGAACCCTCTTGCTACAAAGGCCAACATACCATTTGCCTTCTTAACCGCCTGCTGCACCTGCATGCTTACCTTCAGCGACTGGTGCACAAGAACACCCAGGTCTCTTTGCACTTCCCCTTCTCCCAATCTATTGCCATTCAAATAATAATCTGCCTTCCTGTTTTTGCCACCAAAGTGGATAACCTCACATTTATCCACATTATAGTGCATTTGCCATGTTTCTGCCCAATCACCCAACCTGTCCAAATCGTACTGGAGTTTCACGACATCCTCCTCACAGCTTACCCTCCCACCCAGCTTTGTGTCGTCTGCAAATTTGGAGATATTACATCCAATTCCCTCGTCCAGATCATTAATATATATTGTGAACAGCTGGGGTCCTAGGACCGATCCTTGCGGTACCCCACTAGTCACTGCCTGCCACTCGGAAAACGACCCGTTTATTCCAACTCTTTGCTTTCTGTCCGCCAACCAATTCTCTATCCAAGTCAATACCTTGCCCCCAATCCCATGTGCCTTAATTTTGCATGCTAATCTCTTATGTGGGACCTTATCGAAAGCCTTCTGAAAGTCCAAATACACCACATCCACTGGTTCTCCCTTATCTATTTTACCAGTTACATCCTCAAAAAATTCCAGTAGATTAGTCAAGCATGATTTACCTTTTGTAAATCCATGTTGACTTTGTCCGATCCTGTCACTGCTTTCCAAGTGTTCTGCTATTACATCTTTTATAATAGACTCTAGCATTTTCCCCACTACCGATGTCAGGCTTGCCGGTCTATAATTCCCCACTTTTTCTCTACCACCTTTTTTGAATAGTGGGGTATAATTAGCTACCCTCCAATCCATGGGTACTGTTCCAGAGTCTATCGAGTTCTGGAAGATGACCAGCAATGCATCTACTATTTCTAGGGCCACTTCCTTAAGTACCCTGGGATGTTGATTATCAGGTCCTGGGGATTTATCGGCCTTCAGTCCCATCAATTTTCCTAACACCATTTCCCTACAAATACTGATTTCTTTCAGTTCCACCCTTTCATCAGACCCTATGTTCCCCAGCATCTCTGGGAGGTTATTTGTGTCCTCCTTTGTGAAGACAGAACCAAAGTATGAATTTAGTTGGTCAGCCATTTCTTTGTTTCCCATTATAAATTCCCCTGATTCTGACTGCAAGGGACCTACGCTTGACTTCACCAATCTTTTTCTCTTCACATATCTATAAAAGCTTTTACAGTCAGTTTTTATGTTCCCTGATAGCTTACTCTCATATTCTATTTTCCCTTTCTTAATCAATCCCTTTGTCCTCCTTTGTTGAATCCTAAACTGCTCCCAATCCTCAGGATTATTGCTTTTTCTGGCCAATTTATATGTCCTCTCCTTGGATCTTATGCTATCCCTAATTTCCCTTGTTAGCCACGGTTGAGTAACCTTTTTTGTTTAATTTTTATGCCAAACTGGGATGAACAAATTCTATAGTTCATCCATTCGGTCTTTGAATGTTTGCCATTGCCTATCCACTGTCAACCCTTTGAGTGACATTCCCCAATCAACCCTGCCCAACTCGCTCCTCAGACCATCGTAGTTTCCTTTATTTAAATTCGTGCTGTACCTGCCCCGGGAGTGCTCGATGGGACAGTGTAGAGGGAGCTTTACTCTGTATCTAACCCGTGCTGTACCTGTCCTGGGAGTGTTTGATGGGACAGTGTAGAGGGAGCTTTACTCTGTATCTAACTTGTGCTGTACCTACCCTTGGAGTGTTTGATAGAACAGTGTAGAGGGAGCTTTACTCTGTATCTAACCAGTGCTGTACCTGCCCTGGGAGTTGTGGTGTATGTAACCTGTTCCACCTTAAGAGAACTACCTTAAGAGATGTACTACTTTCTCTTGGCTGCTGTATACTGTAGTACCGGTGGTGACCACACCGGTATATAAGCGTTGTGTAGTGATTTACTGGGCAGTTCAGCCCTGACCTCCGAATAGTAAAGACCTGTTAAAAGTTATTCTTGTGGTCTGTGTCCAGTGATTTATAATAAGCATAACTGGGACACACAGACTTAACAGTGGCGACGAGTCCGATCTTACCCTGCGGCAGTTTTACATCCAAGGCAGCTTCGTCCTCAGAACGGGCGTCGAGAAGAGGCATCTGCCCTCATCATCCTGCTGAGCACCATCGCACGGGAGGCATCGAGAACCCGGGTTAAAAAGAAAAATTCTGACCACGAAGCCCTCCATCAGCGACAGGCAGTGATCATCCCTTCTACCACGGTGGTGGGTAAGCCGATCAGCGACACGAGCAGAAAGTCGGCCGCGTTGACTGTGGAGTGGGGGAGGGAAAACGGAGGAAAAAGGGCGGAGAACTCGACCACGGCCGGTGAAAAGGGCCGGGCTGCAATCGAGGCCGAGAGGTGCAGCGACTGGGGCAGCTCAAGGCACGAGAGCCGCGGAGAACTCAAACGCAGCCGGTGTAAAGGACCGGGCTGCATGCGGGGCTGAGAGGCGCAACAGCAGGGGAAGCGTGAATGCCCTCGGGAACCGAGGGGGAGTAAAAGTAGCGTCGGGGAATTGAGAACCGCTGGGGAGGCGAGAACGGCAGCAGCACGGCAATCGCCATTGCAGCCAGCGGGGGAAGAAGGCAAACGCGGGAATCCGCCATTGTAGTCGGCGGGGGAAGAAGACGAGCGCGGGAAAGACCGCCAAGCGCGGGAAGCCGCCATTTTAGTAGGCGGGGGAAGAAGACAAGCGCGGGAAGCCGCCATTTTGAGAAAGAGAAAATTTTAAAAAACTTGCAAGGATGCCTAAACATGGGAACATTAATACCTTTGATAGCGATATCGAAGATTGGACCACGTATGTAGAACGCATGGAAGTTTATTGTAAAGCAAATAAGGTACCAGATGATGAGAAAGCACTAACCTTATTAAGCTCAATGGGTGCGAAGACATACGGGCTATTGAAGCACCTTCTATCACCAGATAAACCGGCGGATCAGACTTTCGCGAATATTGTTACTGTCCTGAAAAATCATTTAAACCCCACGCCGCTGATGATAGTGGAACGATTTAAATTTTACAGAAGGACGCAGCTGAAAGACGAAAGCAACGCTGAATTTTTAATTGAACTGCGTAAGCTATCAAAGTACTGTCAGTTTGGAACAGGACTAGCAGATGCGCTGAGAGATAAATTTGTGTGTGGATTGTTAAAAGAAGGAACACAAAAGCGACTGCTTGAGGAGAATGATCTTACGCTTGATAAAGCTGTCACTATTGCAGCATCGCACGAAGCCGCAGCGAGAGGCACTGCGGAAATGCAGCTACGGTCACCAGAACTCAGCACCAATCAAATGGTCTTGGGTACAGTAAAATGTTATCGTTGTGGAAAGACAACGCATGATCAGAACCAGTGCTGGTTCAAAAATCAGGAATGCAGAAAATGTGGCAGGCTTGGTCACATAGCTAAAGTATGCCGGTCAGGAAAGAAGACCAGCAACAAAAAGTCACCGCAGGAAAAGTACAGAAAGGTACACAAGGTGACAGAGAACAGTTCAAATGAACAGAAGCCAAATTCAGACTCCAGCAGTAATGAACTGGGTAGTCTAAGAGTACACAATGTTGGTAATGAAGCAGACCTCCAAACAATCTGGGTCACACTTCAGATAGCAGGAGTCCAAGTGAAGATGGAATTGGACACTGGATCGGCATTGACGGTCATGAATAAGCAAGATTACAAAAGGTTATTCCCACATATTCCCCTACGGGATATGGAGATTGTATTGAAAACATACACGGGGCAAAGAGTATACCCCATCGGGAAGATAGAGGTAAAGATGGTCCACAAGGGCAAAGAAAGCCGAGGAATGGACTTATATGTGCTACCTGAGGGAGGTCCACCACGACTGGGACGGGAGTGGATTAGGAAAATAAATATGGACTGGCATTCCTTAAAAGCACTAATGGTAGATTCCGGTAAAAAAGATGTCAAACCTAAACGATTGTCCAGAATATTGGACGATGCTAAAGAGGTGTTCCAACAGGGACTGGGAACACTGAGAGGAATTACGGCAAACATCAAGGTTGAAGAACATGCAAACCCGAAATTTTTCAAAGCTAGACCGGTACCTTATGCGATACGACCTGCTGTGGAAGCTGAGCTGGAAGGGCTAGAACGTTCAGGAGTACTGTCTAAGGTAGACTGGAGTGAGTGGGCCACGCCCATTGTTCCCGTCATGAAGTGTTCATCGAGCAACAAGCCAGGGGAACCGGGGAAGGTTCGCTTCTGTGGAGATTTCAAGATCACTGTTAATCCGGTGCTTCACACGGTGCAGTATCCGCTTCCGCGGATTGAGGATATCTTCGCTTCGTTGTCTGGCAGGAAACACTTCACCAAGATAGACCTGGCGCAGGCGTACTTACAGATGGAAGTTGAGGAAGAGTCACGCCAGTATCTCACGATCAACACGCATAGAGGCTTGTACCGGTATAATAGACTGGTTTTTGGAGTGGCATCGGCTCCAGCAATTTGGCAGAGGGCCATGGAGCAGGTATTACAGGGAATTCCAGGCACACAATGTTACCTGGACGATATTCTGATTACAGGAGATGATGACGAGGAACATCTTGCAAATTTGGAACTGGTGCTCACCAGATTGAAAGAATATGGACTTCGAGTTAATCGCCAGAAATGTGAGTTCTTTCAGAAGCGGATCTCGTACTGTGGTCATGTCATTGACCAGGAGGGGCTTCATAAGTCTCCTGACAAGATCGAAGCTGTTGTGAAGGCTCCCGCTCCGGATAACGTATCCCGGTTGAGGTCGTTCCTAGGGTTGATTAACTATTACCATAAGTTTCTGCCAAATTTATCCACGGTGCTGCACCCGCTGAATGTTCTTTTGCAGAAGGGAGTACCATGGAAGTGGAGCGAGGACTGTAAGAGGGCCTTTCGCAAAAGCAAGGCATTGATCACCTCAGAGGAAGTGTTGGCTCACTTCAACCCAACGCTGCCTATTCGTTTGGCTTGTGATGCTTCTCCATATGGTATTGGGGTAGTACTCTCACACAAGTTGCCAAATGGCCTGGAGAGGCCAGTTGCGTTCGCATCCAGATCATTGACCTCTGCTGAGCGCAACTATGCTCAGATAGATAGGGAGGCTCTCAGCCTTGTGTGGGGAGTAAAGAAGTTTAATCATTACCTGCAGGGCCAAAAGTTTACGCTTCTGACAGACCACCAGCCGTTGGTATCCATTTTTAACCCTAAGAAGGGTGTTTCGGTGATGACAGCACAGAGACTCCAGAGATGGTCCCTTTTCCTAGGGGCACATCAATATCAGATAGAATTCAAAGGTACAAAGCAGCATGGTAATGCTGATGGGCTGTCGCGCCTGCCACTACCTACAGAGGAGGAGGCACCGACGGTTGACCCTGTTGAGTTATTTCACTCGACCATCATCGAATGTTTACCAGTCACCAATGCAAGTATTGAAAGAGAAACCAGGAACGACCCGACACTGTCCCGGGTCTACGAAGTGACAGTGAAGGGATGGCCAGCACATGGTGATCCACTGTTACCGGCATTCTCAGCAAGACGAGAACAGCTGTCCGTCTGTCAAGGAACATTGATGTATGGAACAAGGGTGATTATTCCTCCTAAGTTAAGAGAGAGAGTTCTAAAGGAACTGCATGAAGGTCATCTGGGGGGAGTCAAGATGAAAAGCCTTGCTAGGGCTTATGTGTGGTGGCCGGGTATCGACCAACAGATAGAGGATCTGACGAAAAGCTGCTCAGGGTGCCAAAAAGTGCAAAATGCACCTCCAATTGCACCGCTGCATCCATGGGAATGGCCTTCAACCCCATGGCAACGTGTACATATTGACTTTGCTGGTCCATTCATGGACTCCCATGTTTTTAATTGCGGTGGACGCACATTCTAAATGGCCAGAAGTGATTAAGATGACTACCACTACCTCGGAAACGACGATCGTGGTGCTAAGAACGATATTTGCAAGAAATGGATTGCCAGAACAAATATGTTCAGACAGCGGACCGCAGTTCGTGTCAGAAGAATTCCAGAAATTCATGAAGAAGAATGGGGTGAAACATTATACCTCTGCCCCATATCATCCGGCTACAAACGGGTTGGCCGAGAGATTTGTACAAACGTTCAAAAAAGCAATAAAGGCCATGAGCGAAGATCAGATTCCACTACAACACAAGGTGGACAAATTCCTACTGGCATATCGAAACGCCACTCATGCAGTGACAAACCAAAGTCCTGCCATGATGTTCTATAACAGGAGGTTGCGGTCCAGGTTGGACTTGTTAAAACCAAATGTGCGGAGGGAAGTTGAAAACAAACAGTTCCAGCATATAAATAACAAGACCACTCGGAGTTTCGAAATAGGACAACCAGTGTTAGCCCGGGACTATAAAAACGAGAAATGGCAATCTGGAACAATTCGGGCCAGACAAGGACCCCTGATGTACACGGTAGATATTGGTGAAAATGTAATACGGCGTCATGCTGACCAACTGGTAGAATCGAGAACAAGGGTCGAACCCAGGGTTACGGCAGAGACAACCATGGAAGAAGTTAGTGAACCTGAAGCATCTACCTCAGAAGTGAATGTACCTGATGATGATGTCCAATCCATAAGAGATCAACTAGATGAGTCACCCCAGCAACGAGAATCAGAGACCCCTGAAAGGCGTTATCCAACTCGAATCAGGAGGCCTCCTCAGAGACTGAATCTTTGAACTGTTTTGCATGAAGTTGTATATATATATAATCTATATGTTATTATGTTATGTTAAATGGGGATATAACTGTTAAGCTAAAGAGGGAGGATTGTGGTGTATGTAACCTGTTCCACCTTAAGAGAACTACCTTAAGAGATGTACTACTTTCTCTTGGCTGCTGTATACTGTAGTACCGGTGGTGACCATATCGGTATATAAGCGTTGTGTAGTGATTTACTGGGCAGTTCAGCCCTGACCTCCGAATAGTAAAGACCTGTTAAAAGTTATTCTTGTGGTCTGTGTCCAGTGATTTATAATAAGCATAACTGGGACACACAGACTTAAAAGGAGTGTTTGATGGGACAGTGCTGAGGGAGCTTTACTCTGTATCTAACCCATGCTGTACCTGCCCTGGGAGTGTTTGATGGGACAGTGTAGAGGGAGCTTTACTCTGCATCTAACCCGTGCTGTACCTGCCCTGAGAGTGTTTGATGGGACAGTGTAGAGGGAGCTTTACTCTGTATCTAACCAGTGCTGTACCTGCCCTGGGAGTGTTTGATGGGACAGTGCAGAGAGAGCTTTACTCTGTATCTAACCCATGCTGTACCTGCCCTGGGAGCGTTTGATGGGACAGTTTAGAAGGAGCTTTACTCTGTATCTAACCCGTGCTGTACCTGCCCTGGGAGTGTTCGATGGGATAGTGTAGAGGGAGCTTTACTCTGTATCTAACCCGTGCTGTACCTGCCCTGGGATATTTGATCGGACAGTGTAGAGCGAGCTTTACTCTGTATCTAACCCGTGCTGTACCTGCCCTGGGAGTGTTAGATGGGACAGTGTAGAGGGAGCTTTACTCTGTATCTAACCCGTGCTGTACCTGCCCTGGGAGTGTTTGATGGGACAGTGTAGGGGGAGCTTTACTCTGTATCTAACCAGTGCTGTACCTGCCCTGGGAGTGTTCGATGGGACAGTGCAGAGGGAGCTTTACTCTGTATCTAACCCGTGCTGTACCTGCCGTGGGAGTGTTCGATGGGACAGTGTAGAGGGAGCTTTACTCTGTATCTAACCCTTGCTGTACCTGCCCTGGGATATTTGATGGGACAGTGTAGAGGGAGCTTTACTCTGTATCGAACCTGTGCTGTACCTGCCCTGGGAGTGTTTGATGGGACAGTGTAGAGGGAGCTTTACCCTGTATGTACCCCATGCTGTATCTGCCCTGGGACGGTTTGATGGGACAATGTAGAGGGAGCTTTACTCTGTATCTACCCCCTGCTGTAGCTGCCCTGGGAGTGTTTGATGGGACAGTGTGGAAGGAGCTTCACTCTGTATCTAACCCGTGCTGTACCTGCCCTGGGACTGTTTGATGGGACAATATAGAGTAAGCTTTACTCTGTATCTACCCCGTGCTGTAGTTGCCCTGGGAGTGTTTGATGGGACAGTGTGGAAGGAGCTTCACTCTGTATCTAACCCGTGCTGTACCTGCCCTGGGAGTGTTTGATGGGACAATGTAGAGTAAGCTTTACTCTGTATCTAACCCCGTGCTGTACCTGCCCTGGGTGTGTTTGATGGGACAGTGTGGAGGGAGCTTCACTCTGTATCTAACCCGTGCTGTACCTGCCCTGGGAGTGTTTGATGGGGACATTGTAGAGGGAGCTTTACTCTGTAGCTAACCCATGCTGTACCTGCCCTGGGAGCGTTTGATGGGACAGTGTAGAGGGAGCTTTACTCTGTATCTAACCCTAGCTGTACCTGCCCTGGGATATTTGATGGGACAGTGTAGAGGGAGCTTTACTCTGTATCGAACCTGTGCTGTACCTGCCCTGGGAGTGTTTGCTGGGACAGTGTAGAGGGAGCTTTACCCTGTATGTACCCCATGCTGTATCTGCCCTGGGACGGTTTGATGGGACAATGTAGAGGGAGCTTTACTCTGTATCTACCCCCTGCTGTAGCTGCCCTGGGAGTGTTTGATGGGACAGTGTGGAAGGAGCTTCACTCTGTATCTAACCCGTGCTGTACCTGCCCTGGGAGTGTTTGATGGGACAATATAGAGTAAGCTTTACTCTGTATCTGCCCCGTGCTGTAGTTGCCCTGGGAGTGTTTGATGGGACAGTGTGGAAGGAGCTTCACTCTGTATCTAACCCGTGCTGTACCTGCCCTGGGAGTGTTTGATGGGACAATGTAGAGTAAGCTTTACTCTGTATCTAACCCCGTGCTGTACCTGCCCTGGGTGTGTTTGATGGGACAGTGTGGAAGGAGCTTCACTCTGTATCTAACCCGTGCTGTACCTGCCCTGGGAGTGTTTGATGGGGACATTGTAGAGGGAGCTTTACTCTGTAGCTAACCCATGCTGTACCTGCCCTGGGAGTGTTTGATGGGACAGTGTAGCGGGAGCTTTACTCTGCCTAACTCCCGCTGAACTTGCAGCACTCCATTCTCTCCGATCCAACCCTAACATTATCATTAAACCTGCTGATAAGGGTGGTGCTGTTGTTGTTTGGCGAACCGATCTCTACCCTGCGGAAGCTGAACGCCAACTCTCCAACACCTCCTCCTACCTCCGCCTGGACCATGACCGCACTAGCAAACATCAAGCCATTGTTTCCAAGTGTGTCACTGACCTCATCTCCTCTGGAGATCTTCCCTCCTTGGCCGCCAACCTCATATTCCCCCAACCCCGCACAGCCCGCTTCTACCTCCTTCCCAAGATCCACAAACAGGACTGCCCTGGTAGACCCATTGTTTCAGCTTGTTCTTGCCCCACGGAACTTATCTCTTCCTATCTCGACTCTATATTTTCTCCCCTTGTCCAGTCTCTTCCCACCTACATTCGCGACTCTTCCGACGCCCTCCGTCACTTTAACAGTTTCCAGTTTCCTGGCCCCAACAGTCTCCTTTTCACCATGGACGTCCAATCCCTCTACACCTCCATCCCCCACCAGGACGGCCTTCGGGCGCTCTGTTTCTTCCTTGAATAGAGGCCCAACCAGTCCCCATCCACCACCACCCTCCTCCGCCTGGCTGAACTTGTTCTCACATTGAACAACTTCTCCTTTGACTCCACTCACTTCCTCCAACTTAAAGGTGCTGCTATGGGAACCCGCATGGGCCCTAGCTATGCCTGCCTGTTCATGGGACATGTGGAACATTCCTTGTTCCAGTCCTACTCAGGTCCCCTCCCTCACCTCTTTTTCCAGTACATCGATGACTGTATTGGTGCCGTTTCCTGCTCTCGCCCTGAACTGGATAAGTTCATTCACTTTACTTCCAATTTCCACCCTGCCCTCACCTTCACATGGTCCATCTCCGACTCTTCCCTTCCCTTCCTTGACTTCTCCGTCTCCATTTCTGGCGATCGGCTTTCAACAAACATCCACTACAAGCCCACCGACTCCCACAGCTACCTGGACTACACTTCCTCTCACCCCGCTTCCTGTAAGGACTCTATTCCTTTCTCCCAGTTTCTCCGTCTCCGCCGCGTCTGTTCTGACGATGCCACCTTCCATACTAGTGCTTCTGACATGTCTTCCTTTTTCCTCAACCGAGGATTCCCCTCTACCGTGGTTGACACGGCCCTTGACCGTGTCCGTTCTATTTCCCACACTTCTGCTCTCACCCCTGCCCCTCCCTCCCAGAACCATGATAGGGTTTCCCTTGTCCTCACCTTTCATCCCACCAGCCTCCACATTCAACGGATCATCCTCCGCCATTTCCGCCACCTCCAACGTGATCCCACCACCAAACACATCTTCCCCTCACCTCCCCTTTCAGCATTCCGAAGGGACCGCTCCCTCCGCGACACCCTGGTCCACTCCTCAATCACCCCAAACAGCCCTGCTCCTTCACCTGGCACCTTCCCGTGCAAGCGCAGGAGATGCAACACCTGCCCTTTTACCTCCTCCCTTCCCACTGTCCAGGGCCCCAAACACCCCTTCCAGGTGAAACAGCGATTTACTTGTACTTCTTGCAATTTAATATACTGTATTCACTGCTCATGATGCGGTCTCCTCTACATTGGGGAGACCAAACACAGATTGGGCGACCGCTTTGCGGAACACCTCCGTTCAGTCCGTACGGGTGACCCTGAGCTTCCGGTCGCCTGTCACTTTAATTCACCGCTTCACTCCCACTCTGATCTCTCTGTCCTCGGGCTATTGCATTGTTCCAATGAAGCTCAACGTAAGCTCGAGGAACAGCACCTCATCTTTCGATTGGGCACTTTGCAGCCTGCCGGACTCAACATTGAGTTCAACAATTTCAGATAATTATCACTGCCCCCATTTTTCATGCAGTATGATTTTTGCCATTCCCATTTGCAACATTTTATCTTTCCTGCCTCTTACAAAAGTACAGGGTGTTCTTTCTATTTCTTCCTCCCCTCCTAACCTCCCCCCCCGCCCCCGCTGTCTCTGCACCTGCTTCATATCTGTTACATCTCCAGCTTTTTCCAGTTCTGATGAAGGGTCCCAGACCTGAAACGTTAACTCTGTTTCTCTCTCCACGGATGTTGCCTGGCCTGCTGAGTATTTCCAGCATTTTCTGTTGTTATTTGAGCTTTACTCTGTATCTAACCCGTGGTGTACCTGCCCTGGGAGTGATTGATGGTACAGTGTAGAGGGAGATTTACTCTGTATCTAACCCGTGCTGTACCTGTCCTGGGAGTGTTTGATGGGACAGTGTAGAGGGAGCTTTACTCTGTATCTAACCCGTGCTGTACCTGCCCTGGGAGTGTTTGATGGGACAGTGTAGAGGGAGCTTTACTCTGTATCTAACCAGTGCTGTACCTGCCCTGGGAGTGTTTGATGGGACAGTGCAGAGAGAGCTTTACTCTGTATCTAATCCATGCTGTACCTGCCCTGGGAGTGTTTGATGGGACAGTTTAGAAGGAGCTTTACTCTGTATCTAACCCGTGCTGTACCTGCCCTGGGAGTGTTTGATGGGACAGTGTAGAGGGAGCTTTACTCTATATCTAACCCGTGCTGTACCTGCCCTGGGAGTGTTTGATGGGACAGTGTAGAGGGAGCTTTACTCTGTATCTAACCCGTGCTGTACCTGCCCTGGGAGTGTTTGATGGGACAGTGTAGAGGGAGCTTTACTCTGTATCTAACCAGTGCTGTACCTGCCCTGGGAGTGTTTGATGGGACAGTGCAGAGAGAGCTTTACTCTGTATCTAATCCATGCTGTACCTGCCCTGGGAGTGTTTGATGGGACAGTTTAGAAGGAGCTTTACTCTGTATCTAACCCGTGCTGTACCTGCCCTGGGAGTGTTTGATGGGACAGTGTAGAGTGAGCTTTATTCTGTATCTAACCCGTGCTGTATCTGCCCTGGGAGTATTTGATGGGACAGTGTAGAGGGAGCTTCACTCTGTATCTAACCCGTGCTGTACCTGCCCTGGGAGTGTTTGATGGGACAGTGTAGAGGGAGCTTTACTCTGTATCTATCCCCGTGCTGTACCTGCCCTGGGAGCATTTAATGGACAGTGTGGAAGGAGCTTCACTCTATATCTCACCCGTGCTATATCTGATCGGATGTTGCCTGGCTGGTTGCCCGGGTGCTAAAATATTCCTTTCTCAGTGTTGACATCCATCACTTTGATCAGCACAAAAAGCAAAATAATGAAGAGGCAGCCTGTTTTTTTTCTGCTAGACATTATTGCCACATCACAGGAAGTGCGAGAGCAGCCTACTGGCAATGCAACAAAGCTGAGAAAATTACACCCGCAGCAGTGAGATTGATTATAGTGATAATGTCATTCTGCCCAGATATTACGCTCATTGCTGGCTGTGAATAGACTCATTACCAACACATCACATAACATCCGAAATGATGTAATTGCTGTAACATAATATGCCCAACAAATCCATATTGGCAGTGTGCGGGAGAAAGCTTCTTTAAATGGGATTTCCAGAGCAGAAGATAAACTTTCAGTCGGTTTTGAAATTCATCCTGTGACCTTGAGGTGTTCAGGAAAGCTACGCCTGTCCTTTGAATTTACGGCAGGATTTTTTTTTCTCCCTCGCTCTTCTCTTCTGTCATCTGATAATCTGATTAAGCACGCCCTCCCCTACGTTGTCATCTGAGGCCTGAATGAAACAGCCCGAAATTGAGTAGCGCAGGAATCAATTCAATTCAATTCAATTCAATTCAATTTTATTTGTCATATATGCAGCAAACGTGTGTACTGCACAATGAAATGTTGATTTTTACGAGTCCTCCCAACATTGGAATAAATATGGCATAACAATGATAAAAATACTAATAGAAATACAGTAATAATAAATAAAACAGTAATAAATAATAATAAATTATTCGTTCATGAGTCTTATGGCCTGGGGGTAGAAGCTGTTTCGAAACCTGCTGGTACGAGACCATATGCTTCAGTATCTCTTACCGGACGGGAGCAGAGCGAAGAGGTTGTGGCTGGGGTGGCTCGCGTCTTTAATGATTCGCAGGGCCTTCCCCCGGCACCTCTCGGGGTAGATATCCTGCACAGCAGGTTGTTTAATTCCTATAGTATGCTGTGCAGCTTTCACCACCATCTGTAGAGCCTTGCGGTCTGTGGCGGTGCAGTTGCCATACCAGGTAATGATGCAGCCGGACAGGATACTCTCGATGGTGCACCGGTAGAAGTTGGTGAGAATCTGGGGGGCTATTCCAAATGTCTTCAGTCTCCAGAATCGACACTGTGCGCTCAATACTCAACCTTCTACCGTTCTTGTGATCAGTGGGTGTCAGCTGAAATATCTCCTCTCGCCAACCTCCCCCCCCACCCCCACCCACCCCGCCAACCTTCCCCCCCACCGCACCCCCGCCACCCACCGCGCAATTTCCTCTCCCCAAAGGTGCTCTAACTTTCCGTACACTGCTCCCAGACATCAGAACCCTCATAGGAACGTACCAATTGCGAGATGAGAGAGGACCAAGGTCCAGCTAGTTCGCCTTCTGCCAACAGCGGAGGGTTGGGTGAGGTTATCTACCTGGTCGTGGGAGGAGGACTTCAATTAGGTTGCAAGTTACAAGGGATTACAGAGAGAAACAATTAAATATTCTGAGTTGCGCATAAGTAAGGAGATCAACGTGTACCCAATGATGTCATGTCGCCCATGACATTGGCCTCCTTAATCCTTTGACACCCACATTTTACGCTCCAATTCTGACCTCTTGTGCGTCCCCCATTTCCTTTGCTCTGCCACTGGTGGCCGTGCCTTCAGCTGCCTGGGCCTAAGCTCTGGAATTCCCTCCCTAAACCTCTCTGCCTCTCTCTGCCCTCCTTTAAGATGCTCCTTAAAACCTACCTCTTTGACCAAGCTTTTGGTCACCTGTCCTAATATCTCTTTATGTGGCTCGGTGTCAAATTTTGTTTAATAATCGCTCCTGTGAAGCGCCTCGGGACGTTTTACTACGTTAAAGGTGCTGTATAAATGCAAGTTGTTGTTGTTGTACAAAATGCTAATTCCCAGAAGCAGTTTCTGCAGGGAATCATTTTTCTTCATCCTCCAGACGTCAATAAGATCAATAAACAGCAATCGCACCGACAGCAAGGTTGGAACGCAAGTACTTTTTTTCAGTGCCAATTCTGTCGCACTCCTTTGTCACCTGAAGGTGTTGACTCCTTGCCCATGGGGTAGCCCTCCCCTAAATGGGGCATTATTCTTGTGCATGTCTAGATGGTAAGTTCAGGTGGCTGAACTCACCATCGAGGTTTGGGTGAACCGGGAGCCAATGTAGGTCAGCGAGCACAAGGGGTGATGGTTGGCCCCGATTTTAATTCCGGGTGGATTCCCCCGGCTCAGGCCTGAGTTAAAATTACAGTCGGGTCTCAGTGATGTCATCGGGCCGCAGCACGCACATGTAAAGAAGGACCCCATTGGCTCCGGGCGTCTGTCCTTGCTGCCTGCTCAGGAGAGCAGGGTAAAATTGCAGACGTTGCTGATCATGGCGGCTTTCGGACAGCTAAGAGCCCGGGCGATTTTAACTGCCCGCCCGCCAGGTATCTGCTGAGCGAGTTGGGTTAAAATCACCCCCGTGGTGCGAGTTAGGACACGGGCAGCAGTGTTTTGGAAAAGCTCAAGTTTATGGAGGGTGGGAGGTGGGAGGCTGGCCGGGAAAGGAGAAAACTCTAAGCCTGTGCCAAAGCTTCCTGGGCTGAGATAAATGGGCTGTGTTCCTTGGGGAGAATTACAAATTACAAGAAGACTTGCAGAATGGGCATATAATTGGCAAATGAAATTCAACACAGATAAATGTGAGGTATTACATTTTGGTACAAAAAATAGGGAGGTCACGTATCACTTGGAGGGAGCGAGTCTGGGTGGGGTAGAGGAACAAAGGGATCTCAGAGTACAAACACACAAATCACTAAAAGTTGCGACACAGGTTAGCAAGGCCATAAAAAGTAAACCAAGCACTAGGGTTTATTTCTGGAAGGATAGAATTGAAAAGTAGGGAAGTTATGCTAAACCTGTATCGAACCTTGGTTCGACCACACTTAGAGTACTGCGTACAGTTCTGGTCACCATATTATAAAAAGGATATAGAGGCACTGGAGAGGGTGCAGAGAAGATTTACAAGGATGATACCAGAAATGCGAGGGTGTACATATCAGGAAAGGATGAACAGGCTGGGTCTCTTTTCTCTTGAAAAAAGAAGGCTGAGGGGTGACCTAATAGAGGTCTTTAAAATTATGAAATGTTTTGATAGAGTGGATACAGAGAGAATGTTTCCACTTGTGGGGAAGAGCAAAACTAGAGGCCATCAATATAAGATAGTCACCAAGAAATCCAATAGGGAATTCAGAAGAAATTTCTTTACCCAGAGAGTGGTGAGAATGTGGAACTCGCTCCCACAGGGAGTGGTTGAGGCGAATTGTATAGATGCTTTTAAGGGGAGGCTCGACAAGCATATGAGGGAGAAGGGAATAGAGGGTTACACTGATAGAGTTAGATGAGGAAAGACGGGAGGAGGCTCGAGTGGAGCATAAAAGCCGGCATGGACTGGTTGGGCCGAATGGCCCGTTTCTCTGCTGTATATCCGATGTAATCCGATGTAGAATGTGTGCACCCTCCCGTCATGTTGGGCAAACAAACACTGTGGATTTCTCATCAGCTCGCTCGGGAGACTCCTGCATGTGTCAAGTAGGCTGTTTGGTGAAAAAGTGTAAAGGTGGTGCGCACCAGCGGGGAGCGACACAACCGAGTGCAACCACCTTCTCACGGCCTTCCCGTGCACCGTTCCCAGGGGATAATGATTAGGAGTGGAAAGGGTGGCTAATTTTGCCATCTTTTAATCCAAGAGCACTTGGGCTAATTGCCAGTACCGCGGGTGTAATTTTTTGTTGAGTCAGAGTATCGAGGGCATATGGAGAAAGAAAGACTTACGTTTATATAGTGCCTTTCAGCCAATGAAGTACTTTTGAAGTGTAGTCACTGTTGTAATGCGGGAAGCGTGGCAGCCAATTTGCGCACAGCAAGCTCCCACAAACAGCAATGTGATAATGACCAGATAATCTGTTTTAGTGATTGTTAATTGAGGGATAAATATTGGCCCCAGGACACCGGGGATAACTCACCCTGCTCTTCTTCAAAATAGTGCCACGGGATCTGACGTAATAAAACTCACTACACACTTGGTTTGAGTATAAAGCAAGGCTTTAATCAACTTGTTTCAGAACATGGAGGTCTAGTTATACTTCACTAGCTCCTTGTCTTACAAAATGTCCCTGGCAAGCTGGGCCCACGCCCGAGTATTTAGACTCCTTAGACGGCGCCACCAGCTGGCCGTCCAGTGTTATTTCATAAGTAGTTTCTTGATGAATGATGAGATTTATAACAGGATCTTTTACACCCACCTGAGAGGGAAGACGGGACCTCAGTTTAATGTCTCATTGGAAAGACGGCACCTCCGACAGTGCAGCACTCCCTCAGTACTGCGCCGGGAGTGTCAGCCTAGATTAAACGCTCGGTTCTCTGGAGTGGGGGACGAACCCACAACCTTCTGACACACAAGCAAACATGCTACCCACTGAGCCACGGCTGACACCTATGGACGCCAACATCTCTCTTAATATACTGAGGCCAACAGTTTTTTAATCTCATAACCCCATCCTTCAGGGCTACTCATAGAATCATAGAATCTACAGAAATTTACGGCACAGAATGAGGCCATTTGGCCCATCGTGTCCGTGCGGCCGACAAAGAGCTCTCCAGCCTAATCGCACTTTCCAGCACTTGGTCCGTAGCCCTGTGGGTTACGGCACTTCAAGTGAATATCCAAGTAGTTTTTAAATGTGATGAGGGTTTCTGCCTCTGCCACCCTTTCAGGCAGTGAGTTCCAGACCCCCACCACCCTCTGGGTGAAAAAAATTCTCCTCAACTCCCCTCGAATACTTCTGCCAATTTCTTTAAATGTATGCCCCCTGGTTATCGACCTCTCTGCTAAGGGATTTAGGTCCTTCTTAACCACTCTATCTAGGCCCCTCATAATTTTATACACCTCAATTAAATCTCCCCTCAGCCTCCTCTGTTCCAGAAAACAACCCCAGTCTATCCAATCTTTACTTATAGCTAAAATTCTCCAGTCCTGGCAACATCCTTGTAAATCCCCTCTGTACCCTCTCTGGCGCAATCACATCCTTCCTGTAATGTGGTGACCAGAACTGCATGCAGTATTCTAGCTGTGGCCTAACTAGTGTTTTATACAGTTCAAGCATAATCTCCCTGCTCTTATATTCTATTCCTCGGCTAATAAAGGCAAGTATCCCGTATGCCTCCTTAAACACCTTATCTACCTGTCCTGCTACCTTCAGGGATCTGTGGACATGCACTCCAAGGTCCCTCTGATCCTCTGGAATATGCTGCCCCAAAAAGCTGTAGAAGCTACATCATTACATAAATTTAAAACAGAAATAGACAGTTTCCTAGAAGTAAAGGGAATTAAGGGTTACGGGGAGCGGGCAGGAATTTGGACATGAGTCTAGGTTCGGATCGGTCATGGCCCTGTGGGTAGCGGAGCGGGCCCAGGGACCGTGTAGCCTGATCCTGCTCCTATTTCGGGTGTCTAATTCTGTTAGATTCAGGAGATGGTTCTGTGATAGTGGATTGGCGGTTAGGATCAGATCAGCCATGATCTTATTGAATGGCGGAGCAGGCTCGAGGGGCCGATTGGCCTACTCCTGCTCCTATTTCTTATGTTCTTATGTTCTTATGTTCTCTGCTACTGCTTGGACTGTGAGATGACAGTGCAGTTAATCACTGCATCAAGACACTGAACAAAAAAAAACTGGTTGATTTGTTATGAAGCCAAACTGATGCCTGGACGGCAGATTATCGCCACTGGAAGTGTGCGACAGCGTCTCGCTCACTCTAGTTTCCATACTGTCGAGAGTGAGGATGTGATGACTGGGTTGGGGGAGGGGGAGGGGACAGGACGGGCAAGGCAAGTGTTAAAACTGTACGGAGGAAAATCCTAATACAGCAAAGGAAAATTACAGAAACGTTCAACCTAACCTCGAGGAGAAAGAAACAAAAGAGCTTCCGTTGGCAGAACAGTGTGCTTCTAATGAGCCATTAGCAGGACACACAGACAAATCGGAAACATTGCAGTCCGCGACGGGGCCAAGAAGCCAATTACATATCCATTAATGCCACACTGTGATGTCTGAGATCAGCTAGCTGGCTACTGCTGACGTCACCGGTTACCATGGAGATGCAGAGCACCTTTGAGAGGAAACCATCTTTGCGAGAAGGCCATTCCTGACATCGCTTGATTGACATGACATCCAACAGCACCCTGACTTTGCAAACCGTGTGAGCCGGCTGCGAACGCCTTCCCCTGCCCTCCCTCCCTCCCTCCCTCCACCACCCCAGGGTCGCCAATTCTGGTTGGAGAATTTCCTGGAGGTTTTATCATGGGAAGGAAGAAAATAGCAAAGGGAGGAGGCCATTGAGCCCCTCGAGCCTGTTACCATAGGAACAGGAGGAGGCCATTGAGCCCCTTGAGTCTGTTCCGCCATTCAATGAGATCATGGCCGATCTGCGACCTACCTCCATGACCTCCCACCTCCGACCGCCCCGCCCCCACGCTCCCGCCATTGGTCCCCACAAACGTCAATCCTCATGGCGCCCCGCCTTCCCACGGCCAATCGGAAAGCAAACAGACTCTTCGTCACCCGATTGGATGATTCAAACAGCCTTCTCTCTCATGTATTTCTATTAGCTAATAAATCAGAGTGATCAAAGAAGATGAAATAGAAACTCACAATTCCTTTTAATGCTCCCTCTGATTTCTCCATGTCAGCCGTGACTCAGTGGGCAGCAGCTTCGCCTCTGAGTCAGAAGGTTGTCTGAGTCAAAGTCCCGCTCCAGAGACTTGAGCACAAAAATCTAGGCTGACGCTCCCAGTGCAGTACTGAGGGAGTGCTGCACTGTCAGAGGGGCAGTACTGAGGGAGCGCCGCACTGTCGGAGGTGCAGTACTGAGGGAGAGCAACACTGTCGAAGGGGCAGTACTGAGGGAACGCCGCACTGTTGGAGGGGCAGTACTGAGGGAGTGCAGCACTGTCGGAGGGGCAGTACTGAGGGAGCGCTGCACTGTCAGAGGGTCAGTACTGAGGGAGTGCTGCACTGTCGGAGGGTCAGTACTGAGGGAGCGCCGCACTGTCGGAGGGGCAGTACTGAGGGAGCGCCGCACTGTCGGAGGGGCAGTACTGAGGGAGCGCCGCACTGTCGGAGGGGCAGTACTGAGGGAGCGCCGCACTGTCGGAGGGGCAATACTGAGGGAGTGCTGCACTGTCGGAGGGGTAGTACTGAGGGAGCGCCGCACTGTCCGAGAGGCAGTACTGAGGGAGCGCTGCACTGTCGGAGAGGCAGTACTGAGGGAGTGCAGCACTGTCGGAGGGGCAGTACTGAGGGAGCGCTGCACTGTCAGAGGGTCAGTACTGAGGGAGTGCTGCACTGTCGGAGGGTCAGTACTGAGGGAGCGCCGCACTGTCGGAGGGGCAGTACTGAGGGAACGCCGCACTGTCGGAGGGGCAGTACTGAGGGAGTGCAGCACTGTCGGAGGGGCAGTACTGAGGGAGCGCTGCACTGTCGGAGGGTCAGTACTGAGGGAGCGCTGCACTGTCGGAGGGTCAGTACTGAGGGAGCGCCGCACTGTCGGAGGGGCAGTACTGAGGGAGCGCCGCACTGTCGGAGGGGCAGTACTGAGGGAGCGCCGCACTGTCGGAGGGGCAGTACTGAGGGAGCGCCGCACTGTCGGAGGGGCAATACTGAGGGAGTGCTGCACTGTCGGAGGGGTAGTACTGAGGGAGCGCCGCACTGTCCGAGAGGCAGTACTGAGGGAGCGCTGCACTGTCGGAGAGGCAGTACTGAGGGAGTGCAGCACTGTCGGAGGGGCAGTACTGAGGGAGCGCTGCACTGTCAGAGGGTCAGTACTGAGGGCGCGTTGCACTGTCGGAGTTTCTGTCTTTGATATGAGGTGTTAAACCGAGGCCCCATTTGCCCTCTGAGGAGGATGTAAAAGATCCCACAGCCACTATTTCGAAGAAGAGCAGAGGGAGTTATCCCCGATGACCTGGCCAATATTTATCCTTCAATCAACATTACAGAAACAGATTATCTGCTCATTATCACATTGGAAGCTTGCTGTGCGCGTACTGGCTGCCACGGTTCCTACATTACAACAATGATTACACTTTAAAAAAAAAGTCTTTTGTTGGCTGCAGAGCTCTTTGAGATGTCCGGTAGTTGTGAGCTACATAAATGCAATGTTGCTGACTGCCGTGTCCTGGAGGTTAATCTTCAATTCCTGGAGACTCCAGGGCAATCTTGGAAGGCTGGCGCACCTGCCTCTAGCTGTTATCAGACAGTAAAGGTATCGTTCCCAGGGCCACTGCTATGTTGGCCCGTAATTTCCGAAAGGAGGTTTCCTGCGTGCGGACGCCTCCTAGCGGGAAAATATCTACGCCCTTACCTGAGGGCTCCCGAGGTCCGGACACTTCCGCTCCTGGGCCTCTCCTGGTGCGCATGCGCAGAGGCCCCGGTATCCCAGGGGGTTCCTGGGCCAGGTGAGCCAATGGGAGAAGGGAATCCCCCTTCATACTTATGATAGGTAGATCCCTCAAATATATGAATGGGGATCACTGAAAAAAGACACTACAACATTAAATACATTTTTTTTAAATCAAGTTAAAATGACATCAAATTAAATATTTTAAACAAAAATTTAATTTTTTTGAAAAAAAATAATTAAAGTTTTTTACAGGGCTACAAATAAACTAACCTTTTTTAAAAGTATTTTTACATTATAAATGATTGAAAGAAAATTATTTTTTTACTTTTTTAAACTCTTATGCTGGTAAAAGCAGGCCTTACACTTACTGCTTTTACCAGGCGTAAGGTTTTTAAGGGATTTCAGCGGGCGGAGGTTCTGCAGAAAGCGGAACTCCCCCCCCCCCCCCGCGGAGGCCCTTCTCCAGGGCAGGCGTCCGATCTGTCAAGAGCATTTTTGATAGATCGGAAGTGTCGGTTTTCAGCGCGTGCACTTTGCATGCCTGAAACCGGCACTTGCGCGGTCACTACGGGAGCGTACACCGCGCGTAGGGGTCGGAAATTACGGGCCGTTCTTCCTCGACTCAGGAGCGTCCAAGCTTTGGTCTTTGTGGGTAACTTGGGTGCACAGCCCAGGGCCTGGTGGTCATGTTCACTCACAACAACATGCAAACGTTGTGTTGCCAACACGAACAGATCTTGGGGTTCTGACTGGGGGTTTATTCAATGAGGCAACAGCGCCAAGAGCAGCATTTTCCCAAACCCCCAGGCCCACTGATTTCAAGCACGGCAAACAAGGGTCTAGGATATACTGTATCATAGAATTCTAGAATGATACAGCACTGAAGGAGGCCACTCGGCCCATCGTGCCTGTGCCGGCTCTTTGAAAGAGCTCTCCAATTAGTCCCACTCCCCCAGGCCCTTTCCCCAGAGCCCTGCAAATATTTCCTCTTTAAGTATTTATCCAATTCCCCTTTTGAAAGTTACTATTGAATCTGCTTCCACCGCCCTTTCAGGCAGCGCGTTCCAGATCACAACAACTCGCTGCGTAAAAAACATTCTCCTCATCTCCCCTCTGGTTCTTTTGCCAATGATCTTAAATCTGTGTCGTCTGGTTACCGACCCTCCTGCCACTGGAAACAGTTTCTCCTTATTTACACTATATCAAAAGCACGAAAATATAACTGATATATTTGGGTGGAGCTATGAAACAGCAAAGGGCGGAAAACATTGGTGGGAGTTGTGTACAGGCCAAACAGTAATGGTAATGTAGGGCACAGAATCAATCAAGAGATTAGAAGTGCATGTAACAAGGGCAATACGGTAATCATGGGGGACTTTAATCTACATATTGACTGGGCAAATCAAATTACCACTAATGGTGTGGAGGACGAATTCTTGGAATACATGAGAGATGGTTTCCTGGATCAGTATGTGGAAGAACCCACCAGGGAACAGGCTATTCTGGATCTGGTACTGTGTAATGAGAAAGGGCTAATCAATAATCTTGTGGTAAAGGGGCCTTTAGGGACAAGTGATCATAATATGATTGAATTTTACAATAAGTTTGAGAGTGATGTAGTCCAATCTGAAACTAAGGTCTTCAATCTAAACAGAGGAAACTACAAGGGTATGAGGGACAGGTTGGCCATGGTAGATTGGGAGACTACACTAAAAGGTATGAAGGTGGACATACAATGGCTAACATTCAAGAAAATAATGCATAATTTGCAACAAACATATATTCCTCTAGGGCATAAAAACCCAAAAGGAAAAGTGATCCAACCATGGCTAACAAAAGAAATTAAAGCTAGTATTCAGTCAAAGGAGGAAGCTTATAAATTTGCCAGAAAAAGCGGTCAGCCTGAGGATTGGGATCTTTTTAGAAATCAGCAAAGGGGGACCAAGAAATTGATAAAGAAAGGGAAAATGGAATATGAGCACAAACTAGCGAAAAATATAAAAACAGATTGTGAAAGCTTCTATAGGTATGTGAAAAGGAAAAGACTGGTGAAGGTAAATGTAGGTCCTTTACAGACAGAGATGGGAGAATTTATAATGGGGAATGAGGAAATGGCTGAGAAATGAAATAAATACTTTGTTTCTGTCTTCACGGAGGAAGACACAAAAGACCTCCCAGAAATATGAGAAAACCAAGGGTGTGGCAAGAATGAGGAACTTAAAGAAATTATTATTAGTGAAAAAACAGTACTAGCAAAATTAATGGGACTAAAAGTCGATAAATCCCAAGGACCGGATGACCTACATCCTAGCGTTTTGAAAGAGGTGGCCATTGGGATAGTGGATGCATTGGTTGTCATCTTCCAAAATTCGATAGGTTCTGGAACGGTTCCTGCAGATTGGAGGATAGCAAATGTAACCCCGCTATTTAAGAAAGGAGGGAGAGAGAAAATGGGGAACTACAGACCTGTTAGCCTCTAGTAGTTGGGAAAATGCTGGAATCTATCATAAAGGATGCAATAACTGGGCACTTAGAAACTAATAATAAGATTGGGCAGAGTCAACATGGATTTATGAAAGGGAAATCCTGTTTGACAAACCTATTGGAGTTCTTTGAGGATGTAACTAGTGGAGTAGACAAAGGGGAACCGGTAGATGTGGTGTATCTGGATTTTCAGAAGGCCTTCGATAAGATCCCACACAAGAGGTTGGTGAACAAAATTAGGGCACATGGAATTGGGGGTAATATACTAGCATGGATTGAGAATTGGTTAACAGACAGAAAACAAAGAGTAGGGATAAACGGGTCTTTTTCAGGATGGCAGGCTGTGACTAGTGGGGTACCACAAGGATCGGTGCTTGGGCCCCAGCTATTCACAATCTATATCAATGATTTGGATGAGGGGACTAAATGTAACATTTCAAAATTTGCTGATGATACAAAGCTAGGTGGCAGTGTCAGTTGCGAAGAGGATGTGAAGAGGCTTCAAGGGGATCTCGACAGGCTCAGTGAGTGGGTGAGAACATGGCAGATGGAATATAATATGGATAAATGTGAAGTTATCCACTTTGGTAAAAAAAACAGAAAGGCAGAGTATTTCCTAAATGGTAAAAGATTGGGGAATGCAGATGCTCAAAGGGACCTGGGTGTCCTTGTACATGAGTCACTGAAAGTGAATGTGCAGGTGCAGCAAACCATTAGGAAGGCAAATGGTATGCTGACCTTCATTACAAGAGGATTTGAGTACAGGAGTAAAGAAGTCTTACTCCAATTATATAGGGCCTTGGTGGGACCACACCTGGAGTACTGTGTACAATTTTGGTCTCCTTACCTAAGGAAGGATATACTTGCCATAGAGTGAGTGCAACGATGGTTCACGAGATTGATTTCTGGGATGGCGGGACTGTCGTATGAGAAGAGATTGAGTAAACTAGGCCTGTATTCTCTTGAATTCAGAAGAATGAGAGGGGATCTCATTGAAGCATACAATATTATTACAGGGCTTGATAGGGTGGATGCTGGGAGAATGTTTCCCTTGGCTGGGGAGTCTAGAACCAGGGGCCACAGCCTCAGGATAAAGGGTCAGCCATTCAGGACTGAGATGAGAAGAAATTTCTTCACACAGCGGGTGGTGAATCTTTGGAATTCTCTACCCCAGAGGACTGTGGAGGCTCAGTCATTGGGTATATTTAAAACAGAAGTCGATAGATTTCTGACTAGTGAGGGCATCAAGGGATATGGCAATAGGGCCGGTGAATGGAGTTGATGCAGAAGATCAGCCATGATCTCATTGAATGGGGGCGCAGGCTCGAAGGGCCGAATGGCCGACTCCTGCTCCTATTTCTTATGTTCTTATGATAGACCCGAGTCACTCGGGCTTCATGGATTGGCAACATTCCAGGCCGGAGGTGAGCCATGGGTCGCAGTTCGAACTCTGCACCTGCTCATATTTTTGGACTGGGGGGTATTTCACTGTTTGATGCGCCTGCTATACCGTGAAGATGTTACTGTGGATGAAACAGCGAGTTATCTTACTGAGCAGCGCGCGGAGCGAAGCCTATTGAAAGAGGCCTCACAATGCCTGCTACCGAGCTTGGTCTCAGCACAGCAGCATACCAGGGCTGCGTCTAACAATAACTTGCCTTTTTACTGTCTCAATAAACTGCGCCAATTGTATCCTGTCTACTGTCCTTGTTGGTTTATATGAACGGAATAGGAAGAGCAGCACTGCAAGTTCCCAAGGAGCACGGCTTAGAGACACTGTTAACCATTTTCATCCCTTCTCATGCTGTTTTACATTAAAAAAAAAATAATTGAGGAATTGTATAAGAATATAAGAAATATGAGCAGGAGTAGGCCATTTGGCCCCTCGAGCCTGCTCCGCCATTCAATAAGATCATGGCTGATCTTCAACCTCAATTCTACTTTCCTGCACGATCCCCGTATCCCTTGATTCTTTCAGTGTCCAAAAATCTGTCGATCTCTGTCTTGAATATACTCAACAGCTGAGCCTCCACAGCCCTTTGGGGCAGAGAATTTAAAAGATTCACCGCCCTCTGAGTGAATATTGCAAGAAAGTATATTGAAAGAAAGCCTTGCATTTATATAGCACCTTTCACGACCTCAGGACATTCCGAAGCGCTTCACAGTCAATGAAGTACCTTTTCCCAAGTAGTCACTGTTGCAATGTATGAAACGTGGCAGCCAATTTGTGCACAGCAAGATCCCACAAACAGCGGTGTGATAATGACCAGGTAATCTGTTTTAGTGATGTTGGTTGAGACGTAAATATTGGCCCCAGGACACCAGGGAGAACTCCCCTGCTCTTCTTCGAAATAGTGCCACGGGATCAGTTACATCCACCTGAGAGGTTTATATACAGAATAACAGATAACTCAGTGCCACGTATCTGTTATTCTATATATAAACGCCCCCCCCGCCCCCGCAAACCCCTCGATTAGATTCCAGCCTATAACTCACTCCCGGGTATCTGTTATTCTATATATAAACCTCCCGAACCCCTCGATTAGATTCCAGCCTGTAACTCACTCCCAGGTATCCATTATTCTATATATAAACCCCCCAAACCCCTCGATTAGATTCCAGCCTGTAACCCACTCCGGGTATCTGTTATTCTATAGATAAACCCCCCGAACCTCTCGATTAGATTCCAGCCTGTAACGCTCTCCCGGGTATCTGTTATTCTATATATTAAGTGTTTGGTCGAACAGGCTCGTGCTCATGCTGCCGATATTGGTGATTCGAGTGTGAACTGACCTGACCCTGCTAATCCGATGATGACTGTGTAACATGCAGGGTTCAGTGACTCCCCTCCTGCTCGTGCCTTGCTAACCTTTGCACCCTATAATGTCAATTTGCAAAAACATCCTGACATGAATCTTGTCATTCATGTGGAAATGACTTATGAAACAATACTGGGCAGCCTGCTGGTGGCGCTGTCCAGGGAGAGTATAAATACTCGGGCATGGGCCCAGCTTGCTCAGGACATTCTTTAACAGGGACTAGTGAAGGACACAACTAGATCTCCATGTTGAAAAACAGTTGATTAAAGCTTTGTTTAATACTCAGCCCAAGTGCCTAGTAGTTTTCTTACGTCACATCCCTCATGAATGGTTGAAGGTTTTTATTCTAAAACACCAAGTATGTAACAGTATCAGTCCAAAGGGGATTTCTGAAATTACATCTAATTCTTCTGATCCAATTAATCTTAGCTTGTAATTTTTGCTCAGTAACAGAAGACTGCAATCAATGAATGCAGACTCACATCTTGCAATCTTTCTTTTCGCTTTGCTGGACTTTATCTCCTGCTGAGATTCGGAGTCTGTCAGCTTCCCCACTCGATCAATAATTTAATCTCACACCGTGAGAGGGCAGTGCATATACTTTCAGAGTTCAATTTATTCTTGTTTCTTCCTATTAAGTGCTCTGTGTACGATTCAGCACCAAGTCCAGTACTGAGGGATCGTTGCACTGTCGGAGGTGCCGTCGTTCGGATGAGACATTAAACCAAGGCCCCGACTGCCCTCTCGGGTGGGCGTAAAACATCCCACGGCACTATTCAAAGATGAGCAGGGGAGTTCACCCTGGGGTCCTAGCCAATTTTTTCCCCTCAACCAACACCTAAACCAGACAGGTCAAAATTTCGCTGTGTGCCTAGTTAATTAGACTTTTTCCTGCACCCTTTAGCTCGAAAGATTTTTGTGGTGTAACTTGCTGGAAGTGTGAGCTGATAAGCGAGGGCAACGGGGCATCTGGGACCTCGGTGAATGACGGGACCAACAGTCTATCTCCTTAACCAGTGAGATTTATGGATTGAGAAAGAAAGAGGAATGACAGAGAAGGAAATCGGGTGAGTTAGAGTCAAAACAGATATAGAAAGAGAAATAAAGAGAGGGAAAGAAAGATTGGATTAAGAGAGAGAGAAAAAAAGACAGAAAGGAAAAGTAAGAAAAGAACATTTTAATTTAAAACTATGTTCGATGTGCGGAACAACAACAACAACTTGTATTTATGTAGTGCCTTAACACAGTAAAACATCCCCAAGGTGCTTCGCAGGAGTGTTATCAAACAAATATGGACACCCAGGCACATTAGGACAGGAGAGGCAGGTTTTCAGGAGCGTCTTATAGGAGGAGACCGAGGTAGCGAGGCGGAGAGGTTTAGGGAGGGAATTCCAGAGCTTAGGGCCCAGGAAGTGAAAGAAAGATTGGATTAAGAGAAAGAAAAAAAGACGGAAAGAAAAAGTAAGAAAAGAACATTTTAATTTAAAACATTTTAAATCTTTAAGAAGAATTTACTACCTGCAGGAGTGAGAGGCTACAATTTAAATTGTTCCCTTTCTGGGCCGCAGAGGTTGAGTGGCATTAACAATTATCATGTTGTTAAAAGGGTACTTACGCTGTTAATCACCAGCCCTAACTTGCTGCAGCGAGTTTAATGGGCAATTAATGTGCAAATCCAGCAAGTTCTTAAAAGTAATGGGGAGGCTAAGGGCGAGATGCTGTTTGTACGAAACAGTCGGTGGAGCGGCGTAAATCGCCCAGCAAGTTCTGGAGATTCTCAACTCTCGGTGTATCTCAGCTCCCCCTGAAATGGCCGATTTGAGCATTAGTAACTGCACGCTTCCTGAACTCGCCGTTATCGTTCCAGGAAGACCCCGCCCCATTATCTGGTTGAAGGGACGAGTGGGTGGAGTGCTTGGTTTGTCAGACGCTCCTTCTGCTGTTTGTACTTGGCCTCCACGTGCTCCTGATGAAAAAACTCAAAGGGCTGGATTTTCATTGAGGAGTCGGGTAGGAGGCGGGACTACAACTTTCGGGGTTGTAGTCCCGCCTCCATCGAGTTCTAGCCAACCCACGTGATTTTGACTTGATTGACCTTGTTGAGCCCACCCAGCGGGCTCAGCAGGCCAATTAAGGGCCACCCGGCAACAGATGACGTCACAGATTGAAATTTCACAGATGAAATATCAGCGTTTCACAGCTGTTTGAAGCTGTCAAACACTGACAATCTGTATTCCAGGTAAATTCCTTCCTGTCAGGATGATTTAGAGCTCGCAGCCATTCTGCTTTCTGTGCCGGTGAGATGAGGGACTCCCGAGGCCTGAAGGAAGGAAGGCTGTAAAGGTAAGTAAAGGTAAGTAAAACTTATTAAAACACTTTACAGACACCAAACACCCTTACCTCTGCACTCATTCACCCATCACTCACTTGAACACCGGACATCTCGACCCCTCCAAGCCCTTCAGCCCGACGGTCCACCTCACTAACTTGGCGTGGTTTGGAGCCATCGGGAATCCCACACTTCAGCATTAAAAATAGGGATTAGGCTAAAAACTGCCTGTTAACTACCTGTTAACAGGCAGTTAATTGGCACTAATCCCTTCCTGCCTCGGGGAGGCGGGTCCCAGTGCGGGGCGGGTACCCGCCTCCTTTGAAACTGGCATGGAGGCGGGTTGGGGGCAGGATGGGTTCGTGCCCCCCGATTTCGGGATTTTAACCCCCCACACGCCTCCAATCCCGCCTCCACGGCCCAATGAAAATCCTGCCCAAAGTGATCGGCGCCTTCTCGAATGCTTCTCCTCCGGTTTTGCGCCAGGGATTCCCAAGAGTAAGATGTAAGCTGATTGTGGTCGTCTATGCATTTAGGGAAATTGGGTTACTCATTGCAGACTCATCTCATTCTACAACACATTTGCTTTGCGACCATTTCTCTGTGACCCCAAAGCACAAAGTCAAAATAAACAACAATTTCACCAATTGCACCTTAGTAGTTGTACAATAAGAAAGAAAGAACTTGTATTTATATAGCATTGTTCATGACCTCAGGACATCCCAAAGTGCTTTACAGCCAATGAAGTACTTTTGAACTGTAGTCACTGTTGGAATGTAGGTAACGCGGCAGCCAATTTGCGAACAGCAAGATCCCACCACATCAACAACAACTTGGATTTATATTACAAAGTATTTTACAGCACAGAAACAGGTCAACTGGTCCGTGCTGGTGTTTATGCTCCACACGAGCCTCCTCCCATCCCTCTTCATCTCACCCCATCACCATATCCTTCTACAGTATTCCTTTCCCCCTCAAGTGTTTATCCAGCTTCCCCTTAAATGTATCTATACTATTCGCCTCGACCACTCCCTGTGGGAGCGAGTTCCACATTCTCACCACTCTCTGGGTAAAGAAGTTTCTCCTGAATTCCCTTTTGGGTTTATTGATGGCCCCTAGTTCTGGTCTTGCCTGTCTTTAAGGTAGTAACACGTCCCAACGCGCTATGCCTGTAGTGGGCATCGCCTCCAGGCCTGGCATTTGTTTCTTTTTTCCTCATCTAACATCAAACACACGAACATTTTCTCACTGGAGCCACTGGATAATGATCAGGAGCAGGAGTCCTGGCTGATTTCCTCCCTCTCCCTTACCACGGAGCCAACTGCAGCAGCCCTAGCACTGTCCCGACTGAGATCGGCTAAACTGAGCACCACACTTTAGAAAGGATATCAAGGCTTGGAGACTGTGCATTAAAAAAAAAATTCATTCACGGGATGTGGGCGTCGCTGGCAAGGCCGGCATTTATTGCCCGTCCCTAACTGCCCTCGAGAAGGTGGTGGTGAGCTGCCTTCTTGAACCGCTGCAGTCCGTGTGGTGATGGTACTCCCACAGTGCTGTTAGGGAGGGAGTTCCAGGATTTTGATCCAGCGACAATGAAGGAATGACGATATAGTTGCAAGTCAGGATGGTGTGTGACTTGGAGGGGAACTTGGAGGTGGTGGTGTTCCCATGCGCCTGCTGCCCTTGTCCTTCTAGGTGGAAGAGGTCGCAGGTTTGGGAGGTGCTGCCGAAGAAGCCTTGGCGAGTTGCTGCAGTGCATCTTGTAGATGGTACACACTGCAGCCACGGTGCGCCGGTGGTGGAGGGAGTGAATGTTTAAGGTGGCGAATGGGGTGCCAATCAAGTAGGCTGCTTTGTCCTGGATGGTGTCGAGCTTCTTGAGTGTTGTTGGAGCTGCACTCATCCAGGCAAGTGGACCGTATTCCATCACACTCCTGACTTGTGCCTTGTAGGTGGTGGAAAGGCTTTGGGGAGTCAGGAGGTGAGACACTCGCCACAGAATACCCAGCCTCTGACCTGCTCTTGTTGCCACAGTATTTATTTGGCTGGACCAGTTAAGTTTCTGGTCAATGGTGACCCCCAGGATGTTGATAGTGGGGGATTCGGCAATGGTAATGCCATTGAATGTCAAGGGGCGGTGGTTAGACTCTCGCTTGTTGGAGATAGTCATTGTCTAGCACTTGACTAGAGAAAAAAAAAAATGGCGGCACACATGGACGCAGCGGCTTTGTCTCTCCCGAGACTGAGCGTTTTCACCCTCCTTCTGAGTCTCTTCTGGACTCTGCTGATACGGGAATTAAGGGCAGACCTACTGTACAGCCGGCAGACGCTCCTCGACATCGGGGCCGACAGCATGCGGCTCACACTCGGCGACATCGATCTGCCTCCTGACATCGCCCGACCCCCGGGACCAGCGTGGCATCCTTCCCCAGCCGGAAGTCAGCGCAGACCGCGCAGGGACCGCAAGTAGAAGCGGGGTAAGAGGGCTGGTATGCAAAACAGGCTGAAGAGGGCCCCACACAAACCCTCCCTCCCAAGTATTTTCCTGGCCAACGTCAGGTCACTAGAAAACAAAATGGATGAGATCAAACTTGATCTCTCCTCACAGAAAAGGACAAAGGAATGCTGCGCCATGATCTTCACAGAGACCTGGTTGAACAACGGCAACCCTGACACCACCATCCAGCTAGAAGGACGCACGGTCTTCCGCGCTGACAGAACTGCAGACTCCGGTAAGAGCAAGGGAGGCGGTTTGTGCATTTACACCAACAATGCCTGGTGCACTAACACGGACATAATCGATAAATCCTGCTCGGCTGATTTGGAATTCCTCATGGTAAGGTGCAGACCCTTCTACCTGCCTCGGGAATTCACGGCTGTTATCATCACTGCGGTCTACATCCCACCGCACGCTAATGCCAAACTAGCACTGAAGGACCTCTACAGGGCCATCAGCGAACAACAAACTGCGCACCCAGACGGAGCTTTTATCATCGCGGGGGACTTCAATCACATAAACCTAAAAACTGTACTACCGAAATTCCACCAGAATGTTTCCTGCCCCACAAGAGGGGAGAACACACTGGATCAAGTCTACACGAGCATTGTAGACGCTTATAAGGCCATTCCCTGCCCCCACCTTGGGAAGTCTGACCACCTCTCCCTGTTTCTAGCCCCGGCATACAAACCGCTCATCAAAAGAGGGAGAACATCAGTGAGAGCAGTGAAAGTATGGCCAGAGGGGGCAGTATTGGAGCTTCAGGATTGCTTCGAACGCACTGATTGGGGCATGTTTGCCCATAATGACATCGAGGAATATGCATCCACAGTGCTATTCTACATCAACAGCTGCGTCGAGGTCGTCATGACCCATAAAAATATCAGGACATACCCCAACCAGAAACCCTGGATGAACGGAGAGGTCCGCTCACTGTTGAAAGCACGCGACGCAGCATTTAAATCTGGCGACGCGGCGGCTTACAGTGCAGCTAGGACCAACCTAAAAAAGGGTATCAGGACTGCCAAAAGGAAACAGACACTGCGGATAGAGGATCACTTCCGCAACAACTCGGACCACCGGCGCATGTGGCAAGGCATCCAGTCCATCACTGACTACAAGGGCAAAAACACCAGCCCCCCGGTTAGCGATGCCTCCCTTCCGGAGGAGCTTAACAACTTCTACGCTTGCTTCGACAGGGACAACAGGGAGCCGGCTACCAAAGCCTTGCCACCCCCGGAAGACCAGGTGCTCACTCTGTTGACCTCCGACGTAAGGGGTGTTCTACGCGGAGTGAACACACGAAAGGCTGCTGGAAGGATAGCATCCCTGGACGGGTACTCAAGGAATGTGCTGATCAGCTGGCTGATGTCTTCACCACCATCTTCAATCTGTCATTGGCCCAGGCAGTAGTCCCTACATGCTTCAAGACCGCTACCATTATTCCTGTGCCAAAACAAACGGCTGTGACGTGCCTGAACGACTATCGACCTGTCGCACTCACATCCATCATAATGAAGTGTTTCGAGAGACTGGTCTTAGCCCACATCAAAGCCAGTGTTCCCGCCTCTCTTGGCCAACACCAGTTTGCCTATCGTGCAAACAGATCAACGGAGGATGCAATCACAACTGCTCTACACTCGGCACTGAATCACCTAGATGGTAAGGAGACCTACATCAGAATGCTGTTCATAGACTACAGCTCAGCATTCAACACTATCGTCCCCAACAAGCTGGCCACCAAACTCCAAACTCTTGGCCTGAACACTTCCCTCTGTAACTGGACCCTGGACTTCCTAACAAACAGACCCCAGTCTGTCAAATTAGGTAACCACACCTCCCCCCACCTGACCCTGAACACGGGGGCCCCACAAGGATGTGTGCTGAGCCCCCTCCTCTACTCCCTCTTCACCCACGACTGTGTGGCTGTTCATGGTTCCAACACCATCATCAAGTTTGCGGATGACACCACGGTAGTAGGCCAGATCACCAACAACGATGAGTCAGCCTACAGGGAGGAGGTCCAGCATCTCGTGAAGTGGTGCGCCGATAACAACCTGGCCCTTAACACCAAGAAAACCAAGGAAATAATCGTGGACTTCAGGAAGTCCAAAGGCGGAAGTCACACCCCCATCCACATCAATGGGGCTGTGGTGGAAAGGGTGGACAGCTTTAAGTTCCTCGGAGTCCACATCACGGAAGACCTCTCCTGGTCCCCCAATACCTCCTCTCTGGTGAAGAAGGCCCAGCAGCGCCTATATTTCCTAAGGAGGCTGAAGGGGTGTAACCTGTCACCCCTGATCCTCTCTAACTTTTACCGCTGCACTATAGAGAGCATCCTGACAAACTGTATCACAGTATGGTATGGCAGCTGTAGCTACTATGACCGGAAAGCCCTGCAGCGGGTAGTCAAAACTGCCCAACGCATTACCGGCACCCGGCTACTGACCATAGAGCACATATACCAGAAACGCTGTCTACGGAGGTCACGGTCCATCATCAAAGACCCTACCCACCCCAGCCACAGTCTGTTCGCCCTCTTGCCATCTGGGAGACGCTACAGATGCATTCGCACCCGTACGACCAGATTTAGGAACAGCTTCTTTCCCAGGGCTGTCATCCTACTGAACTCCACAAATAAACTCTAAAGCCTGCACATCTGCCAATGCACTTTATTATGGTTATGTTTATGTTAATGTATTACAAGCCAAATGTATGTTGAATGTTTAAATGTCTTAATCCAAATGTACACTCTCGGGAGCCGCAAGCCTACATTTCGCTGTACTGCACTTGTGCACTAACAATGACAATAAAAGTTGATTTGATTTTTGATTTTTTTGTGTGGCGTGAATGTTACCTGCCACTTATTAGCCCAAGCCTGAACGTTGTACAGGTCTTGTTGCATATCTGTGTATGTACGTGCAAGTGTGTATGTGCACATATATCTGTGATTGTGTAGAGCGAGAGAGACACACACACGTATGAAGTCTTGTGGCAATCTGTGAGAGTAAAAGACTGACTTCATTAACTTTCAGTCTCGTCCTTCAGGTGACTGAGCCAGTTGATGGTTTTAGAAGGCAGCCGGCAGATGCATCTGCTGATACGGAAAGGAATGAAGGAGATGTCCATCAAACTGCTAACCTGAAGGTTTCGAAACCTTGAGCAGACCCTGAACGTCAGTCATCAATTAATAATCGCTCCCATAAACTCACTGTCCCTGTTGCACAGCAATTCACTGCGCAGCATTGGTCATCAGGTCAATACAAAATCCATCAGGCCATAATTATTCCTGTAAATAATACCCGACATAAACTGGTAGATGTGGCTAATTCGCATTTAACGACGGGTCCAGCCTAACACACTGATTCTATATCCCGAAGCATCAAACTAATACTGGATTGAGATATGCATTAGTCACTTGCCTGAGTCGTGGCTCAGTGTGTAGCACTTTTGCCTCTGAGTCATAGAAACATAGAAAAATAGGAGCAGGAGTCGGCCATTCGGCCCTTCGAGCCTGCTCCGCCATTCAATATGATCATGGCTGATCCTCTATCTCAATACCATATTCCCGCTCTCTCCCCATACCCCTTGATGCCTTTTGTGTCTAGAAATCTATCTATCTCCTTCTTAAATATATTCAGTGATTTGGCCTCCACAGCCTTCTGTGGTAGAGAATTCCATAGGTTCACCACCCTCTGAGTGAAGAAATTTCTCCTCATCTCAGTCCTAAATGTCCTACCCCGTATCCTGAGACTGTGACCCCTCGTTCTAGATCCCCCCAGCCAGGGGAAACATCCTCCCTGTATCCAGTCTGTCTAGTCCTGTCAGAATTTTATACGTTTCAATGAGATCCCCTCTCATTCTTCTAAACTCTAGTGAATACAGGTCTAGTCGACCCAATCTCACCTCATACGACAGTCCTGCCATCCCAGGAATCAGTCTGGTGAACCTTCGCTGCACTCCCTCTATGGCAAGTATATCCTTTCTTAGGTAAGGAGACCAAAACTGCACACAGTACTCCAGGTGTGGTCTCACCAATGCCCTGTATAACTGTAGTGAGACATCCTTGCTCCTATACTCAAATCCTCTTGCAATGAAGGCCAACATACCATTTGCCTTCCTAACTGCTTGCTGCACCTGCATGTTTTCTTTCAGTGACTGGTGCATGAGGACAGAAGGTTGTGGGTTCAGAGTCCCGCTTCAGAGCACAAAAATCTCGGCTGACACTCCCAGCGCAGTGCTGAGGGAGTGCTGCAGTGCCAGAGGTGTCGTCTTTCAGATGAGACGTTAAACCGAGGCCCCGTCTGCTCTCTCAGGTGGATGTAAAAGATCCCACGGCCACTATTTTGAAGAAGAGCAGGGGGAGTTCTCCCCGGTGTCCTGGTCAATATTTATCCCTCAACCAACATCACAAAAACAGATTATCTGGTCATTATCACATTGCTGTTTGTGGGAGCTTGCTGTGTGCAAATTGGCTGCCGTGTTTCCTACATTACAACAGTGACTCCACTTCAAAAACAAAAGCACTTCATTGGCTGTAAAGCACTTTGGGACGTCTGGTGGTCGTGAACAGGCACTATAGAAATGCAACTCTTTTCTTTCTTCCTAGTTTTTAATTTCCTGTAAATTAATCTCCTATATTCATGATGGAGCAGGGGAGGAATCTCCCCCTGGTAATTTTTTTGTTTATGGGATGTGGGCATTGCTGGCAAGGCCAGCATTTATTGTCCAACTCTAATTGCCCTGGAGAAGGTGGTGGTGAGCCGCCTTCTTGAACCGCTATTCCTTTGTAGCAGTTTGAAGTTGATACATTTCAGAGGGCAGTTAAGAGTCAACCACGCTGCTGTGGGTCTGGAGTCACATATAGGCCAGACCGGGTAAGGGCGGCAGATTTCCTTCCCTAAAAACAGAACCAGTGAAGTTATATACACCAATCTGTTCATTTCATGGTCAACATTACTGATACTAGCTTTTTATTCCAAATTTAGTCAATTAAGTGAATTTAAATCCCCCAGTCTGCCGTGGTGGGATTTGAACTCATATCTCGGCAAATACATTGAGCCAGGCTTCTCAGAGTACTAGTTCAGTAACATAACCACTATGCTACAGCATTCCTGATAAAGGACCAATTTTATTTTTGCATACTTCACTCTTATGCTTAGTGACATGAATCAACTGAGTGGCCTGCGGGTGGCGCTGTCCAGGGAGAGTATAAATACTCGGGCATGGGCCCAGCTTGCGCAGGACATTCTTAACAGGAACTAGTGAAGGACACAACTAGACCTCCATGTTGTAAAACAGTTGATTAAAGCTTTGTTTAACACTTAGACCAAGTGCCTAGCAATTTTCTTACATCACTTAGCACTTACTGTCCTTCAGATGAGACGTTAAACCGAGGCCCCGTCTGCCTGGTTAGGTGGATGTTAAAGATCCCACGGCCACTATGTGAAGGGGAGCAGGGGAGTTCTCCCCGCTGTCCAGGCCAATATTTACCCCTCAACCATCGCAGATGAACTTATCACGTTGCCATGCGCAAAATGGCTGCCGACTTAGCCGTCACTGCACTCTTCTTCTTTTCGTGTCTTCTCGCTGCTCCCTTTGGGGAACAGTGTGAAGTAGTGGAAGGATTCGCAGGCTGACTGCGCCGTGTGAACATTCCTTCCACGGCCGTAACCATCCCAGCCGACAGGGGGGGTTTGGTCCTATACAGCGGGAGGTTTTTTATGGGCTCCCACACCCACCGGACGCGAGTATCCCATTGGATGTCAACCCAGAATTCAAAGGTGGAGCTCTGACTCCTCGGGCCGGGACCGTCTGGAGTGGGGTTGGAATCCTAGGCCTTCTGGCCCAGAGGTGGGAACGCTAAGGAAAGATTAAATGAGTCGGGGATGTTTACTGAGAGATGTAATAAGGCGCAAAATAATTGCAAATGGAGTGAAGAACTAAACTGTGGTGGTTTAGAGATGTGAATCTGCGTCTTCTCCCCTGAGAGTCCACGGGCTAGAAATTTGTCTCGGACGGTGGCGCATAACGGGCGGTATCGGAGTCAATGGGGTCGATTTTCATTGACCCGTGGAGTCGGGATTGGAGGTGTGCGGGGGGTTAAAGTCCCAAATTTGGGGGTCCTGACACCATTCCGCCCCCAACCCGCCTCCATGTAAGTTTCAAAGGAGGCGGGTACCCGCCCCGCACTGGGACCCGCCTACCCGAGGCGGGAAGGGGATTAGTGCCAATTAACTGCCTGTTAACAGGTAGTTAACAAGCAGTTTTTAGCCTAATCCCTATTTTAAAGCTTGAAGTGTGGGATTCCCGACGGCTCCAAACCACGCCAAGTGGGAGGAGTCGGGCCGTTGGGTTGAAGGGCTTGGAGGGGTCGAGATGTCGATGTTCAGGTGAGTGATGGGTGCATGAGTGCAAAGGTAAGTGTGTTTGGTGTGTCTAAAGTGGGTAAAGGAGTTTAAATTACCTGTACTTACCTTTTCAGCCTTCCTTCCTCTAGGTTTCGGGAGTCCATCATCTAACCGGCACAGAAAGCAGAATGGCTGTGATCTGTCAAAAGTGACAGCCTGCAGCTTTCTGTGCCGGTGAGATTTCTAACTGAGTCTGTGTAGAAGGACTCAGGTTAGAAGTAAGACTGTCAGTGTTTGACAGCTTCAAACAGCTGTGAAACGTTGATATTTCATCTGTCAAAACAGCTTGACAAATGAAATTTCAGTCTGTGATGTCACCTGTTGCCGGGTGGCCCTTAATTGGCCTGCTGAGCCCGCTGGGCGGGCTCAACAAGGTCAATCAAGTTAACGTCGCGTGGATTGGCCGCATCTCGATGGAGGCGGGACTACAACCCCGAAAGTTGTAGTCCCGCCTCCTTCCCGACTTCTGAATGAAAATCACCCCCAATGAAACTGAATATCAGGCGCAGTGTATAATGGGCGGCCGGTCCGATACCGGCCATTTGGCGCCACTGCCTGAGATGAATTTCTAGGCCCACAGCTCTGAGCAAGGAGGGAACACCTACAGTGAAGGTCCGTAATGGTGCCAGGAACTCCCAGTCCTGTGACCATCCCCAGGCCTCCATTCAGACTCTTCTGTGGCTGCGGTTAAGGACTTGCTGTTGGGGCTGAGTAGAGGGGGCTTCATGCGGCAGCGAACCAGGCGAAACCTGAGCCGGGGGCAGTTAAATGCTGACAAGGGATGTCAGAATTGGGAAATCCTTCAGGTTGGGCGATTGGGCAGATGCATGGCAGATGCAGTATAATGTGGATAAATGCGAGGTTATCCACTTTGGTGGCAAAAGCAGGAAGGCAGATTATTATCTGAATGGCAATAGATTGGGAGAAGGGGAAGTGCAATGAGACCTGGGTGTCCTTGTGCACCAGTCGCTGAAGGTAAGCATGCAGGTGCAGCAGGCGGTTAAGAAGGCAAATGGTATGCTGGCCTTCATAGCAAGAGGATTCGAGTACAGGAGCAAGGATGTCTTGCTGCTGTTGTACAGGGCCTTGGTGAGACCACACCTTGAGTATTGTGTGCAGTTTTGGTAGCCTTATCTGAGGAAAGATGTTCTTGCCATGGAGAGAGTGCAGCGAAGATTCACCAGACTGATACCTGGGATGGCAGGAATGACGTATGAAGAGAGATTGGGTCGATTAGGCTTATATTCGCTAGAGTTTAGAAGAATGAGAGGGGATCTCATTGAAACTTATAAAATTGTAACAGGACTAGACAGACTAGATGCAGGAAGGCTGTTCCCGATGGTGGGGGAGTCCAGAACCAGGGGTCACAGTCTAAGGATAAGGGGTAAGCTATTTAGGACTGAGATGAGGAGGAATTTCTTCACCCAGAGAGTGGTGAACCTGTGGAATTCTCTACCACAGAAGGCAGTTGAGGCCAATTCATTAAATATATTCAAGAAGGAGTTAGATATATTTCTTAAGGCTAAGGGGATTAAGGGATATTGGGAGAAAGCAGGGACAGGGTACTGAATTTGGATGGTCAGCCATGATCGCATTGAATGGCGGAGCAGGCTCGAGGAGTCGAATGGCCGACTCCTGCTCCTATCTTCTATGTTTCTATGTTTCTTCCATTGTCCACCACCAGTAGTGTTAACGAGCATCACACAAAAACATCAACCTCAACTGAAGGTCTTTTCGACCTATAGAAACATTAAAAAAACGGCATACCATAATGGCAGACTTCAGTGTACAGGTGCAATTATATTGGGCTTTGGTGAGACCACACCTGGAGTATTGTGTACAGTTCTGGTCTCCTCACCCAAGGAAGGTTATACTTGCCATAGAGGGAGTGCAACGAAGGTTCACCAGCCTGGTTCCTGGGATGAGGGGATTGTCCTATGAGGAGAGATTGCGTAGACTAGGCCTATATTCCCTAGAGTTTAGAAGAATGAGAGGTGATCGCATTGAAATGTATAAAATGCTTAGACAGCTTGACAGGGTAGATGCTGAGAGACTGTTTCCCCCCCCAGGTGCAGAGAGAACCAGGGGTCACAGTCTCAGAATAAGGGGTCGACCATTTAGGACTGAGATGAGGAGGAATTTCTTCACTCCGAGGGTGGTGAACCTTTGGATTTCTCTGCGCAGCGGGCTCTTCTGGTGTCACAAGTCAAATTGTCAAGAGTAGGAAAGAGAAAGAAAGACAGTCATTGCATGCTAATTCCTTCTGATCCGGAGCCGGAAGTCCACTCTGCGTACGTCCCTCGCAATCTCTAACTAACTGTAGGATTGACAGCAAATGGACTTTGTTGCTTAAAAACAGACAGGCCACGCTAAACACAGCGCCACCTTAGCAGCAGAATAATACCGCTGTGCATTACATGGCAGAACGCTCATGTGAATATAAAATGAGATATATATATATCTCATTGAAACTTATAAAATTCTAACAGGACTAGACAGACTAGATGCAGGAAGGATTTTCCCGATGGCGAGGGAGACCAGAACCAGGGGTCACAGTCTAAGGATAAGGGGTAAGCCATTGAGGACAGTGATTAGGAGGAATTTCTTCACCCAGAGAGTGGTGAACCTGTGGAATTCTCTACCACAGAAGGCAGTTGAGGCCAATTCATTAAATATATTCAAGAAGGAGTTAGATATATTTCTTAAGGCTAAAGGGATCAAGGGATATGGGGAGAAGGCAGGGACAGGGTACTGAATTTGGATGATCAGCCATGATCTCATTAAATGGCGGAACAGACTCGAGGGGCCGAATGGCCTACTCCTGCTCCTATCTTCTATGTTTCTAAAACATGCAAATCATCGGACTCTCTGTGAGAAATTCCACTAGAGATCAACCAGCAGATAGTAAAAAAAAAAATGGTAGTTTTGAGTGGTTATTCTAGTGGTGACATCAGTGGGTAGCACTCTCGCCTCTGAGTCTGCAGGTTGCAGGTTCAAGTCCCGTTCTATGAGACTTCAGCACAAGAATCTAGGCTGACTTTGTCTGTGCAGTACTGAGGGAGTGCTGCACTGTCGGAGGGGCCGTCTTTCAGCTGAGACGTTAAACCGAGGTCCCGTCTGCTCTCTCGCAGGTGGACGTAAAAGATCCCATGGCACTATTTCGAAGAAGAGCAGGGGAGTTCTCCCCGCTGTCCTGGGCCAATATTTATCCCTCAACCAACATCACTGAAAACAGATGCTCTGTTCATTTATCACATTGCTGTTTGTGGGATCCTGCTGTGTGCAATCAGCTGCTGCATTTCCTACATTTACAACAGTGACTACACTTCGAAATAAGACCTTCATTGGCTGTAAAGCGCTTTGGGACGTCCTGAGGTCGTGAAAGGCGCTATAGGAATGCAAGTCCTTCTTTTCTCTTTCCTTATTACCCCTGCAGCACCTTCCCACTTAATATTTAAGGATTTTTCAGGATTTTAATTCTTTGAAATGATCTTTTGCAAAGATTGCAGAACGAATGCTATCTGCACTGGTTTGAAATTCATTAATCCTGAATTATAATGGAGGCAATAGCATGTTTGAAAACAAACAAGTTTAACGTCTCCGCTTAAACACGGGGCTAATGGATTTAATATCAAATCACTAAACATTCGCACACTAATCTTTGCTCATTTAATTTACTCTCTCTGCGGACCGAAGATCTAATATTCTTTCCCGAGTCCCCTTCCCCACCTCTGGCTCTGTTATCTGTTCCGATTATACACACAGGACACCACGCAGACAGATGAGGCTGGAGCGTTTTAATATCGACGGCTTTCTAGCAACAACTAAAAGATCAAAATTAAAACTAAAACAGCGAGTAGTGAGAAGATAAATGCGGCGGGATTAACAGCGGTGAATATTTTACCCCGTGTCTATGAAGGGCACATTTCACTTCTGTGCCCTCTCACCTAAGATCAGCAGTCACCTCAATGGCAATTAAAGGCGCCCATTAAAGAAGAAAGCCACTAATTACAAAGAAAATGGGGTTTCTTTTTGACGAGCGCGGAGAGAATTTAAGTGGCATCTGGTGTCTGCACCAAGCCATCTGCGACACCACTAATTGCTTCGTAGCGACGAGGGAGCTCTGGTCCGACTGCCTCATCTTTCAGGAAACTTTGAACATATAATTGCTGAAATCAATTGTTATATTTCTCTCCAGTTTGTTTGTTGGTGTGCACGATCCATCAGGGCTTTTAATTACCTGAAGAGGTTTAATTAAAATGTTGAAAATCAACAGAGACCATCTCACCTTGATTTCACAGTTGATTCCCCCAATCAGGCCGAGGATTGCGCGCTCTGGCAATCAGTCCCTTGTGTTTATTATTCAACGGAGCGTGGTTGAAATGAGTTGTACGTTGTGACAGATACGAAAAGAAAAGACTTGTATTTCTACAGCGCCTTTCACGACCTCAGGACGTCCCAAAGCGCTTTACAGCTAATGTAGTACTTTTGAAGTGTAGCCACTGTTGTAATGTGGGAAACGCGGCAGCCAATTTGCGCACAGCAAGCTCCCACAAACAGCAATGTGATAATGACCAGACCATCTGTTTTTTTTTAAAGTGATGTTGATTAAGGAACAAATAATGTCCCAGGATACTGGGGATAACTTCCCTTTCTCTTCTTCGAATAGTGGCCGTGGGACTTATCTGAGGAAGGGTGTTCTTGCCATGGAGGGAGTGCAGCGAAGATTCACCAGACTGATACCTGGGATGGCAGGAATGACGCATGAGGAGAGATTGGGTTGATTGGGCTTATACTCAATGGAGTTTAGAAGAATGAGAGGGGATCTCATTGAAACTTATAAAATTGTAACAGGACTGGACAGACTAGATGCAGGAAGGATGTTCCCGATGGTCGGGGTGTCCAGAACCAGGGGTCACAGTCTAAGGATAAGGGGTAAGCCATTTAGGAATGAGATGAGGAAGAATTTCTTCACCCAGAGAGTGGTGAACCTGTGGAATTCTCTACCACAGAAGGCAGTCGAGGCCAATTCATTAAATATATTCAAGAAGGAGTTAGATATATTTCTTAAGGCTAAAGGGATCAAGGGATATGGGGAGAAGGCAGGGACCGGGTACTGAGTTTAGATGATCAGCCATGATCTCATTGAATGGCAGAGCAGGCTCGAGGGGCCGAATGGCCTCCTCCTGCTCCTATCTTCTATGTTTCTATGGGACCTTTTATGTCCACCTGAGAGGGCAGTCGGGGCCTCGGTTTAACGTCTCATCCGAAAGACGGCACCTCCGACAGTGCAGCATTCCCTCAGTACTGCACTGGGAGTGTCAGCCTGGATTATGTGCTCATATCTCTGGAGTGGGACTTGAACCTCAACAACCTTCTGACTCAGAGGCGAGCGTGTGACCCACTGTGCAGCGGATGCTACCCAATAATGTCCTCTGGTTTATGTTCTGCACTTTTCTCCGCTCCAACTATCTCCCGGGTGGGAGCCCATCCCCTTTACGTGAATGACCCCGTCCGCAATCACGGCCCAAAGTTGAGTCCCAGCACCCTTCCATTGGCATGGCAGAGCTGGCCAGACATCACCCGCTTGACACTGGAAATGTCTCTGCTGCCCCAATATTCCCACGCTGAGTTTTCATTTCCTCCCCGTGTTGATGTTTACATCCAGTATGTGGACGGGACTCCAAGGCAAGAAGATGGCCCCACCTTAAAGGTGCAGCCAAGTCTGAATGGCTGTGTTGGCTTTTTATAAAACTGTTCTTCAGCTTTTCTGAGCTTTGTTGGTTTGACCAGTTTGGCACCCCACTGTGCTCAATTTCCTACATTGGCTCCTGGTCCGGCAACGCCGTGATTTAAAAATTCTTCTTATTTTCAAACCCCTCCACGGCCTTGCCCCTCCCTGTCTCTGTAACCTCCTCCAGCCCTACAACCCTCCGAGATCTCTGCGCTCCTCCAATTCTGGCCTCTTGAGCATCCCCGATTTTAATCGCTCCACCATTGGTGGTCGTGCCTTCAGCTGCTGAGGCCCCGAGCTCTGGAATTCCCTCCCTAAACCTCCGTTCTCTGCTCTTCTTCCTAACGAGCACTTCTTCACATTTCTTGGCATTGAACTGCATCTGCCACCCGTTGGCCCACCCTAACCCTAACCCATTGGCCCACCCTAACCCTAACCCATCGGCACACCCTAACCCTAACCCATCGGCACACCCTAACCCTAACCCATCGGCACACCCTAACCCTAACCCATCGGCACACCCACTACCTATCTAAGATCTATGGTCAGTCAACATGTTATTCTTACATGTTATTTGGGGGCAATTTTCTTTTAAAGGACACATATACTGCCAGCGGTGTTGTCAATAGTGGTTTCTGTTACCACTACTCCCAGTTACCACTATCCAAACCACTAACCCCAACACGAACACCCGAACCCTAACCACTGACCTTAAGCACTAACCCTAGCACCCTAACCACAGGAAGGAAAGAAGGAAAGAAGGAAGCGATGTCAAAAGATTACAACACAACAAAATCAACAAGGCACTTTCAGATACTCGCACAAAGGCCCCATGGAGTTATAAGTTCTATCAGAGGCCTTCCGAACCTGTGCGTAATAAAACATCCCATTCTAGGCCATTCTAGACTCTTTGAATTATGTAAATGTTAATATTAATTATGAGGGGGTTCTTGTGTGATGTCACAATTTCACAAGAATGCTGGGTAAAGGTTGGTCACGTCCGACACTGGCAGATTCCGGCACTTTCCCTTCAATATGTAGTGAAACACAATCATAAATGCTTTCAAATACGTCAAATTGCATAGAATTTACAGCACAAAATCAGGCCATTCGGCCCAACTGGCCTGTGCCGGTGTTTCTGCTCCACACGAGCCTCCTCCCACCCCTCTTCATCTCACCCTATCAGCATATCGTTCTATTCCTTTCTCCTTCATGTGTTTATCCAGCTTCCCCTTAAATGTATCTATGCGATTCGCCTCAACCACTCCCTGTGGTAGCGAGTTCCACATTCTCACCACTCTCTGGGGAAAGAAGTTTCTCCTGAATTCCCTATTGGATTTATTAGTGACTATCTTATATTTATGGCCCCCAGTTCTGGTCTCCCCCACAAGTGAAAACATCTTCTCTACATCTACCCTATCGAACCCTTTCATATTTTTAAAGACCTCTATCAGGTCACCCCTCGGCCTTCTCTTTTCTAGAGAAAAGAGCCCCAGCCTGTTCAGTCTGTACTGATAGGTATAACCTCTCAACAACAACAACTTGTATTTATAAAGCGCCTTTAACATAGTAAAATGTCCCAAGGCGCTTCACAGGAGTATTATAAGACAAAAATTTTTGACACCGAGCCACATAAGACGAAATTAGGGCAGGTGACCAAAAGCTTGGTCAAAGAGGTAGGTTTTAAGAAGCATCTTAAAGGAGGAAAGAGAGGTAGTGAGGCAGAGAGGTTTAGGGAGGGAATTCCAGAGCTTAGGGCCCAGGCAACAGAAGACACAGCCACCAATGGTTGAGCGATTATAATCAGGGATGCTCAAGAGGACAGAATTGGAGGAGCGCACATATCTCGAGGGGTGGCGGGGCTGAAGGAGGTTACAGAGATAGGGAGGGGCGAGGCCATGGAGGGATTTGAAAACAAGGATGAGAATTTTGAAATCGAGGCGTTGCTTAACCGGGAGCCAATGTAGGTCAGTGAGCACAGGGGTGATGGCTGAACGGGACTTGGTGTGAGTTAGGACATGGGCAGCCGAGTTTTGGATGACCTCAAGTTTACGTAGGGTAGGATGTGAGAGGCCAGCCAGGAGTGCATGGAATAGTCAAGTCTAGAGGTAACAAAGGCATGGATGAGGGTTTCAGCAGTGGGTGAGCTGAGGCAGGGGCGGAGACGGGCGATGTTACGGAGGTGGAAGTAGGCGGTCTTAGTTATGTTGTGGATATGTGGTCGGAAGCTCTTTTCAGTGTCAAATATGACACCAAGGTTGCGAACAGTGTGGTTCAGCCTCAGACAGATGTTAGGGAGAGGGATGGAGTCAGTGGCGGGGACCGAAAACAATGGCTTCGGTCTTCCCAATATTTAATTGGAGAAAATTTTTGCTCATCCAGAACTGGATGTCGGACAAGCAGTCTGACAATTTAGACACCGTGGAGGGGTCGAGAGAAAAGGTGGTGAGGTAGAGCTGGGTGTCGTCAGCGTACATGTGGAAACTGACGCTGTGTTTTCGGATGATGTCACCAAGAGGCAACATGTAGATGAGAAATAGGAGGGGGCCAAGGATAGATCCTTGGGGGACACCAGAGGTAACGATGCGGGAGTGGGAGGAGAAGCCGTTGCAGGTGATTCTCTGGTTATGATTAGATAGATAAGAATGGAACCAGGAGAGTGCAGTCCCACCCAGCTGGACAACGGTGGAGAGGTGTTGGAGAAGGATGGAGTGGTCAACCATGTCAAAGGCTGCAGACAAGTTGAGAAGGATGAGGAGGGATAGTTTACCTTTGTCACAGTCACAAATTATGTCATTTGTGACTTTGATGAGAGCTGTTTCGGTATTGTGGCAGGGGCGGAAACCGGATTGGAGGGATTCAAACATGGAGTTCCGGGAAAGATGGGCACAGATTTGAGAGGCAACATGTTCAAGGACTTTGGCGAGGAAAGGGAGGTTGGAGATGGGGTGGTAGTTTGCAAGGATGGAGGGGTCAAGGGTTGTTTTTTGAGAGGGTGATGGCGGCAGATTTGAGGGAGAGGGGGACAGTACCTGAGGAGAGAGAACCGTTAACAATGTCAGCTAACATGGGAGCCAGAAAAGGAAGTTGGGTGGTCAGCAGTTTGGTGGGAATAAGGTCGAGGGAGCAGGAAGTGGGCCTCATGGACAAGATGAGCGCGGAGAGGTCATGAGGGGAGATCGGAGAGAAACTGGAGAAAGATGTGAGTTCAGGGCGAGGGCAGGGAGAAACCATAGAGGAAGTTTGGTCCAGTGGGCTAGGGGAAGGAAGGGAAGTGGCAGAGGCAGCTGAATGGATGGTCTCAATCTTAGAGACAAAGAAGTCCATGAGCTCCTCACACTTGTTATCGGAGGTGAGGGTGTAGGAGACGGGGAGAGAGGGGTTTAAGAAGAGGGTTAACAGTGGAGAATAGGAGCCGGGGTTTATCTTTGCCTTCTAGAATGATTCTGGAATAGTGAGCAATTTTGGTAGACGAGAGCAGGACCCGATAATGCTTTATGTGGTCCAGCCAGATCTGGCGGTGAATGGCTAAACCAGTTGTCCGCCATACCCGTTCAAGTCTGCGTCCCATGGACTTAAGGGAGCGAAGATGAGGGCTGTATCAGGGGGAACGGCCAGGGTGAGAGAGTAGTTGTTTTAATAGGAACTAGGGCATCATAGGTGGTGGTGAGGGTGTGGTTGAGCAGATCGCTAGCTGCAGAAATGTCATGGTGAATGGAGGGCCAATGGCTAGACAGTTGGGATTTCATAAGTGCAGTTGTAAGAGAGTTGGGAGAGAATTTTTTCCAGGGGTGGACACAGAAGGAAGTAGGGTTGGTGTGGGGTGGCGGGGGTGGGGGGGAGATGGGCTGCTAGAAGTGGGATTTGGGTGGAGAGCGATACGAGGAAGTGGTCAGAGATGGCCTTATCTGCGATTGACACGATGGGAGTAGCGAGGCCAGGAGAGATGGCAAGGTCAAGGGCTTGGTCATGAATATGGGTTGGGGAGTTTACATGGAGGCTCTGGTATCATCCTTGTAAATCATTTCTGCACCTTCACCAGTGCCTCTATATTCTTTTTGTAATATGGAGACCAGAACTGATCCTTGCAGCACAGAGCTCTGCTCTCTCTCTCTCTGTGTGTGTGTGTGTATATAGATATTAATGAAGCAAATTAATTATAGATTCACTAATCTAAATGCAACACTCAGTATCCCTGGGTTTTCATTCCATTAGTTAAAAGAATTCTTTACCTCTTAGACTTACAACAGCTGGGAACATAGGAACAGGAGGAGGCCTTTCAACTCCTTGAGCCTGTTCCCCCATTCGATGAGATCATGGCTGATCTGCGATCTAACTCTATATACCCGCCTTTGCCCCATATCCCTTAATACCTTTGGTTAACAGAAAGCTATCAATCTCCGATTTAACATTAACAATTGATCTAGCATCAATCGCCGTTTGCGGAAGAGAGTTCCAAACTTCTACCACCCTTTGTGTGTAGAAGTGTTTCCTAATTTCACACCTGAAAGGTCTGGCTCTAATTGTTAGACTCTGCCCCCTAGTCCTAGACTCCCCAACCAGCGGAAATCGTTTCTCTCTATCTATCCTATCTGTTCCCCTTAATATCTTGAAAACATTCGATCAGATCACCCCTTAACATTCTAGATTCTTGGGAATACAACCCTAGTTTGTGTAATCTCTCCTCGTAACTTAACCCCTGGAAGTCCGGATATCATTCTCCCTTACAATTGGAAACATCTTTTCTATGGGAGTTCCAGTCTCCCTGTGCCAGCCATTTTTGAAAAAAAAAATCGGCTCACGTACTGTAATGGTTAAAGTTCCAAGGATGCCGGTCATTGTGACGGGGGTTGGGGGAGGGGGGGGCGGGGGGGAGGGGGAGGGTACGAGTTTTGTCAGTTCTTAGCTCGACCATTAGGTGGCGCACTCACCTCCGGGGATGGGAGACCTTCACAGGGCGCTATCGCTCCGCCAATAGTGTACTGTAGTTAGAGTTGCCACCTCTGGTGCCATGTCTTCCCGGAGGTTGCGTCAAAGGAGCCCCGCCCCGTCAAATAACCTATTTTCCCCATCTCCAATATTTCTATTAGACAAAAGTATTCAAAGAAAATGAAAAAAAAAGCACTTTTTTTAAAAAAACGCTCCGGTGATTTTTTTTCCGTGTCGGCCGTGGCTCAGTGGGAAGCACCCTCGCCTACTGAGTCGAGAAGGTTGTGGGTTCAAGTCTCCACTCCAGAGACTTGAGCGCAAAATTCAAGGCTGACACTCCCAGTGCAGTGCTGAGGGAGTGCTGCGCTGTCACAGGTGCCGTCTTTCAGATGAGACGTTAAACCGGTTATCCCCGGTGTCCTGGGGCCAATATTTATCCCTCAATCAACATCTAAAACAGATCATCTGGTCATTATCACATTGCTGTTTGTGGGAGCTTGCTGTGCGCAATTTGGCTGCTGCGTTTCCTACATTACAACAGTGACTACACTTCAAAAAGGTTCTTCATTGGCTGTAAATCGCTTTGGGTGGTTGTGAAAGGCGCTATATAAATGCAAGTCTTTCTTTCCTTTCTTTCCCTTGCAGCAGTGTCCTGGGTTTAATCTCCAGTTCCTGGAGATTCCGGGACAATCCAGGAGTTGGCAACCCTACATAAGAACATAAGAAGTAGGAGCAGGAGTAGGCCATACGGCCCCTCGGGCCTGCTCCGCCATTCAATAGGATCATGGCTGATCCGAATCTAGACTCACGTCCACTTCCCTGCCCTCTCCCCGTAACCCCTAATTCCCTTATCTGCTAGGAAACTGTCTATCGCCATTTTAAATTTATTTAATGTTGCAGCTTCCACAGCTCTCTGGGGTAGCAAATTCCATAGATTTACTATCCTCTGAGTGAAGAAGTTTCTCCTCATCTCAGTTTTGAAAGGGCAGCCCCTTATTCTTAGATTATGCCCCCTAGTTCAAGTCTCACCCATCAGTGGAAACATCCTCACCGCATCCACCCGATCAAGCCCCCTCACAATCTTATATGTTTCGATAAGATCGCCTCTCATTCTTCTGAACTCCAATGAGTAGAGTCCCAACCTACTCAACCTTTCCTCATACGTCAACCCCCTCATCTCCGGAATCAACCGAGTGAACCTTCTCTGAACCGCCTCGAGAGCAAGTATATCTTTTCTTAAATATGGAAACCAAAACTGCACGCAGTATTCCAGGTGTGGCCTCACCAATACCCTGTATAACTGCAGCAAGACTTCCCTGTTTTTATACTCCATCCCCCTTGCAATAAAAGCCAAGATTCCATTGGCCTTCCTGATCACCTGCTGCACCTGCATGCTAACTTTTTGTGTTTCATGCACCAGGACCCCCAGATCCCTTTGTACTGTAGCACTTTGCAGTTTCTCTCCATTTAGATAATAACTTGCTCTTTGATTTTTTCTGCCAAAGTGCATAACCTCACACTTTCCAACATTATATTGCATCTGCCAAATCTCTGCCCGCTCACTTAGCCTGTCTATGTCCTTTTGCAGGTTTTTTATGTCATCCTCACTCATTGCTTTCCCTCCCATCTTTGTATCGTCGGCAAACTTGGATATGTTGCACTCGGTCCCTTCCTCCAAATCGTTAATATAGATTGTAAACAGTTGGGGTCCCAGCACTGACCCCTGCGGAACACCACTAGTTACTGATTGCCAGCCCGAGAATGAACCATTTATCCCAACCCTTTTTAAAAATTCTTCTTTATGGGATGTGGGTGTCGCTGGTATGGCCAGCATTTATTGCCCATCCCTAGTTGCCCTTGAGAAGGTGGTGGTGAGCCGCCTTCTTGAACTGCTGCAGTCCGTGTGGTGAAGGTGCTCCCACAGTGCTGTTAGGGAGGGAGTGCCAGGATTCTTACCCAACGACGATGAAGGATTGGCGATATACTTCCAAGTCAGGATGGTGTGTGACTTGGAGGGGAACTTGGAGGGGGTGGTGTTCCCATGCGCCTGCTGCCCTTGTCCTTCTAGGTGGGAGAGGTCGTGGGTTTGGGAGGTGCTGCCGAAGAAGCCTTGGCGAGTTGCTGCAGTGCATCTTGTAGATGGTACACTGGTGGTGGAGGGAGTGAATGTTTAAGGTGGTGGATGGGGCTGATCCAGTTAAGTTTCTGGTCAATGGTGACACCCAGGATGTTGATGATGGGGATTTGGCGATGGTAATGCCGTTGAATGTCAAGGGGCATTAGTTAGACTCTCGCTTGTTGGAGATAGTCATTGCCTGGCACATGTGTGGCACGATTTTACCTGCCACGTATCAGCTCAAGCCTGAACGTTGTCCAGGTCTTGTTGCATACAGGCATGGATTGCTTCATTATCTGTGGAGTTGTGAATGGCACTGAACACTGTACAGTCATCAGCGAACATCCCCATTTCTGACCTTATGCTGGAAGGTTATTGATGAAGCAGCTGAAGGTGATTGGGCCTAGGACACTGCCCTGAGGAACTTCGGCAGCGATGTCCTGGGGCTGTGATGATTGACCTTCAACCACCAGAGCCATCTTCCTTTATATTAGGTATGACTCCAGCCAGGGGAGCGTTTTCCCCAATTCCCATTGACTTCAGTTTTACTAGGACTCCTTAATGCCAGACTTGGTCAAATGCTGCCTTGATGTCTAGGGCAGTCACTCTCACCCCACCCCTGGAATTCAGCTCCTTTGTCCATGTTTGGACCAAGGCTGTAATGAGGTCGGGAGCCGAGTGGTCTTGGCAGAACCCAAACTGGGCATCAGTGAGCAGGTTATTGGTGAGTAAGTGCCGCTTGATAGCACTGTCGACGACACCTTCCATCACTTTGCTGATGATTGAGAGTAGACTGATGGGGCGGTAATTGGCCGGATTGGATTTGTCCTGCTTTTTGTGAACAGGACATACCTGGGCAGTTTTCCACATTGTCGGATAGATGCCAGTGTTGTAGCTGTACTGGAACAGCTTGGCTAGAGGCGCGGCTAGTTCTGGAGCACAAGTCTTCAGCACGACAGCCGGGATGTTGTCAGGGCCCAGAGCCTTTGCTGTATCCAGTGCGCTCAGCCATTTCTCGATATCACGTGGAGTGAATCAAATTGGCTGAAGACCGGCTTCTGTGATGGTGGGGACCTCAAGAGGAGGCCGATATGGATCATCCACTCGGCACTTCCGGCTGAAGATGGTTGCAAACGCTTCAGCCTTGTCTTTTGCACTCAGGTACTGGGCTCCACCATCATTGAGGATCGAGATATTCATGCCGCCTCCTCCTCCCGTTAGCTGTTTAATGGTCCACCACCATTCACGACTGGATGTGGCACGACTGCAGAGTTTTGATCTGTTCCATTGATTGCGGGATCGCTTAGCCCTGTCTATAGCATGCTGCTTCCGCTGTTTAGCATGCATGTAGTCCTGTGTTGCAGCTTCCCCAGATTGGCACCTCATTTTTAGGTACGCCTGGTGCTGCTCCTGCCATGCTCTTCTACAGTCCTTATTGAACCCAGGTCTATGTCTGCAACCTTCAATATCAAGCCTGAGGGCTATACTCTGCATAGCCTCGTCTTCATGGAAAGTATTGACCTGATCGAGGTCTATAAATTAATGAAAGGGCTGGATAGTGTGCCTATTGATGGATTGTTTCAGTTTGACAGAATGGAGAGGACCAGGGTACTCGAGTTTAAACTATGGAAGTGTCGGAATAGACTGGATGTTGGTGGTTCCTCTTATTCCCCCTGAGCAGTGAGCCTGTGGAATGTGTTGCCAGCTGGTGTGGTGGGTGCCCATTCTCTGTATACCTTCAAGAGGGAGCTGGACCGGTTCCTGACTGGGGCAGAGATCGCATCATAAGATCATAAGAATTAGGAGCAGGAGTCGGCCATTTGGCTCCTCGAGCCTGCTCCGCCATTCAATAAGATCCTGGCTGATCTTCGACCTCAACTCCCACTGTCAAGCACTATCCCCATATCCCTTGATTCCCTTAATATTCAAAAATCTATCGATCATATAGAAGGTTCGTGTCTTCTTAGACAACATTCGATCCGTGCAATCTCCTGGACCGGTTGCGATCAATGCTCACTCTAATTTATTTTTCCATGCGCGGTCCCTTTAAATTTACTGCGCGGTCTCTCCCAGCTGGCGAGCGGCCTGCCCGGAACCTCCCGATTGATGAGTGGCTGCTCATTGTAGGGGGAACGTTGATTTTTGATCGCCTGAGGGGGGTTGGAGTGGAATTTTCCACAGTATTCTTTCACCTTACTGGCCCTGGGTTTTTCTCTGTTTTTTTTGTTGGCTTCTCCCAGGAGATTACACGGCTGCGGGACGGGGGGGGGGGGGGGGGTGGGGGGGTGTGGGCGGGGAATGCTTAGTCATGATGTCCAGGCATCATGGGTTGTGGGACAGGCTGGTCTTTTCCTGCCCATCAATTTTGTACAAGAACATAAGAATTAGGAGCAGGAGTCGGCCATTCGGCCCCTCGAGCCTGCTCCACCATTCAATAAGATCATGGCTGATCTTTGACCTCAACTCCACTTTCCCGCCCGATCTCCATATCCCGTGATTCCCCTAGAGTCCAAAAATCTATCGATCTCAGCCTTGAATAAACTCAACGACTGAGCATCCACAGCCCTCTGGGGTAGAGAATTCCAAAGATTCACCGCCCTCCGAGTGAAGAAATTTCTCCTCGTCTCAGTCCGAAATGGCCGACTCATTATCCTGAGACTGTGACCCCTAGTTCTAGTCTCTGCAGCCAGGGGAAACAACCTCTCAGCATCTACCCTGTCAATCCCCTTCAGAATCTTATATGCATCAGTGAGATCACCTCTCATTCTTCTAAACTCCAGAGAGTATCGGCCCATTCTACTCAATCTCTCGTATATGGTTTAATAGAGGCCTGGCTCAAATCTCAAAGAACTGATATAAAGACAGGCAATATATATATATATTTAAAAATTTGGAAAACCTAGGGGAGGGATTGGATTACTTACAAGAAAAAGAGAAGGAATAAATTAATAGAAATTTGATTGAATGACACATAAGAAGCTTATAAATATGATTAATAAGAACGCTTATAACAAACTGTATTAAATGTAAATAAATTCTCAGAGCTTCCGGTACACAATAACCCACTTTTAGCAGCATTTTAACTAAAGCTTTTTAATCATCTCGGAAATCTGTTGTCTTGTCGGGTCAAATACCATTGGAAATGGGTTAATTAAATGCGCAGTGCAGCACCCACTAACACAAGGAAGGATTAGAGAATCTAAAATTAATTTGCTTCATTAATATCTATATACACACACGTGCAGTAGAGCGCTGTTCCATGCTATGTATCTGGGGAACAACGGGATAGACACAGGCCGGCAGAATATACCAGTGTTACTCATCAACCTCCTGGTAAGCCTGCCAGCCCTACAACCCACCAAGATCTCGGCGCTACTCCAATTCTGGCCTCTCGTGTATCCCTTTGCTCTACCATTGGTGGCCGTGGTCTTCAGCTGTCTGGGTCCTAAGCTCTGGAATTCCCTCCCTAAACCTCTCCGCCTCTCTACTTCTCTCTCCCGCTTTAAGACGCGCCTTAAAACCTACCGCTTTCATCAAGCTTTTGGTCATCGACCTGAAACGTTAACTCTGTTTCTCGCTCCATCGATGCTGCCCGACTTGCTGAGTATTTCCAGCACTTTCTGTTCATATTTTTGGTCACCTGTCCTAATACAGTACCTCCTTATGTGGCTCGGTGTCAAATTTTTGTCTGATTTACGTTCCTGTGAAGCGCCTTGGGGAGTTTCACATTGTTTCTCTATATGTAGCCTCTCAACTCCTTTAATCATCTTAAACACCTCAATTAGTACACCCTTTAATCACCCCCTTCAAGGCCAATATATCCTCCGGAGGGGCGGTGCCCAGAGCTGAACGCAGTGCTCCAGACGTGGTCTAACCAGAGCTTTATACAACTCGGTATATAGGGACTGGGTTCAGCATCTGATTTTAAAGTTGCTCCAGGAATGCCATACCCCCCTCATTACCACATTGTAGTGTCAGCTTGGTTTATGGGCTGAAACCCATGGTGTGGGCTTCAAACCCGTAACCCTGTGGCTCAGTGCAGCCAACTGAAGAAAGCTGGCAATTAGTGTCGTGCAACACACACAGTTGCACTTAAGCAAAAGCCAAACACTGCGGATGCTGGAAATTTGAAATAAAAACAGAGAATGCTGGAAAACACTCAGCCGGTCAGGCAGCATCTGTGGAGAGAGAAACAGAGTCAGCGGTTCAGGTCAAGGGTCTTTCATCAGACCTCAGTTGAAAGCAGTACAAGTAAATCTCTGGTCCACCTGGAAGGAGCGCTTGGGGCCCTGGACGGTGGGAAGGGAGGAGGTGAAACGGCAGGTGTGGCATCTCCTGCGCTTGCACGGGGAGGTGCCGTGAGGGGGAGTGGGTGTTGGGGGTGAACCAGGGTGTCGCGGAAGGAATGGTCCCTTCAGAATGCTGAACGGGGAGGGGAGGGGTAGATGTGTTTGGTGGTGGGATCAGGCTGGAGGTGGCGGAAATGGCGGTGGATGATCCGTTGAATGTGGAGGCTGGTGGGGTGAAAGGTGAGGACAAGGGGAATCCTATTGTGCTTCTGGGAGGGAGGGGAAGGGGTGAGAGCAGAAGTGCGGGAAATAGAACGGACACGGTCAAGGGCCGTGTCAACCACGGTAGAGGGGAATCCTCGGTTGAGGAAAAAGGAAGACATTAGAAGCACTAGTATGGAAGGTGGCGGAGATGGAGAAACTGGGAGAATGGAATAGAGTCCTTACAGGAAGCGGGGTGAGAGGAAGTGTAATCAAGATAGCTGTGGGGGTCAGTGGGCTTATAGTAGATATTTGTAGATGTCTATCCCTAGAAATGGAGATAGAGAAGTTGAGGAAGGGAAGGTAAGAGTCGGAGATGGACCATGTGAAGGCGAGGGAGGGGTGGAAATTGGAAGCAAAGTTAATGAAATGTTCCAGTTTAGGACAAGAGCAGGAAACGGCACCAATACAGTCATCAATGTACCGGGAAAAGATGTGAGGGGGGACCTGATTAGGACTGGAACAAAGAATGTTCCACATATCCCACAGAAAGGCAGGCATAGTTAGGACCCATAAGGGGTTCCATATCTAAACCTTTTATTTGGAGGAAGTGAGTGGAGTCAAAGGAGAAGTTCAATGTAAGAACAAGTTCAGCCAGGTGGAGGAGGGTGGTGGTGGATGGGGATTGGTTGGGCCTCTGTTCAAGGAAGAAGCGGAGCGCCCTCTGGCCACCCTGGTGGGGGATAGAGGTGTAGAGGGATTGGATGTCTACGGTGAAAAGGAGACAGTTAATGGTCAGGAAATTAGAAACTGTTAAAGTGATGGAGGAACGCGGAAGAGTCGCGGATGTAGGTCGGAAGAGACTGGACAAAGAGAAAAAATAGTCGAGATAGGAAGAAATAAGTGGTAAGAATGGGCTGAAAGGATGGATCTACCAGGGCAGTGCTGTTTGTGGATCTTGGGAAGGAGCTGGAAGCGGGCTGTGTGAGGAGAGGACTCCTGGCCAAAGAAATGGGCATGGAGGCAAAGGTCATCTGACGAAAGGTCATCGAACTGAAACGTTAACTCTGTTTCTCTCTCCACAGATGCTGCCTGACCTGCTGAGTGTTTCCAGCATTTTCTGTTTATATTGTACTCTGTTATTTTATTCTGTATATAGCTAGAGAATCCTTGTAGCCTGAGGGTGCGGATTTACACATCCCTGATCACTGGAAACATTTCACGATGAAAACACCATTCATTGACTTGAAAACGTGCTAATTTTACAACAATGCCAGCAACAAACACAAACCAGGTTCATACAACCATAAAATTGCAAACAAAGCACTGGGGTTTATTTCTAGAGGAATAGAATTGAAAAGCAGAGAAGTGACATAAACCTATATCGAACCTTGCTTAGACCACACTTGGAGCACCGTGCACATTTCTGGTCTCCATATTACAAAAAGGATATTTAAAAAAAAAATTGTTTATGGGATGTGGGCGTCGCTGTCAAGGCCGGCATTTATTGTCCATCCCTAATTGCCCTTGAGAAGGTGGTGGTGAGCTGCCTTCTTGAACCGCTGCAGTCCGTGTGGTGAAGGTGCTCCCACAGTGCTGTTAGGGAGGGAGTTCCAGAATTTTGATCCAGCGACGATGAAGGATCGGCGGTATACTTCTAAGTCAGGATGGTGTGTGACTTGGAGGGGAACTTGGAGGTGGTGGTGTTCCCATGCACCTGCTGCCCTTGTCCTTCTAGGTGGAAGAGGTCGCAGGTTTGGGGGGTGCTGCCGAAGAAGCCTTGGTGAGTTGCTGCAGTGCATCTTGTAGATGGTGCACACTGCAGCCACGGTACGCCGGTGGTGGAGGGAGTGAATGTTTAAGGTGGTGGATGGGGTGCCAATCAAGCGGGCTGCTTTTTCCTGGATGGTGTCAAGCTTCTTGAGTGTTGTTGGAGCTGCACTCATCCAGGCAAGTGGAGAGTATTCCATCACACTCCTTACTTGTGCCTTGTAGATGGTGGAAAGGCTTTGGGGAGTCAGGAGGTGAGACACACGCCGCAGAATACCTAGCCTCTGACCTGCTCTTGTTGCCACAGTATTTATGTGGCTGGTCCAGTTAAGCTTCTGGTCAGTGGTGACCCCCAGGATGTTGATAGTGGGGGATTTGGCGATGGTAATGCCTAGAATGTCAAGGGGAGGTGGTTAGACTCTCGCTTGTTGGAGATAGTCATTGCCTGGTGTGAATGTTACCTGTCACTTATCAGCCCAAGCCTGAACATTGTCCAGGTCTTGTTGCATGTGGGCACGGACTGCTTCATTATCTGTGGAGTTGTGAATGGCGCCGAACACTGTGCAGTCATCAGTGAACATCCCCATTTCTGAACCTTATGTTGGAAGGAAGGTCATTGATGAAGCAGTTGAAGATGGTTGGGCCTAGGACATTGCCCTGAGGAACTCCTGCAGCGATGTCCTGGGGCTGTGATGATTGACCTTCAACCACCACAACCATCTTCCTTTGTGCTAGGTATGACTCCAGCCAGTGGAGAGTTTTCCCCCTGATTCCCATTGACTTCAGTTTTACTAGGGCTCCTTGATGCCAGACTCAGTCAAATGCTGCCTTGCTGTCAGGGCAGTCACTCTCACCCCACCTCTGGAATTCAGCTCCTTTGTCCATGTTTGGACCAAGGCTGTAATGAGGTCGGGAGCTGAGTGGTCTTGGCGGAATTTAATCGCCATCTCATGGTGCTACGGAGTGGCGCTCAACACATACAAACATAGAAACATAGAAGATAGGAGCAGGAGTAGGCCATTCGGCCCCTCGAGCCTGCTCTGCCATTTAATGAGATCATGGCTGATCATCCAAATTCAGTACCCTGTCCCTGCCTTCTCCCCATATCCCTTGATCCCTTTAGCCTTAAAAAATATATCCAACTCCTTCTTGAATATATTTAATGAATTGGCCTCAACTGCCTTGTGTGGCAGAGAATTCCACAGGTTCACCACTCTCTGGGTGAAGAATTTCCTCCTCATCTCAGTCCTAAATGGCTTACCCCTTATCCTTAGACTGTGATCCCTGGTTCTGGACTCCCTCGCCATCGGGAACATCCTTCCTGCATCTAGTCTGTCTAGTCCTGTTACAATTTTATAAATTTCAATGAGATCCCCTCTCATTGTTCTAAACTCTAGCGAATATAAGCCTAATCGACCCAATCTCTCCTCATACGTCATTCCTGCCATCCCAGGTATCAGTCTGGTGAATCTTCGCTGCACTCTCTCCATGGCGAGAACATCCTTCCTCAGATAAGGTGACCAAAACTGCACACAATACTCAAGGTGTGGTCTCACCAAGGCCCTGTACAACTGCAGCAAGACTTCCTTGCTCCTGTACTCAAACCCTCTCGCTATGAAGGCCAACATACCATTTGCCTTCTTAGCCGCCTGCTGCACCTGCATGCGTACCTTCAGCGACTGGTGCACAAGGACACCCAGGTCTCGTTGCACTTTCCCTTTTCCCAATCTATTGCCGTTCAGATAATAATCTGTCTTCCTGTTTTTGCCACCGAAGTGGATAACCTCGCATTTATCCACATTATACTGCATTTGCCATGCATCTGCCCAATCGCCCAACCTGCCCAAATCATACTGGAGTTTCTCTGCATCCTCCTCACAGCACACACGCCCACCCAGCTTTGTGTCATCTGCAAACTTTAAACGCTGTTCCAGTGATTTCTGCTGGATGAGCTACTTGTGTCGGCATCAATTGAGGGGCTCAGTGTCAGCCAGTGGCTCAGTGGGCAGCACTCTCGACGCTGGGTCAGAAGGTTGTGGGTTCATAGTCCCACTCCAGAGATTTGAGCACAAAAATCCAGGGTTGACACTCCCAGTGCAGTGCTGAGGGAGTGCTGCACTGTCAGAGGTGCCGTCTTTCGGATGAGACGCTAAACCGAGACCCCGTCTGCTCCCTCAAGTGGACGTAACAGATCCCATGGCCACTACTTTGAAGAGGAGCAGGGGAGTTCTCCCCGGTGTCCTGGGACCAATATTTATCCCTCAACCAACATCACTGAAAACAGATTATCTGATCATTATCACATTGCTGTTTGTGGGAGCTTGCTGTGTGCAAATTGGCTGCATTACAACAGTGACTACACTTCAAAAAGTACTTCATTGGCTGTAAAGCGCTTTGGGATGACCTGAGGTCGGGAAAGGCGCGATAGAAATGAAAGTCTTTTTTTTTCTTTTCTGGCTGTAACACCCCAGCCCCACGGTTGAATATATTAAGGGGGAAAAATGTGGTTGCTTTGCGCCTCCCGTTAGCGCCCTAAGAGGGCGCTAATGGGGCGCAAAGCAACTAGCGTCCGGGCGCGGCGATGTTTGCGCCGCTCGTGAAATTGACTAGACATTTTGCGGCGGCGCTAAACAATACCGCCACGATCTCCTGCACCCGTAGATCATGACGTCAGTTGAGCGTGCAACGCCCCGGTAGCGCCCCGGACCGGATATTGAGTGGCATCCCCTGCTTTACCGCCTGCCGCTAGCAACAACAGGTTGAGGGGAGCGTTTTGCTGTCAGGAAGGGACTGGGGGAGCGCTATTTATAGGCGACCGCTTCCTGCCTTTTTTTGTCGGCGACATTTTTGCACCACGCATTCTGAGAGAGAGAGAGAGACTTCTGGAGAGATTCAACGCTGTGTGAAGGGGTTTTGGGTACTGAGCAGCACTTTGCAGGTTCATTTTGATTTGCCCTTCCTTGTATCGATTTAGAAGAGACTATGGGGGCTGCACTCTGAGATCTTTCCCTGGGCCTCTCCATTGTTCTTTCCAGCAGAATTGATGTACAAGTCTCTCCAGGCCGAGATTCAAGGCTGCAATGAGCAGGATGTGGATAGAGAGCAAGATCGACCCTCCCCTTTAAGAACTGGCCGGCGCCAGTGTGTCTGTGTTCCATTGCTGACTGACATCACATGAGCTTCGCTGGCGCTCTGAGGTAGCGCCTCGCTCCTCGGCCTTTGCGCCTTAAGAGAGCTGTGTTGTGCCTGATTTAGCGCTTCAATCACCCCCAGAGGGGCGATAGAAGCCAAGTTTGCAGCCGGAGGTGAATAATTAGCGGACGGCGCTAAACTTTGCGCCCGGCCGATAATTGCACCCCAGACGGAGCGATACCGAATTCCTCCCCCTAAATAAGTTTTAAAAAGATAAAAAATTTATAGGCAATTGTCCCTTAGAAAATAAAAATAAAACCAAGTGACACAGGCCTAGAAATCCATCTCGTGCGTTGGCGCAATGCGGGCGGTATCAGATCGCCGCCTGTTATACGCAGCGCCTGATATTCAGCTCCGGTGACTGCAATGGTGCTGAGCATCAGGCGTTGTGTACAGCGGGCGATCCGATCCAATACCGCCCGGTTTGCGCCACCACCTGAAACAAATTTCTAGGCCACTCTGTTCAATTTCTTAAAAAAGTGACCCAAAATACTCAACCAGGAGGGATATCCCACCGGGACGGGTTTGCCGGCGAGTTTGTTTCTGGAGGCTGGTGTTGTGAGCAGTCCACTGCCCAGCAGCTTCTTTGTTTCCCATTCCTTTCTGCCTCTTGTCCCCGTCCCCCTAGCCCCCTGCTGCTGCTGAGCTCGGCGGGTAGGGGAGGGCGGCTCGCTGAGACCATCTGGTCATTTATCTCATTGGCTGTTTGTGGGAGCTTGCTGTGCACAAATTGGCTGCCGTGTTTCCTACATTGCAACAGCGACTAAACTCTAAAAGTACTTAACTCGCCGTGAAGCGCTTTGGGACCCCCTGAGGTCGTGAAAGGCGCTGTAGAAATGCAAGTCTCTCTGTTTTTTTTAAGCCATCCTGCACCCGCTAGACTCCCGCATGACCGAAACTTGGAAGTGTAGTAAACAGTGATGATGATAGTGATAGCAAAATACTGCGGATGCTGGAAATCCGAAATAACAACAGAAAATGCTGGAAAAACTCAGCAGGCCAGGCAACATCCGTGGAGAGAGAAATAGAGTCAACGTTTCAAGTCGAAACACTTCGTCAGGACTGAGAGAAAAGGCAGGAAATGAAACAAAAGGCAGTTTGGGGGCTGGGAAATGGGGGAGGGGATGAAAGAAGAGACATTAAGAGATATTCAAGGTGAGACGAGACGGTAATAGGACAGGTAAAGACACAAACAATGGCTCTAGATGAAGTGTGAAATGCGCTGGCAGAGTGAGCGACAGCTGCCATGTGGGAGAGAGGGAGAGAGATAGGAAAAGGCACAAACCAAAAGTGTGGATAAAAATATAAAAATATAATAGGGGCCGAGGTTATGATCTGAAGTTGTTGAACTCGATATTGAGTCCGGAAGTGATAGACTTCAAGATCACGTCGACAGGCTGGTGGAATGGGTGGACACGTGGCAGATGAAATTCAACGTAGAGAAGTGGGAGTTGATACATTTTGGTAGGAAGAATGAGGAGAGACAATACAGGCAAAATGATACAATTTTAAAGAGGGTGCAGGAACAGAGAGACCTGGGGGGGTGGTGGTGGGGGGGGGGGGGGGTGTATCCGTGAAGGTGGCAGGGCAGGTTGAGAAAGCAGTTAATAAAGCACATGGGATGTTGGGCTTTATCAATAGAGGCAGATAGTACAAAAGCCAGAAAGTTATGCTGAACCTTTACATAGAAACATAGAAACATAGAAGATAGGAGCAGGAGTAGGCCATTCGGCCCCTCGAGCCTGCTCCGCCATTTAATGAGATCATGGCTGATCATCCAAATTCAGTACCCTGTCCCTGCTTTCTCCCCATATCCCTTGATCCCTTTAGCCTTAAGAAATATATCCAACTCCTTCTTGAATATATTTAATGAATTGGCCCCTGCTACCTTCTGTGGTAGAGAATTCCACAGGTTCACCACTCTCTGGGTGAAGAAATTCCTCCTCATCTCTGTCCTAAATGGCTTACCCCTTATCCTTAGGCTGTGACCCCTGGTTCTGGACTCCCCTGCCATCGGGAACATCCTTCCTGCATCTAGTCTGTCTAGTCCTGTTAGAATTTTATAAGTTTCAATGATATCCCCTCTCATTCTTCTAAACTCCAGCGAGTATAAGCCCAATCGACCCAATCTCTCCTCATACGTCATTCCTGCCATCCCAGGTATCAGCCTGGTGAATCTTCGCTGCACTCCTTCCATGGCAAGAACATCCTTCCTCAGATAAGGCGAACAAAACTGCACACAATACTCAAAATGTGGTCTCACCAAGGCCCTGTACAACTGCAGCAAGACATCCTTGTTCCTGTACTCGAATCCTCTCGCTACGAAGGGCAACAATAGTTTTTATAAAACACTAGTTCGACCCCAGCTGGAGTATTGTGTCCAATTCTGGACACCGCACTTTAGGAAGGACGTGAAGGCTTTGGAGAGGGTGTGGAGGAGATTTACTAGACTGGTTCCAGGGATGAGGGATTAGAGTTACGTGGATAGACTGGAGAAGCTGGGGTTGTTCTCCTTGAAGCAGAGAAGGCTAATGGAGATTTGATAGAGGTGTTTAAAATCATGAAGGATTTAGATAGAGTAAATAAAGAGAAACTCTTCCCGAAGGCTGAAGAGTCGATAATGAGAGGGCACAGATTTAAGGTGATTGGCAAAAAAAACAGAGGCGACATGAGGCAACATTTTTACTCAACAAGTGGTCAGCATTTAGAATACACTGCCTGATAGGGCAGTAGACACAGATTCAATAGTAGCCTTCAAAAGGGAATTGGATAAATACTTGAAGGAGAAAAAATTGCGGGGTTATGGGGAAAGAGCGGGGGAGTGGGACTAACGGGATTGCTCTCCGAAAGAGCCGGCGCAGACTCGATCTGTGCTGTACTATTCTATGTAGAATGGTCGCTTGGCCAAGGTACTGACTGCAAGTGGCATCCATGGGACCCCTATCCCAGCAAGCCTCTGCACCTTCGGGAGAGGATTGGGAGGGAAGGGTGGGGGGCGGGGGGGGGGGGAGCAATACTGGAAAAGGCAAGGCAAAGGGTTCTTTGAGCCAATGAGGAAACTGGGAGGAGGAATTGGTCGACAGAATTGGCCGGATTCAATGTTTATTTTACATGGGGTGGTTTCCGTTACACACTGCGTGATGTAGTTTCAAAGGCAGAACCTACTTGAACATAATAACTTGATGGAGGTGTACTCTCGGCCACAGTCCTTCCTGTAGTGACAACGCAACCAATTGAGGAGGCACAGGCCATTCCCGCACTGAAGCTCTTCCTTCTTACACGGTAGTATGTTTTGTTCATCTGATTAAATCAAAGAGGCGGACATTAGTTACACTGCAAGACAAGCCAAAGTCAGCTCCTGATCAACACATCCTGATAGAAGTGTGACAATACATTCCCATTCACTCCCATTGTTTGGTATCCCAATGGACCAAACCCCTTCCCATTCACTCCCATTATACAGAATCCCAATGGACCAAACCCCTTCCCACTCACTCCCATTGTACAGAATCCCAATGGACCAAACCCCTTCCCATTCACTCCCATTGTACAGAATCCCAATGAACCAAACCCCTTCCCATTCACTCCCATCATACAGAATCTCAATGGACCAAACCCCTTCCCATTCACACCCATTGTACAGAATCCCAATGGACTAAACCCTTTCCCATTCACTCCCATTGTACACAATCCCAATGAACCAAACCCCTTCCCACTCACTCCCATTGTACAGAATCCCAATGGACCAAACCCCTTCCCACTCACTCCCATTGTACAGAATCCCAATGGACCAAACCCCTTCCCATTCACTCCCATTGTACAGAATCCCAATGAACCAAACCCCTTCCCATTCACTCCCATTATACAGAATCCCAATGAACCAAACCCCTTCCCATTCACTCCCATTATACAGAATCCCAATGGACCAAACCCCTTCCCATTCACTCCCGTTGTACAGAATCCCAATGAACCAAACCCCTTCCCATTCACTCCCATTGTACAGAATCCCAATGGACCAAACTCCTTCCCATTCACTCCCATTGTACAGAATCCCAATGGACCAAACCCCTTCCCATTCACTCCCACTGTACAGAATCCCAATGGACCAAACCCCTTCCCATTCACTCCCATTGTACAGAATCCCAATGGACCAAACCCCTTCCCATTCACTCCCATTGTTTGGAATCCCAATGAACCAAACCCCTTCCCACTCACTCCCATTGTACAGAATCCCAATGGACCAAACCCCTTCCCATTCACTCCCATTGTTTGGAATCCCAATGAACCAAACCCCTTCCCATTCACTCCCATTGTACAGAATCCCAATAAACCAAACCCCTTCCCATTCACTCCCATTGTACACAATCCCAATGGACCAAACCCCTTCCCACTCACTCCCATTGTACAGAATCCCAATGGACCAAACCCCTTCCCATTCACTCCCACTGTACACAATCCCAATGGACCAAACCCCTTCCCACTCACTCCCACTGTACAGAATCCCAATGGACCAAACCCCTTCCCACTCACTCCCATTGTACACAATCCCAATGAACCAAACCCCTTCCCATTCACCCCCATTGTACAGAATCCCAATGGACCAAACCCCTTCCCACTCACTCCCATTGTACAGAATCCCAATGGACCAAACCCCTTCCCATTCACTCCCACTGTACAGAATCCCAATGGACCAAACCCCTTCCCATTCACTCCCATTGTACACAATCCCAATGGACCAAACCCCTTCCCATTCACTCCCACTGTACAGAATCCCAATGGACCAAACCCCTTCCCACTCACTCCCATTGTACAGAATCCCAATAAACCAAACCCCTTCCCATTCACTCCCATTGTACAGAATCCCAATGGACCAAACCCCTTCCCACTCACTCCCATTGTACAGAATCCCAATGGACCAAACCCCTTCCCACTCACTCCCATTGTACAGAATCCCAATGGACCAAACCCCTTCCCACTCACTCCCATTGTACAGAATCCCAATAAACCAAACCCCTTCCCATTCACTCCCACTGTACAGAATCCCAATGGACCAAACTCCTTCCCATTCACTCCCATTGTACACAATCCCAATGGACCAAACTCCTTCCCATTCACTCCCATTGTACAGAATCCCAATGAACCAAACCCCTTCCCACTCACTCCCATTGTACAGAATCCCAATAAACCAAACCCCTTCCCATTCACTCCCATTGTACAGAATCCCAATGGACCAAACCCCTTCCCACTCACTCCCATTGTACAGAATCCCAATAAACCAAACCCCTTCCCATTCACTCCCATTGTACAGAATTCCAATGGACCAAACCCCTTCCCATTCACTCCCATTGTACAGAATCCCAATGGACCAAACCCCTTCCCATTCACTCCCACTGTACAGAATCCCAATGGACCCAAACCCCTTCCCACTCACTCCCATTGTACAGAATCCCAATGGACCAAACCCCTTCCCACTCACTCCCATTGTACAGAATCCCAATGGACCAAACCCCTTCCCATTCACTCCCATTGTACACAATCCCAATGGACCAAACCCCTTCCCACTCACTCCCATTGTACAGAATCCCAATGGACCAAACCCCTTCCCATTCCCTCCCATTGTACAGAATCCCAATGGACCAAACCCCTTCCCATTCACTCCCATTGTACAGAATCCCAATGAACCAAACCCCTTCCCATTCACTCCCACTGTACACAATCCCAATGGACCAAAACCCCTTCCCATTGTACAGAATTCCAATGGACCAAACCCCTTCCCATTCATCCCCATTGTATAGAATTATTGATCCAAGCATATAACAAGCCTCGGATTTTCTGAAGGTCATCTCACTACCAAGTCCTGCCGGGAGATGATAGCCTATGTTAGCAATATGCTCATCTCTGTCTAAAATATCTCTTGTTTAGATTGAGCTACTGACCATCTGGAGAAAAAATATTGCATTTTCATCTGGAAATGAGGGGTCTGGACAGAGTAGATAGAGAGAAACTGTTCCCATTGACAGAAGGGTCGAGAACCAGAGGACACAGATTTAAAGTGATTGGCAAAAGAACCAAAAGCGATATGAGGAAAAAATTGTTTACGCAGCGAGTGGTTAGGATCTGAATGCACTGCCTGAAAGGGTGGTGGAGGCAGATTCAATTGTGGCTTTTAAAAGGGAATTGGATAAGTACCTGAAGAAAAAAAATGTGCAGGGCTCCGGGGAAAGTGCGGGGGAGTGGGACTAGCTGAAGTGCTCTTGCAGAGAGCCGGCACGGGCTCGATGGGCCGAGTGGCCTCCTTCTGTGCTGTAACCTTTCCATGATTCTATGATTTTATGAAATTCTAAAACCTACCGAAGTAGGACTTTTCTTGATGGATCAGTCAGGGTATTCATGGACCTAGCTGCTTACCTGAAAATGTGGCAGCACCCAATCCTACTGCTGCACTGGAATGTGTCGGGTCCTGCTCTGCCTCCATGTATTCAAGAGAGATGTCATTGTACGTGGGGGCAGGGAAAGATTGGGGGGAGTGGGGTGGAGGGGGCGGGGGGCACCTCAAAGCAAACCGAAGGAGCATGAGGTGAACAAAAGGGGCATAGAGGCATGAGGAATATCAAAAGGAACATTGGAGCAGGAGTAGGCCATTCAGCCCCTCGAACCTGTTCTGCCTTTCAATGAGATCATGGCTGATCTGGAACTGGAGATCTAATTTGGGGGAAGGAGATAGAATCGAGTCGCAGATAGACAGGAGAGTGAGGCTCAGAAGTATGGATAGAGTGGTTGGCAGTTGGGAAGGCAATCTATTAATATTGGGCCAGAACTTCGGGTCCCCACGGGTGAGTATGCGCTGGGTACTCACGCGTAGGCCCAACGAAAGTGCCGGTTTCGTGCATGCACTGTGCATGCGCAGGAAACTGGAACTTCCGTTCCCTTAAAGGAAGGGGTTCACAGGTCGAACGCGTGCGCCGGAGAGGCAGCGCGTATGAATCGAACTTCCGTTTTTTTTGCAGCTTTCTCCGGGAGGGTAAGTCTCCAGGAGCTACGCTTTTAAAAAGCAGTTGCAAGGCCTGCTTTTAACAAGGTAAGTGGTGAATTAAGTAAAATTAAAACATTTTTTCCACAGGTTTATTATTTTTGAATACTTTAAAGAAAGGTAAGTTTATTTTTAGCCCCGTTAGAAACTGTAATTAATTTTTTCAAAAAGTTAAATTATTGTTATGTAATTTATAGTTATTTTAAAAATGTGATTTTTAAAGGTTTAGTTATGTTTTGGGGCTGAACTCTATTCATAAATTTGACAGGTCTTCCTGTCAAATCTATGAATAGAGATTCCCTGCTACGATTGGCTCTCCATGGCCCACGTGATCCCAGGGGACGCTTCGAACTAACTGCGCCCCTGGGATACGCAAGCACTGCGCACCGGCAGTTGGAGGAGGCCCAGGATCGGAATCCCACGCGGGCCCACAGCACAACGGCCGGCGCGCTAGGTAAGTGCAGGTCGGAGGCTTGCACCCGCGGGAAGCCTCCGACCCGAATTTCTGGGCCAGTGTTTCTCAGTGATTAGAAACACTCCAGCCTTTGGGTGGTGCTGTGGTAGGAGGCCCCCGTCGATGACCGGCCATTCATTAATTGGGGGAAACCCAGAAGTAGACATTTGAAGCTCCTGAACATTATTTTATTCACATTGGACAGTAAAACTTCTTGCCTGAATGGTGTGTCCTCAAAATATTATAAAAGCTGCATTTATGTTGTTGTTTCATGTTGAAATATCTCAAAGCACTTCATACAATGAAGTCCCAGGGTGGGAGTGTCCCAGATTATTTTTGTGAGGCTTGGGGAAGCACTCTGGCTCCTTTGGGGCCCACAGAAATAATTCCAAACCTATCTCCGCTGGGCCTCTTTGGCTCCACCGCTGGTGAAACTTGTCAGAGTGAGCATGACTACTTCCAACGATGTCGGCTGTGGCTCGGTGGGTCGCACTCTCACTCTCTGGAGTCTAGACAGGGTCGTGGGCTCAAGTCCCCCTCCAGGAGACTTGAGCACAAAATGCAGGCTGACACTCCCGGTGCAGTGCTGAGGGAGCGCTGCACTGCTGGAGGTGTCGTCTTTCAGATGAGACGTTAAACCGAGGCCCCGTCTGCTCTCTCACAAGTGAATGTAAAGGAGCCTATTCCACTATTGCAAAGGAGAGCAGGGGAGTTTTCCCTGGTGTCCTGTGCCAAATATTTCTCCCTCAACCAAAAATGGCTAAAACAGATAATCATAGAATCATACAGCACAGATGGAGGCCATCGTGCCTGTGGTGGCTGTTCAATTAGTCCCCCTTCCCTGCTCTTTCCACATAGCCCTGCACTTTTATCCCCCTTCAGGTATTTATCCAATTCCCTTTTAAGTCACTACTGAATCTGCTTCCACCGCCCTTTCGGGCAGCGCGTTCCAGATCACAACAACTCGCTGCATAAAAAATAAATTCTCCTCATCTCCCCCTCTGGTTCTTTTGCCAATCCCCTTAAATCTGTGTCCTCTGGTTATTGACCCTCCTGCCACTGGAAATAGTTTCTCCATATTTACTCTATCAAAAGCCCTCATCATTTGAACCCTTTATTAAATTTCCCTTTACCCTTCTCTGCTCTAAGAAGAACAATCCCAGCTTTGCTAGTCTGGTCATTTATCACGTTGTTGTTCTGTGGGACCTTGCTCCTCTTCTTAGGCAGTCCCTCAGAACCGAGGATGACTTGCTTCCACATTAAAAATGAGTTCTCAGGTGACTGATGAGTCCAATGTGGGACCGACAGTCTCTGTCACAGGTGGGGCAGACGGTGGTTGAAGGGGCGGGTGGGTGGGGTGCTTGGGTTGACGTGGAACCTTGCTGTGCTCAAACTGGCTGCCGTGCTTTCCTACCATTACAACAGTGACCACACGTCAAAAGTATTTCATTGGCTGTAAAGCACTTTGGCATGTCCTTAGGTCGTGAAAGGTGCTATAGCAATGCAAGTAGACATAGAGAAGGTATTTCCACTTGTGGGCGAGACCAGAACTAGAGCCAGCAATATAAGATAGTCACTAATAATTCTGATAGGGAATTCAGGAGAAACTTCTTTATCCAGAGAGTGGTGAGAATGTGGAACTCGCTACCACAGGGAGTAGTTTTTAAAAATTCATTTATGGGATGTGGGCGTCGCTGGCAAGAACAACATTTATTGCCCATCCCTAATTGCCCTGGAGAAGGTGGTGATGAGCTGCCTTCTTGAACCGTTGCAGTCCGTGTGGTGAAGGTACTCCCACAGTGCTGTTAGGGAGGGAGTTCCAGGATTTTAACCCAAGGCTTCTTCGGCAGCACCTCCCACACCCGCAACCTCTTCCACCTAGAAGGACAAGGGCAGCAGGCGCATGGGAACACCATCACCATCAGCTGCAAGTTCCCCTCCAAGTCACACACCATCCTGATTTAGAAATATATCGGCCGTTCCTTCATCATCGCTGGGTCAAAATCCTGGAACTCCCTCCCTAACAGCAACTGTGGGAGCACCTTCACCACACGGACTGCAGCGGTTCAAGAAAGCGGCTCACCACCACCTTCTTGAGGGGCAATTAGGGATGGGCAATAAATGCTGGCCTCGCCAGCGACGCCCACATCCCATAAACGAATAAAAAACAACAGGCAGGCTCTCTGATCGCCCAATGCTTGACCCCTTCAAAATGGCGGTGGCTGCAGTCGGTATTAATGGGGCGGTTAGGGCTATTGACCCCATTATGAGGCCGTTACCGCCCCTTTAATGCCGACTTCACCCAGTGAAAAATCTGCCTCACCATGTGGTAATCAACGCATTTCAGTTAAATAAGTGATCACAGCGTTCACACGTGGTTGGGAATTATGAGGGGGGGTTTTTTATTTCTAGTGAGAATATCGATGATTCCTGTGGTAATATTCGATGAGTTTCTTCCTTCAGTTAACTAACGATCCCAATACAAGCAACACCGAAAACTCCCCCCCCAGATTACCTGGTTTTCAGTTTTCACAGGAAAACAAACTGAATTGCACAATGTGATTCCAAAACACCACTAAGAGAGATTATCTGGTCAGTATCACATTGCTGTTTGTGGGAGCTTGCTGTGCGCAAATTGGCTGCTGCATTTCCTACATTACAACAGTGGCCACACTTCAAAAAGCACTTCATTGGCTGTGAAGCACTTTGGAACATCCTGAGGCCGTGAAAGGCGCTATAGAAATGCAAGTTCTTTCTTTCTATTTTAATTAGTCCAAGCAATTAATTAAGAGCTCCCGGGGAGAGTAATTGTGACAGAGAATCATCAAATGGAGAAACAATGCAATGTAGTTGTTTGTGTGCAACTTAAGGGGGCATTACCTTAAAAGTGGAGCCTGATTGCCGGCATTGCAGTAACACCCTTCGCCATGTGTCACTCAGATATATTTGAATTGACGAATGATCTGAGGCAATTTCCATCGAAAGAATTTCACCAGTTTACCCCGCGTGTCCCCGTTAGCCACACACACCCTGGAACATCCCAGGTTCAACGCCGAGTTGAGTTAGAATCATAACATTTTACAGGGCAGAAGGAGGCCATTCGGCCCACTGCGCCAAATCTGTCTCTCTGTAAGATCTATCCACTTCATGATTGAAGGTTTTGATAGTGTAGATAGAGAGAAACTATTTCCTCCGGTGGGGGGTCCAGAACAAGGGGGCAGAATCTTAAATGATGTCAGGAAGCACTTCTTCACGCAAAGGGTGGTGGAAATCTGGAACTCTCCCCCAAAAAGCTGTTGAGGCTGGGGGTCAAATGAAAATTTCAAAACTGAGATTGATAGATTTTTGTTAGTTAAGGGTATTAAGGGTTACGGAACCAAGGCGGGGTAGCTGGAGTTAAGATACAGATCAGCCTTGATCTAATTGAATGTCGGAGCAGGCTCGAGGGGCTGGATGGCCTCCTCCTGTTCCTACGTTTGTATGGCCTAGAAATTGACTATAGCCCCGTTTGGGGCACCAGCCTCGCCAGGGCGCTAAAAGTAGCGCCCCGGACGCAGTCGCGACCGCCCGCCGGAAATTCAGTTGGCACGCCCCAGAGGGAAGCGCGGCGCTACTGGAAGCGCCCCGCATCCCTCTTGGGGCGCTGCAACTGAATATCGCTGCGCAACGTGCCGGCATGGCGCGCTGCAGTACTGCAGGCCTTCCTCCCCTTCTTAAAGGGGAGGGGCCTTGTGCAGCGCGATTGAGGATCGCGAGTGCCGGCAAACGAGCCCGGCACCGAGGAGAAGTGCCGGGCTCTTGGAACGCAGTCGGCACTCCGCGGGGGGGGGGGGGGGGGCGGCGGCTCAGGAGGCCGGGGACAGCAGCGCGGAGAGGTGCTGGCAGGCGGCCAGCAACAAAAATGGCCGCCCCACACCTCTCCTTTAATTAGCGCCTCTACCGCCGCAGGTAGGCCCCCCTGAACCGGTCGCACATAGCGTCCGGCGTTAAAGCAGGAGGCGCATCTAAATATCGTGATCGGGGCGTTAGCGAGGCGCTGCGCACACCGATGACATCATCGGTAGCGGCGCAGCGCTAACGGCTAGCGCCGCCATTAGCGTCCCGCTGAATGTGGTGGCCAGCGGCTTCCGACCCACTTAGCGCCCTCTTAAGGCGCTAACGGGTGGCGCAGCCCACTGAATTTCTAGGCCTATATCTTTAAACTCCCGATTCCCACCTGTCTGCTGAAGGTAGTAACTTCTAAGGTGCGGATAGCTCTGCCCCCACACTTACCTCACTCAAAAGCTATATTTTTTATTATGTGTGAGCCTAGAAACTGAGTGTTGGCAGGCTATTGAACTGCAGAGTGCTTCACAGCCAAGTGTGGCCTTGTCCCAATGAACATGCCTCCTCTGTTCATTCCAGCAGGCATCAATGGACTGCGATCAAGGGCCCTAACTCTAGCTGACTCTTTTCCCCTCACCAGCTTACTGGTCTAAGGCCAATTGTCGTGCAATGGAATTGCTTGGTAGTTAGGAGAAAACAAAAATCAATTGGAAAATCAAGAGGTTGCTTTTTGGACTCCTATAGTGTAGCCCCGCCCGTTGCCTTGCAGGGAACCCGAATGTTAGTCTTAGGCTTATTGACTTATAATGACTTAGAAAGAAAGAAAGAACATGTATTTATATAACTTCTCTCACGATCTCCGGACATCCCAAAGCGCTTTAAAACCCGATGAAGTACTTTAAGTGCAGTCACTATTGTAATGTAGGAAAGGCGACAGCCAATTAGCGCACAGCAAGCTCCCACAAACAGCAATGAGATAAATGACCAGATAATCTGTTTTTAGTGATGTTGGTTGAGGGATAAATATTGGCCCCAGGACGCCCCCTGGCTCTCCTGCTTTTTGCTCTTGTTCAAAATAGTGCCGTGGGATCTTTTACGCCCACCTGGGAGGGCAGACGGGGCCTCGGTTTAATGTCTCATCTGAAAGACGGCACCTCTGACAGTGCAGCACTCCCTCCATACCGCACTGGGAGTGCCAGCCTACATTAGAACACGAGAACATAAGAATTAGGAGCAGGCTGCGCCATTCAATAAGATCATGGCTGATCTTCGACCTCAACTCCACCTTCTCGCCCAATTCCCACATTCATTGATTCCCCTAGAGTCCAACAATCTATCGATCTCAGTCTGAATATAATGATTCAGCATTCACAGCCCTCCGGGGCAGAGAATTCCAAAGATTCACAACCCTCTGAGTGAAGAAATTCCTCCTCATCTCAGTCTTAAATGGCCGACCCCTTATCCTGAGACTGTGCCCCCTAGTTCTAGTTTCTCCAGCCAGGGGGAAACAACCTCTCAGCATCGACCCTGTCAATCCCCTTCAGAATCTTGTATGTTTCAATGAGATCACCTCTCATTCTTCTAAACTCCAGAGAGTATCGGCCCATTCTACTCAATCTCTCATCATAGGACAGCTCTCTCATCCCAGGAATCAATCTGGTGAACCTTCGCTGCACCGCCTCCAAGGCAAGTATGTCCTTCCTCAGAGAGGGAGACCAAAACGGTGCACAGTACGCCAGGTGTGGGCTCAAATCTCTGAAGTGGGACTTGAACCCATGACCTTCTGACTCAGAGACGAGTAAGCCAGTGGCCCTGATGCTAACCATTAAATGGCGAGGGGCGGTGGCGGTGGGGGGCGGGGGGGTGGTATTGTTTAAATGGACTGTTGCTTTACATTAGAAAGGTCATGAAAAATCCTTTCTTCTTGTTGCACTGACCTTCCTGACTCATACGTGCCCCGTGGTGAGAAGATAATGATGGGAGATTGGAACTGGCTGAGTTATCGCAGGAGTCAGATACAGCTCTAAGATCACCTCTATGGAGCTTAACAGTTCTAGGGATAAAGGGCGACATTCTCGCCATCACAAAGACCGCTTGTATCCACCTCAGCCTGTCTGCCCTCCTACCTCAGCTCTTCAGCTACTGAAACCCTCATCCCTGCCTTTGTCACTTTCTGACTCGACTATTGGCCGGACATCCATCCGCCACCCTCCGTAGACTTTAACTCATCCGGAACTCTGCTGCCCGTATCCTAACTCGCACCAAATCCTGCTCAACCATCACCCCCTGTGCTCGCTGAGCTACACTGCTCCCAGTCCAGCTGCGCATCCAATTTAAAATGCTCAGCTTTATGTTTAAATCATCCAGTCTCGTGTTTAAGTCAGCCCTCCCGATCTCTATAACCTTCTCCAGTCCTACAACCCTCCCAGAACTCTCTGTTGCTCTGTCTCTAGCCTCTTGTGCATCCTCCCTCCCTTTGTCCCTCCATTGGCAATCTAGCCCTCTCCCCCCCCCCCCCCACTCTGGAATTCCCTCCCTAAACCTCTCCGTCCCCAGCATCCACCCTCTCTCCTCCGTAAAACCCACCCTGTTGACCATGCCTTCAGTCACCTCTCCTAATTTCTCCTCCTTTGGTCCAGTTTCTCGATGACGACTCTGTGAAGCGCTTTAGTGATATACCACTCATGCTTTGCTCTCAAAGCTATGGGAACTCAACTCCACTTGGAGGCTTGTTCCCACTGGGGCATAAAAGTCCACGGAATTTTTAAAAATTTATTCATGGATGTGGGCGTCACTGGCAAGGCCAGCATTTATTGCCCATCCCTAATTGCCCTTGAGAAGGTGGTGGTGAGCCGCCTTCTTGAACCGTTGCAGTCCGTGTGGTGAAGTTCCTCCCACAGTGCTGTTAGGGAGGGAGTTCCAGGATTTGGACCCAGCGACGATAAAGGAGCAGTGATATATTTCCAAGTCAGGATGGTGTGTGACTTGGAAGGAAACTTGGAGGTGGTGGTGTTCCCATGCGCCTGCTGCCCTTGTCCTTCTAGTTGGTAGAGGTCGCGGGTTTGGGAGGTGCTGCCGAAGAAGCCTTGGCGAGTTGCTGCAGTGCATCTTGTAGATGGTCCACACTGCAGCCACGGTACGCCGGTGGTGGAGGGAGTGAATGTTTAAGGTGGTGAATGGGGTGCCAATCAAGCGGGCTGCTTTGTCCTGGATGGTGTCGAGTTTCTTGAGTGTTATTGGGGCTGCACTCATCCAGGCAAGTGGAGAGTATTCCATCACACTCCTGACCTGTGCTTTGTAGATGGTGGAAAGCCTTTAGGGAGTCAGGAAGTGAGACACTCGCTGCAGATCCAGCATGGATCTTTCTCACCGAATTCCTGCTCCATAATGCAGCATGATCTTCCAGTCAGTCTATTAGCTGGGTAAAAATATTCTTGCACAAAGTGTGGGACAGCTTCATCATTTTAATATGACAAAGGATATCAATGGCCCTAATGCAATTTCCTGCTCATCCACCTGGAATGGGGAAACACGGAAGGCCCATGTGCAAAGGAGGAGGTATAGCTGCCATCCTTGGCTCAGTGGGTAGCACTCTCACCTCCGAGCAAGAAGATCATGGGTTCAAGCCTTGAGGACTTGAGCACAGAATCCTGGCTGACACTCCAACGCAGTATTGAGGGAGTACTGCACTGTCGAAGGTGCTGTCTTTCGGATGAAATGTTAAACTGAGGCCCTGCCTGCCATCTGAGGTGGACACAGAGGTGAGAGTGCTACTGCTAGGCCAAGGCTGACACTTGAAGGTACTGGTCAGACCTCATTTGGTTTATTGTGTACAGTTTTGGTTACTTAATCACAGGAAGGAGAGGGAGCAACACATGTGATTCCAGGTGTAACAAATTTAGGTTATGTGGAAAAGTTAAGGAAGTTGGTCTTGTTTTACATTTGAAATAAATTATTCTTGAATATTATGAAGGAAATTAGCAAAGCTAAGCCAGGCAAGTTGATTAGTGTGTTGAAGGGTACAAACCCCAAGCGACACAAGTTAAAAAACGAGGGTGTTAGAAAGAAAATGAAGATTTGCATTTATATAGCAATTTCACGACCTCAGGACGCCCCAAAGCGCTTTACAGCCAATGAAGTACTTTCTTTGAAGTGTAGTCACTGTTGTAATGTAGGAAACACAGCAGCCAATTTGCGCACAGCAAGCTCCCACGTAAAGCAATGTGATAATGACCAGATAATCTGTTTTAGTGATGTTGGTTGAGGGATAAATATTGACCAGGAGACCAGGGATAACTCCCCTGCTCTTCTTCGAAATAGTGGCCATGGGATCTTTTAAATGCACCTGAGAGTGCAGACAGGGCCTCGGTTTAACGTCTCATCCAAAAGACGGCACCTCCGACAGTGCAGCACTCCATTGGAGTGTCAGCCTAGATTTTTGTTGTGCTCAAGTCTCTGGAGTGGGACTTGAACCCACAACCCAGAGGCAAGAGTGCTACCTACTGAGACACGGCCGATGCTTAGTTAGGGGCAAGAAGGGAATTCAGGGGGCACTTTTCCACCCAAAGGAACCGGAGGCTAACTTCCCAGGGAATGACATTGCAGCGCACATTATAATTGGGTTCAAGGGTCCACTGGGTGCGTTTGTGGAGAGAGGTGAGTGGGGGATGTGTGGAGAAGGTAGGTGGGTTGGGTTGTTCCATTCACGAGGGACGGAGTGGGGGGGGGTGCGGTGGTGAGTGTAGTGATCTCTTCCTTTTGCTGAACATTCTTATGTTCAGTGGCGAATCCCTTCCACCCCTTCCATCCTCCCACCCCACCCCTGCCCCCCGCAAACTCAATAACATTAGTCACATCATCAGAGTCACTCACAGAGGTTGGAGTAGTTCCCTCCTAGACCAATCCGGATGGAGCTCCCGAGAATGAGAGGAAGATAGAAAAGACTGGCTGGAAAACAATAATAAAAATAACAAGAAAATCAGAGCTTGCTTGAGAAAACAGAAATATATCTTATTGCATTCTGAAATATAAAGGCACTGAGGGAAATCACAACATGGAAACTCTGGAACACTGCAGAGAAAAGAACTCAAACCTTTCACCACCTCAGGACATCCCAAAGCACTTTACAGCCAATGAAGTACTTTTTGAAGTGTAGTCACTGTTGTAGGGGGTGATTTTCATTCAGAAGTCAGGAAGGAGGCGGGACTACAACTTTTGGGGTTGTAGTCCCGCTTCCATCGAGATGCGGCCAATCCACGCGATTTTAACTTGATTGACCTTGTTGAGCCCGCCCAGTGGGCTAATCAGGCCAATTAAGGGCCACCCGGCAACAGGTGATGTCACAGACTGAAATTTCATCTGTCAAGATGTTTTGACAGATGAAATATCAGTGTTTCACAGCTGTTTGAAGCTGTCAAACACTGACAGTCTTACTTCTAACCTGAGTCCTTTTACACAGACTCAGTTAAAAATCTCACCGGCACAGAAAGCTGAAGGCTGTCACTTTTGACAGTTCGCAGCCATTCTGCTTTCTGTGCCGGTTAGATGATGGACTCCCGAAACCTAGAGGAAGGAAGGCTGTAAAGGTAAGTACAGGTAATTTAAACTTCTTTACACACTTTAGACACACCAAACACACTTACCTTTGCACTCATGCACCCATCACTCACTTGAACACCGACATCTCGACCCCTCCAAGTCCTTCCACCCGACGGCCCGACTCCTCTAACTTGGCGTGGTTTGGAGCCATCGGGAATCCCACACTTCAAGCTTTAAAATAGGGATTAGGCTAAAAACTGCCTGTTAACTACCTGTTAACAGGCAGTTCATCGGCACTAATCCCTTCCCGCCTCGGGTAGGCGGGTCCCAGTGCGGGGCGTGTACCCGCCTCCTTTGAAACTTACATGGAGGCGGGTTGGGGCGGGATGGTGTCGGGACCCCCGAATTCGGGACTTTAACCCCCCGCACGCCTCCAATCCCGACTCCATGGGTCAATGAAAATCGACCCCGTAATGTGGGAAACAGGGCAGACAATTTGCGCACAGCAAGCTCCCACAAGCAGTAATGTGATAATGACCGGATAATCTGGTTTTTTTATTGATGTTGGTTGAGGGATAAATATGGGCCCCAGGACACCTGGGGTGAACTCCCCCCTGCCCTTCTTCAAAATAGTGGCCGTGGGATCTTTTACGTCCACCCGAGAGAGCAGACGAGGTCCTTGGTACGCTTAACAAAATAATACGAAGCAAGAAAGCCTGACCTCTAATTGACCTCAGGATCTGCCATTAAGCAATTAGCCTCCAAGTGACCTCAGGAAGCCAAGCAATTACACACGAAGTGACACACGGCTACACTTTAGCAGCACAATATTACGTTGTGCGTCGCGCGGTTTAACGCATCCCGTCCTTACAAACATACTCGAGTGCGCCATCGCAGTGGGTCCCCTGTTATATTATTTGTTACAAATAATATTGCTAAAGTTGACTCAGTTTTCAATACAAGATTCCAATTTGTTCACTCTCAAAGTGAATGACAAGAGGCACAGATTAAAGGGCACGGTGTTCCTCAACTAGTGATTGTTAAACCTTCCTATCCCACTTCTAGCCACCAAACACAGAATGCAGGCGGGAATTGCACGAGTTACGTGACCTGTGGGTAACATTATTGTGACAAAAGAAGAAAGACTTGCATTTCTATAGCGCCTTTCACCTCCTCAGGATGTCCCAAAGTGCTTTGCAGCAAATGAAGTACTTTTTGTGAAGTGTAGTCACTGTTGTAATGTGGGAAACGTGGCAGCTAATTTGCGCACAGCAAGCTCCCACAAACAGCAATGTGATAATGACCAGATAATCGATTTTTAGTCATGTTGCATGAGGGATAAATATTGGCCCCAGGACAACAAAACTGAGATGAGGAGGAACTACTTCACTCAGAGGGTGGTAGGTCCATGGAATATGCTGCCCCAAAAAGCTGTAGAAGCTACATCATTACATAAATTTAAAACAGAAATAGACAGTTTCCTAGAAGTAAAGGGAATTAAAGGTTACGGGGAGCGGGCAGGAATTTGGACATGAGTCTAGGTTCGGATCGGTCATGGCCCTGTGGGTAGCGGAGCGGGCCCAGGGGCCGTGTAGCCTGATCCTGCTCCTATTTCGTGTGTCTAATTCTGTTAGATTCAGGAGATGGTTCTGTGATAGTGGATTGGCGGTTAGGATCAGATCAGCCATGATCTTATTGAATGGCGGAGCAGGCTCGAGGGGCCGATTGGCCTACTCCTGCTCCTATTTCTTATGTTCTTATGTTCTTATAACTCCCCTGCTCTTCTTTGAAATAATGCCACGGGATCTTTTATGTCCACCTGAGAGGGCAGACAGGGCCTTGGTTATACGTCTCATCTGAAAGCCTGCACCACCGACAGTGCAGCATTCCCTCAGTACTGCCCCTCCGTCAGTACAACACTCCTTCAGTACTGCCCCTCTGACAGTGCAGCGCTCGCTCAGTACTGCCGCTCCGACGGTGCGGCGCTCCCTCAGTACTGCCCCTCCGACAGTGCAGCACTCCCTCAGTACTGCCCCTGCCCCTCCGACAATGCAGCGCTCCCTCAGTACTGCCCCTCTGACAGTGCAGGGCTCCCTCAATACTGCACCTCCGGCAGTGCAGGGCTCCCTCAGTACTGCGCCTCCAACAGTGCAGCACTCCCTCAGTACTGCCCCTCCGACAGTGCAGCGTTCCCTCAGTACTGCCCCTCCGACAGTGCAGCGCTCCATCAGTACCGCTCCTCTGACAGTGCAGCACTGCCTCTCCGACAGTGCGGCGCTCCCTCAGTACTGCCCCTCCGACAGTGCAGCGCTCCCTCAGTACTGCCCCTCCGACAGTGCAGCGCTCCCTCAGTACTGCCCCTCCGACAGTGCAGCGCTCCCTCAGTACTGCCCCTCCGACAGTGCAGTGCTCTCTCAGTACTGCCCCTCCGACAGTGCAGCGTTCCCTCAGTACTGCCCCTCCGACAGTGTGGCGCTCCCTCAGTACTGCCCCTCCGACAGTGCAGCGCTCTCTCAGTACTGCTCCTCCGACAGTGCAGCGCTCCCTCAGTACTAACCCTCCGACAGTGCGGCGCTCCCTCAGTACTGCCCCTCCGACAGTGCAGCGCTCCCTCAGTACTGCCCCTCCGACAGTGCGGCGTCCCTCAGTACTGCCCCTCCGACAGTGCAGCGCTCCCTCAGTACTGCCCCTCCGACAGTGTGACGCTCCCTCAGTACTGGCCCTCCGACAGTGCAGCGCTCCCTCAGTACTGCCACTCCGACAGTGCAGCGCTCCCTCAGTACTGCCCCTCCGACAGTGCGGCGCTCCCTCAGTACTGCCCCTCTGACAGTGTGGCGCTCCCTCAGTACTGCCCCTCCGACAGTGCAGCGCTCCCTCAGTACTGCCCCTCCGATAGTGTGGTGCTCCCTCAGTACTGCCCCTCCGACAGTGCAGCGCTCCCTCAGTACTGCCCCTCCGACAGTGCAGTGCTCCCTCAGTACTGCCCCTCAGACAGTGCAGCGCTCCCTCAGTACTGCCCCTCCGATAGTGTGGTGCTCCCTCAGTACTGCCCCTCCGACAGTGCAGCGCTCCCTCAGTACTGCCCCCCCGACGGTGCAGCGCTCCCTCAGTACTGCCCCTCCGACGGTGCAGCGCTCCCTCAGTACTGCCCCTCCGAGCACTGGCTCTTCACTTAAACTTAGCTCCCAAATTCCCAGACCTCTCTGCCGTCAAGACTACGCTTCTCCACTAGACTAGTGATCTAGTGACTAGTGGATCGCAAGTGGAGCTCGGGGCCTGGGATCGCGAGAATATCAGTGCTAATTCGATCCTGTGAGAGACATCATTCATGTCCGAGGCCAGGACCCAGGAGCGAGGACGAGCCCAGCAGCGAGGTCATTGGCCCAGGAGTGGCGCAGCGTGGACCAGCAGCGGGGTCGGGGCCCAGGGAAGGTGCGGCATGGGCCAACAGCGAGGTCGGGAGGACCACAATGCTTCCTACGAAACCCAGGCAGAGAGGACCTGCGGGAAGGAGGGAGGAGGACAGTAGCAGTATGTTTGTGTGTGTGTGCTCGGCCGTTGTAGCAGAGCCTGGTCTCCAATTGTCTTGGATCCCCTTGCCATTGGGCCAAGACCTTGCTCTGTCAAGCCCGTGTGGTAGCTGGTGTGCAACGGCCACCCCACGTTACAAGAATTCACGCACAGGCACCTTCCACCCTTTAAAATGACGATCGGGACCTGGAATGGAGCGCACGTCAACCCAAGCACCCCACCCACCCGCCTCTTCAACCACCATCTGCCCCACCCGTGACAGAGACTGTAGGTCCCGCATTGGACTCATCAGTCTCCTGAGAACTCATTTTTAATGTGGAAGCAAATCATCCTCGGTTCCGAGGGACTGCCTAAGAAGACTGCCCCTCCGACAGTGCGGCCCTCCCTCGGCACAAGGCATGCCCCTCCTCAACTTCCTTGCTAAACCAATGTGTCCCTGAACACGTCTATGAGGATAGAGCCTCTTTAAAAAAAATTAACAAAATCAGAAGTCCCAGTGGTGAGAGGTAGGCAGACTGGTTAAACACCTCCAGGAATACCTGGGTGCTTCTAACTGCCTGAACTCATCTTTTACACCCTTCTTTAAAATAAAATGACTTTTCCAAAAAAAAAATGAAACCAAGGTTGCTCGAAATATTTTGAGTGCGATTTGCACCAGTGTTTTTCTGTTGTTGGTAATGCTAGGAAGAGCTTAGAGTGTTGTTGCTGAAAGCAGTATGTAAACACAGTCAGACCAGTGATCCCAGCGCCCAGCACCACACTGTGAACTGGACACAGTGAATCTGTAGGGCTCGCAGTCGGTCTGGGAGCTTTCACCCCAGCACAGCACCACTGGGCACCACTCCCGTGTGCTCCCTGTGAATACACCCTTCAACTTCTTCAACTGCATCGGATCAACAACAACAACAAAAAAGTCACCAAAAAAGCAGTTTGACCCACAAGAAAATAATTGAGGCAAAAAAAAAACGGGACAAGACATATTGTGCAGCGACTTTGCTCATCCGGATCCAAAGGATAATTCACGGTAGCAAACATCCCACAATCAAGGCAGCTCCGGGACTCCATTCATAAAATAATCTGGATTCAATTCGATTTTAAATCTTGAAAAAAAATACACAATGCATTTTTTTAAGGAACAGGTGGGGATAAAACACCTTCACATTTATTGCAAAATTAAAAAAAAAGAAATATTTGATTGGAAAACTGTGACCAATCATTCTATTGATTTTTTTCAGGATTTATTACATTACATATATTTTTTAAAACCCTTTTAGATAAGTAGGGCAGCTTGCTAATCCCACATTGGAAATTAATTGCTGTTTCGGGGGGAGGGGGGTGGGGGGGTGAAGTTTAAGGAATCCGTGCACAATGTGTAACTGACCAATCTAAAAGACGAATTAAGATTTATTATATCAATATATTAATCTGCCTCCTTACCTGAGCAGAGGTATACGGTAATCTCCATGCGCCAGCCCTCAATCCATAAGACTGCATTTGCTAAAGAAATGTATGTTTAAATAAGCGCTTTGTATATTATTGTCTTTGTCTCTCCTGGTCTTTGCTGTCGGTCCAGGCTGGGTGACTCAATTCAACCGTTGTAACCCGGGTGGAGAGATGATGGATTTTTCTTCAAAGGGCGTTGAAACACCATCCCTTCGGGTCTCGGTTGGGCCACATTGCCATCGGTTGCAAATTGTCAGGAGTTTCTCTGATCAGATTCACCGCCACCCTTTCTCTCTTTGTGTGTGTCAAGAGACGCTCCTTGGCGTCATAACCATTCCACAAAACCCGCTGCAAATCCAGAAAATAATCTTTACCTCCTGCAGTCCGCCCTATCTCATCATTTTCTTTCTCTCTCTCTCTCAACACCAGAGGCGTGTGGTGTGGTACAAATACAGGCAGCAATTCTCTCTGAAGAGATCCCTGCGCCACTGTCCAATGCTGAGGATACTGAACATCTCCCCCCTGGGTCTGGGTGTGTGTGTGTGCTTGGTAGGAAAGGAGGGAGGGAGGGAGGTAGTGTTGTTTATCCACCCCTTTTATCTAGGAGTACCTTGAAGGAACAACCTTGTGGGCAACACACTTAAGGATCCAGGTTTCAAATAACTCCCTGTGAACACATTATCTAAGCATATCTCATTACATGCAGACGACTTTCCAACTTCTAGATTTTAAAGGGGACACTCCCCACCCCCTACCCTGTCCAACGAAATCTTTTGAAAAACGTTTTCTTTCTAATGCAAAACTACAAGCTCTGTCGATTAAAATATAATTAAGGCTCGGAGTTGCCTCATGCCATATAAAGGGAGACAAACCTTAAACCGCTAAAAAAGACTCGCATTTCTACAGCACCTTGCACAACCTCAGGGTGTTCCCAAAGCGCTTTACAGCCAATCAAGTACTTTTTTTTGAAGTGTATTCACTGTTGTAATTTAGGAAACGCAGCAGCCAATTTGCGCACAGCAAGCTCCCACAAACAGCAACGTGATAATGACCAGATTGTACCAGAGAGTGGTGAACCTGTGGAATTCTCTACCACAGAAGGCAGTAGAGGCCAATTCATTAAATATATTCAAGAAGGAGTTAGATATATTTCTTAAGGCTAAAGGGATCAAGGGATATGGGGAGAAGGCAGGGACAGGGTACTGAATTTGGATGATCAGCCATGATCTCATTGAATGGCGGAGCTGGCTCGAGGGGCCGAATGGCCTACTCCTGCTCCTATCTTCTATGTTTCTATGTATAGTGATGTTGGTTGAGGGATAAATATTGGCCCCAGGACACCGGGGAGAACTCCCCTGCTCTCCAAAAATAGTGGCCGCGGGGTCTTTTACATCCACCTGAGAACGCAGGCAAGGCCTCGGTTTAACGTCTCACCCAAAAAACGTCACCTCCGACAATGCAGCACTCCCTCAGCACTGCACCTCCGACAGTGCAGCACTCCCTCAGCACTGCACCTCCGACAGTGCAGCACTCCCTCAGTACTGCCCCTCCGACAGTGCAGCACTCCCTCAGTACTGCCCCTCCGACAGTGCAGCACTCCCTCAGCACTGCACCTCCGACAGTGCAGCACTCCCTCAGTACTGCCCCTCCGACAGTGCAGCACTCCCTCAGCACTGCACCTCCGACAGTGCAGCACTCCCTCAGTACTGCCCCTCCGACAGTGCAGCACTCCCTCAGTACTGCCCCTCCGACAGTGCAGCACTCCCTCAGTACTGACCCTCCGACAGTGCGGCGCTCCCTCAGCACTGCACTGGGAGTGTCAGCCAGGACTTCTGTGCTCAAGTCTCTGGAGTGGGACTTGAACCCACGACCTTCTGAGTCAGAGGTGAGAGAGAGTGCCACCCACTGAGCCACTCCAAGGAGGGAGCTCTCCATCTCCCTTTCCATATATAAGACCCTCCTTAAAATCCACCCCTTTGACCAAGCTTTTAGTCACCCCTCTGAATTTCTCCCTTCTTTGGCTCGGCATCCATTTTTTCCTCATGCTCCTGTGAAGAGCCTTGGGACATTTTTCTATGTTAAAGGCGCTATATAAATGCAAGCTGTTACGCTGTTCGATTCCTCTCTCCAGTATCATAATAAGACATTGAAGTAAATCAACAACAACTTATATTTATATAGTGCCTTTAACGTAGTAAAATGCCCCAAGGCGCTTCACAGGAGCGATTATCAGACAGAATTTGACACCGAACCACATAAGGTGATATTAGGACAGGTGACCAAAAGCTTGGTCAACAAGGTAGGTTTTAAGGAGCATCCTAAAGAAGGCGAGAGAGATGGAGAGGTTTAGGGAGGGAATTCCAGAGCTTAGGGCCCAGGCAGCTGAAGGCACGGCCGCCAATGGAGGAATGATTAAAATCAGGGATGCGCAAGAGGCCGGAATTGGTGCAGTGCAGATATCTCGGAGGGTTGTCGGTCTGCAGGTTGTTACGATGATAGGGCTGGGTGTGACCATGGAGGGATTGGAAAACAAGGATGAGAATTTTAAAATCGAGGCGTTACTTAGCCGGGAGCCAATGTAGGTCAGCGAGCACAGGGGGTGATGGGCGAACGGGACTTGGTGCGAGTTAGGACACGGGCAGCCGAGTTTTGGATGATCTCAAGTTTACGGAGGGTGGAATGTGGGAGGCCGGCCAGGAGTGTGTTGGAATAGTCAAGTCTAGAGGTAACAAAGGCATGGATAAGGGTTTCAGCAGCGGATGAGCTGAGGCAAGGGCAGAGACGGGCGATGTTACAGAGGTGGAAATAGGCGGTCTTAGTGATGGAGTGGATATGTGGTCGGAAGCTCATTTCAGGGTCAAATATGACACCAAGGTTACAAACAGTCTAGTTCAGCCTCAGACATTCGGTCTGGCCCAGAGTTAAGCTCATATCCTGTCCACTGACAAGTCTGCTTTTTCTCATCTCCACAGCATCACCTGCCTCTGCCCTTACCTTACCCCGTGCAGACAAATCCTTTATCAATGCCTTCTTCACCTCTACACCTGATTTCTCCAATTCCCTTCTTGCTGGCCTCCTAGTTTCCACACTCCATAAACTTCAAATGGTCCAAAGCTTCACCATCCACTACCTAACCTGCTTGCCCGTTGTCCATGTCCTTGGTGACCGACATTGGCTCCCTGCCCAAACGCACTGAATTTAAAATCCCTCTGCTCATCTAGAAATCCCTGCATGGCTTCATTTCCATCCTATTTCTGCAACCCTCTCCAGCCTTACATCCCCTTCCAGGTCCTCCGGTCCTCTGACTCTGGGCTCCCGTGGATCCCTCCCCTTCCTTCTGCTCCACTTTTGGTGGCAGAGCTTTCTCCTTCAATCCCCTTCTCCCAACTTTATATCCATCAGGAAAGGATGAACAAGCTGGGTCTCTTTACTCTTGAAAAGAGAAGGCTGAGGGGGTGACCTAATAGAGGTCTTTAAAATTATGAAAGGTTTTGATAGAGTGGATACAGAGAGAATGTTTCCACTTGTGGGGAAGAGCATAACTAGAGGTCATCAATATAACACAAAAGCAAAATACTGCGGATGCTGGAAATCTGAAATAAAAACAGAAAATGCTGGAAATACTCAGCAGGTCAGGCAGCATCTGTGGAGAGAGAAACAGAGTTAACGTTTCAGGTCGATGAGCCTTCTGATGAAGAGTCATCGACATGCAATGTTAACGCCATCAATATAAGATAGTCACCAAGAAATCCAATTGGGAATTCAGAAGGAACTTCTTTACCCGGAGAGTGGTGAGAATGTGGAACTCGTTACCACAGGGAGTGGTTGAGGCAAATAATATAGATACATTTAAGGGCAGGCTGGATAAACACATGAGGGAGAAGGGAATAGAGGATGATGCTGATAGATTTAGATGAGGAAAGACGGGAGGAGGCTCGAGTGAAGCATAAACGCCGGCATGGACTGGTTGGGCCGAATGGCCTGTTTCTGTGCCCTATATCCGGTGTAATCCGATGTAAACTCTCTCCTCACTTTTCAAAGCGCATCTCTGCCACCAAACATTTGGTCACCTCTTTGAATCCTCCCTCGAAGGCTCCACGCCTGCTCTTTCTCTTCTATGTGCAACGCCTTGGGGAGTTTTTCTGGATTCAAGGTGCTACATAAATGCAAGTTGATTGACCCTAACATTGACAATGCTGGGTACAAAAAGTAATCAAAAAGGCAAATAGAACGTTGGTCTTTGTCTCAAGGGGGTTGGAATTCAAAACCTTCAGCTGTACAGAGCTTTGGTCAGATCCCCATCTGGAGTCACTGTGTTCAGTTCTGGGCCCCACACCTCAGGAAGGATCTACTGGCCTTGGAAGTGGAGCAGCGCAGATTCACCAGAATGATCCCGGGGCTGAGAGGGTTAAATTACGAGGACAGGTTGCACAGACTGGGCTTGTATTCCTTTAAGTCTAGAAGGTTGAGGGGTGATCTAATCGAGGTGTTTAAAATGTTAAAAGGATTCGATTGGGTAGATCGAGAGAAACTATTTCCTCAGGTGGGGGGAGTCCAGAACAAGAGGACAGAACCTTAAAATTAGAGCCAGGCCGTTCAGGGGTGATGACAGGAAGCACTTCTTCACACAAAGGCTGGTGGAAATCTGGAACTCTCTCCCCCAAAAAGCTGTTGAGGCTGGGGGTCAATTGAAAATTTCAAGACTGAGATCGGTAGATTTTTGTTGGGTAAGGGTGGATTCAAGGCGGCGAGATGGAGTTACGATATAAATCAGCCATGATCTACTTCCTGGAGAAGCTGGGGTTGTTCTCCTTGGAGCAGAGAAGGTTGAGAGGAGATTTGATAGAAGTGTTCAAAATCATGAGGGGTCTGGACAGAGTAGAGAGAGAGAAACTGTTCCCATTGGCGGAAGGCTTGAGAACCAGAGGACACAGATTTAAGGTGATTGGCAGAAGAACCAAAGGTGACATGAGGAACAACTTTTTTATGCAGCGAGTGGTTAGGATCTGGAATGCACTGCCTGAGAGGGTGGTGGAGGCAGACTCAATCACAGCTTTCAAAAGAGAATTGGATAAATACCTGAAGGAAAAAAATTTTGCAGGACTCCGGGGAAAGGGCGGGTGAGTGGGACTAGCTGAGCTGCTCTTGCAGAGAGCCGGCACGGGCTCGACGGGCCAAATGGCCTCCTTCTGTGCTGTAACCTTTCCATGATTCTATGAATGGCGGAACAGGCTCGAGGGGCCGAATGGCCCCCTCTTGTTCCTGTGTTCCTTCTGTGAAAGAGCACAAAGATGGCTAGTTTGAGGGTTGTTATTTGAACAGAGGAGATGGAGCTTTATTCTGCACCTGGCTGCACTATACCTGACCTGGGAGTGGGAGGCACTGGGTGCCTGTTATTTGAAATTTTCCCATTCCCCAGTGTTTCCATCCTTTGCTTTGATGAACACAAAATTCCCTAAAGGAAAAAAAAATTGTGTTTTCTCGGATTCCAAATGTTGACTTGAGACTCAGAAAATGTCACACAGGAATGAAACTAGCTCATAACGTTCAACTGTCTTTGCGGTGAAGCACTTGACAAAATTGCTCCTAATTTGGGATGAAAATTGGTAGTCTGACTGAGAAAGGTTGTGTGGTAACTAGCATTGGCTGAAGCATGTAGTTATCGGTGACCTTCCTGGGGCAGGTCTGCATTATTGGGGCAGAGAAGATTTACCCTGCTACTTCCTTTGATAAACCGGACCCCGTTAGGGTGTCTAAATTGGGAGAAAAAAGGAACTAGCATTTCTACAGCATCTTTCATGACCTTGGGTCACCCCAAAGTGCTTCACAGCCAATGAAGTAAGGAGTGTGATGGAATACTCTCTGACATGAATCAGTCATTCATGAAAGAAAGACTTAAAAAATAATACTGAGCGGCCTGCGGGTGGTGCTGTCCAGGGAGAGTATAAATACTCGGGCATGGGCCCAGCTTGCGCAGGACATTCTTAACAGGAACTAGTGAAGGACACAACTAGACCTCCATGTTGTAAAACTGTTGATTACAGCTTTGTTTAACGCTTAGACCAAGTGCCTAGTAGTTTTCTTATGTCACTCTCCACTTGCCTGGATGAGTGCAGCTCCAACAGCACTCAAGAAGCTCGACACCATCCAGGACAAAGCAGCCCCCACTTGATTGACACCCCATCCATCACCTTAAAACATTCACTCCCTCCACCACCGGCGCACCGTGGCTGCAGTGTGTACCAGTCTACAAGATGTACTGCAGCAAGTCGCCAAGGCTTCTTCGGCAGCACCTCCCAAACCCACGACCTCTTCCACCTTGCAGGACAAGGGCAGCAGGCGCATGGGAACACCACCACCTGCAAGTTCCCCTCCAAGTCACACACCATCCTGACTTGGAAATATATCGGCCGTTCCTTCATCGTCGCTGGGTCAAAATCCTGGAACTCCCTCCCTAACAGCACTGTGGGAGCACTTTCACCACACGGACTGCACTGGTTCAAGAAGGCGTCTCACCACCACCTTCTCAAGGGCAACTAGGGATGGGCAATAAATGCTGGCCTTGCCAGTGACGCCCACATCCCATAAATGAATAAAAAACAAAATACTTTTGAGATGCAGTTACTGTTGTAATTTAGTGAAACACGACAGCCAAAATTGCGCACAGAAAGGTCCCACAAACAGCAATGAAATAAAGATAATGTCATTTGATTTAATGATGTTGGTTGAGGGATTGGCCAGAACACTTCAAATAGAACCATGGGAACTTTTACAGGGCGTTGGATTAAAATCTCATCTGAAGAAACAGCACCTCTGACAGTGCAGCACTCCCTCAGTTCTGGCCCTGAAGTGTCAGCCTCGACTATGTGCTCAAGTCTCGGGAGTGGGACTTGAACCCATGACCTTCTAACCGAAAGAGCGAAAGTGTTGCCACTGAGCCAAGGATGACCCTTTACCAATTGAAAGAAAGATAAAACTTGCATCTATATAGCGCCTTTCACGCCCTCAGGATGTCCCAAAGTGCTTTACAGCCAATGAAGTACTATTTTGAAGTGTAGTCACTGTTGTAATGTAGGAAATGCAGCAGCCAATTTGCGCACAGCAAGCTCCCACACACAGCAATGTGATAAATGACCAAATAATCTGTTTTTTCTTAGATGTTGGTTGAGGGATAAATATTGGCCAGGACTCCAGGGAGAACTCCCCCCTGCTCTTCTTCAAAATAGTGCCCGTGGGATCTTTTACATCCACCTGAGAGAGCAGACGGGGCCTCGGCTTAACGTCTCAACCAAAAGACGGCACCTCTGATGTAGGAAATGCGGCACCCAATCTGCGCACAGCAAGCTCCCACAAATAGCAATGTGATAATGATCAGATCATCTGTTTTAGTGATGTTGGTTGAGGGATAAATATTGGCCCAGGACACCGGGGAGAACTCCCCCCTGCCTGCTCTTCTTTGAAATAGTGGCAGTAGAATCTTTTACATACACCTGAGAGGATAGAAGGGACCTCAGATTAATGTCTCGTCCGAAAGACGGCACCTCCGACAGTGCTGCACTCCCTCAGCACTGCACTGGGAGTGTCAGCCTGGATTTTTATGCTCATGTCTCTGGAGTGGGACTTGAACCCACAACCTTCTGACTCAGAGGCGAGAGTGCTGCCCACTGATCCATGGCTGCCCGATGAAGGCACGGCTGCCAATGGCGGGATGAAGGGAGTGTGGGGATGCGCAAGACCGATGCTGCAAGAGTTACGAAACCCATTACTGTTGTAATGAAGTGGAACTGAAGTGGCAGTTAGTGCCAACTTGGGGGGCGATTTTGTGAAGCCCAGTTGGGCTAAGATCGAGTTTACTCATCGCAATGGATCAAGGCAAAAAAAGCAACTCCACCCTTCACTGAGTTAAAGGTACGACTGCAGCCGCTGGTTCTGAACTGCCTGAGGTTGTTGCGTCTGATCCAGAGCCCAGGCAATACACGCTTTAGAATAAGACCCATCTGCAAGTCAGAAATTGGGAGATATTTGTCTCTTCTACACAATGATCCCATCTGGTGACAGCTGGCAAAACAGCAGCCCTCTCGAGACAAGGAATGCCACGTATGATAAAAATGATAGGCAAGGATCAATTAGTGAAGGAGGGGGGTGAGGTGTACTGATCTCTGGTGAATACATACTAGAAACCGGTGCAGAGACGACAGGGACCTCATGCCGGCAGTGAAGGGTTTAAGCTCTGCAAGTTACACTGGTGGGAAGGAAAGCCTTAGGCTTGGAAAGGTTGATCCAAGATTTAATTGTGTTTTTTTTTTCCGTTCCTATTGCAGCTTTCCTTAAACTTAAAAGAGAGAGCGCCAAGGTTCATTTTGTTAATGAAGGGGTACAACACCCTCGGGCTTCAGGATAATGTGCCCATTGCTCACTTGCGAGCATAGGTAGTGTGTTATCAGGCTTTTCGGCCACAACAACATAAGAATTAGGAGCAGGAGTCGGCCACACGGCCCCTCGAGCCTGCTCCGCCATTCAATAAGATCGTGGCTGATCTTCGATCTCAACTCCACTTTCTCCACCCAATCCCCTTATCCCTTGATTCCCTTGACCATGGAGGGCTTCACAATTCTGTCAGTCATTTTATAGCAGTAAAACGTCCCAAGGCGCTTCACAGGAACGGCATCAAACAAGATCTGACACCGAGTCACACAAGGAGATATTAGGGCAGGTAAGGAGGAGAGAGAGGCGGAGAGGTTTAGGCAGCTGAAGGCACGGCCGCCAATGGTGGGGCAGGGTGTGGGGTGGGGAGGGAAGAAGTGTTTGTTCATGATGTTCCGGTTATCATGGTGTGTTATCTGAGGAAGGATGTTCTTGCCATGGAGGGAGTGCAGCGAAGATTCACCAGACTGATACCTGGGATGGCAGGAATGACGTATGAGGAGAGATTGGGGCGATTGGGCTTATACTCACTGGAGTTTAGAAGAATGAGAGGGAATCTCATTGAAACTTATAAAATTCTAACAGGACTAGACAGACTAGATGCAGGAAGGATGTCCCCGATGGTCGGAGAGTCCAGAACCAGGGGTCACAGTCTAAGGATAAGGGGTAAGCCATTTAGGATTGAGATGAGGAGGAATTTCTTCACCCACAGAGCGGTGAACCTGTGGAATTCTCTACCACAGAAAGCAGTTGAGGCCAATTCATTAAATATATTCAAGAAGGAGTTAGATATATTTCTTAAGGCTAAAGGGATCAAGGGATATGGGGAGAAAGCAGGGACCGGGTACTGAATTTGGATGATCAGCCATGATCTCATTGAATGGCGGAGCAGGCTCGAGGGGCCGAATGGCCTACTCCTGCTCCTATCTTCTATGTTTCTATGTGATGGACCAGCTGGCCTTTCCCTGCCCGTCATTTTTTGTTTGTACTTTCGAATGTTCGTCGGAGACTCCTGGTAGAAGTGCACTTGTGTGGACATCAGGGGAGCAGCATCAGGTGTAACTGTGATGCTTTCTATGGTTGAAGAGACTGTTGACAGCCCCTGCAGCCATGCCCACGAAGACTGGGTATTTAGTTGAGGTAGTGGAGAGTGATTGATAACTGGGCAACCGAACCGTTACAGGAGGTGGTGCTTTTAGAAGAGAAAATTGGAGGGGGCAATTTATTTTAAACTTTCCTACTTGGCTGGCCAAGATTTCCAAATTCAGCTCATCAAAGACACGCGAAAAAATATACAACAAGCAAGACTAAAATGTGAGCTGTCAGCTCCATGTGAGACACGCGCTACTCTGCGGAGTATGGCCGGGGTGTTTGGCTGCAGGTTACGGCAGTGTTATTGGTTCTCAGCATCCGGCTGGATTTCAGTCCAGATTCTTCAGGATTTAGCCAGACACCTCGGGAAGTATCTTCCAAGATAACCACACAATGCACACTGGGCACAAGCTGTCAATTCACTCCTGTCTGGTACTGTACGTGTGTGTCTCAGTGTCAGCTCCTGTACATGTACAGCACACAGCAGGTAAAAGGGAACGATTCACTCCTGTCTGGTACTGCACAGCCCGTGTGTCTCAGTGTCAGCTCCTGTACATGTACAGCACACAGCGGGTAAAAGGGAACGATTCACTCCCGTCTGGTACTGCACAGCCCGTGTGTGTCTCAGTGTCAGCTCCTGTACACGTACAGTACACAGCAGGTAAAAGGGAACGATTCACTCCCGTCTGGGACTGTATGGCCCACATGTGTCTCAGTGTCAGCTCCTGTACATGTACAGCACACAGCAGGTAAAAGGGAACGATTCACTCCCGTCTGGGACTGTATGGCCTGTGTGTTTCTTGGTGTCAACTCCTGTACATGTACAGTACACAGCAGGTAAAAGGGAACGATTCACTCCCGTCTGGTACTGCACAGCCCGTGTGTGTCTCAGTGTCAGCTCCTGTACACGTACAGCACACAGCGGGTAAAAGGGAATGATTCACTCCCGTCTGGCACTGTATGGCCCGTGTGTCTCAGTGTCAGCTCCTGTACACGTACAGCACAGAGCAGGTAAAAGGGAACGATTCACTCCCGTCTGGTACTGTACGGTAAGGTAACAGTGAATGAGCTGCTCCTGTCTAGTGCCGTATGGCTCATAGAGTCATAGAGTCATAACGGCACAGAAGGAGGCCATTCGGCCCATCGAGTCCGTGCCGGCTCTCTGTGGAGCAATCCAGTCAGTCCCATTCCCCCGCTCTATCCCTGTAGCCCTGCAAGTTTATTTCCCTCAAGTGCCTATCCAATCTCCCCTTGAAAACATTGAGTGTCTCCGCTTCCACCACTTCCGTCGCCAGCGAGTTCCAGGTCCTCACCACTCGCTACGTAAAAAAGTTTTTCCTCACATCCCCCCTGTATCTCTTGCCCAAAACCTTAAATCTGTGTCCCCTAGTCCTTGTACCATCAACTAGTGGGAACAGCCTTTCCCCGTCTAGCCTATCCAAACCCGTCATAATCTTGTACACCTCTATCAAATCTCCCCTCAACCTCCTTTGCTCTAATGAAAACAAATCCAGCTTCTCCAACCTGTCCTTGTAGCTGAGATCCCCCCATCCCCGGAACCAATCTGGTAAATCTCCTCTGCACCCTCTCAAGGGCCTTTGCATCCTTCCTAAAGTGTGTCTGTACCAGCTCCTGTAGGATCGGCACCAGGTAATAGTGAACAATCCGCTCCCCTCTGCTGCCTGAATGTGTCTCGCAGATGGACAATGAGACCAGGGCTCGCTGTGTTGTGTGAGGAAACTTAGAAACATAGAAGATAGGAGCAGGAGTAGGTCATTCGGCCCCTCGAGCCTGCTCCACCATTTAATGAGATCATGGCTGATCATCCAAATTCAGTACCCTGTCCCTGCCTTCTCCCCATAGCCCTTGATCCCTTTAGCCTTAAGAAATATATCTAACTCCTTCTTGAATATATTTAATGAATTGGCCTCAACTGTCCTGTGTGGTAGAGAATTCCACAGGTTCACCACTCTCTGGGTGCAGAAATTCCTCCTCATCTCAGTCCTAAATGGCTTACCCCTTATCCTTAGACTGTGACCTCTGGTTCTGGACTCCCCAACCATCGGGAACATCCTTCCCGCATCTAGTCTGTCTAGTCCTGTTAGAATTTTATAAGTTTCAATGAGATCCCCTCTCATTCTTCTAAACTCTAGTGAATATAACCCAATCTCTTCTCATACGTCATTCCTGCCATCTCAGGTGTCTGCCTGGTGAATCTTCACTGTACTCCCTCTGTAAAGTCCGCGCCTCAATAATACACGGACTTCGGGAGAACAGTTTAACAGGTACTTTACTGAACATAGGCAGCGTCAGACACAGCCTGCTAGGGCCTTTTTATACAGGGGTGGTCACTGCCGGTACTGCAATCTAAGACCAGTTATTCCCTTAAAGGTACATACACAACAATTCCTCCCCTTTTAGATAAACAGTACATAACATTCATTTAACAACTAAATAATAACTAATTACAATTACAATTTTCTCGGTACTATATACATCAACTGAAATAGTCATTTATAAGTTCAGTCTTTGAGGAGGCTTCCTGATCCGGACTGGATAGTGCCTTTCTCGAGTATCCTGTTCTGGCGGTGGAGTCAATTCTGGCTCATTGTCATTGGTTGGTTCGTCAGCTTCTGAGGTAGGCGCAATCTGTGCTTTGGGCTCATTACCAGGTGCACCTGCTTGTGGTATAGGTTTGGCTTGTTCCTGTGACTCTAGAATCTGGTCAGCATGGCGTCTCACGATGCTCTCTCCAATGTCCACTGTGTACAATAGTGGTCCCTGCTGTGTGCATATCGTTCCAGGCTCCCATTTTTCTGTTCGGTAGTCGCGGGCCAAGACTGGTTGCCCTATCTTGAAGCTCCTGGTTGGCTTCTCATTTATGTGCTGGAACTGCTTATCCTCAACATCTCGTCTTATGTTTGGTTTGAGCAAATCCAAGTGACATCTTAGTCTTCGGTTGAAAAACAGTACGGCTGGAGTTTGGTTGGTTACTGCATGTGTCGCATTCCGGTAAGCAAACAAGAAATTATCCACCTTGTGTTGTAGTGGTATGTCGTCATTATACATTGCCTTTATGGCCTTTTTAAAGGTCTGAACAAACCTCTCAGCCAATCCATTTGTGGCTGGATGATATGGGGCGGATGTGTAATGTTTCACCCTATTATTCTTCAGGAACCTCCGGAAATCCTCAGACACAAACTGTGGGCCATTGTTGGAGCAAATCTGTTCTGGCAACCCATTCCTGGTGAAGATGGTCCTTAGGACTGCAATAGTTTTCTCCTTGGTGGTGGAGGACATTTTAATGACCTCTGGCCATTTCGAATGGGAGTCCACAGCGATTTGAAACATTGAGTCCATAAATGGACCAGCAAAATCAATGTGTACCCGTTGCCATGGAGATGAGGGCCACTCCCATGGATGTAGCGGGGCCTGTGGTGGAGCGTTTTGGACCTTCTGGCATCCTGTGCATCTCTTGGTCATATCCTCGATTTCTTTATCGATTCCCGGCCACCACACAAACGCCCTGGCTAGGCTCTTCATTTTTGCCCCTCCCAGATGACCCTCGTGAAGCTGATTGAGCACTCTATCTCTCAACTTGGGTGGAATTACCACTCGGGATCCACGCATCAAAGTTCCCCGGCACACTGACAGCTGTTCTCTCCTTGGCGAGAATGCTGGCAACAGTGAGTCGCCATATGCTGGCCATCCCTTCACCGTCAAATCATAGACCCGAGAGAGTGTCGGGTCATTTCGGGTTTACTTCTCAATACTTGCGTTTGTAACAGGCAAACATTCGACTATGGTCGCATGGAATATCTCCACAGGGTCCACTGCAGGTGCTTCTTCCGCCGTAGGCAACGGTAGGCGTGACAGCCCATCAGCGTTTCCATGCTGTTTCGTACCTTTGTAGTCTATGTCGTACTGATGTGCCCTTAGAAAAAGTGACCATCTTTGCAGCCGTTGCGCTGTCATCACTGGAACGCCCTTCTTTGGGTTAAAAATTGAGACCAGGGGTTGATGATCAGTCAGTAGGGTGAATTTCTGCCCGTGCAGATAGTGATTGAACTTCTTCACCCCCCACACCAGGCTGAGGGCCTCCCTGTCAATCTGGGTGTAGTTACGCTCGGCTGAGGTTAGCGAGCGCGATGCAAAGGCTATTGGCCTCTCTGAACCGTCACGCAATTTGTGTGACAGCACCGCTCCAATGCCGTAAGGTGACACATCACATGCCAACCGAATCGGTAGTGTTGGGTTGTAGTGGGCCAATACTTCTTTTGTAGTGATTAGGCATTTACATTCCTGAAAGGCACGCTTACACTCATCACTCCATTTCCATGTTACACCAGTTTGAAGCAGGGCGTTCAGTGGGTGCAGAATTGTAGATAAATTCGGCAAGAACTTATGGTAGTAGTTCACCAACCCGAGGAACGACCTCAGTTGCGACACATTTTCCGGTGCTGGAGCCTTGACTACAGCCTCAATCTTGCCCGGCGACTTACACAACCGTTCCTCATCAATCATGTGGCCACAATATGAGACTTGTCTCTTGAAGAACTCGCATTTGGGGCGGTTGGCTCATAGCCCATATTCCTGCAATCTCGTGAGCACCTGTTCCAGGTTGGCAAGGTGTTCATTGTCATTTTCGCCCGTAACCAGGATGTCGTCCAAATAACACTGGGTCCCCGGGATCCCTTGCAGGACTTGTTCCATTGCCCTCTGCCAAATAGCCGGGGCCGATGCTACCCCGAATACCAGTCGATTGTACTGGTAAAGGCCTTTGTGAGTGTTTATCGTGAGGTATTTCCTAGATGCTTCTTCCACCTCCATTTGTAGATACGCTTGAGCCAGATCAATCTTTGTAAAACGTTTCCCTCCAGATAGTGAGGCGAAAATATCTTCTATCCGCGGAAGTGGATACTGTACTGTGTGCAGGACTGGGTTCACAGTCACCTTGAAGTCCCCACAGATGCGAACCTTCCTTGGCTCCCCAGGCGTGCTGCTCAATGCTTTCTTCATTACAGGAATGATGGGTGTGGCCCACTCGCTCCAGTCCACCTTAGGCAGCACCCCCGAACGCTCCAGACTCTCCAGTTCAGCTTCAACGGCTGGGTGGATCGCGTATGGCACCGGTCTGGCCTTGAAAAATTTTGGGGTTGCGTTATCCTCAATCTTTATGGTTGCCTTTACTCCTTTTAGAGTCCCAAGTCCTTGTTGGAACACCTCTTCCGCGTCAGATAGAATTTGTGACAGACGTCCAGGTGCGACGTCATCATCCTTTTTGTCAGTCACCGTTAGTGCCAGAATGGAATGCCAATCCAATTGTATTTTTCGGATCCATTCACGTCCCAATAATGGTGGTCCTCCATCACGTAGTATATACATGTATAGTTTCTGTGTTTCCTTTCCGTTATATTCAACTGGCACCCTTATTTTTCCTCTGGGGTAGACCTTTTGCCCCGTGTATGTCTTCAATACAATGGACGTGTCCTTTAAGGGTATGTGTGAGAATAACCGCTCATAGTCTCGTCGATTCATGACAGTTAGGGCTGATCCTGTGTCCAATTCCATCTTTACTGGGGACCCTGCTATCATGAGGGTGACCCAAATGGTTCGGTGATCTTTCTTTGCGATCACGTTGTGTAACTTTAAACAACTTAGTCTCCTGCTCCCGAATTCCTTATCACTCTCCTGATCTTCTGAACTACTGTCTGTCAGTTTCTTTACTTTCCTGTACTGTTCCTTAGTAGTTCTTGTCATGTGGGTTTTCTTTCCTGACCTGCAGACTCTTGCTATATGTCCCATTTTTCCGCATTGCCTGCATATTTTGTCTTTAAACCAGCAGTCCTTCTGCTCATGGGTTGTTCTGCCGCAGCGATAGCACTTTTCTGCTCCATACGCCATTTCGTTAGCGCTGTATTCTTGTGGTTTCTGTTGTATTTCCGCAGCTCCCTGTGCTGCTGCTTCGTAGGATACTGCCACGCTGAAAGCCTGTTCTAGCGTCAGGACCTTTTTTGAAAGTAGTCGTTTCTGGGTTCCTTCACTCTGGAGCCCGCAGACAAACTTATCCCGTAAGGTGTCTGCCAGTCCTGCTCCGAACTGGCAGTGCTTCGATAACTTGCGTAGTTCCGTAAGATAGCCAGCATTGCTCTCATCTTTGTGCTGGTTTCTTTTATGGAACTTGAATCTTTCTGCTGTCAGCAGTGGTGTAGGGCTTAGGTGTTCCTGTAAGATATGAACAATCTCCTCAAAACTTTTCTCCATTGGTTTAGCTGGGGTAATTAAATTCCGCAATAGGCCGTATGTACTCGCACCCATCAAATTTAATAATACCGACGCCTTCTTTCCATCAGCCACCTCATTTGCCTTGCAGTACACTTCAATTCTTTCCACATACGTGGTCCAGTCTTCTACCTCGTTGTCGAAAGCAGTGATACTGCCACTTTTCGGCATCTTGGGTGATTTAAAATGGCACCTCCCGCGCTTTTGCTTCTTCCCCAATGGAATAAAATGGCGCCTCCCGTGCTTTTGCTTCTTCCCCAACGGGATAAAATGGCGCCTCCCGCGCTTTTGCTTCTTCCCCTTGCTGCCACGCTGCTCCTAGCATTCTACGGGGTAATGGCGGCGACCCGCAGCTTCGGCGCGTCTCGCTTTCCTTCCCCCCGTTTAGTTTCTCTCCGCTGTCCTGTTCTCGAGCACCAACCGCGCCCTGTGCGCTCCACCCTCTCTCTCTTGTTTTCTTTTCCCGGCGATGCTGCGCGGCCCGTTTTGTAGAGCCGCTCGATCGAGCTTGAGCCCGCCGCAGTCCGGAAGGGTCAGCGCGCTACCTGCTACCAGCACGATTTGCTGGAACACCTTAACTGGGGAGCCAAGCACAGCTCTCCACAGTCTCTCCCGCAATTCTCCGAACACCGATGAATTCTTTGGGCGGTTGCCCTTGGTCGACGCCCGTTGCTCAGACTACGACCTTCCAGAACCCTCCTCTCAGGGCGAGATCCCCGTGAGATGATGCCACACTGCAGGTGAGTTCGAACTTACTCGTCACCACTGTAAAATCCGCGCCTCAATAATACACGGACTTCGGGAGAACAGTTTAACAGGTACTTTACTGAACAGGAGGCAGCGTCAGACTGAAATACAGAAGCCTGCTAGAGCCTTTTTATACAGGGTGGTCACTGCCGGTACTGCAGTCTAAGACCAGTTATTCCCTTAAAGGTACATACACAACACCCTCCATGGCAAGAACATCCTTCCTCAGATAAGGTGACCAGGAGGGAATGTTGCCTATTTGTCTGGTGAATGAGAACATATGAATGGTGCAGGTTGTCAGTAACAGATGGCTGTAGAATGATATGATCAACAGAGACAACTTGCGAGTGTTTCTGATTTTTTGTTGTTGCAGAATATAGATGAAGCACCAAATGCAGAGTGGAAAAGAGAAAGAAAGAAAGAACTGCATTTCTACAGCACCTTTCACAACCTCAGGACGTCCCAACACGCTTCACAGCCAATGAAGCACTTAGGAACATAGGAACAGGAGGAGGCCATTCAGCCCCTCGAGCCTGTTTCACCATTCGATGAGATCATGGCTGATCTGCAACCTAACTCCATATACCCGCCTTTGGCCCATATCCCTTAATACCTTTGGTTAACAGAAATCTATCAATCTCTGATTTTAAATTAACAATTGATCTAGCATCAATTGCCTTTTGCGGAAGAGAGTTCCAAACTTCTACCACCCTTTGTGTGTAGAAGTGTTTCCTAATTTCACTCCTGAAAGGTCTGGCTCTAATTTTTAGACTCTGCCCCCTAGTCCTAGACTCCCCAACCAGTGGAAATAGTTTCTCTCTCTCTGCCCTATCTGTTCCCCTTAATATCTTGAAAACTTCGATCAGATCACCCCTTAACCTTCTAAATTCTAGCAAATACATCCCTAGTTTGTGTAATCTCTCCTCGTAACTTAACCCTTGAAGTCCAGGTATCATTCTGGTAAACCTACGCTGCACTCCCTCCAAGGCCAATACATCCTTCCTAAGGTGTGGTGCCCAGAACTGCTCACAGTGCTCCAGGTGTGGTCTAACCAGGGTTTTGTACAGCTGCAGCATAACTTCTACCCCCTTGTATTCTAGTCCTCCAGATATAAAGGCCAGCATTCCATTAGCCTTTTTGATTATTTTCTGTACCTGTTCATGACATTTTAATAATCTATGTACCTGGACCCCCAAATCTCTTTGGACCTCCACTGTCTTTAGCTTTTTACCATTTAGAAAGTCCCCTGTTCTATTCTTTTTAGGTCCAAAGTGGGTGACCTCACATTTGCCTACATTGAAATCCATTTGCCACAGTTTTGCCCATTCACTTAATCGATCAATATCCCTTTGTAATTTTATGCTTTCATCTACACCGCCTACAATGCCGCCCATCTTTGTGTCATCGGCAAATTTGGATATATGACTTTCTATGCCATCATCTAAGTCATTAATAAATATTGTGACTAGTTGAGGCCCCAACACAGATCCCTGTGGGACATCACTAGTCACCTCCTGCCAATTAGAGTACCTGCCCATTATCCCAACTCTCTGTCTCCTGCCGCTCAACCAATTTCCTAACCAGGTCAATAATTTACCCTCAATTCTGTGGGCTTCCACCTTGGATAACAGTCTCTTATGTGGGGCTTTATCAAATGCCTTCTGGAAGTCCATATAAATAACATCCATCGACTTTTTGAAGTGTAGTGGCTTTTGTAATGTAGGAAACGCGACAGCCAATTTGTGCACAGCAAGATCCCACAAACAGCAATGAAGTAAATGACCAGATAATCTGTTATGTCAGTTGTGGGATAAATACTGGCCCAGGACACCGGCGATAACTCCCCTGCTCTTCTTCAAAATAGTTTACATCCATATGAGAGAGCAGATGGGGCCCCAGTTTAATGTCTCTTCCGAAAGATGGCCTGAGCGACAGCGCTCCCTCAGTACTGCACTGGGAGTGTCAGCCTAGATTATGGGCTGCAAGCCCTTGGAGTGGGACTTGAACTCATAACCTTCTGACCCAGAGGTGAGAGTCCCGCCCACTGAGCTACGGCTGACAGTAGAGCAGGAGGACTTTGGATGACATGTTGTCAAGCTTGACTTTTAGAAGCTTACAGATTTTTCTATTTGTATGCAGGACATGGGCAAGGCCTCGTTTATTGCCCAACGCCTATACAAGCGAGTGCCTCGCTAGGCCACTTTCAGAGGGCAGTTAAGAGCCCACCATGCTGGTGTGGGACTGGACCGGCCCAGACTGGGTAAGGACGGTGTGAAGTGAAGTTATGATTATGGATGGTCAACCAGTTGGGTTTTTATGACAATGGTCATTTCTCCCAGAGACAGCCCACAAAGAGAGCTTGACAGGGTAGATACCAAGAGGCTGTTTCCCCCTGGCTGGAAAACCTAGAACTAGAGGTCACAGTCTCAGGATAAGGGGTCGGACATTTAAGACTGAGATGGTGGCATAGTGGTTAGCACTGTTGCATCACAGCGCCAGGGACCCGGGTTCGAATCCAGCCTCGGGTGACTGTCTGTGTGGAGTTTGCACATTCTCCCCGTGTTTGCGTGGGTTTCCTCCGGGTGCTCCGGTTTCCTCCCACAGTCCAAAGATGTGCGGGTTAGGTTGGTTGGCTATGATAAATTGACCATTAGTGTTAGGGGGATTAAATACACGGGGATAGGGTGGGATATGTGTTGGTGACGGGGATCGGGTGGGATATGTGTCGGTGCAGGCTCGATGGGCCGAAATGGCCTCTATCTGCACTGTGGGGTTTCTGTGATTTCTGTGAATTTGTTCACTCAGAGGGTTGTGAATCTTTGGAATTCTCTACCCCAGAGGGCTGTGGCTGCTCAGTCATTGAGTATATTCAAGGCTGAGATCGATAGAATTTTCGACTCTGGGGAATCAAGGGATATGGAGATCGGACGGGAAAGTGGAGCTGAGGTCGATGATCAGCCATGATCTCATTGAATGGCGGAGCAGGTTCGAGGGGCCGAATGGTCAACTCCTGCTCCTAATTCTTGTGTTCTTATTGTTCTTCTGCTCCTTTTGCTCTGTTGCCCTGTTTTCAGATCGCACTCCCAGCAACTTTCTTGGCAATGGATTCTCTGAGCTGAATGGTGCAGAAACAAAACTAACTAACGGGGCAGGCCCTGAGATACCTAACGAACGGGGCACACCTTGAGATACCTAACTAACGGGGCACACTCTGAGATACCTAACTATCGGGGCACACCCTGAGATACCTAACTAACGGGGCACGCCTTGAGATACCTAACTAACGGGGCACATCTTGAGATACCTAACTAACGGGGCACAACTTGAGATACCTAACGAACGGGGCACACCTTGAGATACCTAACTAACGGCGCAGGCCCTGAGATACCTAACTAACGGGGCACACCTTGAGATACCTAACTAACGGGGCACACCTTGAGATACCTAACTAATGGGGCACACCTTGAGATACCTAAATAACGGGGCAGGCCTTGAGATACCTAACTAACGGGGCACTCCTTGAGATACCTAACTAAAGGGGCACACCTTGAGATACCTAACTAACTGGGCACACCTTGCGATACCTAACTAACGGGGCACACCTTGAAATACCTAACTAACGGGGCACACCTTGAGGTGACTAACTAACAGGGCACACCTTGAGATACCTAACTAACGGGGCAGGCCTGGAGATACCTAACTAATGGGGCACTCCTTGAGATACCTAACTAACGGGGCACATATTGAGAAACCTAACTAACGGGGCACACCTTGAGGTGACTAACTAACGGGGCACATCTTGAGATGCCTAACTAACGGGGCACACCTTGAGATACCTAACTAACGGGGCACGCCTTGAGGTGACTAACTAACGGGGCACACCTTGAGATACCTAACTAACGGGGCACACCTTGAGGTGACTAACTAACGGGGCACACCTTGAGATGTCTAACTAACGGGGCACACCTTGAGATACCTAACTAACGGGGCACGCCTTGAGATACCTAACTAACGGGGCACACCTTGAGATACCTAACTAACGGGGCACACCTTGAGATACCTAACTAACGGGGCACACCTTGAGGTGACTAACTAACAGGGCACGCCTTGAGGTGACTAACTAATGGGGCACGCCTTGAGGTGACTAACTAACGGGGCACACCTTGAGATACCTAACTAACGGGGCACACCTTGAGATACTTAACTAACGGGGCACACCTTGAAATGACTAACTAATGGGGGCACTCCTTGAGATACCTAACTAACGGGGCACACCTTGAGATACCTAACTAACGGGGCACACCTTGAGATACTTAACTAACGGGGCACACCTTGAAATGACTAACTAATGGGGGCACTCCTTGAGATACCTAACTAACGGGGCACACCTTGAGATGTCTAACTAATGGGGCACACCTTGAGATACCTAACTAACAGGGCACACCTTGAGATACCTAACTAACGGGGCACACCTTGAGATACCTAACTAACGGGGCACACCTTGAGATGCCTAACTAACGGGGCACACCTTAAGGTGACTAACTAAAGGGGCACACCTTGAGATACCTAACTAACGGGGCACGCCTTGAGATACCTAACTAACGGGGCACACCTTGAGATACCTAACTAACGGGGCACACCTTGAGATACCTATCTAACGGGGCACACCTTGAGATACCTAACTAACGGGGCACACCTTGAGATACCTAACTAACGGTGCACACCTTGAGATACCTAACTAACGGGGCACGCCTTGAGATACCTAACTAACGGGGCACACCTTGAGATACTTAACTAACGGGGCACACCTTGAGATACTTAACAAACGGGGCACACCTTGAAATGACTAACTAATGGGGGCACTCCTTGAGATACCTAACTAACGGGGCACACCTTGAGATGCCTAACTAACGGGGCACACCTTGAGATACCTAACTAACGGGGCACACCTTGAGATGTCTAACTAACGGGGCACACCTTGAGATACTTAACTAACGGAGCAGGCCTTGAGATGACTAACTAGCGGAGCACACCTTGAGATACCTAACTAACGGGGCACGCCTTGAAATGACTAATTAAAGGGGCACCCCTTGAGATACCTAACTAATGGGGCACTCCTTGAGATACCTAACTAACGGGGCACACCTTGAGATACCTAACTAACGGGGCACACCTTGAGATACCTAACTAACGGGGCACGCCTTGAGATGGCTAACTAATGGGGTACGCCTTGAGATACCTAAATAATGGGGCACACCTTGAGATACCTAACTAACGGGGCACACCTTGAGATACCTAACTAACGGAGCAGGCCTTGAGATGACTAACTAGCGGAGCACACCTTGAGATACCTAACTAACGGGGCACGCCTTGAAATGACTAATTAAAGTGGCACACCTTGAGATACCTAACTAACGGGGCACGCCTTGAGATGCCTAACTAACGGGGCACACCTTGAGATACCTAACTAACGGGGCACACCTTGAGATACCGAACTAACGGGGCACACCTTGAGATACCTAACTAACGGGGCAGACCTTGAGATACCTAACTAATGGGGCACACCTTGAGATACCTAACTAACGGGGCACACCTTGAGGTGACTAACTAACGGGGCACGCCTTGAGGTGACTAACTAACAGGGCACGCCTTGAGATACCTAACTAACGGGGCACACCTTGAGGTGACTAACTAACGGGGCACGCCTTGAGATACCTAACTAATGGGGCACACCTTGAGGTGACTAACTAACAGGGCACGCCTTGAGATACCTAACTAACGGGGCACACCTTGAGGTGACTAACTAACGGGGCACGCCTTGAGATACCTAACTAACGGGGCACACCTGGAGATACCTAGCTAACGGGGCACACCTTGAGATACCTAACTAACGGGGCACACCTTGAGGTGACTAACTAACGGGGCACGCCTTGAGATACCTAACTAACGGGGCACACCTTGAGGTGACTAACTAACGGGGCACACCTTGAGATACCTAACTAACGGGGCACACCTTGAGATACCTAACTAATGGGGCACACCTTGAGGTGACTAACTAACGGGGCACACCTTGAGATACCTAACTAACGGGGCACACCTTGAGGTGATTAACTAACGGGGCACACCTTGAGATACCTATCTAACGGGGCACACCTTGAGATACCTAACTAACGGGGCACACCTTGAGATACCTAACTAACGGGGCACACCTTGAAATGACTAACTAACAGGGCACTCCTTGAGATACCTAACTAACGGGGCACACCTTGAGATACCTAACTAACGGGGCACACCTTGAGATACCTAACTAACGGGGCACTCCTTGAGATACCTAACTAACGGGGCACTCCTTGAGATACCTAACTAACGGGGCACACCTTGAGATACCTAACTAACGGGGCACACCTTGAGATACCTAACTAACGGGGCACACCTTGAGATACCTAACTAACGGGGCACTCCTTGAGATACCTAACTAACGGGGCACACCTTGAGATACCTAACTAACGGGGCACTCCTTGAGATACCTAACTAACGGGGCACACCTTGAGATACCTAACTAACGGGGCACTCCTTGAGATACCTAACTAACGGGGCACACCTTGAGATACCTAACTAACGGGGCACTCCTTGAGATACCTAACTAACGGGGCACTCCTTGAGATACCTAACTAACGGGGCACACCTTGAGATACCTAACTAACGGGCACACCTTGAGATACCTAACTAACGGGGCACTCCTTGAGATACCTAACTAACGGGGCACACCTTGAGATACCTAACTAACGGGGCACTCCTTGAGATACCTAACTAACGGGGCACACCTTGAGATACCTAACTAACGGGGCACGCCTTGAGATACCTAACTAACGGGGCACACCTTGAGATACCTAACTAACGGGGCACGCCTTGAGATACCTAACTAACGGGGCACACCTTGAGATACCTAACTAACGGGGCACACCTTGAGATACCTAACTAATGGGGCACGCCTTGAGATGACTAACTAACGGGGCACACCTTGAGATACCTAACGAGCGGGGCACGCCTTGAGATACCTAACTAACGGGGCACACCTTGAGATACCTAACTAACGGGGCACACCTTGAGATACCTAACTAACGGGGCACACCTTGAGATACCTAACTAACGGGGCAGACCTTGAGATACCTAACTAACGGGGCACACCTTGAGATGCCTAACTAACGGGGCACACCTTGAGATACCTAACTAACGGGGCACACCTTGAGATACCTAACTAACGGGGCACACCTTGAGATGTCTAACTAACAGGGCACACCTTGAGATGCCTAACTAACGGGGCACACCTTGAGATACCTAACTAACGGGGCACACCTTGAGATACCTAACTAACGGGGCACACCTTGAGATACCTAACTAACGGGGCACACCTTGAGGTGACTAACTAACGGGGCACACCTTGAGATACCTAACTAACGGGGCACACCTTGAGATACCTATCTAATGGGGCACACCTTGAGATACCTAACTAACGGGGCACACCTTGAGATGACTAACTAACAGGGCACGCCTTGAGATATCTAACTAACGGGGCACACCTTGAGATACCTAACTAACAGGGCACAGCTTGAGATACCTAACTAACGGGGCACACCTTGAGATACCTAACTAACGGGGCACACCTTGAGATACCTATCTAATGGGGCACACCTTGAGATACCTAACTAACGGGGCACACCTTGAGATGACTAACTAACAGGGCACGCCTTGAGATATCTAACTAACGGGGCACACCTTGAGATACCTAACTAACAGGGCATGCCTTGAGATATCTAACTAACGGGGCACACCTTGAGATACCTAACTAACGGGGCACACCTTGAGATACCTAACTAACAGGGCACAGCTTGAGATACCTAACTAACGGGGCAGGCCTTGAGATGACTAACTAACGGGGCACACCTTGAGATACCTAACTAACGAGGCACACCTTGAGATACCTAACTAACGGGGCACTCCTTGAGATATCTAACTAACGGGGCACAGCTTGAGATACCTAACTAACGGGGCACGCCTTGAGATACCTAACTAACGGGGCACACCTTGAGATACCTAACTAACGGGGCACACCTTGAGATACCTAACTAACAGGGCACAGCTTGAGATACCTAACTAACGGGGCACGCCTTGAGATACCTAACTAATAGGGCAGGCCTTGAGATGACTAACTAACGGGGCACACCTCGAGATACCTAACTAACGGTGTAAAGTCTGTGGGTTGTTTAGTTAATTAATACACAGACTACCAGAGTAACTTAAAACAGGACTTTACTGTTCGAAGGTCAGGGCGAATCTGCCAAATAAATCCTGACACAGCACTTATATACCGGTGTGGTCACCGTCGGTATTACAGTATACAGAAGCCAACAAAGTAGTGCCACACCTAAAATAGTTCTCTTAAAGGTGAACGGTTACATACAATGGTTTTCTTAAAGGTAGACGGATACATACACTACAATCCTCCCTTTTTAGCTTACAACATACTTAGTCCCCCATTAAACATAACATATATTCAACTTCATGTAAAACAATTCACAGGTATAATCTATGCGGGAAACAGTTTACAGATTCAGTCTCTGCGGGAACAGTTCACAGATTCAGTCTCTGGTCTTGACTCGGTCCGAACAACATCTCTGTGGTGTAGCCGGTTCACATTGCTAGCGTGACTCATCCAATAGTCTTTCCCTTGACTTAACAGCTTGAACTTCCGTCCTGCTGAACCAGCAGTGCTGACTTTTACAAACAGCTGGACTGCCTTGGTAATTTTTCCTACTTGCCAACTGATTTGGCTCCCTTCGTAGGGCCCATGTACATGATCTGGTAGAAGTGATAATGATTTAGATGGTTATCACCTTCTGCTTCGTCTTTTTCTTTTCTGCTTCTTGGAGACTCTCGGGGCTCCCTTATCAGCTGCCAGCTGTAGCGCCACCATCTCCCTATGTTCCTTAGACTTTAAGTGCTTCATCCTGATTTCTGCACTTTGGGAGTTTTCATCACAAGCTGGGCAGACCAAGTCCTCGTAATATTCCGTGTCACTCAACAGGTCATGGTAATATTCGGTGTCGTCCTGAACTAGTCTAGCGAGAGGGCCTGCTGCTTCTTTCTTACAAAACTGGACGTTAGCCGACTGTTGTTCCCTCCCTAGACATCTTTCCTGAAGAGACTTCTTCATGCGTTCATATTCATCCCGCTCTTCCTGGGTTTCCTGCAAATCCTTCACTAATGACCTCATTTGTGATTTCAACACTTCCCCTTCCATCGGGGATTGATTGATCGGGCTATTCAATCCTTCTACTGGAGCAGCTGTTTCAACATTCTGTTGTTCACATAGACGTGATTCAGCGTACTTTTGGCATCCCAGTAAAATCTGTGTTGCAACCTCAGCTATTTCCATAACTTTTGAGAGCTCCGAACTCCTTCCCTTTGAAGATTGAAGCTTGTGTTCAGATTGTTCCCATTGCAGAGTCTTGTCCCTCAGCATATGAAGGAGTTGGCTGACCGTTAACTCTTCCACGGGAACACTGTGGATCAGAGTCTTCTCCATTTCATCCACCTTTTCCTCCAATGCTTTCACCTTCTTTTCCTCTTGTACTTTGGCTTTCAGCGCTTGGAGAAGCTACGCCTTGATGCTCTCTAGCTCATGTTCAGGGGCCATTCTTACAGCCTCTGTGTTTCTTACAGTTTCCTTTTCTTCCACTGAAAGGATTCCCAGTTGAATCTGTTCTTCAAGTTGTTGAACCTCGGTCATTGCCGCCTCATATTTGTCTTGGGTTTCCTTCAATATTTTTATGAGTTCTTGGACATCTTGTCTTTCATGTTCTGCCATGTCTTTCACCTCTAATTTCTCATCTATGGATGGAACTTCTACCAATGAGTCTGTCTTGGCCTTGAGCTCATCAAGAATTTCCTGCAGCCTTTGGACTTCTTGCTCATGTTCAACCTTTAGTTGCTCATATGCTTCTACTGAAACTAGCTTTTCGGAGGTTGCCGAGTTAATCCCCTCCAGGATTGTAGCCTGGGCCTGTTCATACTGTTCCTTCAACTTCTCAAACTCTGCTTGTAAGGAGTCGTAGAGAAGAACGGGAATAAAATCCTGGCTTCCTGAAGATTCCTCTTCATTTGCTCCTTCCTGCAAATATTCTAACTCCTGAACAGCGTAAGGGAGATGTGATCGGTAATTGGTCACAATGGCTCTATGGTCGCTCTCTGCTTGAGCTAGCTGCTTCTGTTGTCTTTCCAGATTCTCCCATTCGGTGTCATAGAACTTTTTCATTGTTTTCATCTCTTGTTCGAGACGGTAACTCACTTGTTCTACTTGCTGTCGTAATTTGAAATAAAGTTGAGTCCGAGCTCGGTGTTCGTCAGTCATGGATATGTCCGTAAACTGAACAGACTCAGAATTCTCTGTCAAACTATGTTGTCGTTGTTCGGTGGAGTTCTGTTCTGAAACTTTGTTCTTCTCTGGAGCATAAGCCTTTATGCATGCCTTCGTTCTTCCAACCTTAGTCGGCAAGTCCATTTTAGCCTTGTCTTTCATATTTGGGTTGGTCTTATCGTCATCCGTTTCAGAATCTGAGCTGATTATCTGCACCGAGTCCTCACTCGTTATGGCTTTTAGATAGTGCCATTCCATGTCTATTTTCTTGATCCACTCCCGTCCCAGAAGTGGTGGTCCTCCCTCAGGTAGTACGTATAAGTTCATTCTTGGGTGTTCTTTACCCCCATCTCTCACCTTGACTCTTACCTTCCCCATGGGGTATACTTTATGCCCCGTGTATGTCTGCAATACGAACTTGGTATCTCTTAAGGGTATATGTGAGAATAGCTGGTGGTAATCCCTTCGATTTATGACTGATAGAGCTGATCCAGTGTCCAACTCCATTTTCACTTGGACTCCAGCTATTTTTAGCATGACCCAGATAGTTTGTAGGTCAGCTTCCTTACTCACATTGTGAATTCTCAGACTGCCCAGCTCCTGGCCGTTTGGGTCTGAGTCCGAATTCTGTTCGTCTGAACTCTTCTCAGCCACCTTGTGTACCTTGTTCTACTTTTCCTGTGATGGCTTCCTTTGGTTGTTGGTCTTCTTCCCTGACCGGCATACCTTAGCTATGTGACCCAGTTTGCCACATTTCCTACATTCCTGGTTCTTAAACCAGCATTGGTTCTGGTCGTGTGTTGTCTTCCCACAACGATAGCATTTTGTTGTACTCGAGGTAATTTGATCCACACTGAGTGCCGCTGCCTTTAGCTGCATTTCCGCAGTTCCCTTCACTGCGGCTTCGTGCGATGCTGCAATAAGGACAGCCCTGTCAAGTGTAAGGTCGTTCTCTTCGAGTAGTCGCTTTTGCGTTCCTTCCTTTGACAACCCGCACACGAACTTGTCTCGCAATGCCTCTGTCAGATTCCCTCCAAACTGGCAGTGTTTCGCTAGTCTACGCAGTTCGACCAAGTATTCTGCGTTGCTTTCGTCTTTCCTTTGCGTTCTCGCATAGAATTTGAATCGTTCCGCCAACATCAACGGTGTGGGGTTCAAGTGATCCTTCAGAACAGTCACAATATCATCGAAAGTCTGATCTGCCGGTTTAGCTGGTGCTAGTAGATGCTTCAAGAGCCCGTATGTCTTCGCGCCCATCGAGTTTAGCAAGGTTATAGCTTTGTCATCTTCTTCTATTTTATTGGCCTCACAATAGATCTCAATGCGTTCCACATACGTGGCCCAGTCTTCTACCTCGGAATTAAAATCGTTGATGTTACCACGCTTAGGCATCTTCCTCTCTTCCTGATAACACCACGAATTATTTCTTTAAATTTTCTTTTCTTTTTTTTTCCAAGATGGCGGTTCCCGCGAAAATGGCGGTTTCCCGCGCTTATCTTCTCTCCCCGCCCACTTCAATGGCGGTTTCCCGCTTCTGTCTTCTTCCCCGCCTAATGGCGGCTTCCCGCGTTTCTTCCCTAGCGGGAGGGGTACACTTTCCCCACGGGCGACGGCCGCTGGCTTTCAGGTTCACAGCCTGCGCGTCGGCTTCAGTGCTTTCCCTTTTCTCGGCAGGGCAACCGGCGCTGGGTACACCCCGTTGACGGCGAACAGTTTCAGCCGCTGGGCTGGCTCTCGCTCAGTTCCCCTTGCTCGGGCTCTGTCTCTCTCCCGCTCGCTCGGCTCTACCGGCGCTGGGTACACCCCGTTGACGGCGAACAGTTTCAGCCGCTGGACTGGCTCTCGCTCAGTCTCCCTTGGTCGGCTCTGCCTCTCCCGCTCGCTCGGCTCCCAATCGCGCCTCCCAGCCCTCTCGCAGTCCGGTGCTTCCCTCCCCGGCTGCGGCTGAGTTTTTATATCTTCCCGCGCCTACGCTCCCGGTCGCAGCGCTTCGTGGCTTCGGTTGCTGCCCGGCCTTTTTCGCCGGTCGCAGTCTAGCTGTTTCACGATGCCGTTGCGTCCCCAGCCTGTCTGTACCGCGGCTTCCTTGCTCCATGCTGCCCCAGTCTCAGCGCCTCTGGGCCCGACTTCTGTCCGGCTCCCTTCCCCCTCGACCGTGGTCGAGTGCACCGCCCTTATCCTCCGGTTATTCTTTTTACTTTTCTCTTACTCGCAGTCCCCGTGGCCGGCTTGCTTCTCGTGCTGATCGGCTCACTCCTCACCGTGGCAGAAGGGACAGTCAGTGCCTGTTGCTGATGGAAGTCTTTGTCTCTGAATTCTTCCTCCTTTCCAGCTCTGCAGACTCGAGTTTTCTCCCAGCAGAATGACGAGGGCGGTTGCCTCTTCTCGACGCTCATTAACTGCTTCGGAAGTATTATTGCCGCAGGGTACGATCGGACTCGTCGCCACTGTAAAGTCTGTGGGTTGTTTAGTTAATTAATACACAGACTACCAGAGTAACTTAAAACAGGACTTTACTATTCGAAGGTCAGGGCGAATCTGCCAAATAAATCCTGACACAGCACTTATATACCGGTGTGGTCACCATCGGTATTACAGTATACAGAAGCCAACAAAGTAGTGCCACACCTAAAATGGTTCTCTTAAAGGTGAACGGTTACATACAATGGTTTTCTTAAAGGTAGACGGATACATACACTACAAACGGGGCAGGCCTTGAGATGACTAACTAACGGGGCACAGCTTGAGATACCTAACTAATGGGGCACACCTTGAGATGACTAACTAACGGGGTACGCCTTGAGATACCTAACTAACGGGGCAGGCCTTGAGATACCTAACTAACGGGGCAGGCCTTGAGATACCTAACTAACGGGGCACACCTTGAGATACCTAACTAACGGGGCACACCTTGAGATACCTAACTAACGGAGCACACCTTGAGACTCCTAACTAACGGGGCACACCTTGAGATACCTAACTAACGGGGCAAGCCTTGAGATACCTAACTAACGGGGCTCAACTTGAGATACCTAACTAACGGGGCACAGCTTGAGATACCTAACTAACGGGGCACACCTTGAGATACCTAACTAACGGGGCTCAACTTGAGATACCTAACTAACGGGGTACGCCTTGAGATACCTAACTAACGGGGCACACCTTGAGATACCTAACTAACGGGGCACACCTTGAGATACCTAACTAACGGGGTACGCCTTGAGATACCTAACTAACGGGGTACGCCTTGAGATACCTAACTAATGGTGCAGGCCTTGAGATACCTAACTAACGGGGCTCAACTTGAGATACCTAACTAACGGGGCAGGCCTTGAGATACCTAACTAACGGGGCTCAACTTGAGATACCTAACTAACGGGGTACGCCTTGAGATACCTAACTAACGGGGTACGCCTTGAGATACCTAACTAACGGGGCACACCTTGAGATACCTAACTAACGGAGCACACCTTGAGATGCCTAACTAACGGGGCACTCCTTGAGGTACCTAACTAATGGGGCACACCTTGAGATACCTAACTAACGGGGCAGGCCTTGAGATACCTAACTAACTGGGCTCAACTTGAGATACCTAACTAACGGGGTACGCCTTGAGATACCTAACTAACGGGGTACGCCTTGAGATACCTAACTAACGGGGCACACCTTGAGGTGACTAACTAACGGGGCACACCTTGAGATACCTAACTAACGGGGCACACCTTGAGATACCTAACTAACGGGGCACACCTTGAGATACCTAACTAACGGGGCACACCTTGAGATACCTAACTAACGGGGCAGGCCTTGAGATGACTAGTTAATAGGGCCCGCCTTGAGATGACTAACTAACGGGGCACACCTTGAGATACTGATGCGCTATCAATTACTCAAAAGACTGAGGTTAAGTGAGTAGATAACAGGCTTTTATTAAGAAGAGAATGAAGATTTGCCTCGAGTGGTCGACCAGTCCAGAATACAGAGGGACTGTGGAGCAGTCACCTTTATACCTGGACTCGTGGGAGGAGTCAGCCGAGGCATGTACAGACATGTACACAGTGGAATACAAACACCCACACAGGCAGGTATAACAGTGGTTTACCACATTCACCCCTTGTTTAAAAATGAGTCCGGCGGGGTGAAGTGTATTAAAAGTTTGTGTATTGGAGTCTCTCCGGAGGTCTTGTCTGCCGCTGTGATTGACGTGGCGACGGCAGGGGTAGTGAAGCTTCCGGCGTCGAGTCCCGCGTAGGCTGGGGCACTGGTGTATAGTCCTCATGGGTGTCGAGCGGGTCGCCGGGGCCCAGGTGTGCCGTCTGCTGGGGTTGGATATTGGATCGTGGGGGGGGTGGTAGTGGGTAGTGGGTTACTGGGGCCCCCGAGGGTGCGAGGTCTCGTATGGAGACTGTGTCCTCCCGCCCGCCCGGGTACGCAATGTAAGCATACTGGGGGTTGGCGTGGAGGAGGTCGACCCTCTCGACCAGGGGGTCTGTTTTATGGGTCCTCACGTGTCTTCTCAGTAGGACCGGCCCTGGGGACGTCAGCCGTGGCGGTAGCGATGTCCCCGATGTGGACTTCCTTGGGAAGACAAACATTTTCTCATGAGGGGTGGCGTTAGTGGCAGTGCAGAGCAGTGACCGAATAGAGTGGAGCGCATCAGGGAGCACATCCTGCCAGCAGGAGGTCGGAAGGCCCCTAGACTTTAAGGCTAGCAGGGCGGCCTTCCAAACTGTCGCATTCTCTCTTTCCACCTGTCCGTTCCCCTGGGGGTTTTAACTGGTGGTCCTGCTTGTGGCAATACCCCTAGCGAGCAGGTACTGGCGGAGTTCGTCGCTCATAAACGATGAGCCCCGGTCGCTATGGATATAGCTGGGGAAACCGAACAGGTTGAAGAGGTCGTTCAGACATTTAACGACCGTGGCACTGGTCATGTCCGGGCAAGGGATGGCGAACGGGAAACGGGAGTACTCATCAATAATGTTGAGGAAGTACACATTGCGGTCGGAGGAGGGGAGAGGCCCTTTAAAATCAACGCTCAGGCGCTCGAAGGGGCGAGTGGCTTTTATCAGGTGAGCCCTGTCTGGTCTATAAAAGTGCGGTTTGCACTCAGCGCAGACTTGGCAGTTCCTGGTCATGGTCCTGACCTCCTCAATGGAGTAAGGCAGGTTGCGGGCCTTGATGAAGTGGAAGAACCTGGTGACCCCCGGGTGGCAGAGGTCATTGTGGAGGGCCCGCAGTCTATCGATCTGCGCGCTGGCGCAGGTGCCACGCGATAGAGCATCCGGGGGTTCATTGAGCTTCCCGGGCCGGTACAAGATCTCGTAATTGTAGGTGGAAAGTTCAATTCTCCACCTCAAGATCTTGTCGTTTTTGATTTTGCCCCTCTGCTTGTTGTTAAACATAAAAGCAACTGAACGCTGGTCAGTGAGCAGGGTAAATCGTTTTCCGGCTAGGTAGTGCCTCCAATGACGCACAGCCTCCACAATAGCCTGGGCCTCCTTCTCAACAGCGGAGTGTCTGGTCTCTGGGCCCTGGAGGGTTCGTGAAAAGAAGGCCACGGGTCTCCCCGCCTGATTAAGGGTAGTGGCCAGGGCAAAGTCGGATGCGTCGCTTTCCACCTGGAAGGGGATGGATTCGTCCACTGCGTGCATGGTGGCTTTGGCAATGTCTTCCTTGATACGGTGGAAGGCTAAGCGGGCCTCTGCCGTCAAGGGAAAAGAGGTGGACTTGATCAGCGGACGGGCCTTGTCCGCATAGTAGGGGACCCACTGGGTGTAATAGGAGAAAAACCCTAGGCACCTCTTCAGGGCCTTGAGGCAGTGGGGCAGTGGGAGTTCCATAAGGGGACGCATCCGGTCGGGGTCGGGACCGATGACTCCGTGTTCCACAACACAGCCAAGGATGGCGAGGCGGGTTGTGCGGAATATGCACTTCTCCTTGTTATACGTCAGGTTCAGGAGTTGGGCGGTGCAGAGGAATTTTTCGAGGTTTGCGTCATGGTCCTGCAAGTCATGGCCACAGATGGTCACATTGTCCAGATATGGGAAAGTGGCCTGCATCGCATTTTGATCTACCATCCGGTCCATCTCCCTTTGGAAGACGGAGACCCCGTTGGTGACGCCAAAGGGAACCCTAAGGAAGTGATAGAGGCGGCCGTTTGCCTCAAAGGCAGTATACTGGCGGCCCTCAGGGCGGATAGGGAGCTGGTGGTACGCTGATTTCAGGTCAATGGTCGAGAAGACGCGGTACTGCGCGATCTGGTTGACCATATCAGCTATGCGGGGGAGTGGGTAAGCGCCCAGCAGGGTGTAGCGATTTATTGTCTGGCTGTAGTCGATGACCAGGCGCTGCTTCTCGCCGGTCTTAACGACCACAACCTGGGCTCGCCAGGGGCTGGTGCTGCCCTCAATAATCCCCTCCTTCAGGAGCCGCTCCACTTCGGTTTTAATGAAAACCCTGTCCCCGGCACTGTATCGCCTGCTCTTTGTGGCGATGGACTTACAGTTGGGGGTGAGGTTAGCAAACAGTGGGGGGGGGGGTGACTCTGAGTGTGGAGAGGTTGCACCTGGTGCTCGGCGGGCAGTTTGGAAGCTGCTGGCTGCGGACTGTGAGTGGGGGGAGGGGTCCACCGTACGCCATCGTAACACTTTTAAGGTGGCACTGAAAATCTAACCCCAGTAGAACGGCAGCGCAGAGGTGGGGCAGGACCAGAAGTTTAAAATTATCGTACACAGTCCCGTCTACTAAGAGTGTCACCACGCAGTAGCCGCCAATGTCCGCCGACTGGGACTCGGAGGCCATAGAAATCCGCTGGTGCGCAGGCAGGACTGGGAGAGAGCAACGCCGCACCGTGTCGGGGTGGATGAAGCTCTCCGTGCTCCCAGAGTCAAAAAGGCAGGTTGTTTCGTGACCATTTACCTTAATGTCCATTGTGGACCAGGCCAGTTGGTGCGGTCTCGCTTGGTCCAGCGTAACGGAGGCCAGCGTAGGGGTCGGTGTGTCGCTGCGGGTATCAGATGAGGCGGCGTTGGGGGTCTGCTGCGTCCCGGCTGGCGTCCAAGATGGCGGCGTTCATGATCCCCATGTGGCTGGAGGCGTCCAAAATGGCTGCTGTTCCGGTGGTTCGCACATGGCTGGGGAGGCCCAAGATGACGGCCCACACGTGGCGCTGCTGGGGTTCGGGGTGGCTTTGGCCCTGCAGACGCTGGCGTAGTGTCCCTTCTTCCCGCAGCCCGAGCAGATCGCATTTTTCGCCGGGCAGCAGGCTCAGGGGTGTTTGGCCTGGCCACAGAAGTAGCATTTCTGGCCTTGGGACACTGCTGTGGTAGTTGGGCCATTGCTGGGATGTAGCTGGGGTGGCACGGCGCTATGAGATGGTCCTACCGTGTCCCAGGCTGTCGTTCCCCGCGGCGTCCACGGTGCAGAGGAGTAGGCATCCATGCCCCGGTAGGCTGCATCCAATGATAGTGCGAGTTCAGAGGCCTTGTTGAGGTCGAGGTCAATCTGCTCCAACAGTCGCTGTTGGGTGTAATTGGACCTGTGGCCCGCTACAAAAGCGTCCCGGATAAGTTCCTCTGTGTACACGGCGGCCTTTACATCCTTACAACCACAGGCCCGACCAAGCACAGACAGTGCCTGAAGGTATTCCTCGGTCGATTCCCCAGGTCCTGGATGTGTATTTTATTCAGGCTATATCTGTACTTCCAGCAAATGTCAAGCGGGTGTTAATTCATTTTGAAAATTCTCCGCATCGGCTGGGCGATGAGTCAGAACAGTCAATAGTACAGCACGTCTCAGTTCTCAGTGTCATGTACAGCTTCTGCATAGCACCAGATAAGTTGCAATAACCTGCGTAGGCTGTTTCATTACAAAGGGGAAGCTAGCTCCTCTAAGATGCTCCTTAAAACCTACCTCTTTGACCAAGCTATTGGTCATCTGTCCGAATGGCCCAGAAATTCGGGTCTCCACGGGTGAGTACGCACGGGGTACTCACGCGTAGGCCCAACGAAAGTGCCAGTTTCCTGCTTGCACTGCGCATGCGCGGGAAACCGGCACTTCCGTTCCCCTGAAAGAAGGGGTTCAGAAATCAAACGCGTGCGCCGGGGAGGCAGCGCGTGCGCATCGAACTTACGTTTTTTTCCAGGTTTCTCCGGGAGGGTAAGTCTCCAGCAGTTACACTTTTAAAAAGCAGGCGCAAGGCCTGCTTTTAACAAGGTCAGTGGTGAATTAATTAAAATTAAAACACTTTTTCCACAGGTTTATTATTTTTAAATACTTTAAAGAAAGGTAAGTTTATTTTTAGGCCCGTTAGAAAATGTAATTAATTTTTTCAAAAATTTAAATTATTGTTCAAAATAGTTATTTCATGTAATTTATAGTTATTTTAAAAATGTGATGTTTTAAAAAAAAATTATTTGAAGTTTTAGTGATGTTTTGGGGCTTATAGTATTTATAGATTTGACAGCTCTTCCTGTCAAACTTATGAATGAAGTATTCCCTGCTACCATTGGCTCTCCATGGCCCACGTGATCCTCGGGGACGCTTCGAACTAACTGCGCCCCTGGGATACGCAAGCACTGCGCGCCGGCATTTGGAGCAGGCCCAGGATCGGAATCCCACGCGGGCCCACAGCTCAACGGCCGGCGCGCTAGGTAAGTGCAGGTCGGGGGCTTGCACCCGCGGGAAGCCTCCGACCCAAATTTCTGGGCCAATATCTCCTTATGTGGCTCGCTGTCAAAACCTTTGTTTGATAATCGCTCCTGTGAAGCGCCCTGGGTCGTTTTACTACATTAAAGGCGCCGTATAAATGGGAGTGTTCAGTTATCAGCACATTTTAAAAAATTCATTCATGGGATGTGAGCGTCGCTGGCAAGGCCAGCATTTATTGCCCATCCCTAGTTACCCTGAGAGTTTGATACAACTGCGTGACTTGTTAGGCCACTTCAGAGGGCAGTTAAGAGTCAACACATTGAAAATAAAGAACGTGCATTTCTACAGCGCTCTTCGTGACCTCAGGACGTCCCAAAGTGCTTTACAACCAATGAAATACTTTTTGATGTGTAGTCACGGTGGCATAGTGGTTAGCACTGTTGCCTCACAGCGCCAGGGACCCGGGTTCAAATCCGGCCTCGGGCGACTGTCTGTGTGGAGTTTGCACATTCTCCCCGTGTTTGCGTGGGTTTTCTCCGGGTGCTCCGGTTTCCTCCCACAGTCCAAAGATGTGCGGGTTAGGTTGATTGGCCATGATAAAAAATTGGCCCTTAGTGGTAGGGGGGATTAAATATATGGGGTTACAGGGATAGGGCCTGGGTGGGATGGCTGTCGGTGTAGGGACCAGGTGCTAGGGTTTGGATGATCAGCCATGATCTCGTTGAATGGCAGAGCAGGCTCGAAGGGCCGAATGGCCTACTCCTGCTCCCATTTTCTATGTAATGTAGGAAACGCGGCAGCCAATTTGCGCACAGCAAGTTCCCACAAACAGCAATGAGATAATGACCAGATAATCTGTTTTAATTGATGTTTTGGAATCACATTCTGCAATTCAGTTGGTTTTCCTGTGAAACCCAAAACCCAATAGCCTCACGTAGGGTGCGTGGACAGAAGTATTTACAATGAGATTGCAGTATTCAATATGGCCATTCACTCTCTCTCACCCTGTCACTCTGTCTTATTGCTACCTCCACTCATTCATTGCTCTCCTCTTTTATCCTGTTCCCTTCCTTTTCATTTCGCTTACGTGCCCCCATCCCTTCTTTGCACCCGGCACCACTTTTTCCTTTACTTTTTCTTCTCCCCCCCCCCCCGCTCCCCTCTTGCAAGAGAGTGGGATTAGAATGGGTGAGTAAAATACTAGCACAATCTGGATGGGCCAAATGGCCTGTTTTTTGTGCTGGAACATTCAATGGTTCAGATAAACCCTCCCAGTGTCCCTAGGTGAGAGAGGTTAAAAGCCCCTGCTTACTATCCAGTGATTGATGAGAAAGAAAGACTTGCATTTCTATAGCGCCTTTCACGACCACCAGACGTCCTAAAGCGCTTTACAGCCAATGAAGTACTTTTTGAAGTGGAGTCACTGTTGTGATGTGGGAAACGCGACAGCCAATCTGCGCAAAGCAAGCTCCCACAAACAGTAATGTGAAAATGACCAGAGAATCTGTTTTTGTTATGTTGGTTGAGGAATAAATATTGGCCCCAGGACAGCGGGGAGAACTCCCCTGCTCTTCTTCGAAATAGTGCCATGGGATCTTTTACGTCCACCTGAGAGAGCAGACGGGGCCTCGGTTTAACGTCTCATCTGAAAGACGGCACCTCTGACAGTGCGGCGCTCCCTCAGTACCGCACTGGGAGTGTCAGCCTAGATTTTTGTGCTCAAGTCGCTGGAGTGGGACTTGAACCCACAACCTTCTGACTCAGAGGTGAGTGTGCTACCCACTGAGCCACAGCTGACACCTGAGAACAAAATCAGGTTCAGCTGTGATGCCCCCACAGCTGAATAGCTTGCCAACATTCGCTCACACATAAGGAATGGGACCTCGTATCATATTCTGGCTAGCAGCCAATGTCTTCAAGCCATTTGCCTCCTTCATTATTTGAATTCCCTCCCACACCCCCACTTGCCTTGTATCCTTTCCTTCAATGGCTCCTTAAAAATTAAACAGTTCGACCGTGTTTCCAATCCCACCCCCGCACCCCTTAATAGCTCTGGGTCTCCTGTTTGGTCTCTGCAGCCCCCCCACCCCCCCAATCAGTGTCACGCCGCCTTGCAAAACTAACTCGGACCTTCTCCTGTGTGAGTGTCATAGTAATAGAGTCATAGGGCTGGATTTTCATTCAGAAGTCGGGTTGGAGGCGGGACTACAACTTTCGGGGTTGTAGTCCCGCCTCCAGCGAGATGCGGCCAATCCATGCGATTTTAACTTGATTGACCTTGTTGAGCCCGCCCAGCAGGCTCAGCAGGCCAATTAAGGGCTACCCGGCAACAGGTGATGTCACAGACTGAAATTTCATCTGTCAAGAGGTTTTGACAGATGAAATATCAGCGTTTGACAGCTGTTTGAAGCTGTCAAACACTGACAGTCTTACTTTTAACCTGAGTCCTTCTACACAGACTCAGTTAGAAATCTCGCTGCACAGAAAGCTGAAGGCTGTCACTTTTGACAGTTCGCAGCCATTCTGCTTTCTGTGCCGGTCAGATGAGGGACTCCCGGGACCTAAAGGAAGGAAAGCTGAAAAGGTAAGAAAAGGTAATTTAAACTTCTTTACACACTTTAGACACACCAAACACACTTACCTTTGCACTCATGCACACATCACTCACCTGAACACCAACATCTCGACCCCTCCAAGTCCTTCAACCCGACGGCCCGACTCCTCTAACTTGGCGTGGTTTGGAGCCGTCGGGAATCCCACACTTCAAGCTTTAAAATAGGGATTAGGCTAAAAACTGCCTGTTAACTACCTGTTAACAGGCAGTTAATTGGCACTAATCCCTTTCCGCCTCGGGTAGGCGGGTCCCAGTGCGGGGCGGGTACTCGCCTCCTTTGAAAGTGGCATGGAGGCGGGTTGGGGGCGGGATGGTGTCGGGACCCCCCGAATTCGGGACTTTAACCCCCCCGCACGCCTCCAATCCCGACTCCACGGCACACTGAAAATCGAGCCCATAGAGTCATAACAGCACAGAAGGAGGCCATTCGGCCCATCGAATCCATGCCGGCTCTCTGTAGAGCAAACCAGTCAGTCCCATTCATAGAAACATAGAAAAAATAGGAGCAGGAGTCGGCCATTCGGCCCTTCGAGCCTGCTCCGCCATTCAATATGATCATGGCTGATCCTCTATCTCAATATTATATTCCCGCTCTCTCCCCATACCCCTTGATGCCTTTTGTGTCTAGAAATCTATCTACCTCCTTCTTAAATACATTCCCCCGCTCTATCCTCGTAGCCCTGCAAGTTTATTTCCCTCAAGTGCCTATCCAGCCTCCCCTTGAAAACATTGAGTGTCTCCACTTCCACCACTTCCGTCGGCAGCGAGTTCCAGGTCCTCACCACTCGCTGCGTAAAAAGGTTTTCCTCATGTCCCCCCTGTATCTCTTGCCCAAAACCTTAAATCTGTGTCCCCTAGTCCTGCTATCATCAACTAGTGGGAACAGCCTTTCCCTGTCTAGCCTATCCAAACCCGTCATAATCTTGTACACCTCTATCAAATCACCCCTCAACCTCCTTTGCTCTAATGAAAACAAATCCAGCTTCTCCAACCTGTCCTTGTAGCTAAGATCCCCCAGTGGGCTGTATAGTCAGGAGATGTGGGAAGGGCAGAATATTAGGCAGAAAATAAAAGAAATTAATTTGATAGCATGGCAATTACTATCTTCTAAAGTGAGACTGAAGTAGAAAATCCCTCTTTTAAGGAGCGAAAGATTATTTTGCTTCTCCAGAAATCAAAGCCTCGGCTCCTCCATCAGATGCTGCTGCCACCTGCTGGGCCGACAGCAAAATTACATGACAGCCACACACTCTGCTCGAGAAAAGAGAGACTTGCATTTATATAGCACCTTTCACAACCACCAGACGTCCCAAAGCGCTTTACAGTCAATGATGTACTTTTGAAGTGTTGTAATGCAGGAAACACGGCAGCCAATTTGTGCACAGCAAGCTGCCACAACCAGCAACGTGATAATGACCAGATCATCTGTTTTTAGTGATGTTGATTAAGGGATAAATATTGGCCCCAGGTCGAACTCCGCTGCTGTTCTGCGAAATAGTGCCAGGGGATCTCTTACTGCAACCTGAGAGAGCAGACAGGGCCTCGGTTTAACGTCTCATCCGAAAGACAGCACCTCTGACAGTGCAGCACTCCCTCAGCGCTGCACTGGAGTGTCAGCCTAGCTTTATGTGCTCAAGACTTTGGAGTGGGACTTGAACCCACAACCTTCTGACTCAAAGGTGCGGGTGCTATCCACTGAGCCACAGATGATGCGATGCACACTATAACTGAGAATCGAGGATGGTGTCAATGGGAAGATGGGACAGAGGTAATTGGATCCAGAGAGGTTGGGGGAAGAAGTATTGACCATGCATCGAAATGGTAATATAAATACATCAAAACACCAAATCCAGGGGTAATTTATTGTCAGCCGTGGCTCAGTGGGCAGCACTGTTGCTTCTGAGTCAGAAGGTTGTGGGTTCAAGTCCCACTCCAGAGACTTGTAGCGCATAGTCCAGGCCGACACTCCAGAGCAGTACTGAGGGAGTGCTGCACTGTCAGAGGTGCTGTCTTTTGGATGAGACATTAATCTGAGGCCCCTTCTATCCTCTCAGGTGGACATAAAAGATTCCACTGCCACTATTTCAAAGAAGGGCTGGGGAGTTCTGTCCTGGGGCCAATATTTATCCCTCAACCAACATCACTGAAACAGATGATCTGGTCATTATCACATTGCTGTTTGTGGGAGTTGGCTGCCGCATTGAAACAGTGACTACACTTCAAAAAGTACTTCATTGGCTGTAAAGGGCTTTGGGACGTCGTGAAAGGCGCTGTAGAAATGCGAGTCGTTTTTTTTACCCAGTTTTCCTATAGTGCAATGTTCTTTTGTTTCGATTCTTTGCTAAGCCACTCATCCTGTGAGAGTCAGCAAAGATCGGAAGTGACAATCCATCTTAAAAATCTTACATCTGTGCGCACTTCCTCTCAACTTGTTTATTGTAAGTCCCAAGCTCCGCATTTATACTGGTCACAGCTTTTGCAAGCTTGTCACGTTGTAATTACTGCCTCTGTCCAGTGGTGGTGCTGCAGCACCTCTACGAGCAGTGACGGTGCTGCACTGCCAACACTGGTGGGAGGGTGTATTTGCAGCGTGACAAGATTACAGAGGCATTTTCCATTATTTTAAAATTTTTAAATTTATTCATTCCTGGGATGTGGGCGTCGCTGGCAAAGCCAGCATTTATTGCCCATCCTTAATTGCCCTTGAGAAGGTGGTGGTGAGCCGCATTCTTGAACCGCTGCAGTCCGTGTGGTGAAGGTGCTCCCACAGCGCTGTTAGGGAGGGAGTTCCAGGATTTTGACCCAGCGACGATGAAGGATCAGCCGATATATTTCCAAGTCAGGATGGTGTGTGACTTGGAGGGGAACTTGGAGGTGGTGGTGTTCCCATGCGCCTGCTGCCCTTGTCCTTCTCGGTGGTAGAGATCGCGGGTTTGGGAGGTGCTGCCGAAGAAGCCTTGGCGAGTTGCTGCAGTGAATCTTGTAGATGGTACACACTGCAGCCACGGTGCGCCGGTGGTGGAGGGAGTGAATGTTTAAGGTGGTGGATGGGGTGCCGATCAAACAATCTGCTTTGTGCTGGATGGCATTTGGAAAACTTTATTCCTGTTGGAACCCATCACCTTGTCACTGGCAAGAGTTTGAGAAGCAAGGGGAAGATGGGAAAGAGTTTCTAAAAAAAAAGGAAGAAAATGGAAAGAGTTTGAGAAACACAGACACCAGAAAAGGCAATGGGAGGCTTATCTTAACAGAAGTTTAAAAACATATATAAAATCCATGGTGAGAAAGCGTGTCCCCTCATAGGGGCCTGGCTGTGCTGATTTCAGAGCAGGCCTGTGCCTGGCTAGCGCGCGAATGGAGACTTTTGCCCTCAACATGATGGGCCAACAGCACAAATTGGGGATCATCCTTGGTTCAATCGTTAGGGACGTGGAAACTGGGCACTTAGAACATCAGAATATGATTGGGCAGATTCAATACAGTTTTATGAAAGGGCAAGTGTATAAGAGTAAACATTTCTGCAGAGCGCAGTGCGGTCTACACAGAACGGGATTAAACGGAGTGGACTTGAGCAGAGTGTTTTATTTGGGAATTTGGAAAGAGTGGGAATTCGGAGAAGAGGGGGACGGAGTTGCTGCTTTTTGCCGACACTACTTGTAGTGCTTTGTGTTACAGGTAGATATTTAATTTCAGTACCCATAACGTAATCTAGATCAAGTAAGTAGTCAAGAAACTACACTGTAAATTAAGTTACATAAATACAAATTTAATTAAATTTAATTAAATAAAACAAGATCATATAGGGATGGCAGTGCAGGTGGTGCCACAACTGCAGACTGTGGGAGTTTGTGGAGAGCATTGTGATCCCGGACAACCACGTTTACAGTAAGTGCCTGCATCTTGAGGAACTTCAGCTCAGAGTTGTTGAGCTGGAGTCTGAGGTGCAGACATTGTGGGGCATCAGGGATGGGGAGAGTTACCTGGGCACTTTGATCCAGGAGGCAGTCACACCCCTTAGGTTAGGTAGTGGTACAGGTCTGGTTAGTGGTCAGGGACAGGATGGTGTGACTGCAACTCAGGCAGGTAAGGGGACCCCAGGTGCAGTGCTGGAGGAGCCTCAACCTTTGCCCTTGTCCAACAGGTATGAGGTTCTTGCTGCCTGTGTGGATGAGGGAAAAGCCTGCAGGATGGATCAGCAAGCTGATCATGGCACCATGATGCAGGAGGCCATTCAAGTGGGTGGAGTGAAAGGGAATGTAGTTGTGGTAGGGGACAGTATAGTCAGGGGGATAGATACTGTTCTCTGCAACCGCGACCAGGAGTTCTGAAGGTTGTGTTGCCTGCCTGGTGCCAGGGTTAAAGACATCTCCTCACGGCTGGAGAAGAACTTGGAGTGGGAGGGGGAGGATCCAGTTATCATGGTCCACGTGGGAAGCAACGACATAGGTAGAACTAGGAATGAGGTTCTGCTGAGGGAGTTTGAGGAGCTAGGATCCAAATTAAAAAGCAGAACCTCGAAGGTGATAATCTCTGAGCCACATGCCAATTAGCATAGGGATAAGCAGATTGGAGAATTAAATGTGTGACTCAAAGAGTGGAGTGGGAGGCAGAGGTTTCACTTCATGGGGCACTGGCATCAGTACTGGGGAAAAAGGGAGCTGTTCCGTTGGGATGGGCTCCACTTAACCTGGGCTGGGACCAGTGTCCTGGAAAACTGAATAACTAGGGCAGTAGACAGGGCTTTAAACTAATGAAGGTGGGGGGTGGCGGGGGGGGCTGGGAGGATTCAGGAAAGAGTAAATTTAAAAGCAACGAGAGAAATGTCAAGGCTCGAGAGCAGAGTAGAGTTTTGGTGAAAATAAGCAGAGTGGGTCAGGAAGGGACAGAGAGAGTAACAAAGGTAATAGGGCATCAGTGACTAAGGTGACATCAGGGAAAAATAGAAAAAAGTTAAAACTAAAGGTACTATATCTGAATGCACGAAGCAATCGCAACAAGATAGATGAATTAATAGCGCCGCTAGAACGTTTGATCTAATAGTCATTACGGAAACGTGGTCACAAAGTAGTCAAGGTTGGGAACTAAATATTCCAGGATATTTAACTTTTAGAAGAGAGAGGCAAAATAGAAAAGGAGGAGGGGTAGCCCTGATAATAAAGGATGTGATAAAGATAGTAGAGAGTGTTGTGTCTGTACATTTCTACCTAGACACAATTAGTCTCAGAACCCAGAGATTCAAACATGAGGCTAACTTTATTCAAAAAGAAGGTTCTGGAGAGAACAGAACAAAGAGAACAAAAACCCAACCATTTTTCTGCTGTGACAGTGCCACCGCAGGTGGGAGGAGAACACATAATACATAACATATTCCTCCCCTCTTATATGAAATGTCCACATTATTCCTCAACAGGTAAGTTACTTACAATGCACTCAACTAACCAAGGGTAGAGGTAGACTGCCTCAAACCCTGACTTTACCCTGGGGTTAATTCTGCCCCAGTCTTGTGGGTAAGTCACTAAGCCTACAGATCCAAGCGCCTTGGAGGCCGCCGCTCTCTGACAGGATACCGGTGGTCATCGCTGGCCTCCACAGCAGTAGGCATTGACACAGGCCTAGATAGAGAAGGTGCCTGTGTCAGTCGAAAGTCAGGAGTTTGCACAGGTGGAACAGTCTCTTTGACTTCCTGTGTTGGAGAAGAGCACTGTGGCAAAGGATGCTGGTTTGCGGTATCATCCGGAAACAGTTCAGGCCAACCAGCTGTTGGAGCCTCTGTGGCTGTCTCTGCTCCTAGCAACAGTTGATCAGTGTGTCTTCTCCAGACGACGTCCTCAGCAGTCTCAACCGTGTAAGACACAGGGCCCATCTGCGCGATCACCGTAGCAGGAACCCATTTCGGTCCAGTGTTGTAGTTTCGAGCTAGGACATGCTCTCCCGGATGAAACCGTCTCTCCTTGGTTCTTTTCTCTCTCCTTTCAACTTGAGCTTGTTGTTGACATTGGACAACCTGCTCTGCCCTTGGAGGTTTGAGTAAGTCAAAACTTGTCCGCAACTGCCTCTTCATCATGAGCGAAGCGGGGGAAGTTTTGGTTGTGGCATGTGGCTTGTTCCTGTAGGACAACAAGAAGCTGTTCAGACGTTGGTGGATTGAGCCCTGACCTTGCGATGCCTTCAAGGCGTGCTTCAAAGTTTGCACGAACCTTTCTGCCAGGCCATTAGTAGAGGGATGTTAGGGCGCAGATCTGATGTGTTGGACACCATTCACTTGCAGGAAGGTTGCAAACTCCTGTGATACAAATTGTGGACCATTGTCACTTACGAGTTGTTCTGGTGAGCCATAACAGCTGAACATCTCACCAAGTTTCTCAATTGTTTTCTCTGCCGTGGTAGACCTCATCACAGCGACCTCCGGCTACTTGCTACGAGCGTCCACAACACCATAAACATCTTCTCTTCGAAAGGACTGGCGAAGTCCACATGTACTCGCTGCCACACTTCTTCAGGCCAATCTCAGGGGTGTAGGGTTGCCAGCTGTGGAACATTCCGGACCCTTTGACATGGGGTACATGTTTTGGCTTTCTCCTCAATATTTCCATCGAGACCTGGCCACCAGAAGTAGCTTCTTGCCATTTCCTTCATCCGAACCATCCCACTGTGGCCTGTATGAAGTTGTTGCAGTACAGGTTCCCTCAGAGGTGGTGAAATGATGACACGGCGTCCCCAGAGAAAAGAACCTGCCTGGACGGAGAGCTTATTTCTTTTTGTCTATCTGATGAGGCTCTGGGGGAGTAACAGGCAAGGGCAGCCTCGAGAGACCGTCTGCATTGCCGTGCAAGTCTGATTTGCGATATTTGATGTCGTATGTGTGTCCTGACAACAGTAAAGCCCACCTTTGTATCCTGCTTGCAGCAAGAGACGGAATTCCGGTGTGGGGCCCGAAGATTGAAGTCAATGGACAGTGGTCCATCAGGTGTGTGAACCCTCTCCCAAACAGGTACTGATGAAATTTTCGAATTCCAAAAACGATTCCCAAGGCCTCGTGCTCAATCTGTGCATAGTTACTCTCGGCCTTGTTCAAGGTGCGTGATGCGAAGGCGATAGGTTTCTCTTCACCAGAAGGCATGATGTGGGATATGACTGCTTCCACACCATATGGTGATGCATCACATGCTAGCTGCACGGGTAGCTTTGGGTCGAAGTGTGTCAGGACCTCCGACTTCAGCAATGCTTTCTTTGCTTGGACGAAAGCTTCGTTGCACAGTTCAGTCCATTTCCATGTTTTGCCTTGACATAGCAACTGATGTAACGGCTTCAGCAATGTTGCTAAGTCTGGAATAAACTTTCCATAGTAGTTAAGTAGCCCCAGGAATGAACGTAACTGGCTCACATTCTGGGGTGCTGGGGCCTGCACGATCGCCTTGACCTTTGACGGCGCCTTATGCAGGCCAGTAGCGTCAATCACATGCCCCAGGTACTCAACTGAAGACTGAAAGAATTCACATTTGTCCTTACGATCTATGAGTCCGTACTCTTTCAGTCGCTGTAGTGTCGCATCCAAGTTCAGAAGATGATCCTCTTCATTTGTCCCAGTGACAAGGATGTCGTCCAGGTAGCACTGGACTCCTGGCAGTCCACTCAAAATCTGATCCATTGCCCTTTGGAATAGAGCAGGGGCCGACGTAATTCCAAATGGAAGGCGGCAGTACCTGTATAGCCCCTTGTGTGTCACAATTGTCAGCAACTCCTTTGATTTGTCATCGACATGCATTTGTAGATAAACCTGGCATAAGTATATTTTGCTAAACTTTTGCCCTCCGGCCAGGCCCGTAAAAAGATCACCAATGAGGGGAAGAGGATACTGTTCCACAGACAGCACCGGGTTAATAGTCACTTTAAAATCCCCGCAGATTCGAATAGATCCATCCTTTTTCAGGACAGGAACAATGGGTGTGGCCCATTTGCTCACACTCACAGGCTCCAGGACTCCATTCTCAACTAAGGCCTCCAAGTTAGCCTCAACTTTTGGCCTAATTGCATAGGGTACAGGTCGGGCCTTGTGAAACTTCGGCTTGCTGTCAGGTTTAATGTTCAGTCTCACGCTGATCTTTTTCATGCTCCCAAGTTCACCATTGAAGAGTTCTGCATGTTTGTTTAAAACTGCAGTCAGACCTGACTCCCCTTTTGACATCATGCGGACTGCAGGCCAGTCCAGCGTGATTTTCTCTAGCCACGCACGTCCCAGTAGAGATGGGTAATTTCCCTTTACGACATATAGTGGCAATTTCGCAGTCTGTCCGTTCAATTTAACTGTCACCTCAATGGCGCCTCTCATGGCCACAGGTTCGCCGGTATACATCTTTAGCACAATGTTTGTTGGCTGAAGGGTAAGATGCTTTAGCATTTTGTTGTAGACAGTGTCTGAAACAAGGGACACAGCCGCGCCTGTGTCCACCTCCATCCGCACTGATTGTCCCTCCACCAGTGGTGACACCCAGTAGCCATTTGGACCTCCTGCAACCGTCAGTATGTGCACCTCTTCCTCCTCAGAGATGTCACTCCCCTCTGTTTTGCTTGTTCCATCATACTGCACTGAATGAACACTCTTTTTCTTCTCTTGTCCAAATACAGACATTTTGCTTTCATGCTTCCCAACTCTGTCTGTTCTTTTTTTTACCTCTACAGGCACTTTCAATGTGACCCTTTTTGCCACAATTTCGGCATTCCAGCTCCGTACACCAGCAGTCATTAGCGTGATGGCCCATTTTCCCACAACAGTAACATATGCCGTTCCGCGCACCTTTAGGCTCAGACGACACCTTGTGAACTCTCCCTGTTGAACTAAACTGGTGAGCCTCCTTTTCTGCCATCTCCATGGAGACACTAACTTCAATGGCCTTTTCAAGAGTAAGGTTGTCCTCAGTAAGAAGGCGCTTCTGTGTGGCTGCACTTTGCAGACCACACACAAGTCTGTCTCTAATGGTGTCATTCAGCACCTCCTTGAACTCGCAGTGTTCTGACAACCTTTTTAAAGCAGCAACAAACATAGTCACTGTTTCCCCCTCCTCTTGATTCCGTTTGTGAAATCTAAATCTCTCAGCAATAACCAGAGGTTTTGGTGAAAAATGTGCTCCAAGAATTTCCACTAGTTGTTTATATGTTTTAGTTCCTGGCTTAACTGGTTGTACAAGGCTGCACAGTAAATTGAATGTCTTTGCTCCCAGTATACTCAAAAAGGTAGGCACAACCTTATTGTTTGCCACCGCATTCGCCAAAACAAAATAGTCAAAACGTTCCGTATAATCGCTCCATTGCTCCACATTTTCATCAAAATCACCGATGTTTCCGAATATAGTAGCCATCTCAGGTTTCAAATTTTAATTTCTGTTTACTCACTGCACCCGTCTCTGTTCCAAATGTTTTGTAGTCGAAAACAAGAAAGTTCCCACAACGCAGATTCATCCGATCCTCGTCGCCACTTTGTTGTGTCTGTACCTTTCTACCTAGACACAATTAGGACTCAGAACCCAGAGATTCAAACATGAGGCTACTTTATTCAAAAGGAAGGTTCTGGAGAGAACAGATCAAAGAGAACAAAAACCCAACCAAGAGAACAAACCCAACCATTTATCTGCTGTGACAGCGCCACTGCAGTTGGGAGGAGAACACATAATACATAACAGAGAGAAAGGATCTTAGCTCCAAGAATCAAGAAGTAGAATCAGTTTGGGTGGAGCTAAGAAACATCAAGGGGCAGAAAACACAGGTGGGAGTTGTTTATAGGCCCCCAAACAGTAGTTGTAATGTAGGGCAGAGTATAAATCAGGAAATTAGAGGCGCATGTAACAAGGGTAATACAGTGATCATGGGGGACTTTCATCTACATATAGACTGGGCAAACCAAATTTGCAGTAATAGTGTGGAGGACGAATTTCATGGAATGTATGCAAGATAGTTTTCTAGAGCAGTATATTGAGGGACCAACTAGGGAACAGGCTATTTTAGATCTAGTATTGTGCAATGAGAAAGGGTTAATTAATAACCTTGTAGTAAAGGGGCTCTTAGGGAAGAGTGACCATAATATGATAGAATTTTACATTGAGTTTGAAAGTGATTCAGTTAAATCCAAAACTAGGGTCTTAATTCTAAACAAAGCAAACTACGGAGGTATGAAGGGTGAGTTGGCTACAGTTGATTGGGAAACTACATTAAAAGGTATGATGGTATACAAGCAATGGCTAGCATTTAAAGAATTAATACATAATTTACAAAAAATATACATTCCTTTAAGGCACAAAAACGCCACAGGAAAAGTGGTCCAACCGTGGCTAACAAGAGAAGTTACAGATAGTATTAGATCAAAGGAGGAGGCTGATAATGTTGCCAAAAAGAACAGTAAGCCTGAGGATTGGGAGGATTTTAGAATTCAGCAAAGGAGGACCAAGAAATTGACAAGGAAAAGGAAAATAGAATATGAGAGTAAACTAGTGAGAGACATAAAAACAGACTGTAAAAGCTTCTATAGATATGTAAAAAGAATAAGATTAGTGAAAGTAAACGTGGGTCCCTTACAGGCTGAGACAGGAGAAATTATAATGGGGAATAAGGAAATGGCAGAGAAATTAAACAAATACTTTGGGCTCGATTTTGCCATTGGGGCGGGCTGGGGGCGTGTCAGGTGTTTTTCGAGTCCTGAACCCGACTCCAATGTGATGTGGGAAAAATGTGCGATTTTCCCCTAATTGGGCAATTGATTTCCAGCGTGTGGGAACCCTTGGCCCAATTAGTCTTCCCATCCTGAAAGTCGCCTCCAATGACATCATCAATGCTGTGATCACTTCATTCAGCCACTATGTCCAGCAGTAGGCCAAAGTATGCTCCACGGTTCGATGACGCCGCCCTGCAAGCTCTGGTGGAGGGAGCAAGAGCAATTAAGGAGGTGCTCTTCCCTTCCTCAGGGAGGAAGAAGCCTCCCCAGCAGACGAAAGCTGTGTGGATGCAAGTGGCCCAGGAGGTCAACTCTATGTCTATGTGCCGCAGAACCTGGCTGCAGTGCAGGAAGAGGTTTCATGACCTTCTGCGCACAGGAAAAGTGAGTATGACTTTCCCATCACCCTCAATCTGATCCCCAGCTCTCAGCTTTGCCAACCTCTTCCTCCATATCCCACTTGACACTGACATCCCTGCACCCTTACCCATTCCCTCTCTCTGTATGTTCACATTCACTTAACTATTCGACTATGCAGCCCTCACACTCCCTATCTCTGTGATGCTGTGACAACAACTTACAACACACAGGGAGGGCCCTTGGTCTTGCCACCTCACTCCATCTTTGTCTCCTTCTAAGCATCTATGCTATGGATTCTCTACACTCACTCCTTCATTCTCACTCAAACTCCCCTTGTGTCCCTCATTGCAGGAAAGGAGAGCCCACAATAAGAGGGAAAGAGCGAGGACAGGAGGAGGGCCACCCTCAATAGCCCAGCTCATCACTTCGGAGGAGGCGGCCCTGGAGATCATGGGAGTGGAGGAGGATGCGCAAGTGGGGGATGGACAGATGGGTGCATCAGAGCAAGCTGGTGACAGAATAGTTTTTCATCTCTCTCATTGACATTGCATGAGTCACTGATAATGATTCTGATGCTCTAACAGATTGACTTATGATCATCTGCAATATTCAATGTGCATGTAACCTTGGCCTCACATCGCTGACTCTTTCCTTTACTCCCCCACAGGACCATCGCAAGCCTCCGCCCCCTGAGATGAGGAGAAATTTCTTCACTCAGAGGGTGGTGAATCTTTGGAATTCTCTACCCCAGAGGACTGTGGAGGCTCAGTCGTTGAGTATATTCAAGACAGAGATCGACAGATTTTTGAATATTAAGGGAATCAAGGGATATGGGGATAGGGTGGGATAGTGAAGCTGAGGTAGAAGATCAGCCATGATCTTATTGAATGGCGGAGCAGGCTCGAAGGGCCAAATGGCCGACTCCTGCTCCTATTTCTTATGTTCTTATGTTCTAAATCGTGTTTGACAAATCTACAGTATTAGAGGTTTTTGAGGGTGTAACTAGCAGGGTCGATAAGGGGAACCAGTGGATGTAGTATATTTGGAATTTCAAAAGCCATTTGATAAGACGTGACACAAGAGGACATTGCACAAATTAGGGCTTGTGGGATTGATGGTAATATATAAGCATGGATTGAGGATTGGTTAACCGACAGAAAACAGAGAGTAGGGATAAACGGGTCATTTTCAGGATGGCAGGTTGCAACTAGCGAAGTGCCACTTTGGAATTCTCTACCCCAGAGGGCTGTGGACGCTCAGTCATTGAGTACATTCAAGGCTGAGATAGAGAGATTTTTGGACACTGAGGGAATCAAGGGATATGTGGATAGTGCGGTAAAGTGTAGTTGAGGTTGAAGATCAGCCATGATCTTATTGAATGAACAGGCTCGAGGGGCCGTGTGGCCGACTCCTGCTCCTAATTTTTATGTTATTTTGCTCTGCCTTTACCCAGTAAACCAAGATTGCCCACACAGTGGCTTGTGAGCCAGATGTAGTTCCCCTGGAGACTGGCAATCCGGTCATCGAAAGCCCCAGCAACTCAAACCAGCTTGCTGTTGGACTCGGTACTCGCAGGGGATTGCCCTCTTTAAAGGAGAAACCATTGTGTTTTTCCACTTTTATAAAAATCCTCCAATAATCTGCCGTTGCCTTGTCAACCTACATAACATGTGCCAGACGTCAGAGACACATCGCCATCAGTGCTCCCCGTGAGCTGCGCTTTGTTCTGCGCGGCCTGTTTCTTTTAGCGCGCGGTCCCTTTAAAATTCCGCGCTTGTGTGGTATTTACACGGTGAAGCCGGTGAGCGGCCTGTGCGGGACCTTTCCCATTTCTGCGCGGCCACACCGCTTAGAGGGAGCATTGATTGCCATGCGGAGGTGTGCAGGTGGGAATGAGCATTGTGTCTCTCTCCTTCCCTCTCTCTCTCTCTCTCCTTCCCTCTCTCTCCTTCCCTCTCTCTCTCTCTCCTTCCCTCTCTCTCTCTCTCCTTCCCTCTCTCTCTTCCCCCCAGTCGCTCCCTCTCTCTCTTCCAAGAACAACATGCCCTCAAAAAAGCCTCGGCACCGCCGGGCACCCCCAGCTAGTTTCATATATAAGGACTTGGCAGCTCCTTGAATTCCCTCCCTAAACCTCTCCACCTCACTCTCCTCCTTTGACGCTACTTAAAACTTACCTCTTTGACCAAGCCTGTCCTAATGTCTCCTTCTTTGGCTCCGTGTCCATTGTGTTTTATAACCGCTCCTGTGAAGCGCCTTGCGACGTTTTACTATGTTAAAGGCGCTATATAAATGCACGTTGTTGTTGTTACATAGAATGTACAGCACAGAAACAGGCCATTCGGCCCAACTAGTCTGTGCTGGCGTTTATGCTCCACACGAGTCTCCTCCCATTCTATCTACCTCATCTCAGCCTTTCAGCACAACTTTCGATTCCCTTTTAAGACTATGCCCCCTTGTTCTGGACTCCCCCCACCAGAGGAAATACTTTCACTCTCTTTACCCTATCAAATCCTTTAATCATTAAGTGGATAGATCTTAACAGAGAGCCAGAATCGGTGCGATGGGCCGAATGGCCTCCCTCTGCCCTGTAAAAGAAAGAAAGACTTGCATTTATAGAGCGCCTTTCACGACCACCGGACGTCCCAAAGCGCTTTACAGCCAATGAAGTACTTTTTGAAGTGTAGTCACTGTTGTAATGTAGGAAACGTGGCAGCCAATTTGTGCACAGCAAGCTCCCACAAATAGAAATGTGATAATGAGCAGATAATCTGCTTTAGTGATGTTGGTTGAGGGATAAATATTGGCCCCAGGACACTGGGATGTTTGAGGTGCAGTTACTGTTGTAATTTAGTGAAACACGACAGCCAAAATTGCGCACAGAAAGGTCCACAAACAGCAATGAGATAAAGATAAGGTCATTTGGTTTAATGATGTTGGTTGAGGGATAAATATTGTCCGGAACACTTCAAATAGAACCATGGGAACTTTTACAGGGCGTTGGATTAAAGTCTCATCTGAAGAAACAGCACCTCTGACAGTGCAGCACTCCCTCAGTTCTGGCCCTGAAGTGTCAGCCTCGACTATGTGCTCAAGTCTCGGGAGTGGGACTTGAACCCACGACCTTCTCACCGAGAGAGCGAGAGTGTTGCCACTGAGCCAAGGATGACCCTTTACCAATTGAAAGAAAGAAAAAACTTGCATTTCTATAGCGCCTTTCACGACCTCAGGACGTCCCAAAGTGCTTTACAGCCAATGAAGTACTATTTTGAAGTGTAGTCACTGTTTTAATGTAGGAAACACGGCAGCCAATTTGCGCACAGCAAGCTCCCACACACAGCAACGTGATAATGACCGGAGAATCTGTTTTTTCTTAGATGTTGGTTGAGGGATAAATATTGGCCAGGACACCGGGGAGAACTCCCCCCTGCTCTTCTTCAAAATAGTGCCGTGGGATCTTTTATGTCCACCTGAGAGAGCAGACGTGGCCTCGGTTTAACGTCTCATCCGAAAGACGGTTCCTCCGACAATGTAGCACTTCCTCGGTACTGTACTGGAGCGTCAGCCTGTAAAATGTACTTGTCTAGTTACCTGTTGAAAGCATCTAAGTTCCACATTCTCACCACTCTCTGGGTGAAGAAGTCTCTCCTTATTTTCCTATTGGAATTATTAGAGACTATGGGCTGGATTTTGTCAATGGTGATGTGATGGAGGCGGGACTCCCACTTTTTGGGTTGTAGTCCCGCCTCCATCGACTTGTGGCCAACCCACGCTACTTTCCCTTGATTGACCTTGTTAAGCCCGCCCAGCGGGCTCAGCAGGGCAATTAAGGGACACCTGGTTACTGGTGACGTCAGTGATTGACATTTCATCTGTCAAGAGCTTTTGACAGATGAAAAATCAGCATTTGACAGCTCTGTGAAGCTGTCAAACACTGACAATCTGTCTTCTAACTTGAGTCCTTCTACTCAGACTCAGTTAGAGATCTCTCCAGACCAGAAAGCAGAGGCTGCAGCTTTTGACAGTTCAGCGGCCCTTCTGCTTTCTGTGCCGGTGAGCTGAGGGACTCCTGAGAACTGAAGGAAGGAAGCCTGCAGGAGAAAGTAAAAGTAAGTAAAACTTATTAAAACACTTTACACTTACCTCACACACTTACCTCTGCACACATGCACCCATCACTCGCCTGCACAACGGACATCTCGACCCCTCCAACCCCTTCAGACCAACGCTCCGCCTCGCTAACTTGGCGTGGTTTGGAGCCATCGGACAGCCCACACTTCAGGGCTAAAAATAGGGATTAGGCTAAAAACTGCCTGTTAACTACCTGTTAACAGGCAGTTAATTGGCACTAATCCCCTTCCCGCCTTGGGGAGGCGGCTCCCAGCACAGGTCGGATACCCGCCTCCTGGGACATTGGCACGGAGGCGGGTTGGGGGCGGGATGGGTTCCTGCCCCTCGGTTCTGCAATTTTCCCACCACTCCTGCCTCCGAACCCGCCTCCCCGGGGCTTGGAAATTCGAGCCCTATCTTATAGTTATGGCCCTTAGTGTTGGACCCTCCTCTGTAGAGCAGCAGTTCCTCCTTCAAAGACCTGGCCCGCATACCAAGGGGAGAGGATTCATTCCTGCCTTACAACTAACAGTTAAGCGAAACGATGGAGTATCCTGCTTGTTTTAGCTGGTTGTTTTTACTTCCCTTTAGATGTCGATCTGTCGATGCGAAGGAGAGACGCTTCCTGTTTATGTCAGAGATTCGGACTCTGTTAAGACATCAAAGAGCTGGCAACACCCAACGCCACCTTGGGGAGAGCTATTTAGATGAGACAGTTCTTGGGGCCTGATTTCCAGCTTTGCTGCAAAGTAATTCGCCATGAGTCACTCAGATATATTTGAATTGACGAATGACGTGAGGCAATTTCCGTCTGAAGAATTTCACCAGTTTATCCCGCGTGTCCCCGTTAGCCCCACACATCCCGCAGCATCCCAGCTTCAACGCCGAGTTGAGTTAGAAACATAGCATTTTACAGGGCAGAGGGAGGCCATTCGACCCACTGCGACTGTTCTGGCTCTCTGAAAGATCCATCCACTTTATCATTAAAGGATTCGATAGGGTAGAGAGGGAGAAACTATTTTCTTTGGTGGGGGTGGCGGGGGGGAGTCCAGAACAAGGGGGCATAACCTTAAAATTAGAGCCAGGCCATTCAGGGGTGATGTCAGGAAGCACTTTGACGTAAGAAAACTACTAGGCACTTGGTCTAAGCGTTAAACAAAACTTTAATCAACTGTTTTACAACATGGTGGTCTAGTTGTGTCCTTCACTAGTTCCTGTTAAGAATGTCCTGCACAAGCTGGGCCCGTGCCCGAGTATTTATACTCTCCCTGGACAGCGCCACCCGCAGGCCGCTCAGTATTATTTCATAAGCCTTTCTTTCATGAATGACTGATTCATGTCAGCGTCTATGAGGAGACCTCAAGTGTTGAGAGGATGGGAAGGAGAGTGTCCAAATTATATATTTTTAGGTACTAAGCCACAGATCTGGAAATTGACCCATGAAGTCATAGAATCATAGCCATGCGGACAGTGTCAGGGAGGCTCAAGTCCACTCCCACTGAGTGGCTCCCGGTGCTGTCCCACGTTGCCCCGCCCACCATTCGTCGCGACGCCTCCAAGCTCCGTGAGATGGAAAAAGTCATGAGCAACATCGACCTTCCCATTCACCAGGACTTGAAAAACTCACCACGAAAGCGCTAAAAATCGCTCCAGCCATTCTGGGAAATGGCAGCCAATATTCACGCAGCTGGTATCGACCCGCTATCCAGATGGACGGAATCGTGGGATGCACGGCAACATAAAGAACCAACACCTCATCACTGACCCCTGGTCCCTGGCTTTGACCACGCTCGGAGACAGTGGTCAGCGCTCAGCCCAATCCGCACAGGGCACGGACGATGCGGCCGCCTGCTCCACCAGTGGGAGAGGAGGGACGATCCGAAGTGCGACTGTGGCCAGGAGTCCCAGACCATGGAACACATCACATCGACCTGCCCACTGAGATCTGTTGCGGGAGGCACCTCATTTCTCCACTCGGCATCTCAGGAGGCCATCGGATGGAGAGCCAAACTAGACATCCATTATAAGCTTTTCCCGTCATACGAAACAACAATAGAATGATACAGCACAGAAGGAGGCCATTCGGCCCATCGTGCCTTTGAAAGAGCTCTCCAATTATTCCCACTCCCCCCGTTCTTTCCCCATAGCCCTGAAAATGTTTTCTTTTCAAGTATTTATCCAATTTCCCTTTTGAAAGTTACTATTGAATCTGCTTCTACCGCCCTTTCAGATCATAATAACTCGCTGCATAAAAAAAATGTCTCCTCATCTCGCCCCTGGCTCCTTTGCTGATCACCTTCAGTCTGTGTCCTTTGATTGCTGACCCTCCTGCCAGGGGCAATTATATCTTTAATCTTGGCACAGATGAGATTCTTCTTGTTAATGCTTCACTGTCAGTGTGAGCACTGGACGGAAAATCAAAGCTTATCCAATCTATTAGACAACGAGATTGCAATTGTGAAATCAACTGAACCATAAAAATGAGCTGCAGTAAACCGTGTTGAAAAGTGAGAGTCACGGATCTAAAAGCCAGAGTTTGCTCCGGCCCGAAGCTTGCTGGACTGCGAATGTTGAATTGTCAAACACCTCATACGGGTCGCCAACTCTGATTGGACGTATTCCTGGAGGTTTCATCACATGACCTCCCGCCTCCAACTGCCCCACCCCTCCCCGCTCTCCCGCCATTGGTCGCCCGACACGCCCAACCTCGCGGTGCCCCACCTCCCCACAGCCAATCGGAAAGCGAGCAGACTCTTCCGCTACCCGATTGGACGATCCTTTACCAGCAGTCAAAAAGTATTTTTTCCCCCATCTCCAATGTTTTTATAATGAAATAAGCAAAAGTGTTGAAAGAAAATGAAATTTTTTTTATTGAGCGCTCCTTAGATTTATCTCCCAGGTTCCTCGCAGCAGCGTCCCGGAGATTAATCTTCAATTCCTGGGGACTCCGGGGCGATCGTGGAGGGTTGCACCAGTCCAGGGTATCGTGACCAGAGTGTTCCAATCCATTCACATTTGGCCGTGAGTCAGAGGAGAGGTGAATAGGGGGAGTGGGAGACAACTTCGGAATCGCCAATTGGGGACTATGAATGAGTTTGACTTATTCATGAAAACTGTGGCTACCAGAGCAGGTCAGAGGCTGGGTATTCTGTGGCGAGTGACTCACCTCCTGACTCCCCAAAGCCTTTCCACCATCTACAAGGCACAGGCCAGGAGTGTGATGGAATACTCTCCACTTGCCTGGATGAGTGCAGCTCCAACAAGAAGCCTGACATCATCCAGGACAAAGCAGCCCGCTTGATCAGCACCCCATCCACCACCTTAAACATTCACTCCCTCCGCCACCGACGCACCGTGGCTGCAGTGTGTACCATCTACAAGATGCACTGCAGCAACTCACCAAGGTTTCTTTAGCAGCACCTCCCAAACCCGCGACCTCTTCCACCTAGAAGGACAAGGGCAGCAGACGCATGGGAACACCACCACCTCCAAGTTCCCCTCCAAGTCACGCACCATCCTGACTTAGAAGTATATCGGCCGTTCCTTCATCATTGCCGAGTCAAAATCCTGGAACTCCCTCCCTAACAGCACTGTGGGAGCACCTTCACCACACGGACTGCAGCAGTTCAAGAAGGTGGCTCACCACCTCCTTCTCAAGGGGCAACTAGGGATGGGCAATAAATGCTGGCCTTGCCACCGACACCCACATCCCATAAAGGAATTTAAAAAAAATCATGCCCTTGGCCGCTTCCCTTCCCTTCCCTTCCACTTCCTGCACTGTCTAACCATTCCTCCTGTGAAGTGCCCCTGGCCATTATCTCATCAAGTTGCTCAACCTCCCTCTGTCATTGTAACTGTCGACATGTACAGAAATTGTGGGGATGGGAGACGCGTGGTTTCTTAGAGTATCCATCGCACAAGATAAATAAAGGCTGCTTCCTCCACCAAGCGCATAGCTTGCCCCGCTCCAGTACTCTGTCCCCTTTGAAATGGCAGGCATTCAGCTTAAAGCATAGATGCACACAATGTGCAGTGGTGTAGTGCTTATGTTACTGGACTAATAATCCAGTGAATGAGATTTCAGATTGCACCAGGGGCAGTTTGAGAATTTTGAATTACCGTTAAAAACAATCTGGAAAAAAAAAGCTGGTGTCAGTAAAAGTGACCGTGAAACTGTCGAATTTTGGTAAAAACCCAACTGGTTCACTGATGTCCTTTAGAGAAGGAAAACTTAAGCAATCTACCCTCTATGTGACTGCAGTCCCACACCAATCTGGTTGACTCTGAACTGCCCTCTGATGTGGCTCAGCAAGACACTCAGTTGTGTCTAACCACCTTCTCTGGGCAAGTAGGGGTGGACAATAAATGCCAGCCTTGCTAGCAACAACCAATAAAAAACAGCACCTGAGATTGTCCAAGGCTTGTCCACTATCCTTTTTAAAAATTTGTTCTTGGGATGTGGGCAGCGGCTGGCAAGGCGAACATTTATTGCCCATCGGTCTTCTAAAACCCCTCTCCGCTGTCTCCTCCACCCAGGTGGTGGTGAGCCTCCTTCTTGAACTGCAGCAGTCTGTATGGTAATAGTGGCCACGGGATCTAAGTCCACCTGAGAAAGAAGATATGGCCTCGGTTTAACATCTCATCTGAAGGACAACACTTCTGACAGTGCGGCGCTCCCTCCGTACTGCCCCTCCGACAGTGCGGCGCTCCCTCAGTACTGCCCCTCCGACAGTGCGGCGCTCCCTCAGTACTGCCCCTCCGACAGTGCGGCGCTCCCTCAGTACTGCCCCTCCGACAGTGCGGCGCTCCCTCAGTACTGCCCCTCCGACAGTGCGGCGCTCCCTCAGTACTGCCCCTCCGACAGTGCGGCGCTCCCTCAGTACTGCCCCTCCGACAGTGCGGCGCTCCCTCAGTACTGCCCCTCCAACAGTGCGGCGCTCCCTCAGTACTGCCCCTCCAACAGTGCAGCGCTCCCTCAGTACTGCCCCTCTGACATTGCGACGTTCCCTCAGTACTGCCCCTCCGACAGTGCGGCGCTCCCTCAGTACTGCCCCTCCGACAGTGCAGCGCTCCCTCAGTACTGCCCCTCCGACAGTGCAGCGCTCCCTCAGCACTGCCCCTCCGACAGTGCAGCGCTCCCTCAGTACTGCCCCTCCGACAGTGCGGCGCTCCCTCAGTACTGCCCCTCCGACAGTGCAGCACTCCCTCAGTACTGCCCCTCCGACAGTGCGGCGCTCCCTCAGTACTGCCCCTCCAACAGTGCAGCGCTCCCTCAGTACTGCCCCTCCAACAGTGCAGCGCTCCCTCAGTACTGCCCCTCCGACATTGCGACATTCCCTCAGTACTGCCCCTCCGACAGTGCGACATTCCCTCAGTACTGACCCTCCGACAGTGCGACATTCCCTCAGTACTGCCCCTCCGACAGTGCGGCATTCCCTCAGTACCGCACTGAAAGTGCCAGTCTAGATTTTTGTGCTCAACTCTTTGGATTGGGTCTATGAACCCACGACCTTCTGACTCAGAGGCGAGAGTGAAACCCACTGAGCCGCGGTTGACACATAAACACATGTGATGGCTGTGTGGAGTTTTACGTGGCATAGGATGTGGCTGCATGGTTCTGTATGAGGCGGTTGTGTTGTTTGTGTATCAGGGGCCCCATCTGGAGTATTGCGTACAGTCCTGGTCACTTACTCACAGGAACGCGATTATTGCTGTTGAGAAGGGACAGGGGGGTAAACAGGATGGTTCGGGGTGTGAGGAATTTAAGTCCTGTTGGATCCTATTACACAACTGATACAAAATTATTGAACTTTACAAACTTTTTATTAACAAACTCTTGCTAAAAGTTACAAGCACTGGGTAAAAACAAAGAACGTCTTAACAACAGGGTGTTTACGACGTGGCAGCTACACTGGCCAGGCCCACCCTAAATAAAATGTTAATAACATTATTACAAACACACTTTCCTCTTGGGACAGGCGCACATGTGAAAGCCCTGTCGCTGATTGCTTCAAGATTTTTTGAAGTCACTTTTAAAAATAGTTTTATTCCACACGCCAAAAAAAGTTATAATAGAATCCTTTGTCCACACAGGGGAATAAACCTTTACATACAGTGTTTCACATCGAACATTAAAAATAAAACTTAAAAAAATTAAAATGCAACTAAACACTCAGAGGGCTTTGAACAAAGTTCTCAAGAACGATTCGACCTGAGTTTCCATGGTTGCAGCATGACAGAGGCACACCTTGATGCCACAAAACAACAGTCCTGATTGGCTGGGAATGCCTTGAGGCTTTGTACTGGAGAGCAGTGACCGGTGAACCGCACAACTTCTAGACTTCCTTTTGGCTGCTGGATTATTGCCTATTGAATCGTATCTTGCAGTTACTCGATCCTAAGTATATACCGGTTGCTAAAGCTCCTTGTAACGCCACAGCTATTTCAGTGATGAGAGCTACAGAGAGTCAAAACTGTAGATACAAACATGCAGTGGGCTTAGAGAGTCAGAAAGGTGGCCACCAATCTGGTTTTGCCCGAATCCCATCCCACTCCAATCCCGCCCCTACTCCAATCCCACCCCTACTCCAATCCCACCCCTACTCCGATCCCACGGGGATTTTAATTCCCTCCCGTCAGCAGTGGGGTATGGTAGCATAGTGGTTATGTTACTGGACTAGTAAGTCTAGAGGCCTGGACTAATGATCTGTGGGATATGAGTACAAATCCCACCATGACTGCTGGGGAATTCAGTTAATTACATTTAAAAAAAATCTGAAATACAAAACTAGTATCAGTAATGGTGGCTATGAAACTACTGGATTGTTGTAAAAACCCATTTGGTTCACTAATACCCTGTTAGGGAAGGCAATCTGCTGTCCTTACCCAGTCTGACCTATGTGTGACTCCAGACCCCCAGCAATGTGGTTGACTCTTAACTGCCCTCTGAAATGGCCCAGCAAGTCACTCAGTTGTATAACGTGGCTCACCACCACCTTCTCAAGGGCAATTAGCAATGGGCAATAAATGCTGGCCTTGTCAGCAATGCCCACATCCCATGAACGAATAAATTAAAAAAAGTGACATCATTCCCGCCGGCTTTGGGCAGCAGTCAGTCTCGGGGGCCTTCAAATAAGGCCCAGGGGATTAAAATCTTCCAGGCCTTGCATTCTGGGGTGTAGGGCAGACGGTCTGTTCCCCTGATTCCTGCCTTAGTTAAAATCAAGCCTGAATGAAACTGTGGATTGGAAGAGTATCAATGGGCAGACAGCTGTTGGAGTTTCCATGTGTGTTTTCTTGGCATCTAAGACCAGAGTGGCTACAACAGCTGATTATACTACAGTGCAACCATATGTGACACGTCAATATAAGATAAATGGTTCAACACATTGGCTACCCTCTGGGTAACTAGAAATCCACAGTGAACATTTGAAATATTTTATTATAGATTGAGTAGCTTGGGCCTATACTCTCTGTAGTTGAGAAGAATGAGAGGTGATCTCATTGAAACATGTAAGATTCTGAGGGGGATTGACAGGGTAGATGCTAAGAGGCTGTTTCCCCTGGCTGGAGAGTCTAGAACTAGGGGGTCAGTCTCAGGATAAGGGGTCGGCTATTTAGGACCGAGATGAGAAGGAATTTCTTCACTCAGAGGGTTGTGAATCTTTGGAATTCTCTGCCCCAGAGGGCTGTGGAGGCTCAATCGTTGAGTATATTCAAGGCTGAGATCGATAGATTTTTGGGCTCTAGGGGAATCAAGGGTTAGGGCGGGAAAGTGGAGTTGAGGTCGATGATCAGCCATGATCTTATTGAACGGTGGAGCAGGCTCGAGGGGCCGAGGGGCCGAGGGGCCGAGGGGCCGACTCCTGCTCCTAATTCTCATGTTCTTATAAAGGGAGTTTCGTTAAAACAGAGTTCATTCTAACAAATCTTATGCTCCCTTGCTCTCTTTTTTTGCATTTAGAGGCCTTGTTCCCATTTGACCAATTTGGCAGCGGGTTTACGAGGCCAGATAAGATAATCACTAATAAATCCAATAGGGAATTCAGGAGAAATTTCTTTACCCAGAGAGTGGTGAGAATGTGGAACTCGCTGCCACAGGGAGTGGTTGAGGCGAAGAGTGTAGATACATTTAAGGGGAGGCTAGATAAACATATGAGGGAGAAAGGAATAGGAGGATATGGTGATGGGGTGCGATGGAGAGGGGTGGGAGGAGGCTCGTGTGGAGTGTAAACACCGGCACAGACCAGTTGGGCCGAATGGCCTCTGACTGTGCTGTACATTCGATGTAAATTCTATGTTAGCGCCCCTCAGTGCAGCAGCTAAGAAGCCTCCTGCCACTGACTCGATCTCTGATTTTCCCCTCGTGCGGTCCCTGTGGGAATAGCACAAAACATCCACACGGATCCCTTCCCTTCTCTCTGGAACAGCCCTGCTGGGACTGAAGGCGAAATCAAGATGACATATACCTGTTGCTATGGGAACAGTAGCACAGTGGTTACGTTACTGGGCGAGTAATCCAGAGGCCTGGACTAATGATCTGGGTAGACCGGAGTTCAAATCCCAGCACGGCAGCTGGGGAATTTAAATTCAGTTAATTAAATAAACCTGGAATAAAAAAGCTAGTATCGGCAATGGTGACCATGAAACTATCGGATTGTCGTAAAAACCCATCTGGTTCACTAATGTCCTTTAGGGAAGGAAATCTGCCGCCCTTACCCGGTCTGGCCGATATGTGACTCCAGACCCACAACCGAGCGAGACACTCAGTTGTACCAAAACCACTACAAAGAAGACGGACTGCAGCGGTTCATAGAAGGCGGCACACCACCACCTTCTCGAGGGCAATTAGGGATGGGCAATAAATGCTGGCCTTGCCAGCGACGCCCATGTCCCATGAATATATTTAAAAAAAAACTTCTGGCCCCACCATGCTGTGGTGCAGGACATTGATACATTGAGTAATGGAACCACACCAGGGGCTTCTCTGCACGCAATGAAACTGGTCTCTTTGGTATTGCAAGCCAAAATTAATGTGCAATGCACTAGAGAGTAAAACCTGTCAGCTGACCTATTGTTTTTAGAATGGTGACTATTTTGGTCCTTCAGAAATGCGTGTTACAATGAGGTGCTAGGCAAGGGTAGTAAGGGTTACGGAACCAAGGCAGGTAGATGGTCTCCTACCTAACGGCGCTGTGGGAGCACCTTCACCACACGGACTGCAGCGGCTCAAGAAGGCGGCTCACCACCACCTTCTCGTGGGCAACTAGGAACGGGCAATAAATGCTGGCCTTGCCAGCGACGCCCACATCCCATAAACGAATTTAAAAAAAAGATGGAGTTAAGATACAAATCAGCCTGGATCTAATTGAATTGTGGAACAGGTTTGAATGGCCTCCTCCTGTTCCTATGTTCCTAGATATTTTTGTTAAACAAGGGCATTAAGGGTTATGGGAACCAAGGCAGGCAGATGGAGTGAAGATACAGATCAACCAGGATCTAATTGAATGGTGGAAAAGGTTTGAGGGGCTGAATGGCCTCCTCCTGTTCCTATGTTCCTAGATATTTTTGTTAGACCAGGGTATTAAGGGTCACGGAACCAAGGCAGGTAGAGGGAGTTAAGTTACAGATCAGTCATGATCTAATTGAATGGTGGAACAGGTTTGAAGGGCTGAATGGCCTCCTCCTGTTCCTATGTTCCTAGGTTGTACCTACTAATGATCCAGTTAAACTTTAATAGCTTCCACTCCCTCCCTCCATCTACCCCCCAAAAAAACACATCCCTCTCTTGTCTTAAAAATCCAAGATCTCCTTGTGTGGCTCCGATCCGTAGAGTTCAGCCAACATTTGAAACCTGGGACCCCAGTCATTCAGGAAGTCATAATCCTGGTCGGAGTCGATGGAGGAGACATCCAGGGAGCTCAGCGAATCGGCGACCGAATCGGAACCCTCATAGCCGTAGACGTGGAGCGTGTCGTAGGGCAGGCCATCTCTGTCGCCGTCCGCTTCATCCTTCTTCATCTTGACCACCGTCCCCATGTCGTTATTGGGCTTCCTGACCTGGGCGTAGACCGGGGCGAGGTCAGCAGCTTTCACCGGCCGCGGCCTCTTTGCCCGGAGAGAGTTCAACACGGTGATGTCGAAGCTGTTGGTGTCCATCTCTCCGCCCCCCTCTTCGTCGTACCTCACTAGCTGCTCTCGGATCTCGCCTGGGGCCTTCACCAGTCCCGCAAAGGCATTCTTCTTCTGCATCTTCTGATGGACAATCAGCACCGCCAGGGCTGAGATTAAAAAAGGAAAAAAAGAAACGCATTTTGGAAGGAAGAACGAGCAGAGGCAATATACAACAACTTGCATTGCTATAAACGCCTTTTAACGCAGTAAAACGCCCCACGATGCTCCACAGGGAGCGATTATCAAACAAAATTAGATGCCGAGCCACATAAAGAGATCTTAGGACAGGTGAGCAAAAGCTTGGTCAAAGAGGTAGTGACATGAATCTTGTCATTCATGGGAAGTGACTTATGAAATAATACTGGGCGGCCTGCTGGTGGCGCTGTCCAGGGAGAGTATAAATACCCGGGCATGGGCCCAGCTTGCTCAGGACATTCTTTAACAGGAACTAGTGAAGGACACAACTAGATCTCCATGTTGAAAAACAGTTGATTAAAGCCTTGTTTAATACTCAGGCCAAGTGCCTAGTAGTTTTCTTATGTCAGGTAGGTTTCAAGGAGCGTCTTAAAGGAGGACCAAAAAGGAGACCTACACATGGAGGCAGAGGGCATGGCTGAGGTACTAAGTGAGTACTTTGCATCTGTCTTCACCAAGGAAGAAGATGCTGCCAAAGTCATGGTGAAAGAGGAGGTAGAGGAGATACTGGATGAAATAAAAATTGACAAAGAGGAGGTACGAGAAAGGCTGGCTGTACTTAAAGTTGATAAGTCACCAGGAATGGATGGGATGCATCCTAGGATGCTGAGGGAGGTTAAGGAGGAAATCACAGAGGTACTGGCCATAATCTTCCAATCCTCCTTAGATACGGGTGTGGTGCCTGAGGACTGGACAATTGCAAATGTTACACCCTTGTTCAAAAAAGGGTGTAAGGATAAACCCAGCAACCGCAGGATAGTCAGTTTAACCTTGATAATGGAGAAGCTTTTAGAAACGATAATCCGGGCAAAATTAACAGTCACTTGGACAAGTGTGGATTAATTAAGGGAAGCCAGCACGGATTTATAAAAGGCAAATTGTGTTTAACTAACTTGATCGAGTTTTTTGATGAGGTAACAGAGAGGGTTGATGAGGGCAATGCGGTGGACGTGGTGTACATGGATTTCCAAAAGGCGTTCGACAAAGTGCCACATAATAGGTTTGCCAGCAAAGTTGAAGCCCATGGAATAAAAGGGACAGTGGCAGCATGGATACGGAATTGGCTAAGTGACAGGAAACAGAGAGTAGTGGTGAACGGTTGTTTTTCAGACTGGAGGAAGGTGTACAGTGGTGTTCCCCAGGGTTCGGTTCTAGGACCACTGCTTTTCTTGATATATATTAATGACTTGGACTTGGGAGTACAGGGCACAATTTCAAAATTTGCAGATGACACAAAACTTGGAAGTATAGTGAACAGTGAGGAGGATAGTGATAGACTTCAAGAGGACATAGACAGGCTGGTGAAATGGGTGGACACGTGGCAGATGAAATTTAATTCAGAAAAGTGCAAAGTGATACATTTTGGTAGAAAGGAGGGTGCATGAACAGAGAGACCTGGGGGTATATGTGCACAAATCGTTGAAGGTGGCAGGGCAGGTTGAGAAAGTGACCTCAACTGGAGTATTGTGTCCAATTCTGGGCACCACACTTTAGGAAGGATGTGAAGGCCTTAGACAGGGTGCAGAAAAGATTTATGAGACTTATTCCAGGGATGAGGGACTTCAGTTACATGGAGAGACTGGAGAAGCTGGGGTCGTTCTCCTTCGAGCAGTGAAGATTGAGAGGAGATTTGATAGAGGTGTTCAAAATCATGAGTGGTCTAGACAGAGTAGATAGAGAGAAACTGTTCCCATTGGCGGAAGGGTCGCGAACCAGAGGACACAGATATAAGATGATTGGCAAAAGAACCAAAGGCGACATGAGGAAAAACTATTTTACGCAGCGAGTGGTTAGGATCTGGAATGCACTGCCTGAGAAGGTGGTGGAGGCAGACTCAATCATGGCTTTCAAAAGGGAATTGGATAAATACCTGAGGGGAAAAAATGTGCAGGGCTACGGGGAAAGGGCGGGGGAGTGGGACTAGCTGAAGTGCTCTTGCAGAGAGCTGGCACGGGCTCAACGGGCCGAATGGCCTCCTTCTGTGCTGTAACCATTCTATGATTCTATGATGATTCACCCAAACCAATGGCTCATCAGACAGGACTTAACATCTCAATCAAGGCTGACAATTGGTGCCAAAATCTGATAAACATGCAATGAGATGAATGATCATGAAAGCTGTTTTTGGCGGTGTTGGTTGAGAGAGAAGTGTTGGCCAGGACACCGGGAGAACTCCTGACCTTCTTCGAGTGTTGCTAAGGAATTTTTAACATGCACCTGAACAGGCAGATATGGCCTTGATTTAATGTTTCATTCAAAGGGTTTCACCTCCTACAATGTAGCACTCCCACAGTATTGCATTGGGATGTCAGTCTACATCAGGCACTCAGATCCTGGTATGGGGCTTGAAGCTACAGCAGTAAAGAGAAAGAAAGACTTGCATTTCTATAGCACCTTCCACGACCTCAGGACATCCCAAAGCGATTTAGAGCCAATGAAGTATTTTATGAAGTGTAGTCGCTGTTGTAATGTAGGAAACGCAGCAGCCAATTTGTGCACAGCAAGCTCCCACAAACAGCAATGTCCTGGCCAATATTTATCCCTCAATTAACATTCACTAAAAGAAAGAGATTGTCTGGTCATTATCACATTGCTGTTTGTGGGAGCTTGCTGTGCGCAAATTGGCTGCTGCGTTTCCTACATTACAACAGCGACTCTACTCCAAAACGTATTTCATTCTAAAGCGCTTTGGGACATCCTGCACAATGTATAAATGCAAATCTTTCTTTAACAACGTATCTTGACGTGGTGAAGGCATAAAAACGCAACCTGACTCACCTATAGCAACGATGAAGCAGAGAAAGATAATCAGCAGGATGGTGACAGTGACCCCCGAGGTGAGGGGAGCAAAGTGCCTGCAGTTAATCGGCTTCCTCCCTCGGTCGCACGAGCACACGTTTATTTCCAGGGTGCCATTGCTGCTCAGAGGTGGAATCCCGTTGTCGGAGATGATGATCGGCACGGAGAACTTGCTGACCTCATTCTGATTGAAGCCCGCCTGCTTCACGGTGAGGCTGGCAGTGTTATCTAGAGAGGAATGTAGGGACGAGAGGGAGAGAGAAAGGGAGAAGGAGAAACAAAAAAATCAAAGGATGAATGTGAGTTGCGCTCCACCGTTCTATGATATTGGCAGCGTTCTTCCATCTTACAACAAGGCTTCTGTCACCTCTACACATTCAATACAATTCAGTTATACAGGGCCTTGGTGAGACCACACCTTGAGTATTGTGTGCAGGTTTGGTCGCCTTATCTGAGGAAGGATGTTCTTGCCATGGAAGGAGTTCAGCGAAGATTCACCAGGCTGATACCTGGGATGGCAGGAATGACGTATGAGGAGAGATTGGGTCGATTGGGCTTATACTCGCTGGAGTTTAGAAGAATGAGAGGGGATCTCATTGAAACTTATAAAATTCTGACAGGACTGGACAGACTAGACACAGGAAGGATGTCCCCGATGGCCGGGGAGTCCAGAACTAGGGGTCACAGTCTAAGGATAAGGGGTAAGCCATTTAGGACTGAGATGAGGAGGAATTTCTTCACCCAGAGAGTGGTGAACCTGTGGAATTCTCTACCACAGAAGGCAGTTGAGGCCAATTCATTAAATATATTCAAGAAGGAGTTGGATATATTTCTTAAGGCTAAAGGGATCAAGGGGTATGGGGAGAAAGCAGGGACAGGGTACTGAGTTTGGATGATCAGCCATGATCGCATTAAATGGCGGAGCAGGCTCGAGGGGCCGAATGGCCTACTCCTGCTCCTATCTTCTATGTTTCTATGTTAATATAGAGGGCACAGAGGAGATTTACTAGAATGGTGCCAGGGATGAGGGACTTCAGTTACATGGATAGACTGGAGAAGCTGGGCGTGTTCTCCTTAGAGCAGAGAAAGCTAAGGGGAGATTTGATAGAGGTGATCAATAATTATGAGGGGTTTTGATAGAATAAATAAAGAGAAACTGTTTCCAGTGGCAGGAGGGTCAGTAACCAGAGGGCAGAGATTTAAGATAATCGGCAAAAGAACCAGAGGGGGAGATGAGGAGAATTTTTATTTACACAGCGAGTTGTTGTGGTCTGGAATGCGCTGCCTGAAAGGGCGGTGGAAGCAGATTCAATAGTAACTTTCAAAAGGGGAGTTGGATATTTATTTGAAAAGGAAAAATTTGCAGGGCTGTGGGGAAAGAGCAGGGGGGAGTGGGACTAATTGGAGAGCTCTTTCAAAGAGCCGGCACAGGCACGATGGGCCGAATGGCCTCCTCCTGTGCTGTGTCATTCTATGATCTGCTGTATGATACTCTTGCAGTCAGCTGACAATTAGAATATCATAGAAGCGATCAGCTGGGGCAGATTAGATCGTCAGCAGATAGTGGGGTGCGGAGGGTGGAGGGGGTCATTCAATCCAGTCTCCCGTGCATCCCGTGTATCTTTTTAAGATATTGTTGCAGGAATGTCTAGTTCCTATCAAGAGACTGAGGTCGACTCAGGCGATCAAACAAACGATGTTTAATGTAAAACAAACTGAGTTTAACAAACAAATGCACGAGAACTACGAATACAGGTCTAGTCAGTTCGGAGGCTCCACGAGGACTGCCTGGGCGGTCCCGTGGCTGGCGTCATGACGTCATCACGTTTTTCCCGCTGGTGGGGGATCACGTGATGAACGGCGTGACGCCATCGCGTTTGCCCGCGCTCTTAAAGGGACCGCGCTCTGTACATGCACACAGTATATACAAAGTTACAGACTCAGACTGTAGCTAACATATTGTTAAAGGGAATTATGTACAGCTGATCGGAGTCCCTTAGTGGCTCCGCCACATTGTACAATTATCTGTTGTAGTTAGGAGAGCTACAGAGTATTAAAGTCTTTTGTTCTGACATACCTTCACATGATCTTGAACAGGCTGTGCAAGTTGTACAACAGCCACTTGCACTTATATAGAACCTTCAACGTAATGGAGCATCCCAAGGAGCTTCACAGGAGCGATTATCAGACAAAAATTAACATCGAGGTAATGAAGGGGATGTGAGGAGGGGGCGACTAAAACCTTCATCAAAGAGGTAGGTTTTAAGGAGTGTCTTAAAGGGGAAAAGAGAGGGGGGCAATGAAGGTTCACTAGATTGATCCCTGGGTGAGAGGGTTGCCCTATGAGGAGAGATTGAGTAGATTGGGCCGATACACTTTAGAGTTTAGAAGAATGAGAGGTGATCTTATTGAAACCTATAAGATTCTGAGGGGGATTGACAGGGTAGATGCTGAGAGATTGTTTCCCCTGGCTGGAGAGTCTAGAACTAGGGGGCATAGTCTCAGGATAAGGGGTCGGCCATTTTGGACTGAGATGAGGAGAAATTTCTTCACTCAGAGGGTTGTGAATCTTTGGAATTCTCTACCCCAGAGGGCTGTGGATGCTCAGTCGTTGAGAATATTCAAGGCTGAGATCGATCGATTTTTGAACTCGAGGGAAATTGTCGAAGTCTCGACTTCCGAGTAAGACTCTTTAAACACAAAGTATCGTCAAAGGAAGACTTTATAAGTTCTTGTATACAAGGGAAGTGGACATGTAGACAATGGCTACGCTGACCACTTCAAAGATCATAGGCAAAAAGTAACATATTTATAGTTAAAGCAGGCCTTCAGAATCACATGATCGAAGTCTGAGATCATAATTAGTAACAAGAAAAATATAGTGTTAGTCAAACTGTAATCAAGGATAAAAAGGACTGGAACAAAAGGAATGCCTACAGATGGGGTTATCTAATCTATAAGTTCTGTTCTTCTCTGACTCCCCATCCTGGTTTATACATGACTCAAGGACTTTCTTCATCTAGCTATGAGAAAGAGATAGGGAGGCTTACAGTATGTACCTTTGAAGGTCTTTGTTCTAATTGGATTTCAGTAAGGCCTTCGATAAAGTCCCGCACAGGAGACTGGTCAAGAAGGTAAGAGCCCATGGAATCCAGGGTGCCTTGGCACATTGGATACAAAACTGGCTTAGTGGCAGAAGGCAGAGGGTGATGGTCGAAGGTTGTTTTTGTGACTGGAAGCCTGTGGCCAGTGGGGTACCACAGGGATCGGTGCTGGGTCCCTTGCTGTTTGTGGTCTACATTAATGACTTGGATATGAATGTAAAGGGTATGATCAGTAAGTTCGCGGATGATACAAAAATTGGTAGGGTGGTAAATAGCGAGGAGGGTAGCCTCAGTCTGCAGGACGATATAGATGGGTTGGTCAGATGGGCGGAACAGTGGCAAATGGAATTTAACCCGGAAAAGTGTGAGGTGATGCACTTTGGGGGGGACTAACAAGGCAAAGGAATACACAATGAATGGAAAGACCCTAGGCAAGACGGAGGGTCAGAGGGATCTGGGTGTGCAAGTACACAGATCCCTGAAGGCGGCGGAACAGGTGGATAAGGTGGTAAAAAAGGCATATGGGATACTTGCCTTCATTAGCCGAGGCATTGAATATAAGAGCAAGGAGGTTATGATGGAGCTGTATAAAACACTGGTTAGGCCACAGCTAGAATACTGTGTGCAGTTCTGGTCGCCACACTACAGGAAGGATGTGATCGCGTTAGAGAGGGTGCAGAGGAGGTTCACCAGGATGTTACCAGGGCTGGAGCGCTTCAGCTATGAAGAGAGACTGGGCAGATTGGGTTTGTTTTCCTTGGAGCAGAGGAGGCTGAGGGGGGACATGATTGAGGTGTACAAAATTATGAGGGGCATAGATAGGATGGATGCTGAGGAGCTTTTTCCCTTAGTAGAGGGGTCAATAACTAGGGGGCATAGATTCAAGGTAAAGGGCAGGAGGTTTAGAGGGGATTTGAGAAAGAACTTTTTCACCCAGAGGGTGGTTGGAGTCTGGAACTCACTGCCTGAAAGGGTTGTGGAGGCAGAAACCCTCACAACATTTAAGAAGCATTTGGATGTGCACTTGAAATGCCATAGCATACAAGGCTACGGGCCAAATGCTGGAATATGGGATTAGATTAGACAGGGCTTGATGGCCGGCGCGGACACGATGGGCCGAAGGGCCTCTATCCGTGCTGTATTACTCTATGACTCTATGACTCTATGACTCTATAATTAACAGCTGAGGTCATTTTGTTAATTGGAGAGTTCTGCTTTTTCAGCAGAACTAGCAATTACTAATCTATGGAAGCCATTTTGTGTTTCCTGTTCTGTACCTTGGGAAGCCATTTTGTAATATAAAAGTACACTTCCTCAAAATCAAGGGATATGGAGATTGGGCAGGAGAGTGGAGTTGGGTTAGAAGATCAGCCATGATCTTATTGAATGGCGGAGCAGGCTCTAGGGGCCATATGGCCTTCTCCTGCTCATGCATCTTATGAATTCCAGAGGTTAGGGCCTAGACGACTGAATATGTCCTCTGGTTACTGACATTCAACCATTGGAAACAGGTTCTCCCTAACTACTCTATCAAATCCCCTCATGATTTTGAATACCTCTATTAAAACTTCCCGTAACCTTCTCTGCTCTAAGAACAATCCCAGCTGCTCTAGTATCTCTACGTAACAAGTCCCTCATCCCTTGAGTGTGTTAAGTATGTGTAGAATAGTAATTTGTACCCTCATGTTATGGGCAGGTCAATACTGATCACTAGTGGGATGTTATTGTATGAAATTCCTTTCTCACTACTTTAACAAAGGCATTCATCTCTTTAAATTAAATGGGCTAAAGCCTTCATTAATGCCAGACAGCTGAATTTAGCTGAATGTGTTCAGCACCTATTCACTGGTATTACACAGCATGATTCCACATATTTTTCCTCTCGTTTCTCTGATGAATTCACTTACTGCCGTTGTCCTTGACGGAGAAGTTGCTGTCCATCTGCGCTATACTGAAGTAGAATCTGACGGCAGGAGTCATTTCATCGATGTCGACAGCAGAGAGCACCTGGATTACCTGGAAGAAATTATACAGGAGTGTTATACCCAGTAACGCAAGGTGTGATATTATATAATATATACAGAGTGTTATACCCAGTAACGCATGGTGTGTTATTATATAATGGCCTAGAAATTCAGTCGCGCCACTTCTGGGGCGCTAAAGTCGGGCGGGCGCTAAAGTTAGCGCCCGCCGGAAAGTGTAGGCCACTTGGCCGAAATTCAGTAGATTTGGCCAAGGAGTTTGGGCGAGCGCTGAAACTGGCGTTGCACTCCTATCTTTAGGCGCTAAGCCGGCGGTGCGGACTGATAACGCCGAGGCCGGGCGCAGCGCAGGTGCGGTCATGTTTTGATTGACAGCAGACACCCTGACGCCGGCCAGCTCTTACAGGGGGAAGGGTCGACTTTGTCTGCTGCCACGCCCTGGATAGTGGAGCCCTGCAGCTAGGCCTGAACACTGCTGGTGGACCCAAATAGCGCCTGAAGCCATGCAGAAGGCCCGTGAACGAGCGCAGCGCTTCTCAGAGCATGCTTTGAGGGTGCTGCTTAAGGCTTTTGAAAAGAGAAGAGAGATCTTGTGCCCGGACAGTGGCAAGAAGGCTCCCAGGAGGCAGTACAGGAGAGCCTGGAGGGAAATCGCCCACAGGGTGTCATCCACCAGCGATGTCCCCAGGAGTGCGGACCAATGCCGCAGGAACTACAACGACCTCACTCGGATGGTCAGGGTGAGTACCCTTTCCAGTGTCCTCCTCATCCTTGCATGTGCACCTCACATTATGGGCAAAGGGACCTCAAAGGCCTAATGGCCATCCCTCCTCCCGCAGCTATGGCACTGGCATGATCATCAATAGCACTTTCTGCACTTTACACACTGGCCAAGCTATTCGACCATGGGAGGCAGTGCACACAACAACAGGGCACCACACTGGCCATGCTATTCGACCATGGGAGGCAGTGCACACAACAACAGGGCACCACACTGGCCATGCTAATCGACCATGGGAGGCAGTGCAGACAACAACAGGGCAACACACTGTACTTAGAGGCCGTCCTTTCTCTTGCAGGCCAAGCTGGCCAAGAATATGAAGAGCCGGAATGTCACCGGGGGAGGCCGTGGCCAGTTCCAGGAGCTCAGTGACCTGGAGGAGCGCGTGGCTCGACTCATGCGTGGCCGGGTGGTTGGCCCCGTTGCTATTGGAGATGCCGACCCTGTGCTGGGCCCCAATGGTAAGGACATGACCGTTTGGACCTCTCTCGTTCCCCTTGCGCTTCAGATCTACATCCTTTGCCACTGTCCGACCAATGCGCATAATGCCACCACTCATGCCTCCCTCGCTGACGCCCTGTCCTCACTCTAAAGCTACTCTTGTGCCTTCCTGCTTTCAGCTGGTGAGGAGGAGGTCCATGAAGCTGAGAGTGCCAGTCCCTCGGAAGAGGAGGACGACGAGGACCAAGAGGAAGGCGGCACATCGGGGGGACCCTCATCCGCGCCAGGGGATGGCAATGGAGGGGACACGTCTTGCCTGGAGGAGAGCCAGGGGGAAGTGTTGCAGGGGGGTGCAGCTCCTGGGCCCAGTGGCGTCCAGGCAGGCGGGAAGGGTCGGGCAGCACGGCTGCCTTCTCCCCAGAGGGGGGAAGTGTTGCAGGGAAGGGCAGTTGCTGGGCCCAGTGGCGTCCAGGCACGCGGGAAGGGTCGGGCAGCTCGGCGGCCTTCTCCCCAGATGGAGAGTCCGCCCTCCAGTCCGGAGATGGTCCTCGCCCAGGAGGTGCGCCTCCTTGATGAAATGTCCGCGGCCTCCGAGCGGCGCCACAACGAGTTCATGGGGGTTGTGGGACAGTTGCCTCAGGCCATTGAGTCCCTGGCTCATAGTGTGGCCGATTTCGGGGACTCACAGGCCAGGGGTGTCGAGCAACTCGCGGCAGCACAGGCCAGGGGTGTCGACCAACTCGCGGCAGCACAGGACGCGAGTCGCGAGTTCATGAGTGGTGCCGTGCAGACACTGGCTGATCTGATGCGGGCACAGAACAGGGCAGTTCGGGCACTCACTTCTGCCACACTCGCTGTGTCACGGAAGCATCGACAGGGCACCCGCCGCCCTGCTGCAGCACAGCAGTCTGGCCTCCACCAGATTGCTGCGCTTGCTGCAGTGCCAGCCCGGCCGAGTGCCAATGTCTCTGGCGACCAGCGAGCGCCTGGCATCAGCCAGCTTGCCCCCATTGCTGCAGCCGCCACTGCCACTCCCCCAGCCAAGGTGCGACGAGCTGCTGCAGAGACTGATGCTGCCCAGCCACAGCTGCAGCAGTCAGCAGCCGGACCCTCCAGGGCCGGACCTCGTCTAGGCCGACCCCCAAGGGCATCTGCCGTTACGCATTGCGGCCCTCAGGAGCCTTTTCCCAGCCTTGCAACACCCACAGGGCCCAGGTTGAGGCGGAGCAACAGGTCGGGCAGGGGCCGGAGAAGCCTGCACAAGGACTCGCCCTCTCGGCACACCAAGTAGAGGGTGTCGGCAACTGTTTTTTTTATATGGGGGTGTTTGTGTTCTGGAGGGGGGGGGCTTATTTTGGAAAGGCCGAAGATGAAGGCCAATTGGATTGACAAGTTTTGTTATTCCCTTCCAGGTTGTGGGAGTGAGATATGTTTTTCACTGTTTTTTGGGGGTCTTGTCTGTTTTTCTGTTTCATGTGGGAAGGGCCCTGAGTTTGTTAAATAAAGCTTTTTATTTATTCAGCTTGTCCAGGTGTCATGTTTCAAGTGGTTGTTGCGTTAACCAGCTGAGGGCTTGCGGAGCGGCTGCATTCAGGTGCGTTCATTGCCACAAGCCATTCCCTGACAGGGGGCCTAGAAGTGTCGTTCAATAAGCCGCCGGCGGACGGCCCTTGGACCTTGTGGCTCCCTTCTGGGCTGGTACTCCTCCTCCTCCTCCTCCTCCTCCTCATGGTCCTCCTGCTCGTCCTCCTGAGGTGGTGGCCCAACGTGAGGTGGCAGTGCCTGAGTCCTGCGGATAGCCAGGTTGTGCAGCATGCAGCAAACGACGACGAACTGGGAGACTCTATCCGGCGAATACTGTAGAGATCCGCCGGATCGATCCAGGCAGTGGAACCGTTACTTCAGGACGCCAATCGTTTGCTCTATGATGTTCCTTGTGGCTTGATGGCTTTCGTTGTATGCCTCCTCCGCAGGGGTCCTGGGCGCGCGGAGCGGGGTCATGAGCCATGTGCACAAAGGGTAGCCCTTGTCCCCGATAAGCCATCCCCTTGGTGGAGGCTGTGCCTCGAACATGTCAGCCACAGTAGTCTGGCGCAGGATAAATGCATCGTGGCTGCTTCCTGGAAAGTGGGCATTGACAGCTAGGATGCGCTGCCTGTGGTCACACACCAGCTGTATATTGAGGGAATGGTAGCCCTTCCGGTTGCGGTAATCCTCGGCATTGTCGATAGGTGCCCGCATAGCCACATGCGTGCAGTCAATGGCGCCCTGCACCATGGGGAAGTCGGCGATCCTGGCAAATCTGACTGCACGCTGCTCCTGCCTCTCTAGGGTCATGGGGAAGGAGATGAATTGGTGTCTCCTTGCGAAAAGGGCATCGGTGACCTGCCGGATGCAGCGATGCACGGCGAACTGGGAGATGTTCGCTATGTCCCCAGCAGCGGCTTGGAAGGAGCCACTTGCATAAAAGTTCAGAGCCACCGTGACCTTCACTTCCACTGACAGAGACGTCCTGCACATCAGCTGTGGACGCAGATCTCTGTGAAGCAGCTGGCAGATCTCTGCAACCACCTCCCTTCTGAAGCGCAGCCTCTTAACACAATGCGCGGCAGTCATGGTGAGATAGGACACCTGCTGCCGGTATTCCCTGAGTGGGTAAGGCCTACGTTGCCAACGCCTGATGGCCCCTCTGCGTCTAGGCATGGCTGCCCCTCTCACACAGCATCTGCGAGCCCTTCGCACATAATGCTGGAACTGAGGGTTGGAACCCCATGCAGCCCCCATAATAAACTTGCAAACAGTGAAATCACAAAGAGTCAAATTTCCAAGCTCTGGCCAGAAGCCAAAAATACCTCTCCTATGTTGTCCCAAATCAGTAAGGTCTGTTCCTTGGTCTCTGTCCAGAAATCCAAAGCACTAAAGTCATTGCAGCAAAATGGCTGGCCTTTATAGTTCAGTGTAAGTGCCCTTTAATTAGCGCTCCCCGAGGCCCGCAGGGCCTCTGCTGCGTTCCACTTCACAGTTCTTAACAGCGCCACGCCCACATTGGGCGGGCGCCACTGAATTTCTGGTTTGGGGCGCACAAACAGCGTTGCACGACGAAATGACATCATAAGCTGCGCGCGCAGCTGAGCGGGCGCAAACACTTTGCGCCAGCGCTAAATGTCAACTGAAGTTGGGCGTTGGCGCAGACCGGCCTGCGCCCGGGCGCTAAGTGCCTAGCGCTGGAAATCTACCCCTCTTATGGCGTTAACGGCTGGCGAACGCAACTGAATTTCTAGGCCAATATGTCCAGGAGTGTTATACCCAGTAACGCACGGTGTGATATTATATAATATGTACAGGAGTGTTATACCCAGTAACGCATGGTGTGTTATTATATAATATGTACAGGAGTGTTCTACCCAGTAACGCACGGTGTGTTATTATATAATATATACAGGAGCGTTATACCCAGTAACACACGGTGTGTTATTATATAATATATACAGAGTGTTATACCCAGGAACACACAGTGTGTTATTATATAATATATACAGAGTGTTATACCCAGTAACGCACGGTGTGTTATTATGTAATATATACAGAGTATTATACCCAGTAACGCACGGTGTGTTATTATATAATATATACAGGAGCGTTATACCCAGTAACACACGGTGTGTTATTATATAATATATACAGAGTGTTATACCCAGTAACGCACGGTGTGTTATTATATAATATATACAGAGTGTTATACCCAGTAACGCACGGTGTGTTATTATATAATATATACAGAGTGTTATACCCAGTAACGCACGGTGTGTTATTATATAATATATACAGGAGCGTTATACCCAGTAACGCACGGTGTGTTATTATATAATATATACAGAGTGTTATACCCAGTAACACACGGTGTGTTATTATATAATATATACAGAGTGTTATACCCAGTAACACACGGTGTGTTATTATATAATATATACAGGAGTGTTATACCCAGTAACACACGGTGGGTAATTTTGACTTTGTGCGATAGTGTAAAATGGGTGATAGCGAATCAACATCTCTCCCTATTATTATTTCCATTGCAGTCAAAGAGAGAGAGACAGTTAGACAGAGAGAGACAGTTAGATAGAGAGAGAGAGAAAGTGAGGCAGTTAAACAAAGAGAGAGATGGAGAGAGACAGACAAAGAGAAACAGAGAGTCAGATACAGAGGGTGACAGAGAGAGGGAGACCGAGAGACAGAAAGAGAGACACAGAGAGAAAAAGAGGTAGAGAGTGTGTGTGTGAGAGTGCAATGACTAGCTGCAGATGTGTCATTATTCCAATTAAATTGGACAAACTCCACTTACTGTTCCAGCTGCATCATCTTCACAGACGTGGGGATTATAATTTTCTGCCAAAGTTGGAGCGTTATCATTTTTATCGAGCACTTTAATTGCTACTAGAACATGGGATGTGGAATCTGTGAAACAAGCGATAAAAGAGAAAAGTAACCCTGGAAATCTGAAATAAAAACAGGCATTTTTGAAACACGCAATACATGTATAAGTTACCTTTCCCTGTTCTCATTACAGACGCTGACTGACTGGGTGAGCGTACTTCTGTTATTGTGGATTAAGGAAAGTGAGGGATAAGAAATGGACAATGTGTGAACTTTCCAGCAGGTGAGAGGTTAGGGGTCACAAGCCCCCAGTTCAGGGAGGACCCAGTGTAAGAGCTCCATCGACATTGACACTGGCAGTGTGACCCAGCCAACACTTAGGATTCACGCTTACCCCACTCCCCACCCCAATACCCCACCCCAACACCCCACTCCCCACCCCAACACCCCGCCCCCCCAACACCCCACCACCCCATGTAAACAGACACAAAAAAAGAAGTTTCACAAATACTTGTTTGATCATAAGTTAACCATAGTTACTGACCATAAGCCCCTGACAGCAATCCTCCATCCAAAGTCCCCAGTTCCAACCTTAGCTGCAGCCCGAATGCAGAGATGGGCTTTGATTTTGTCAGTGTATACATATGACATTGAGTACAGACGATCAGCTGATCAAAGTAATGCTGATGCTATGTCCAGGTTGCCATCCTCATCACAAGTTACACCCAATAAGGAAGAAGTGTTCTATTTCTCATACATTGATGAGCTGCCAGTCACAGCTGAAGAGATTGGTAGGACAACCAAACGTGACCCAAGTATGTGAAAGGTGTATGATTACATAGCAAATGGATGGCCAAATCGGGTATCAGAGGACGATATCCATCCATACTTTGTTCGTAGGAATGAATTGTCAGTGGATAAAGATTGTATCATGTGGGGAGCAAGAGTGGTTATCCCAAGTAGGTTCAGGCCTAAATTGTTAGGAGATCTTCATGACCAGCATCTGGGAATGTGCTTGACCAAGAGCTTTGCACGCAGTTACTTATGGTGGCCAGGTTTAGATAAAGAGATAGAATACATAGTCAGTCAGTGTACAACACGTCAATCGGTGAGCAAGAAACCACCATCAGTACCATTACAGCCGTGGAAATGGCCCCCCAGAGTGTGGCAAAAGTTACATGTAGATTTTGCTGAGCTAGAAGGACAGCAATTGTTCACAGTGATAGATAGTCACTCGAAATGGGTAGAGGTGTTTCCGATGCGGATAATAACAACAAGCAAAACACTCGACAATTTGCGAAGATTGTTTTCTTCATACGGCCTCCCAGAAGAAATTGTGTCTGATAATGGGCCGCAATTTTGTTCAGAAGGGTTCACACAGTTCATGAGCAGAAACGGTGTGAAACATACCAAAGTTCCACCGTACCACCCTGCTTCAAATGGTGCAGCAGAGTGCACAGTACAAATTGTCAAACGTGCCCTCATCAAGCAAATGTTGGATCCAAATCCAAAGAAACGTCAGTTGTCGTTGGACCGCAAACTGGCAAATTTTCTGATTACCTATCAGAATACTCCTCATACCACTACTGGTAGAAAACCAGCAGAGTTATTTCTCAAATGACAACCATGAACCAGGTTCTCGTTGTTAAAGCCAAACTTGGCACAGTCCATAGAAGAGAAACAATCAAGGCAGAAAGAGAGTTAGAGAGAGAAGTGTGAAGTTGAACCAGAAGGTTAGAGTGAAGAACCACCACCAGAAATGGTTAAAGTGGTTACCAAGAAGAGTAGTGAAGATATGTGGCCCTCGCACATATTTGGTCAAGATGTTTGATCATGGAGTGGTTAGGTGTGTTCACATTGATCATATCTTACCTACAGGATGTGGCAGGAGTTGAAAGCTGGGATGATTCCATTTATTCTGATGAGTCAGATAGTCTTGTGACAAGTGGAGTACCAGGAGCAAACCCTACATCAGACGCACCAGAAACAAGTCCAAGACAAAGTCAGAATTTAAGTCTGAGCCGGAGTCAGGCAGACAAACAGTCTGAAAGTGTAGAGAGTCCAAATGTAAATCAAGGTCAGCCCTTGGAGAAAAATTCTCCGCAGGCTCAGCCTCGAATGAGTCAAACTCCTACAACAAGATCTGAAAGTTCTGTTCAAGAAAGAAGGTATTCTCTTCGAAACAGAAAACCAGTGGTTAAGTTTAATCTGTAAATATGGAAAATAAGTTCATATCTTTTGTTTGCGTTACAGAATTCTACAGTAGAATTTGGAAACATAAAATGGGTTCCATTTGAGAAATGTATACCAAGAGTTGTATATACCATAAAAGTCATGTACAATGAATATTTGCGATGATTAACTTCTTCAACAAGGAGGGAGAAATGTAATAGAGCCACCTGGTTGACTACTGATGTATGTAATAATAAAACCACATGCAGTACAGTTCTTACTGGAAGCCATGTTGTGCTGTTGTATATATATGCTGTGTCTCAAGATATCACAGAGTGAGCAACAACAACAACTTGCATTGATATAGCGCCTTTAACTTAGTTAACACACCCCAAGGCGTTTCACAGGAGGGGAGAACACACTGGATCAAGTCTACACGAGCATTGTAGACGTTTACAAGGCCATTCCCTGCCCCCACCTTGGGAAGTCTGACCACCTCTCCCTGTTTCTAGCCCCGGCATACAAACCGCTCATCAAAAGAGAGAGAACATCAATGAGAGCAGTCAAAGTATGGCCAGAGGGGGCAGTATCGGAGCTTCAGGATTGCTTCGAACGCACTGATTGGGGCATGTTTGCCCATAATGACATCGAGGAATACGCATCCACAGTGCTATTCTACATCAACAGCTGCGTCGAGGTCGTCACGACCCACAAAAATATCAGGTCATACCCCAACCAGAAACCCTGGATGAACGGAGAGGTCCGCTCACTGTTGAAAGCACGCGACGCAGCATTTAAATCTGGCGACGCGGCGGCTTACAGTGCAGCTAGGACCAACCTAAAAAAGGGTATCAGGACTGCCAAAAGGAAACAGACACTGCGGATAGAGGATCACTTCCGCAAAAACTCGGACCCCCGGCGCATGTGGCAAGGCATCCAGTCCATCACTGACTACAAGGGCAAAAACACCAGCCCCCCGGTCAGCGACGCCTCCCTTCCGGAGGAGCTTAACAACTTCTACGCTCGCTTCGACAGGGACAGCAAGGAGCCGGCTACCAAAGCCTTGCCACCCCCGGAAGACCAGGTGCTCACTCTGTCGACCTCCGACGTAAGGGGCGCTCTACGCAGAGTGAACACACGAAAGGCTGCTGGACCGGATAGCATCCCTGGACGGGTACTCAAGGAATGTGCTGATCAGCTGGCTGATGTCTTCACCGCCATCTTCAATCTGTCATTGGCCCAGGCAGTAGTCCCTACATGCTTCAAGACCGCCACCATCATTCCTGTGCCTAAACAAGCGGCTGTGACGTGTCTGAACGACTATCGACCTGTCGCACTCACACCCATCGTAATGAAGTGTTTCGAGAGACTGGTCTTAGCCCACATCAAAGCCAGTGTTCCTGCCTCCCTTGACCAACACCAGTTTGCCTATCGTGCAAACAGATCAACGGAGGATGCAATCACAGCTGCTCTACACTCGGCACTGAATCACCTAGATGGTAAGGAGACCTACATCAGAATGTTGTTTATAGACTACAGCTCAGCACTCAACACTATCGTCCCCAACAAGCTGGCCACCAAACTCCAAACTCTTGGCCTGAACATTTCCCTCTGCAACTGGACCCTGGACTTCCTAACAAACAGACCCCAGTCTGTCAAATTAGGTAACCACACCTCCCCCCCCCTGACCCTGAACACGGGGGCCCCACAAGGATGTGTGCTGAGCCCCCTCCTCTACTCCCTCTTCACCCACGACTGTGTGGCTGTTAATGGTTCCAACACCATCATCAAGTTTGCAGATGACACTACGGTAGTAGGCCAGATCACCAACAACGATGAGTCAGCCTACAGGGAGGAGGTCCAGCATCTCGTGAAGTGGTGCGCCGACAACAACCTGGCCCTTAACACCAAGAAAACAAAGGAAATAATCGTGGACTTCAGGAAGTCCAAAGGCGGAAGTCACACCCCCATCCACATCAATGGGGCGGAGGTGGAAAGGGTGGCCAGCTTTAAGTTCCTTGGAGTCCACATCACGGAAGACCTCTCCTGGTCCCTCAACACCTCCTCTCTGGTGAAGAAGGCCCAGCAGCGCCTATATTTCTTGAGGAGGCTGAAGGGATGTAATCTGTCACCCCTGATCCTCTCTAACTTCTACCGCTGCACTATAGAGAGCATCCTGACAAACTGTATCACAGTATGGTATGGCAGCTGTAGCTCCCATGACCGTAAAGCCCTGCAGCGGGTAGTCAAAACTGCCCAACGCATTACCGGCACCCGGCTACCGATCATAGAGCATATATATCAGAAACGCTGCCTACGGAGGGCACGGTCCATCATCAAAGACCCTACCCACCCCAGCCACAGTCTGTTCGCCCTCCTACCATCTGGAAGACGCTACAGATGCATTCGCACCCGTACGACCAGATTTAGGAACAGCTTCTTTCCCAGGGCTGTCATCCTACTGAACTCCACAAATAAACACTAAAGCCTGCACATCTGCCAATGCACTTTATTATGGTCATATTTATGCTAATATACTGCAAGCCAAATGTATAAATGTATGTTGAATGTTTAAGTGTCCTAATCCAAATTGTACACTCTCGGGAGCCGCAAGCCTACATTTCGTTGTACTGCACTTGTGCACTAACAATGACAATAAAAGTTGATTTGATTTTTGATTTGATTTGAGGAGCGATTATCAAACAAAGTTTGACACCAAGCCACATAAGGTGATATTAGGGCAGGTGGCCAAAAGCTTCGTCAAACAGGCAGGTTTTAAGGAGCATCTTAAAGGAGGAGAGAGATGTGGAGAGGTGGAAAGGTTTAGGGAGGGAATTCCAGAGCTTAGGGCCCGGGCAGCTGAAGGCACGGCCGCCAATGGCGGAGCGATGGAAATCAGGGAGGAGCAAGAGGCCAGAATTGGAGGAGTGCAGAGATCTCGGAGGGTTGTAGGGCTGGAGGAGGTTGCAGGGATAGGGAGGGGTGAGGCGATGGAATGATTTGAAAACAAGGATGAGAATTTTTAAATCGAGGCGTTGCTGGACCGGGAGCCGATGTAGGTCGTCGAGCACAGGGGGTGATGGATGAACGGGACTTGGAGCGAGTTTGGACACAGGCAGCGGAGTTTTGGATGAGCTGAAGTTTACGGAGGGGGGAATGTGGGAGGCCGGCCCGGAGAGCGTTGGAATAGTCGAGTCTGGAGGTAACAAAAACATGGGTTTGGGTTTCAGCAGCGGATGAGCTGAGGTGGGGGTGGAGACTTACTGCTTTTATCAACTTCGCTGGCTGTCACCGTGATGTTGTGCCAGGCAATAGCTTCTCGATCCAGTTCCACTCTGGTGTAAATAATTCCATCATCTTTCCCGATTTTAAAAAAGTCCATCCCATTCCTTAATGAATATCTGGGGACACGGGACATGGAACACGTGTTACTACAGCATGTACTCATAGTGCTGAACTCAAAATACTTGCTTAGCTACAATAAATTAATTCTGAACTTTTGAAATCATATATTTCACAGACAGTAATGTAAAGCATCAAGCGAACAAGCTGGAATCTAATCGAGGGGTTCGGGGGGTTTATATATCGAATAACAGATACCCAGGAGTGAGTTACAGGCTGGAATCTAATCGAGGGGTTCGGGAGGTTTATATATAGATTAAGGGATACCCGGGAGTGAGTTACAGGCTGGAATCTAATCGAGGGGTTCGGGGGGGTTTATATATAGAATAACAGATACCCGGGAGTGAGTTACAGGCTGGAATCTAATCGAGGGGTTCGGGGGGATTTATATATTGAATAACAGATACCCGGGAGTGAGTTACAGGCTGGAATCTAATCGAGGGGTTCGGGGGGATTTATATATCGAATAACAGATACCCGGGAGTGAGTTACAGGCTGGAATCTAATCGAGGGGTTTGGGGGGTTTATATATAGAATAACAGATACCCGGGAGTGAGTTACAGGCTGGAATCTAATCGAGGGGTTCGGGGGGTTTATATATAGAATAACAGATACCCGGGAGTGAGTTACAGGCTGGAATCTAATCGAGGGGTTCGGGGGGGTTTATATATAGAATAACAGATACCTGGGAGTGAGTTACAGGCTGGAATCTAATCGAGGGGTTCGGGGGGTTTACATATAGAATAACAGATACCCGGGAGTGAGTTACAGGCTAGAATCTAATCGAGGGGTTCGGGGGGGTTTATATATAGAATTACAGATACCCGGGAGTGAGTTACAGGCTGGAATCTAATCGAGGGGTTCGGGGGGGTTTATATATAGAATAACAGATACCCGGGAGTGAGTTACAGGCTGGAATCTAATCGAGGGGTTCGGGGGGTTTATATATAGAATAACAGATACCCGGGAGTGAGTTACAGGCTAGAATCTAATCGAGGGGTTCGGGGGGGTTTATATATAGAATAACAGATACCCGGGTGTGAGTTACAGGCTGGAATCTAATCCAGGGGTTCGGGGGGTTTATATATAGAATAACAGATACCCGGGAGTGAGTTACAGGCTGGAATCTAATCGAGGGGTTCGGGGGGTTTATATATAGAATAACGGATACCCGGGAGCGAGTTACAGGCTGGAATCTAATCGAGGGGTTCGGGGGGTTTATACAATAAAGAAGTTGGTTCCCTTGTGTTCTTCCCTCTCTCTCCCTCATTTCCCTGCCTCTGTACTTGCTGATAAACTCTAACTACTTCCAGTTCTGACGAAGGGTCATTGACCTGAAATGTGAACTTTGTTTCTCTCTCCACAGATGCTGCCTGACCCGCTGAGTGTTGCCCGTATTTTCACTTTTTAATTTCAGATTTTCACCATCCGCAGTATTTTGGCGTTCGTTTCCCTTACATTTGCTTTCCGTGTGTATCCCCGTTGATTGAATGGCCAAGGCTTGAGCTCTTACCCAATGCGGTTTTTTGCCCGATCGGGGTCCTTTGCCAAGACCTTCGCTACCATCGTGCCAGTGGGAAGGTTCTCGAAGATGCGGAAGATGTACTGGGGCCGACTGAACACCGGAGGCTCGTCCACATCCAGCACCTCGATCACCAGAACGGTCTTGGTCTTGTACCTCCCCCCCTTCACTGGCGTGGGGTTTTCCGCTTCCAGTTCCACGCGGTGCACTCGCTGCCTCTCAAAGTCTAGGGGCTGTTGGAAGGTAAAGCCGACAGTAACTAGCGGTTCAAGGCGCAGCGAACCGGCGTCGCAGTTGGAAGAAGCGCTCTCGGAAGAGGAGGGAGAATCCAAAGCTGATGCAGGCAAAATTCCCCGGGCCGGGGGAGGGATGCACGTCAGGCGAGAGCGGAGAGGGAGAGTATTTGGGAAATAACAACAGAAAATGCTGGAAAAACACAGCAGGCCAGGCAACATCCGTGGAGAGAGAAATAAAGTCAACGTTTCAGGTCGAAACCCTTCGTCAGAACTCTACAGAAACGTTGACTCTATTTCTCTCTCCACGGATGTTGCCTGGCCTGCTGAGTTTTTCCAGCATTTTCTGTTGTTATTTCGGCTTTCCAGCATCCGCAGTATTTTGCTATCGTCGAGAGTATTTGGGGCTAGGTAAGGGATTAAGGGAATTAAGGGATGGGGGAGAGGGTGGGAGTGTGGAATTGAGTAGAAGATCAACCATAATCTTACTGAATGGCAGAGCAGGCTCGAGGGACCTTGTGGTCAACTCCTGCTCCTATTTCTTATGTTCTTCTGAAAACTCTTCTTTAGTTCTGAAGGAAAATTCCGACGGGGTGTGGGAGGGGAGGAGGTGGGGTGCTGAGCTATGCCCCCTTCTTTCTTCCACCTCCTTCTCAAAAACAACTTGCATTTATATAGCAGGGCCCACAATGCCGGAAACAACCATTGATCTGGAATGATCTGTCCTCCCTTCTCCTGCCACCCAATGGAAAGGCCGGTTACTTCACCAGCTAGTCCTGAAGCCTCCACAGGACAGCTGACCAGGGAGCATGGTAAATAATGGAGCACCTCTCCCCTTTCTGCAGATGATCCCGTTTTGGGGGATTTGGCAGCGGAGCAGGCCCTTCGGAATTTTCGGCCCCCAGATTTTCATTCCTAGATAAGAATGCCAGTGTTGGAGAATAGAAGGGTCTCTCCCAGGGCAGGCAGAGCACGTGTTAGATACAGAGTAAAGCTCCCTCTACACGGTCCCATCAAACACTCCCAGGGCAGGTACAGCACGGGTTAGATACAGAGTAAAGCTCCCTCTACACTGTCCCATCAAACACTCCCAGGGCAGGTACAGCACGGGTTAGATACAGAGTAAAGCTCCCTCTACACTGTCCCATCAAACACTCCCAGGGCAGGTACAGCACGGGTTAGATACAGAGTAAAGCTCCCTCTACACTGTCCCATCAAACACTCCCAGGGCAGGTACAGCACGGGTTAGATACAGAGTAAAGCTCCCTCTACACTGTCCCATCAAACACTCCCAGGGCAGGTACAGCACTGGTTAGATACAGAGTAAAGCTCCCTCTACACGGTCCCATCAAACACTCCCAGGGCAGGTAGAGCACGGGTTAGATACAGAGTAAAGCTCCCTGTACACTGTCCCATCAAACACTCCCAGGGCAGGTAGAGCACGGGTTAGATACAGAGTAAAGCTCCCTCTACACTGTCCCATCAAACACTCCCAGGGCAGGTACAGCACGGGTTAGATACAGAGTAAAGCTCCCTCTACGCTGTCCCATCAAATACTCCCAGGGCAGGTACAGCATGGGTTAGATACAGAGTAAAGCACCCTCTACACTGACCATCAGACACTCCTAGGGCAGGTACAGCAGGGATTAGATACAGAGTAAAGCTCCCTCTACACTGACCATCAAACACTCCTAGGGCAGGTACAGCAGGGATTAGATATATGAATTGTAATGTATGTACCTTTAAGGGGGGAACTACTTTCTACAGCTCATGTATACTGTAGTACCGGCAGTGACCACACCTGTATATAACGCTGAGTAGTAATCTGTTGTTTCAGTTGCAGTTTGAACCACGTTGAGTAAACACCTGTTGTACCGTTCTCTGCAGTCCTTTTATTATTATTACACGGACGTAACAGTGGCGACGAGCAAGTTCGAACCTACCTGCAACTCTGCATCACCTCCCAGGGATTCGCTCCTGGAGAACAGTGGAAGAAGGTCGAGTCCAGAAGCACGGGCATCGACCACGGGCAACCGCCCAGTCATCCAGCAGAGATTTGAGCATCGCAGGGGAGGCTGTCGAGAGCCAGGCTTGGCTTTCCAGTCATGGTGGTCCAGCGAAATGGGCTGGCAACAGGTACTGCGCAGACCCTTCCCGGGCAGCGATGGGCTAGAGCCGACCGAGCGGCACAGAAAAAGGCCGAGCAGCATCGACGGGGGAGAGAGAGAGGGCAGAGCGCACAGGGCGCAGCCGGTGTTCAGGACCGAGCGGTGTCAACGGGGGAGAGAGGCGAGAGAGAACAGAGCGCAGCCGGTGTTCAAGGGCCGAGCAGCATCAACGGGGGAGAGAGACGAGAGAGAGCAGAGCACAGCCGGTGTTCAAGGGCCGAGCAGCGTCAACGGGGGAGAGAGGCGAGAGAGAGCAGAGCGCAGCTGGTGTCCAAGGGCTGAGCAGCGTCAACGGGGGAGCGAGGCGTGCAGGAAAATGCGAGGCACTGCCATTGCCACGAGGACCGCAGAGAGCGGCGTTGGCAGCAGCGCAGGAGCAGCGCGCGAAACCCACAGGGTGTCGCCATTTGCCACGTGGACCGCCGAGAGCGGCGTTGGCAGCAGCGCGGGAGATGCCATTTTAAGCCGCAGTGGGGAAGAAAGGAAAGTGCGGGAGGCGCCATTTTAAGCCAGTCTATCCACACCCAAAAATGCCGAAGAGTGGCAGTATCACAGCGTTCGACAATGAAGTCGAAGATTGGACGACATATGTCGAATGCATAGAAGTATACTGCAAGGCGAATGAAGTGCCAGATGACAAGAAAGTGCTGGTATTGTTGAATTCAATGGGTGCAAAAACATATGGCTTACTACGAAATCTAGTAACTCCAGAGAAGCCAGTAGAAAAGGATTTTGAAAACATAGTGTCAATCCTAAAGGACCACTTAAACCCCACACCGCTGCTGATAGCAGAAAGATTTAAGTTTCACAAAAGGAACCAGCATAAAGATGAAAGTAATGCTGAGTATTTAACGGAACTGCGTAAGCTATCGAAACACTGCCAGTTTGGAACGGGACTAGCAGATACTTTAAGGGACAAGTTTGTGTGTGGGCTTCAAAGTGAAGGGACCGAGAAACGGCTTCTATCAGAAAAGGATCTTACGCTGGACAAGGTGTTCAGCATTGCAGTATCACACGAAGCAACAGCAAGGGGCGCTGCAGAGATACAACGGAGACCGCTAGAATATGGCACAAATGAAATGTCATATGAAACAGTGAAGTGCTATCGCTGCGGCAGAACAACACACGACCAGAATGATTGCTGGTTCAAGGACAAAGTGTGCAGACAGTGTGGACAAGTAGGACACATAGCACGAGTCTGCAGGTCAGGAAAGAAAACCAGCATTAAGAAACCGACCAAAGGGAAGTACAAGAAGGTACATAAGATAACGGAGAATAGTTCAGACGAACAAGTGTGATAACGACTCCGAAAGCAGGGAACTGAGTTGTCTGAAACTACATAATGTGATCACAATGGAGGATCACCGAACCATTTGGGTCACTCTCAAGATAGCAGGAGTCCAGGTAAAGATGGAATTGGACACAGGATCAGCTCTAATAGTCATAAACCGACGGGACTACGAGCGGCTATTCTCACACATACCCTTGAGAGACACAAAAATTATTTTGAAGACGTACACGGGGCAAAAAGTCTACCCCAAAGGAAAAATAAGGGTGACCGTTATATATAACGGTAAGGAAACACCAAAACTAGACCTGTATGTATTGCAAGGTGGAGGACCACCATTACTGGGACGTGAATGGATCTGGAAAATACAACTGGATTGGCATTCCATACAGGCACTGACTGTGGCTGACAAAAAGGATGACGACGTCACACCTGGGCGACTGTCAAAGATCCTAACTGACGCGAAAGAAGTGTTCCAGCAAGGACTCGGAACACTAAAAGGCATGACAGCGATGATTAAAATTGAAGAAAACGCAAGCCCAAAATTTTTTAAGGCCAGACCGGTAACTTATGCGATCAGCCCAGCCGTTGAAGCAGAGCTGGAGAGTCTGGAACGTTCAGGTGTACTGTCCAAGGTAGACTGGAGCGAGTGGGCTACACCCATCGTCCCTGTGATGAAAAAGTCGTTGAGCAGCACGCCTGGGGAACCAAGGAAGGTTCGCATCTGTGGGGACTTTAAGGTAACAGTGAACCCGGTCCTTCACACCGTACAATATCCACTTCCCCGGATTGAAGATATTTTCACCTCGCTATCTGGAGGGAAACGCTTCACTAAGATTGATCTGGCCCAGGCGTATCTGCAAATGGAGGTAGAAGAAGCATCAAAAAAATACCTCACAATCAACACCCATAAAGGTCTCTACCAATACAACTGGCTAGTATTCGGGGTAGCATCAGCTCCGGCTATTTGGCAGAGGGCAATGGAACAAGTCCTGCAAGGGATCCCAGGGACCCAGTGTTATTTGGACGACATCCTGGTCACGGGCGAAAATGACAGTGATCACCTTGCCAACCTGGAGCAGGTGCTCACTAGATTGCAGGAATATGGGCTCCGAGTTAACCGCCCCAAATGTGAGTTTTTTAGAAAACAGATCTCGTATTGTGGCCACATTATCGATAAAGAGGGGTTACATAAGTCCCCAGAGAAGATTGAGGCAGTAGTCAAGGCTCCAGCACCGGAAAATGTGTCACAACTGAGGTCGTTCCTCGGGCTGGTAAACTACTACCATAAGTTCTTGCCAAATTTGTCTACGATACTACACCCACTGAACACCCTACTGCAAACTGGGGTGCCATGGAAGTGGAATGACGAATGTAGACGAGCTTTCCAGAAGAGCAAAACACTAATCACATCGAAAGAGGTATTGGCCCATTACAAACCAGCGTTACCAATTCGGTTGGCTTGTGATGCGTCACCCTACGGCATTGGAGCGGTGCTGTCGCACAAATTCTCGGACAGCTCAGAGAGGCCAATAGCCTTTGCATCACGATCACTAACCTCAGCCGAGCGTAACTACGCCCAGATTGACAGGGAGGCACTCAGCCTAGTGTGGGGAGTGAAAAAGTTCAATCACTATCTGCACGGGCAGAAATTCACCTTGCTGACTGATCACCAGCCTCTTGTCTCCATTTTTAATCCGAAGAAGGGCGTTCCGGTGATGACTGCACAGCGGTTACAAAGATGGTCCCTTTTTCTAGGGGCGCACCACTATGAGATTGAATATAAGGGCACGAAACAGCATGGAAATGCTGATGGGCTATCACGCCTGCCACTGCCTACTGCGGAGGAAGCACCAGCAGTGGATCCTGTCGAAATATTCCATTCGACTATAGTTGAATACCTACCGGTAACTAACGCTTGTATCGAAAAGGAAACACGAAATGACCCGACACTGTCTCGGGTATATGATTTGACGGTGAAGGGATGGCCAGCATATGGCGACTCACTGTTGCCAGCATTCTCGACAAGAAGAGAACAGCTGTCAGTGTGCCGGGGGACCTTGATGTGTGGATCCCGAGTGGTAATTCCACCCAAGTTAAGGGATAGAGTGCTCAATGAGCTTCATGAGGGTCATCTGGGAGGGGTAAAAATGAAAAGCCTAGCCAGGGCTTATGTGTGGTGGCCGGGAATCGATAAACAAATCGAGGACCTGACCAAGAGCTGCTCAGGATGCCAGAGAGCACGGTAGCATAGTGGTTAGCACTGTTGCCTCACAGCGCCAGGGACCCGGGTTCGAGTCCGGCCTCGGGTGACTGTCTGTGTGGAGTTTGCACATTCTCCCCGTGTTTGCGTGGGTTTCCTCCGGGTGCTCCGGTTTCCTTCCACAGTCCAAAGATGTGCGGGTTAGGTTGATTGGCTATGATAAATTGACCCTTAGTGTTAGGGGGATTAAATACGTGGGGTTACGGGGATAGGGTGGGATATGTGTTGGTGTAGGGGTTACGGGGATCGGGTGGGATATGTGTCGGTGCAGGCTCGATGGGCCGAAATGGCCTCTATCTGCACTGTGGGGTTTCTGTGGTTTCTGTGGTTTCTGTGGAGTCCAAAATGCACCACCACAGGCCCCTCTACACCCATGGGAGTGGCCCTCATCTCCATGGCAACGGGTGCATATTGATTTTGCTGGTCCATTCATGGACTCAATGTTTTTAATAGCCGTGGATGCGCACTCGAAATGGCCTGAGGTCATCAAAATGTCCTCCACCACCACGGAGAAAACTATTGCAGTCCTACGGACCATTTTTGCCAGGAATGGCTTGCCAGAACAGATTTGCTCCGACAACGGACCACAGTTTGCGTCCGAAGAGTTCCGGAGGTTCTTGAAAAAGAATGGGGCAAGGTATTACACATCCGCCCCGTATCATCCAGCCACAAATGGATTGGCTGAGAGGTTCGTACAAACCTTTAAGAAGGCAATAAAGGCTATGTACAATGACAACATTCCGCTGCAGCACAAGGTGGACAATTTCCTGTTCGCCTACCGGAATGCGACACATGCAGTCACTAACCAAGCCCCAGCCATGATGTTCTTTAACCGAAGGTTAAGATCTCGCCTGGATTTGCTCAGACCAAATGTACGAAGAGATGTTGAGAGTAAGCAATTCTAGCACATCCATGAGAAGCCAACAAGGAGCTTCAATGTAGGGCAACCAGTCTTGGCCCGTGACTACCGAACAGAAAAGTGGTAGCCAGGAACGATATGCACACGGCAGGGCCCACTAATGTACACAGTGGACGTTGGGGAGAGCATCGTGAGACGCCATGCTGACCAGATCCTAGAGTCACAGGAACAAGTCAACCCCATGCCTCGCCCATACGTACCTGGTGATGAACCCGACGTACAGGTAGCATCTACCCCAGAAACAGTAGCATCGGAAGCTGATGAACCAACCGACGACAGGGGGCCAGAATCGCCTCCGCACCAAGAGCAAGACACTCGGGAAAGGCGCTATCCAGAAAGGATCAGGAAGCCTCCCCAAAGACTGAATTTATAAATAGACTATTTTCAGCTAATGTTGCATGTTAAAAGTGTTAATTGTAATTAGTTTGATATTTAATTGTTAAATGAGTGTTATGGTACTGTTAATCTAAAAGGGGAGGAATTGTAATGTATGTACCTTTAAGGGGGGAACTACTTTCTACAGCTCATGTATACTGTAGTACCGGCAGTGACCACACCTGTATATAACGCTGAGTAGTAATCTGTTGTTTCAGTTGCAGTTTGAACCACGTTGAGTAAACACCTGTTGTACCGTTCTCTGCAGTCCTTTTCTTATTATTACACGGACGTAACACGAATTAGGAGCAGGAGTAGGCCACTCGGTCCCTCGAGCCTGCTCCGCCATTCAATAAGATCATGGCTGATCTGATTAATCCACATTTCCGCTTACCCCCGGTAACCTTTCACCCCCTTATCAAGAATCTATCTAACTCTGCCTTAAAAATATTCAAAGACTCTGCTTCCACCGCCCTCTGAGGAAGAGAGTTCCAAAGACTCACGACCCCCCCGAGAAAATATCTCTCCTCATCTCTGTCTCAAATGGGCGACCCCCCATCTTTAAACAGATATAGAGTAAAGCTCCCTCTACACTGACCATCAATCACTCCCAGGGCAGGTACAGCACAGGTTAGATACAGAGTAAAGCTCCCTCTGCACTGTCCCATCAAACACTCCCAGGGCAGGGGCAGCACGGGTTAGATACAGAGTAAAGCTCCCTCTACACTGTCCCATCAAACACTCCCAGGGCAGGGGCAGCACGGGTTAGACACAGTTAGTGACAACTTACCTCCTTTAATATTAACACGCCCTCTTGTGTGCGTGGATCTGTTTTAATATGAAACGTGTTGTTGAGGCTGACAATTGTGTACAATATTTTCGCATTTATTCCTTCATCCAGGTCCTCTGCTTTCACTCGTCCTACCGCAGCTCCAATCCTGGTAGCCTCCGACGCAGTATAGTTGTATTGTCCTGCAGGCACAACAAATCTCACATTCATATATGGGGTGGGATCGAGCTGGAGAAACAACGGCATGTTTACATCGCACGCCGTTAATAATGCACAACCCGGCCTGCAAGTTCAGGGGAGTAAGAGATACGGCGTGAGTTGTGAATCTCCGGGCCTTGCTGGACGATTTACGCTGCTTCTCCGCGCGCTTCACACAAACGACATCTCGCCCTTAGCCTTCCCGCTATTTTTAAGAACGTGCTGGATTTACAAAAGAAAATCGGGCGGGGTGTAAAATTGGCTCCCGGTTGTGTGCACCCACTGGAGACCCATTTCACCGCCCCTCCTCCAATGGTCATTATAGCATGGAAATTCCTGCCCAGAGAGGTGTGATACTTATACATTGGTCGAGGGAGGATGTAAAGATTGGGCCTACACACTCTGGAGTTTCAAAGAATGAGAGGTGATCTCATTGAAAGGTGGAAGATTCTGAGGGGGATTGACAGGGTAGAAGCTGAGAGGTTGTTTCCCCCTGGCTGGAGAGTCTAGAACCAGGGGGCACAGTCTCAGGATAAGGGGTCGGCCATTTAGGACTGAGATGAGGAGGAATTTCTTCACTCAGAGGGTGGTGAATCGTTGGAATTCTCTGCCCCAGAGGGCTGTGGAGGCTCAGTCATTGAGTATATTCAAGACAGAGAGCGATAGATTTTTGGACTCTAGGGGAATCAAGGGATATGGGGATAGAACAGCAAAGTGGGTTTGAGGTTGAAGATCAGCCATGATCTTATTGAATGGGGGAGCAGGCTCGAGGGGCCATATGGGCTACTGCTACTCCTAATTCGTATATTCTTCTAACCTTAAATTGAGATGCTCGATATAATACAGTATGCAGCAGTGATACAGCTAATGTTTTTTTAATTTGTTTATAGGGTGTGGGCGTTACTGGCAAGGCCATCATTTATTGCCCATCCCTAATTGCCCTTGAGAAGGTGGTGGTGAGTCACCTTCTTGCACCGCTGCAGTCCGTGTGGTGATGGTACTCCCACAGTGCTGTTAGGGAGGGAGTTCCAGGATGTTGACCCAGCGACGATGAAGGATCGGCGACACACTTCTAAGTCAGGATGGTGTGTGACTTGGAGGGGAACTTGGAGGTGGTAGTGTTCCCATGCGCCTGCTGCCCTTGTCCTTCTAGGTGGAAGAGGTTGCGTGTTTGGGAGGTGCTGCCGAAGAAGCCTTGGCGAGTTGCTGCTGTGCATCTTGTAGATGGTACACACTGCAGCCACGGTACGCCGGTGGTGGAGGGAGTGAATGTTTAAGGTGGTGGATGGGGTGCCAATCAAACGGGCTGCTTTGCCTTGGATGGTGTCGAGCTTCTTGAGTGCTGTTGGAGCTGCACTCATCCAGGCAAGTGGAGAGTATTCCATCACACTTCTTACTAGTGCCTTGTAGATGGTGGAAATACTTTGGGGAGGCAGGAGGTGAGATACTCGCAGAATACCTAGCCTCTGACCTGCTCTTGTTGCCACAGTATTTATGTGGCTGGTCCAGTAAAATTTCTGGTCAATGGTGACCCCCAGGATGTTGATGGTGGAGGATTCGGCGATGGTAATGCCATTGAATGTCAAGGGGAGGTGGTTAGTCTCTCGCTTGTTGGAGATAGTCATTGCCTGGCACTTCTGTAGTGCGAATGTTACCTGCCACTTATCAGCCCAAGCCTGAACGTCGTCCAGGTCTTGTTGCATGCAGGCATGGACTGCTTCATTATCTGAGGAGTTGTGAATGGCGCTGAACACTGTGCAGTCGTCAGCAAACATCCCCATTTCTGACCTTATGTTGGAGGGAAGGTCATTGATGAAGCAGTTGAAGATGGTTGGGCCTAGGACACTGCCCTGAGGAACTCCTGCAGCAATGTCCTGGGGCTGTGATGATTGACCTTCAACCACCGCAACCATCTTCCATTGTGCGAGGTGTGACTCCAGCCAGTGGAGAGTTTTCCCCCCGATTCCCATTGACTTCAGTTTTACTAGGGCTCCTTCATGCCAGACTCGGTCAAATGCCGCCTTGATGTCAAGTGCTGTCACTCTCACCTCACCTCTGGAATTCAGCTCCTTTGTCCATGTTTGGACCAAGGCTGTAATGAGGTCAGGAGCTGAGTGGTGCATCAACAAAGAAAAGTCACTGTTGTTTGCAATGCTGTAAGTACCAAGCAAAGACTATATATTTGTATTTGGGTTGGCTGGGGGCTGGGGGTGGGGAGGAGGAGGTAGAGGAGAAATTACTTTCAAAAAGGGAGAGGAGCATAATAAGGCTCCTTGGTTATCTGAACCCATTGGTGCCAACCTTCAATTTTTCCACACTGCTTTTTCACTCTTGTCAATTTTCTCCTCTTCTTCACTCAAGAACATGGGGACATAGAGTTATTTTGAGTCTACAGCACAGAAACAGGCCATTCGGCCCCACTGGTCCGTGCCGGTGTTTATGCTCCACACGAGCCTCCTCCCACCCCTCTTCATCTCACCCCATCAGCATATCCTTCCATTCCTTTCTCCCTCATGTACTTATCAAGCTTCCCCTTAAATGCATCTATGCTAATTGACATGAATCTTGTCATTCATGTGAAAGTGACTTATGCAATAATACTGGGCGGCCTGCTGGTGGCGCTGTCCAGGGAGTGTATAAATACTCGGGCACGGGCCCAGCTTGTGCAGGACATTCTTTAACAGGAACTAGTGAAGGACAACTAGATCTCCATGTTGAAAAACAATTGATTAAAGCTTTGTTTAATACTCAGACCAAGTGCCGAGTACTTTTCTTACGTCACTGATATCTTCTTAAGATTAGAGCTGGGTCATTTGAGTGGGAAATCAGGAATCAAATTTTTTGCATAAAGGGTAGTTGAAATCTGCAACTATCTTCCCCCAAAAGGCTGTGGATTATGGGGGGTCAATTGGAACTTTCAAGACTGAGAGCGATAGATTTTTGTTGGGCAAGGGTACCAAGGGCTTTGGAGCTAAGGCGGGCAAATGGAGTTGTGTTACAGATCAGCCATGATCCAATTGAATGGCGGAGTGGGCATGAGGGGCTGAATGACCTCCTCTTGTTCCGATTGCAGACGACACAAAGCTGGGTGGGCGTGTGTGCTGTGAGGAGGATGCCGAGAAACTCCAGGATGATTTGGACAGGTTGGGTGATTGGGCAGAAACATGGCAGATGCAGTATAACGTGGATAAATGTGAGGTTATCCACTTTGGTGTCAAAAACAGGAAGGCAGATTATTATCTGAATGGCAATAGATTGGGAGAAGGGGAAGTGCAACGAGACCTGGGTGTCCTTGTGCACCAGTCGCTGAAGGTAAGCATGCAGGTGCAGCAGGCGGTTAAGAAAGCAAATGGTCTGTTGGCCTTCGTAGCGAGAGGGTTTGAGTACAGGAACAAGGATGTCTTGCTGCAGTTGTACAGGGCCTTAGTGAGACCGCACCTTGAGTATTGTGTGCAGTTTTGGTCGCCTTATCTGAGGAAGGATGTTCTTGCCATGGAGGGAGTTCAGCGAAGATTCACCAGGCTGATACCTGGGATGGCAGGAATGATGTATGAAGAAAGATTGGGTCGATTGGGCTTATACTCACTGGAGTTTAAAAGAATGAGAGGGGATCTAATTGAAACTTATAAAATTCTGACAGGACTGGACAGACTAGATGCAGGAAGGATGTTCCCGATGGCGGGGGAGTCCAGAACCAGGGGTCACAGTCTAAGGATAAGGGGTAAGCCATTTAGGACAGAAATGAGGAGGAATTTCTTCACCCAGAGAGTGGTGAACCTGTGGAATTCTCTACCACAGAAGGCAGTTGAGGCCAATTCATTAGATATATTCAAGAAGGAGTTGGATATATTTCTTAAGTCTAAGGGGATCAAGGGATATGGGGAGAAAGCAGGGACAGGGTACTGAATTTGGATGATCAGCCATGATCTCATTAAATGGCGGAGCAGGCTCGAGGGGCCGAATGGCCTACTCTTGCTCCTATCTTCTATGTTTCTATGTCCTAAGTTGGTCACCGGTTGGTGGGAAAGGATCTTACTGTGTGGGAAGAAGGGTGCGTTGTCATTGATGTCGGTCAGTGAGATGTACACGGTCGCCGTTGAGCTCATTCCACCTTGATCAAGACCCATGTCCTTGGCTTGGACTATCAGTTGATAGTCTTTCTTCTTCTCTCTATCCAGATTAGGGTTCTTTACACGTATGACTCCTACAAGAAAAAAAACATTTTTAATCAAGGGCGTCCTTTTACGATTCTGTAAGTGAGATTCATCACAGACAAGCGCTCTGTAAAGAAAGACTTGCATTGATGTAGCAGCCTTTTCATATCTCTCAGAAATAAAAAGAAAAAAAAGAAAGACTTGCATTTATACAGCGCCTTACACGACCACCGGGCATCCCAAAGTACTTTACAGCCAATGAAGTACTTTTTGTAAAGTGTAATCACTGTTGTAATGTAGGAAACACAGCAACCAATTTGCACACAGCAAGATCCCACAAACGGCAATGTGATAATGACAGACAATCTATTTTAGTGATGTTGGTTGAGGGATAAATATTGGCCCAGGTCACCAGGGATAACTTTCCTGCTCTTCTTCGAAATAGTGCCAAGGAATCGTTTACATCCCCCTGAGAGAGCAGACGGGGTCTCGGTTTAACATCTCATCCAGAAGGCGGCACCTCCGGCAGTGCAGCGCTCCCTCAATACTGCATTGGGAGTGTCAGCCTAGATTTTTGAGCTCAAGTCTCTGGAGTGGGATTAAAACCCACAATTTTCTGATTCAGAAGCAAGAGTGCTGCCCACTGAGCCACGGCTGAAATGTCTCAACGTGCTTCACATACAATGAGTCAGGTTAAAGTGCAGTGACTGCTGCTACAAACAGTAAGCTCCCACAAACAGCAATGTGATAAATAACCAGATAATCTGTTTCAGTAATGTTGGTGTTGGTTAAATGTTGGTAAGGATACCGGGGAGAGTGCTACCCAACGAGACACAGCTAACGCAGTTGACATTCCCATGGCTTCAGTAGGATGAGAACCTTATGTCAACTGTGGCTGAGTGGGTAGCCCTCTCACCTACTCGGTCAGAAGGCTGCGAGGTTCAAGTCCCACTCCAGAGACGCAAGCACAAAAATCTAGGCTGACACTCCAGTGCAGTACGGAGGAAGTGCTGCACTGTCGGAGGTGCCGTCTTTCAGGTGAGACATTAAACCGAGGCCCCGCCTGCCCACTCAGGTGGATGTAAAAGATCCCTATTTCGTAAGAAGAGCAGGGGAGTTATCCCCAGTGTCCTGGCCAATATTTATCCCTCAATCAACATAACATAAAAACAGATTATCTGGTCAGTATCACATTGCTGTTTGTGAGAACTTGCTGTTTGCAAATTGGCTGCTGCGTTTCCAACATCATAAAAGTGACTACACCTCAAAATAGTACTTCATTGGCTGTAAAGCACTTTAGGATGTCCAGTGGCCGTGAAAAGGCGCTGTAGAAATGCAAGTCTTTCTTTACATAAGAACATAAGAAATAGGAGCAAGAGTCGGCCATACGACCCCTCGAGCCTGCTCCACCATTCAATAAGATCATGGCTGATCATTGACCTCAACTCCACTTTCCTGCCCGATCCCCATATCCCTGGTTCCCTTACTCAACAACTGAGCATCCACAGCCCTCTGGGGTAGAGAATTCCAAAGATTCACAACCCCTCCGAGTGAAGAAATTCCTCCTCATCTCAGTCCTAAATTGCCGACCCCTTATCCTGAGACTATGCCCCCTAGTTCTAGACTCTCCAGCCAGGGGAACCAGTCTCTCAGCATCTACAGCACTGACATCCTAAACAAATTCTAATACGGATTTACTTTCAATGTGGCTGTAGCACCATGCTGTGCCATTGCTGTCCTGTTATTAATGTATGGTTAGGACATGGATCTGGCCCCTGCTATCCAGAGAGGCACCAACCGGCAGTGAGAGGAGGGGCGTAAAATTGGAGAACATGCCACTCTCAAACACCAAAATGGCATTCCCAAGACAGCCTGGGACCTGGGACCATCCACCATCTTAAAAACATTCACTCCCTCCACCGCCGGCACACCGTGGCTGCAGTGTGTACCATCTACAAGATGCACTGCAGCAACTCGCCAAGGCTTCTTCGACAGCACCTCCCAAACCTGCGGCCTCTTCCACCTAGAAGGACAAGGGCAGCAGGCGCATGGAAACACCACCACCTCCAAGTTCCCCTCCAAGTCACACACCATCCTGACTTGGAAATATATCGGCCGATCCTTCATCGTTACTGGGTCAAAGTCCTGGAACTCCCTACCTCACGGCACTGTGGGAGCACCTTCACCACACGGTTCAAGAAGGCGGCTCACCACCAACTTCTCAAGGGCAACTAGGGATGGGCAATAAATGCTGGCCTTGCCAGCGACGCCCACATCCCAGGATCGAATTTAAAAAAAAACCTGGATTCAGTTCACTTTGAGTCACAGGAAATAGCTACTCAATAGCCAATTTGTGCACAGCAAGGTCCCACAAACAGCAACGTGATAAATGATCATTTGTTTTTAGGTGCTGGTTAAGGCATAACTATTTGGCCCCAGGTCTCCGGGGAGAACTCCCCCTGCTCTTCTTCGAAATAGTCCCATGGGATCTTTTATGTCCTCGCCTGAGAGAGCAGACGGGGCCTCGGTTTAACGTCTCGCCCGAAAGAAAGTAAAGAAAAAAAAGCAGAAAATGGGAGACCGAGAAAACCAGGGTGAAATTACTCTTGGCCAGAAATGCTGGATGTGCTGATAGTAAATCACCAGGCCGTTTTAACCGCGTCCTATTTCTCTTTCCTATCCAATCAGGCCCGGTGTAAATGGGGGCTGCCGATTGGCTCCGAGCCCATCTCACATTTCCAGAGGAGATCGATTTCACCCCCAATATTTCAGGACCCACGGGGTTAGACTAGATTGCGAGTGCTGCTTACCTGCCATCTGTTCAATGAAGAAATTCTCCTCTTTGTTCAGGAGCTTGTAGGTTACGTTCACATGTTTGCCAACGGTTGGGTCATCCGCGTCCTCAGCCCTCACGGTGAGAACGGTGGTCCCTGAGGGTGGGAGAAATAACGCAGAGTCACAAATTATCGTCTGGCGCACTCAAAACCTGCTCTGTTGGCAATATTAGCGGAGAACGGGCAACGCGTTTGTGTAACATTCCTCTCTCCTCCATTTTTGGCATTAACCCATTTACATAGGATTACACAGGATATACGGCACAGAAACAGGCCATTCGGCCCAACCAGTCCATGCCGGCGTTTATGCTCCACTCGAGCCTCCTCCCGTCTTTCCTCATCTAAATCTATCAGCGTAACCCTCTATTCCTTTCTCCCTCATATGTTTATCAACCTTCCCCTTAAATGTATCTATACTATTCGCCTCAACCACTCCCTGTGGTAGCGAGTTCCACATTCTCACCACTCTCTGGGTAAAGAAGTTTCTTCTCAATTCCCGATTGGATTTCTTGGTGACCATCTTATATTGATGCCCTCTAGTTCTTTCCCACAAGTGGAAACACTCTCTCCGTGTCTACTCTAGGAATGTCACAGGAAAGGTCTTAAGCATCTGTCCCTTGGTATCCCAGGCAAATTTAGTCTGTTGCCTGCAGTCACGCCCAAGGAATCTCCTGTTCCCCCAAACCCCCCCACCACCCCCCCCCCAGCCCAGCTGGTTTTGTTGGTTCTCTGTTCTTGCACCGTGAAGCTAAAACAAAGACCAATCTTACCACGCAAACATCAGAAATAGCTTCAGAGTTATTAACATTAACACTAAACACTAAGGCCTAGAAATTCAGTGGGCTGCGCCACCCGTTAGTGCCCAAAGGGGGCACTTAGTGGGTTTTGCGCCACTGGCCACGCCTCCCGCGAAATTTAGCGGGGCGCTAATGGCAGCGCTAGCCGTTAACACTGCGCTGCCACCAATGGTGTCATCGGTGTGCGCAAAGCCCCACTACCACCCCGATCGTGAAATTTGGTAGTGCCCCCTGCTGTAACGCTGGTCGCAATTTGTGACCGGTTCAGGGGGGCCTACCTGCAGCGGTAGAGGCGCTGAGGTGCGGGGCGGCCATTTTTTTTGCTGGCCGCCTGCCAGCACCTCTTCGCGCAGCCGTCCCCGGCCTCCTGAGCTCCCCCGCCCGCCCCGGCGTTGTGCCGGCTGTCTCCCAAGAGCCCGGCACTTCTCCTCGGTGCCGGGCTCTTTTGCCGGCACTCGCGATCTTAGATCGCGCTGCAGCAGGCCCCTCCCCTTTAAGAAGGGGAGGAAGGCCTGCAGTACCACAGCGCACCGTGCCACAGCGTGTGGTGCTGCGGCACGTTGCGCTACGAACTTCAGTTGCAGCGCCCCAAGACGGATGCGGGCGCCTCTAGCAGCGCCGCGTTTCCGTTTGGGGCTCTCAAACTGAATTTCCGGCGGGCGCTCGCGACTCCTTCCGGGGCGGTACTTCCGGTGCCCTGGCGAGACTGCCGCCCCAAATGGGGCGCCACCGAATTTCTAGGCCTAATGGTCTGGAATTCTGTGGCGCAACATTGCCAAAGGAAAAGTGGCGGTGCAGCGCCTCTCCCACACCAGCCGCAGGCCACGGACACCTCACCCCCACACATCCCAGACTGCGGGGGGAACCGGGCCGTTTGGATGGCCAGAGTGGGCCACTGGCATCTGTGAGGGGGCTTCAGTGGCGGGTATTCTGATCGAATCTCGCGCTTCACCTGCCCTGGAAGTGTTTGATGGGACAGTGTAGAGGGAGCTTTACACAGTATCTAACCCGTGCTGTACCTGCCCTGGGAGTGTTTGATGGGACAGTGTAGAGGGAGCTTTACTCTGTATCTAACCCGTGCTGTACCTGCCCTGGGCGTGTTTGATGGGACAGTGTAGAGGGAGATTTACTCTGTATCTAACCCGTGCTGTACCTGCCCTGGGAGTGTTTGATGGGACAGTGTAGAGGGAGCTTTACTCTGTATCTTACCCGTGCTGTACCTGCCCTGGGAGTGTTTGATGTGACAGTGTAGAGGGAGCTTTACTCTGTATCTTACCCATGCTGTACCTGCCCTGGGAGTGTTTGATGGGACAGTGTAGAGAGAGCTTTACTCTGAATCTAACCTGTGCTGTACCTGCCCTGGGAGTGTTTGATGGGACAGTGTAGAGGGAGCTTTACTCTGTATCAAACCCATGCTGTACCTGCCCTGGGAGTGTTTGACGGGACAGTGTAGAGGGAGCTTTACTCTGTATCTAACCTGTGCTGTACCTGCCCTGGGAGTGTTTGATGGGACAGTGTAGAGGGAGCTTTACTCTGTATCTAACCCGTGCTGTACCTGCCCTGGGAGTGTTTGATGGGACAGTGTAGAGGGAGCTTTACACTGTATCTAACCCCATGCTGTACCTGCCCTGGGAGTGTTTGATGGGACAGTGTAGAGGGAGCTTTACTCTGTATCTAACCCGTGCTGTACCTGCCCTGGGAGTGTTTGATGGGACAGTGTAGAGGGAGCTTTACTCTGTATCAAACCCATGCTGTACCTGCCCTGGGAGTGTTTGACGGGACAGTGTAGAGGGAGCTTTACTCTGTATCTAACCTGTGCTGTACCTGCCCTGGGAGTGTTTGATGGGACAGTGTAGAGGGAGCTTTACTCTGTATCTAACCCGTGCTGTACCTGCCCTGGGAGTGTTTGATGGGACAGTGTAGAGGGAGCTTTACACTGTATCTAACCCCATGCTGTACCTGCCCTGGGAGTGTTTGATGGGACAGTGTAGAGGGAGCTTTACTGTATCTAACCCGTGCTGTACCTGCCCTGAGAGTGTTTGATGGGACAGTGTAGAGGGAGCTTTACTCTGTATCTAACCCGTGCTGTACCTGCCCTGGGAGTGTTTGATGGGACAGTGTAGAGGGAGCTTTACTCTGTATCTAACCCGTGCTGTACCTGCCCTGGGAGTGTTTGATGGGACAGTGTAGAGGGAGCTTTACTCTGTATCTAACCCGTGCTGTACCTGCCCTGGGAGTGTTTGATGGGACAGTGTAGAGGGAGCTTTACTCTGTTGAAACAAGTCGCCTTGTTCTTACCTTTGCTGGACATCTCGGGAACAGTTCCATTATACGGGTCTTGATTAAATATGGGTGCGTTGTCATTGAGGTCCAGTACCTGAATGCTAAAGTTTGTTGAAGGACCCACTTGCTTCTTAGACTTTATGTTAATCACAAATCCTTCTAATTTATAGCGATCCTTCTTCTCTCGATCCAACTGTCTGTAGACACCGATATTTCCAGTGTCAGGATCCACCTTAAAAATCGTTCCGACCCCCTCTCCACGCAGATCATATTTAGTTTTTCCATCATTGTGCCACATTGATTGTATCTGAAAAAGACAATTGATATATTTCACAATTAGACATTTGAATGTTTGGGGTCCTTTTCTCCAACTGTGAGATTCAACGTTCTTATTTACATTTTTTTTAAATTCTGGGTCTGCCCTGGTGGACTCTTCTCCTCCTGGACCTTCCCATCTGCCTAGAATGTTCTTCCTAGTGTTCTCTCAAGAGTCATTCACCAGCTGAATCACCAATCCCGCTCACTCATCACCCTCTGTGCTCGCTGACCTACATTGGCTCCCGGTCCAGCAACGACATGATTTTAAAATTCTCATCCTTGTTTTCAATTCCCTCCATGGCCCTCGCCCTCCTCCCCTATCTCTGTAGCTTCCTGCAGCTCTAAACCCTCTCTGGAATCTCTGCACTCCCCCAATTCTGGCCTCTTGCACCTCCCCGATTTTCATCGCTCCACCATTGGCAGCCGTACCTTCAGCTGTCTAGGCCCTATGTTGGGGAATTCCCTCCATAAACCTCTACGCCTCTCTCTCTCGCCTCCTTTCAGACGCTCCTTAAAATCTACCTCTTTCACACAGAATCACAGAAACCCCACAGTGCAGATAGAGGCCATTTCGGCCCATCGAGCCTGCACCGACAGATATCCCACCCGATCCCCGTAACCCCTACACCAACACCAATCCCACCCTATCCCCGTAACCCCACGTACTTAATCCCCCTAACTTTAAGGGTCAATTTATCATAGCCAATCAACCTAACCCGCACATCTTTGGACTGTGGGAGGAAACCGGAGCACCCGGAGGAAACCCACGCAAACACGGGGAGAATGTGCAAACTCCACACAGACAGTCACCCGAGGCCGGATTCGAACCCGGGTCCCTGGCGCTGTGAGGCAACAGTGCTAACCACTATGCCACCGTGCTGCAAGCTTCTGATCACTTGTCCTAATAAGACCTCCTTATGTGACTCGGTGTCCAATTTTCTTCGATAATCTCTCCTGTGAAGCGCCTTGGGATATTTTGCTACATTAAAGGCGCTATATAAATGCAGGTTCTTGCTGTTGAGAGCTCGAGCACAGAGCTTGGAGTCAGAGCTTGGAGATCGCAAACGAAATGAATCGCAAGCAGAGTGGAGGAATTTTGTGAGCGCAGGAATCGGTGGAGAGGAGGAAGGCGGTGGAGACGTCTGACTGAAAAGGAGGAGTGGAGCCACAGAACCCAAGGTCTCTAAGTTAATAGACACGAGAGCGGACCTGTGGGCGAGCGAGAGGAGCGGCCGCAGATAACGGTAGGCCCTGCTGCCCGGAGGGAGCGCGAGCGTCAGGGAGCAAGGTAAGTGATGTCAGCGGGAGGCAGGATGCTGATTGGTGAGTAGTTGGCGGTTGGATTTTTTAAATTCTTAAGTTTATTTCTGTTAAGTTACTTAATAGTCTATTAAGTAGAGCCATGGCAGGGCGCCTCGATCCCCTGGAATGCATGTGGGAACTCCAGGACACTTCCCATGTCCTGGACAACCAAATGTGCAGCAAGTGTCATCAGCTGGAGGAGCTCAAGCTCCAGAATTCGACAGGCTGATGGAATGGGCAGATACGTGGCAGATGAAATTTAACGCAGAAAAGTGCGAAGTGATACATTGTGGTAGGAAGAATGAGGAGAGGCATTGGCCCAGAACTTGGTGTCGGGGGCTTGCCGCGCGTGCAAGCCCCCGATCTGCACTCACCCTGCGCGCTGACATCTGAAGCCCGGGCCTGCTTGCATTTCCTGTGACAGGCCCGGTTCAGATGTCAGCGCACAGTGCTTACCTGATCCAGCGGCGTAGTTAGTGCGATGTGCCGGCTGGGATCAGGTGAGCACTGTACAACCAATCAGGGGAGGGGAAGGTTCATTCATGAGTTTGAGAGTAAGAACTGTCAAACTCATGAAAACTACGGGGGCCCAAAACACTATTTAAACTTTAAATAAAAATTTAAAAAACATCCCAATCATTAAATTAAGTATAAATAAGTTAAAAAAAATAATTTAAACAATAATTTTTTTTTTGAAAAAAATAAATTTTTAATAAAAAGGGTCTAAAACTAAACTTACCTTATTGTAGATTTTTTAAAATAATAAACCTGTTGAAAAAAAATTCTAAATTACACTAAAACACCACTTACCTGTAAAAATAAATGCTTACGTGTGCTTTTTACAAGCGTAAAGACCGGAGGCCTTTACACATGCGCAAATCCCCCAAAACACAGGAAATCCAAGACGCACGCGCTGCCCCCTACAGCGCACGCGCTAGCCTCTTCACCTCTTGGGTTAGAGGAGAGGAAATGCCGGTTTTCAGCGCATGCGCTGTGCATGCTGAAAACCGGCATTTCCTCCGGCCAGACGCGTGAGTACCCCTTCCGTACTCACGCGTTTGGGGAGGAATTACTGCCCCAATATAAACAAAAGCATACGATCCTAAAGGGGGTGCATGAACAGAGAGACCTGGGAGTCTATGTGCACAAATCATTGAAGGTGGCAGGGCAGGTTGAGAAAGCGGTTTAAAAAAGCATATGGGATCCTGGGCTTCATAGAGTAAAAAGCAAGGAAGTTATGGTGAACCGTTCTAAAACACTGGTTCGGCCTCAACTGGAGTATTGTGTCCAATTCTGGGCACCGCACTCCAGGGAGGATGTGACGGCCTTGGAAAAGGTGCAGAAAAGATTTACGAGAATGATTCCAGGGATTAGGGACTTCAGTTACGTGGCTAGACTGGAGAAGCTGGTTGTTCTCTTTGGAGCAGAGAAGATTGAAAGGAGATTTGATAGAGGTTTTCCAATTCATGAGGGGTCTAGACAGAGTAGAGAGAGAGAAACTGTTCCCATTGGCAGAAGGGTCGAGAACCAGAGGACACAGATTTAAGGTGATTGGCAGAAGAACCAAAGGCGACATGAGGAAAAACTTTTTTACGCAGCGAGTGGTTCGGATCTGGAACGCACTGCCTGAGAGGGTGGTGGAGGCAGGTTCAATCACGGCTTTCAAAAGGGAATTGGATAAGTATCTGAAGGAAAACAATTTGCAGGGCTACGGGGAAAGGGCGGGGGAGTGGGACTAGCTGGAGTGCTCCTGCAGAGAGCTGGCACGGGCTCGACGGGCCAAATGGCCTCCTTCTGTGCTGTAACCTTTCTAAGATTCTATGATTTTATGGTTCTGTAATTTTTTCAACTCTCCCAGGAGATCACATGGTTTTAGAGTAGGTTGGGGGGGAGTGTAAATATTGTGATGCACGAGGGCTTGCAATTGTGTGGGAAAGGCTGGATGGACCAGATGGCCTTTCCCTGCTCGTCATTGTTTGTTTAGCTGTTGCTTGACCTCTTCCATTGATGCTGTGGGCCCAGCCAGGAAGAACACCAGGAGAGGCTCCTGAGATGAGTTGCCCGCTTACGGCCATCTCGCACCCCCATTTTGGAAGTGTTTCACCTCCATAGTGTCCTCATGGCACAGCCAAGATTGAGTCTTCTCAACGTGGTGACTCGTGGATAGGCTAGCGCAGTGACTATTCTATTCAAGTGGCATCCATGGAGTCATGAGTTCGAGTCCCACCATGGCAAGCTGTGCAATCAAACTCAATACGCCAGGCAACGCTGGTAATGTACTCAACTGCCTCATTAATGTCCTTCAGGGAAAGGGGACCTGCCACCCCTACCTGGTCCGGCCCACACATGGCTCCAGCGTGCACTATGCGGTTGGCTCTTAATAGCCACCCTGGGCTGACTTTCAGCATGCCACTAAGTTGCAAAGGATTGCTTCTCAATGAAGACTCACCACTGGGGAATGTCCCAGTATTGGCTGCAGTGTGAGGACAATTTCCATTGTCACTCTGTTGGTGCGCCAATGTGTGGTGTGACTATGCCTCTCAATTCAACTCCCCCACCCCCCAACACACCCTAATTTTCTCCTGAGGGTGCTGACTCATATCACAAAGAGACTCAATGATGCCCGTGCCCTCTGGTATCTTGCGTGGCTCCCTACTGCACTGTGCCACAGATAGTGCCACCATAGTTATTGCAAAACTGTTCTCTGATGTGCTTGACTATTTCCACTGGGGCAGAGCAGGAGGTTTAACAAGAAGTTATTAAAATGCTGCAGGGTTTTAATAGAGAAAGATTCTGGCTGTGATTCAGTGACAAGGAGCCATCAACTTCAAATTGTCAAAAGACTGAGGGGTGAGTTTAGGAGAAATTCCTTTACGCTTTGCCACAGAAAGTGACTGAAGCAGTGCAACTTCTGAGGGAAAAGTGGGGGAATGTTTGAAAACAGAGAGAGATAAAGGCCGCAGCGGAGACAGCGGGATTAGTTTTAGCAAAGAGTCAGCACAGACATAATGGGTCGAATGGTCCATTTTAAGAACATAAGAATTAGGAGCAGGAGTAGGTCACACAGCCCCTCGAGTCTGCTCCGCCATTCAATAAGGTCATGACTGATCTTCAACCTCAACTCCACTTTCCCTCCCGATCTCCATATCCCTTGATTCCCCTAGGGTCCAAAATCTATCGATCTCAGCCCTGAATATAATCAACAACTCAGCATTCACAGCCCTCTGGGGTAGAGAATTCCAAAGATTCACAACCCTCTGAGTGAAGACATTTATCTTCATCTCGGTCTTAAATGGCCGACACCTTATCCCGAGACTGTGCCCCCTAGTTCTAGACACTCCAGCCAAGGGGAAACAACCTCTCAGCATCTACCCTGTCAATCCCCTTCAGAATCTTGTATGTTTCAATGAGATCACCTCTCATTCTTCTAAACTCCAGAGAGTATCGGCCCATTCTACTCGACCTCTCATCGTAGGACAGCCCTCTCATCCCAGGAACCAATCTGGTGCGCTATGGAACTGTGATCCTATAGGAGGATGATAGAGAAAGTCCACCTATTTCTGGAAGTCCACCTAACCTGATCCAACTTTTCTATGAAGCTGTTTGTGTTGTTAGCGTGTAAATCAATTTTGCTATTGTGTAGTTTCCACTTTCCCATCAGATCCCGTGAACTATTTAATTTTGAGTTTTGTGGGATATCGCCGTTGCAGACACTGTACTAACTGCAACAGCTCACAAACCCCTAGACTGCCTTCCCAGTGCTCCCTGATCCCAGAAATACCTTAATGCTTCCAGATCCTGACACTTACCCGCCCCCATTCCCATATTTCCCCAAATCCCTATCCCAGGAACCCAGGATCTTGCCCCATTGTTTCTAGAACTTCCCTCGTCTATGCTCCCAGACCACTCTTCTTCTTCTTAGGCAGTCCCTCGGAACCGAGGATGACTTGCTTCCACATTAAAAAATGAGTCCGCAGGTGACTGATGAGTCCAATGCGGGACCGACAGTCTCTGTCACAGGTGGGGCAGACGGTGGTTGAAGGGACGGGTGGGTGGGGTGCTTGGGTTGACGTGCGCTCCTTGCGCTGTTTGCGCCTGGCTTCCGCTTGCTCCCGGCGAAGAGACTCGAGGTGTTCGGCACCTTCCCGGATGCTTCTCCTCCACTTTGTGCGGTCTTGGGCCAGGGATTCCCAGGTGTCGGTGGGGATGTTACACTGCTCCCCCCAGCACTCCCAGAGCCTGGGACCCTTCAATAAAGTTGTTAGACCCTGAGACCCCCCATCCCAGTGAAGCCACACCTCAGTCATGAACCCTTTCCACTGCTTCTGGGTCCCAGGGTCATTCCCAATGGCCATGAGGTCAGTGCCCTGGTAATACTCATTCATTGCACCCTTGTTCTTATAAAACCACCATCTCAATAGGAGACTCGACACCATATCGAAGTTCTAGTTAGGAATAGAAATGGGGGCACACAGATTTGTGCCCATGGGTCCCCATGCTGTAAGTTTGGATCTCATTCACGATAGTTCATGCGTCTCCATAGAGAAAGAAAGTCTAGAATTTATACAGCGCCTTTCACAACCTCAGGACATACCAGAACATTTTACAGCCAATGAAGGATTTCTTTGAAGCGTAGTCACTGTTGTAATGTAGGAAACGTGGCAGCCAATTTACGCACAGCAAGCTCCCACAAACAGCAATGTGATAATGAGCAGATCATCTGTTCTAGCGATGTTGGTTGAGGGATAAATATTGACCAGGTCACCGGGGATAACTCCCCTGCTCTTCTTCGAAATAGTGCCATGGGATCTTCTACGTCCACCTGAGAGAGCAGACGGGGGCCTCGGTTTAATGTCTCATCTGAAAGACGGCACCTCCAACGATGCAGCACTCCCTCAGTACTGCACTGGGAGTGTCAGCCTGGATTGTGTGTCATGGAGTGGGGGCTTGAACCCACGACCTTCTGAGTCAGAGGCGAGTTCTCTACCCCAGAGGGCTGTGGATGCTCAGTCGATGAGTATATTCAAGCCAAAGATCGGTAGATTTTTGGATACTAAAGGAACCAAGGACCAAGGGATATGGAGATCGGGCAGGAAAGTGGAGTTGAGGTAGGAGATCAGCCATGATCTCATTGCATGGCTCAAGGGGCTGCATGGCCGACTCCTGCTCCTATTCCTTATGTTGTTATGAGAGTGATGTGCCTCAATGAATCCGAGACTCGACGTTAACGGAGCAAAGCAAGGCTTTTATTAACTCAGAAAATAATACACATTGGAGAAGTGTCTCTCATCCAGAGATCTGCTGTACTGCTGTGAGACACGCTGGGGCTTGCTTAAGTAGGGGCCAGGTATGGGCGGAGCCCTACACACAATACAATACAGGTAAGGAAATGAAACTGAAACTAAACTAAACACAGGGAATACAGTGCCTGATGAATGGCATATTTCATCACAGAGAGTGCTACCCACTGAGCCACAGCTGACACCAGAATCAGAGAGAGAGGAGCCCTCGGTATCTGGCAGCTTCAAACTGCCCCTAGCCAAGCTGTTCCAGTACAGCTACAACACTGGCACCTACCCGGCAATGTGGAAAATTGCCCAAGTATGTCCTGTCTACAAAAAGCAGGACAAATCCAACCCGGCCAATTACCGTCCCATCAGTCTACTCTCAATCATCAGCAAAGTGATGGAAGGTGTCGTCGACAGTGCTATCAAGCGGCACTTACTCAGCAATAACCTACTAACTGACGCCCAGTTTGGGTTCCGCCAGGGCCACTCAGCTCCTGACCTCATTACAGCCTTGGTCCAAACATGGACAAAAGAGCTGAACTCAAGAGGTGAGGTGAGAGTGACTGACCTTGACACCAAGGCAGCATTTGATCGAGTGTGGCAGCAAGGAGCCCGAGCAAAACTGAAGTCAATGGGAATCAAGGGGAAAACTCTCCATTGGTTGGAATCATACCTAGCACAAAGGAAGTTGGCTGTGGTTGTTGGAGGTCATTCTTCTCAATCACATGACATCACTGCAGGAGTTCCTCAGGCCAGTGTCCTAGGCCCAACCATCTTCAGCTGTTTCATCAATGACCTTCCCTCCATCATAAGGTCAGAAGTGGGGATGTTCGCTGATGATTGCACACTGTTCAGCACCATTCGAGACTCGTCAGATACTGACGCAGTCCGTGTCCATATGCACCAAGACCTGGACAACATTCAGACTTGGGCTGACAAGTGGTAAGTAACATTCGCACGACACAAGTGCCAGGCAATGACCATCTCCAACAAGCGAGACTCTAACCATCTCCACTTGACATTCAATGGCATTACCATCGCCGAATCCCCTGCTATCAATATCCTGGGGGTTACCATTGATCAGAAACTGAACTGGACCAGCCATATAAATACTGTGGCTACAAGAGCAGGTCAGAGGCTGGGTATTCTGCGGCGAGTGTCTCACCTCCTGACTCCCCAAAGCCTTTCCACCATCTACAAGGCACAAGTCAGGAGTGTGATGGAATACTCTCCACTTGCCTGGATGAGTGCAGCTCCAACAACACTCAAGAAGCTCGACACCATTCAGGATAAAGCAGCCCGCTTGATTGGCACTCCATCCACCTTCAACATTCACTCCCTCCACCACCGGCGCACTGTGGCTGCAGTGTGTACCATCTACAAGATGCACTGCAGCAACTCGCCAAAGCTCCTTCAACAGCACCTTCCAAACCCGCGACCTCTACCACTTAGAAGGACAAGGGCAACAGGCGCATGGGAACATCACCACCTACAAGTTCCCCTCCAAGCCACACACCATCCTGACTTGGACCTGTATCACCGATCCTTCACTGTTGCTGGGCCAAAATCCTAGAACTCCCTTCCTAACAGCATTGTGGGCGTATCTACATCATATGGACTGCCGCGGTTCAAGAAGGCGGATCACCACCATCTTCTCGAGGGCAATTAGGGATGGGCACTAAATGCAGGCCCAGCCAGCGACGCCCACATCCCATCAATGAATAAAAAAAAACTGATGCTGGCAAAAGCAGGAAGGGGAAAGGGGTGAAAAGTTTAAGGAATCTTACCTTTCCAATTTGTTTGGGCTCTGTTTCGCCCTCCCAGCAGTGTAGCTGGTTCCAGATCCAGTCCTGTTGAAGGACACTGCTGTTGCCTTTCATGCTCGGCCCTGATTGTACCACACAGCTCACAATGTTGATCACCAGCAATAGCGAGAGTATCGATCTGAACATGTTGGACTCACTGACCTGTAACCCAAATCAAAGCATATTTCATTTCCTGCTATTGGCTGAATAAACCCAGGTTATTATAGGGGGCAATAGTACAGAGAGTGGGTAACATTAAGACTATTCTGACGCTCTCCTGGTCGGCCTCACATCTTCCACCCTCCATAAACTTGAGTTCATCCAAAACTCTGCTGACCCGTGTCCTAACTCACACCCAGTCCTTTTCACCCATCACTCCCTGTGCTCACTGCCCCGTGTCCTAACTCACACCAAGTCCCGTTCACCCATCACACACTGTGCTCACTGCTCCGTGTCCTAACTCACACCCAGTCCCGTTCACCAATCGCCCCCTGTGATCACTGCCCCGTGTCCTAACTCACACCAAGTCCCGTTCACCCATCACCCCCTGTGCTCACTGCCCCGTGTCCTAACTCGCACCAAGTCCCGTTTGCCCATCACCCCCTGTGCTCACTGCCCCGTGTCCTAACTCACACCCAGTCCCGTTCACCCATCACCCCCTGTGCTCACTGCCCCGTGTCCTAACTCGCACCAAGTCCCGTTCGCCCATCACCCCCTGTGCTCACTGCCCCGTGTCTTAACTCACACCCAGTCCCGTTCACCCATCGCCCCCTGTGCTCACTGCCCCGTGTCCTAACTCACACCCAGTCCCGTTCACCCATCACCCCGTGCTCACTGCCCTGTGTCCTAACTCACACCGAGTCCCGTTCACCCATCACCCCCTGTGCTCACTGCCCCGTGTCCTAACTCGCACCCAGTCCCGTTCACCCATCACCCCCTGTGCTCACTGCCCCGTGTCCCAACTCACACCCAGTCCCGTTCACCCATCACCCCCTGTGCTCACTGCCCCGTGTCCTAACTCGCACCCAGTCCCGTTCACCCATCACCCCCTGTGCTCACTGCCCTGTGTCCTAACTCACACCCAGTCCCGTTCACCTATCACCCCCTGTGCTCACTGCCCCGTGTCCTAACTCACACCCAGTCCCGTTCACCCATCACCCACTGTGCTCACTGCCCCGTGTCCTAACTCACACCCAGTCCTGTTCACCCATCACCCCGTGCTCACTGCCCCGTGTCCTAACTCGCATCAAGTCCTGTTCGCCCATCACCCCCTGTGCTCGTTGACCCGTGTCCTAACTCGCACCAAATCCTGTTCGCCCATCACCCCCTGTGGTCGCTGACCCGTGTCCTAACTCACACCAAGTCCCGTTCACCCATCACCCACTGTGCTCACTGCCCCGTGTCCTAAATCACACCCAGTCCCGTTCACCCATCACCCCCTGTGCTCACTGCCCCGTGCCCTAACTCACACCCAGTCCCGTTCACGCATCACCCCCTGTGCTCAGTGCCCCGTGTCCTAACTCACACCCAGTCCCATTCACCCATCACCACCTGTGCTCACTGCCCCGTGTCCTAACTCACACCCAGTCCCGTTCACCCATCACCCCCTGTCCACTGCTGCCCCGTGTCCTAACTCACACCCAGTCCCGTTCACCCATCACTCCCTGTGCTCACTGCCCCATGTCCTAACTCGCACCAAGTCCCGTTCACCGATCACCCCCTGTGCTCACTGCCCCGTGTCCTAACTCACACCCAGTCCCGTTCACCCATCACCCCCTGTACTCACTGCCCCGTGTCCTAACTCACACCCAGTCCCATTCACCCATCACCCCCTGTGCTCACTGCCCCGTGTCCTAACTCGCACCAAGTCCCGTTCACCCATCACCCCCTGTGCTCACTGCCCCGTGTCCTAACTCACACCAAGTCCCGTTCACCCATCACACACTGTGCTCACTGCTCCGTGTCCAAACACACACCCAGTCCCGTTCACCAATCGCCCCCTGTGCTCACTGCCCCGTGTCCTAACTCACACCAAGTCCCGTTCACCCATCACCCCCTGTGCTCACTGCCCCGTGTCCTAACTCGCACCAAGTCCCGTTCGCCCATCACCCCCTGTGCTCACTGCCCCGTGTCCTAACTCACACCCAGTCCCGTTCACCCATCACCCCCTGTGCTCACTGCCCCGTGTCCTAACTCGCACCAAGTCCCGTTCGCCCATCACCCCCTGTGCTCACTGCCCCGTGTCTTAACTCACACCCAGTCCCGTTCACCCATCGCCCCCTGTGCTCACTGCCACGTGTCCTAACTCACACCCAGTCCCGTTCACCCATCACCCCGTGCTCACTGCCCTGTGTCCTAACTCGCACCAAGTCCCGTTCGCCCATCACCCCCTGTGCTCACTGCCCCGTGTCCTAACTCGCACCCAGTCCCGTTCACCCATCACCCCCTGTGCTCACTGCCCCGTGTCCTAACTCACACCCAGTCCCGTTCACCCATCACCCCGTGCTCACTGCCCTGTGTCCTAACTCACACCGAGTCCCGTTCACCCATCACCCCCTGTGCTCACTGCCCCGTGTCCTAACTCGCACCCAGTCCCGTTCACCCATCACCCCCTGTGCTCACTGCCCCGTGTCCCAACTCACACCCAGTCCCGTTCACCTATCACCCCCTGTGCTCACTGCCCCGTGTCCTAACTCACACCCAGTCCCGTTCACCCATCACCCACTGTGCTCACTGCCCCGTGTCCTAACTCACACCCAGTCCTGTTCACCCATCACCCCGTGCTCACTGCCCCGTGTCCTAACTCGCATCAAGTCCTGTTCGCCCATCACCCCCTGTGCTCGTTGACCCGTGTCCTAACTCGCACCAAATCCTGTTCGCCCATCACCCCCTGTGGTCGCTGACCCGTGTCCTAACTCACACCAAGTCCCGTTCACCCATCACCCACTGTGCTCACTGCCCCGTGTCCTAAATCACACCCAGTCCCGTTCACCCATCACCCCCTGTGCTCACTGCCCCGTGCCCTAACTCACACCCAGTCCCGTTCACGCATCACCCCCTGTGCTCAGTGCCCCGTGTCCTAACTCACACCCAGTCCCATTCACCCATCACCACCTGTGCTCACTGCCCCGTGTCCTAACTCACACCCAGTCCCGTTCACCCATCACCCCCTGTCCACTGCTGCCCCGTGTCCTAACTCACACCCAGTCCCGTTCACCCATCACTCCCTGTGCTCACTGCCCCATGTCCTAACTCGCACCAAGTCCCGTTCACCGATCACCCCCTGTGCTCACTGCCCCGTGTCCTAACTCACACCCAGTCCCGTTCACCCATCACCCCCTGTACTCACTGCCCCGTGTCCTAACTCACACCCAGTCCCATTCACCCATCACCCCCTGTGCTCACTGCCCCGTGTCCTAACTCGCACCAAGTCCCGTTCACCCATCACCCCCTGTGCTCACTGCCCCGTGTCCTAACTCACACCAAGTCCCGTTCACCCATCACACACTGTGCTCACTGCTCCGTGTCCAAACACACACCCAGTCCCGTTCACCAATCGCCCCCTGTGCTCACTGCCCCGTGTCCTAACTCACACCAAGTCCCGTTCACCCATCACCCCCTGTGCTCACTGCCCCGTGTCCTAACTCGCACCAAGTCCCGTTCGCCCATCACCCCCTGTGCTCACTGCCCCGTGTCCTAACTCACACCCAGTCCCGTTCACCCATCACCCCCTGTGCTCACTGCCCCGTGTCCTAACTCGCACCAAGTCCCGTTCGCCCATCACCCCCTGTGCTCACTGCCCCGTGTCTTAACTCACACCCAGTCCCGTTCACCCATCGCCCCCTGTGCTCACTGCCACGTGTCCTAACTCACACCCAGTCCCGTTCACCCATCACCCCGTGCTCACTGCCCTGTGTCCTAACTCACACCGAGTCCCGTTCACCCATCACCCCCTGTGCTCACTGCCCCGTGTCCTAACTCGCACCCAGTCCCGTTCACCCATCACCCCCTGTGCTCACTGCCCCGTGTCCTAACTCACACCCAGTCCCGTTCACCCATCACCCCCTGTGCTCACTGCCCCGTGTCCTAACTCGCACCCAGTCCCGTTCACCCATCACCCCCTGTGCTCACTGCCCTGTGTCCTAACTCACACCCAGTCCCGTTCACCTATCACCCCCTGTGCTCACTGCCCCGTGTCCTAACTCACACCCAGTCCCGTTCACCCATCACCCACTGTGCTCACTGCCCCGTGTCCTAACTCACACCCAGTCCTGTTCACCCATCACCCCGTGCTCACTGCCCCGTGTCCTAACTCGCATCAAGTCCTGTTCGCCCATCACCCCCTGTGCTCGTTGACCCGTGTCCTAACTCGCACCAAATCCTGTTCGCCCATCACCCCCTGTGGTCGCTGACCCGTGTCCTAACTCACACCAAGTCCCGTTCACCCATCACCCACTGTGCTCACTGCCCCGTGTCCTAACTCACACCCAGTCCCGTTCACCCATCACCCCCTGTGCTCACTGCCCCGTGCCCTAACTCACACCCAGTCCCGTTCACGCATCACCCCCTGTGCTCAGTGCCCCGTGTCCTAACTCACACCCAGTCCCATTCACCCATCACCACCTGTGCTCACTGCCCCGTGTCCTAACTCACACCCAGTCCCGTTCACCCATCACCCCCTGTCCTCTGCTGCCCCGTGTCCTAACTCACACCCAGTCCCGTTCACCCATCACTCCCTGTGCTCACTGCCCCATGTCCTAACTCGCACCAAGTCCCGTTCACCCATCACCCCCTGTGCTCACTGCCCCGTGTCCTAACTCACACCCAGTCCCGTTCACCCATCACCCCCTGTGCTCACTGCCCCATGTCCTAACTCACACCCAGTCCCGTTCACCCATCACCCCCTGTACTCACTGCCCCGTGTCCTAACTCACACCCAGTCCCGTTCACCCATCACCCCCTGTGCTCACTGCCCCGTGTCCTAACTCGCACCAAGTCCCGTTCACCCATCACCCCCTGTGCTCACTGCCCGTGTCCTAACTCACACCCAGTCCTGTTCACCCATCACCCCCTGTGCTCACTGCCCCGTGTCCTAACTCGCACCAAGTCCCGTTCACCCATCACCCCCTGTGCTCACTGCCCCATGTCCTAACTCACACCCAGTCCCGTTCACCCATCACCCCCTGTGCTCACTGCCCCGTGTCCTAACTCACACCCAGTCCCGTTCACCCATCACCCTGGTGCTCGCTGCCCCGTGTCCTAACTCACACCCAGTCCCGTTCACCCATCACCCACTGTGCTCACTGCCCCGTGTCCTAACTCACACCCAGTCCCGTTCACCCATCACCCCCTGTGCTCACTGCCCCGTGACCTAACTCACACCCAGTCCCGTTCACCCATCACCCCCTGTGCTCACTGCCCTGTGTCCTAACTCACGCCAAGTCCCGTTCGCCCATCACCCCCTGTGCTCACTGCCCCGTGTCCTAACTCACACCCAGTCCCGTTCACCCATCACCCCCTGTGCTCACTGCCCCGTGTCCTAACTCACACCCAGTCCCGTTCACCCATCACCCCTGTGCTCACTACCCCGTGTCCTAACTCGCACCGTCCCGTTCACCCATCACCCCCTGTGCTCACTGCCCCGTGTCCTAACTCACACCAAGTCCCGTTCGCCCATCACCCCCTGTGCTCGCAGACCCGTGTCCTAACTCGCACCAAGTCCTGTTCGCCCATCACCCCCTGTGCTCGCTGACCCGTGTCCTAACTCGCACCAAGTCCTGTTCGCCCATCACCTCCTGTGCTCGCTGACCCGTGTCCTAACTCGCACCAAGTCCTGTTCGATCATCACCCCCTGTGCTCGCTGACCCGTGTCCTAACTCACACCAAGTCCCGTTCACCCATCACCCCCTGTGCTCGCTGACCCGTGTCCTAACTCACACCTAGTCCCGGTCACCCATCACCCCCTGTGCTCTCTGCCCCGTGTCCTAACTCACACCCAGTCCCGTTCACCCATCACCCACTGTGCTCACTGCCCCGTGCCCTAACTCACACCCAGTCCCGTTCACCCATCACCCCCTGTGCTCACTGCCCCGTGTCCTAACTCACACCCAGTCCTGTTCACCCATCACCCCGTGCTCACTGCCCCGTGTCCTAACTCGCATCAAGTCCTGTTCGCCCATCACCCCCTGTGGTCGCTGACCCGTGTCCTAACTCACACCAAGTCCCGTTCACCCATCACCCACTGTGCTCACTGCCCCATGTCCTAACTCACACCCAGTCCCGTTCACCCATCACCCCCTGTGCTCACTGCCCCGTGCCCTAACGCACACCCAGTCCCGTTCACGCATCACCCCCTGTGCTCAGTGCCCCGTGTCCTAACTCACACCCAGTCCCATTCACCCATCACCACCTGTGCTCACTGCCCCGTGTCCTAACTCACACCCAGTCCCGTTCACCCATCACCCCCTGTCCTCTGCTGCCCCGTGTCCTAACTCGCACCAAGTCCCGTTCACCCATCACCCCCTGTGCTCACTGCCCCGTGTCCTAACTCGCACCAAGTCCCGTTCACCCATCACCCCCTGTGCTCACTGCCCCATGTCCTAACTCGCACCAAGTCCCGTTCACCCATCACCCCCTGTGCTCACTGCCCGTGTCCTAACTCACACCCAGTCCTGTTCACCCATCACCCCCTGTGCTCACTGCCCCGTGTCCTAACTCGCACCAAGTCCCGTTCACCCATCACCCCCTGTGCTCACTGCCCCATGTCCTAACTCACACCCAGTCCCGTTCACCCATCACCCCCTGTGCTCACTGCCCCGTGTCCTAACTCACACCCAGTCCCGTTCACCCATCACCCTGGTGCTCGCTGCCCCGTGTCCTAACTCACACCCAGTCCCGTTCACCCATCACCCACTGTGCTCACTGCCCCGTGTCCTATCTCACACCCAGTCCCGTTCACCCATCACCCCCTGTGCTCACTGCCCCGTGACCTAACTCACACCCAGTCCCGTTCACCCATCACCCCCTGTGCTCACTGCCCTGTGTCCTAACTCACGCCAAGTCCCGTTCGCCCATCACCCCCTGTGCTCACTGCCCCGTGTCCTAACTCACACCCAGTCCCGTTCACCCATCACCCCCTGTGCTCACTGCCCCGTGTCCTAACTCACACCCAGTCCCGTTCACCCATCACCCCTGTGCTCACTACCCCGTGTCCTAACTCGCACCGTCCCGTTCACCCATCACCCCCTGTGCTCACTGCCCCGTGTCCTAACTCACACCAAGTCCCGTTCGCCCATCACCCCCTGTGCTCGCTGACCCGTGTCCTAACTCGCACCAAGTCCTGTTCGCCCATCACTCCCTGTGCTCGCTGAGCCGTGTCCTAACTCGCACCAAGTCCTGTTCGCCCATCACCTCCTGTGCTCGCTGACCCGTGTCCTAACTCGCACCAAGTCCTGTTCGCCCATCACCCCCTGTGCTCGCTGACCCGTGTCCTAACTCGCACCAAGTCCCGTTCACCCATCACCCCCTGTGCTCGCTGACCCGTGTCCTAACTCACACCTAGTCCCGGTCACCCATCACCCCCTGTGCTCTCTGCCCCGTGTCCTAACTCACACCCAGTCCCGTTCACCCATCACCCACTGTGCTCACTGCCCCGTGCCCTAACTCACACCCAGTCCCGTTCACCCATCACCCCCTGTGCTCACTGCCCCGTGTCCTAACTCACACCCAGTCCCGTTCACGCATCACCCCCTGTGCTCAGTGCCCCGTGTCCTAACTCACACCCAGTCCCGTTCACCCATCACTCCCTGTGCTCACTGCCCCGTGTCCTAACTCACACCCAGTCCCGTTCACCCATCACCCCCTGTCCTCTGCTGCCCCGTGTCCTAACTCACACCCAGTCCCGTTCACCCATCACTCCCTGTGCTCACTGCCCCATGTCCTAACTCGCACCAAGTCCCGTTCACCCATCACCACCTGTGCTCACTGCCCCGTGTCCTAACTCGCACCAAGTCCCGTTCACCCATCACCCCCTGTCCTCTGCTGCTCCGTGTCCTAACTCACACCCAGTCCCGTTCACCCATCACCCCCTGTGCTCACTGCCCCGTGTCCTAACTCGCACCCAGTCCCGTTCACCCATCACCCCCTATGCTCACTGCCCCATGTCCTAACTCACACCCAGTCCCGTTCACCCATCACCCCTGTGCTCGCTGCCCCGTGTCCTAACTCACAACCAGTCCTGTTCACCCATCACCCCCTATGCTCACTGCCCCATGTCCTAACTCACACCCAGTCCCGTTCACCCATCACCCCTGTGCTCACTGCCCCGTGTCCTAACTCACACCCAGTCCCGTTCACCCATCACCCCCAGTGCTCACTGCCCCGTGTCCTAACTCACACCCAGTCCCGTTCACCCATCACCCCCATGCTCACTGCCCCGTGTCCTAACTCACACCAAGTCCCGTTCACCCATCACCCCCTTTGCTCACTGCCCCGTGTCCTAACTCACACCAAGTCCCGTTCACCCATCACCCCCTGTGCTCACTGCCCCGTGTCCTAACTCACACCCAGTCCTGTTCACCCATCACCCCCTGTGCTCACTGCCCCGTGTCCTAACTCACACCCAGTCCCGTTCACCCATCACCCCCTGTGCTCACTGCCCAGTGTCCTAACTCACACCAAGTTCCATTCACCCATCACCCCCTGTGCTCGCTGACCCGTGTCCTAACTCACGCCCAGTCCCGTTCACCCATCACCCCCTGTGCTCACTGCCCCGTGTCCTAACTCGCGCCCAGTCCAGTTCACCCATCACCCCCTGTGCTCACTGCCCCGTGTCCTAACTCACACCCAGTCCCGTTCACCCATCACCCCCTGTGGTCACTGCCCCGTGTCCTAACTCGCACCCAGACCCGTTCTCCCATCACCCCCTGTGCTCACTGCCCCGTGTCCTTACTCACACCCAGTCCCGTTCACCCATCGCCCCTGTGCTCACTGCCCCGTGTCCTAACTCACACCCAGTCCCGTTCACCTATCACCCCCTGTGCTCACTGCCCCGTGTCCTAACTCACACCCAGTCCCGTTCACCCATCACCCCCTGTGCTCACTGCCCCGTGTCCTAACTCGCACCAAGTCCCATTCACCCATCATCCCCTGTGCTCACTGCCCCATGTCCTAACTCACACCCAGTCCCGTTCACCCATCACCCCCTGTGCTCACTGTAATGATATCAGCAAATAGTGATGTTATTTGCCTGTTCGATTATGATGCCTACCAGCATGATTGCATGTATTGATTGCTTGTGCCTGACCAGCAGAGGTCATGTGACCGAGAGAAGCAAGGCAGTCAGTTTGGTTTCAGTTTCGTAGTAGATGCATCACTTGCATAATGGTGTCTCCTGAATGCTGTATAAAGAGTTGAAGAGACTTTAGATTAAAACTCATTCTCTTTCATAAATGTCTCATCATTGAACCCACAAAGAAATCAATACATGGTGTCAGAAGTGACTGAAAGAGATGAAGAGAAAAGATCTGAAGTTACATCAGCTCTCCACAAATTAGCATGCCAAAAGGGAACATCGTTGCTTACCATTAGAGAATAGCTAACGAAGTGAAAAAATGGAAGGTTTACACCCACCGGCGACGCTTCAGTTTACAGGTAATGTGGCTGAAAATTGGAGGAGATTCAAACAACATGTGGGGTTGTATTTATCAGCAATCGGAGCTGACGAGAAAAGTAATAAACAGAAATCGTCACTGTTCTTACATGTCGTGGGTGATGAAGCGCTGGAGGTGTATAATAACTTCACATTCGCTGCTGATGGAGACAAAATGAAGCTAGATAAAATAATGGAACAGTTTGAGGCCTACTGCATACCTAAACGTAATGTGACGTTTGAGGGGCACAGATTTTTCACATGTGTACAGAAAACGGGTGAGACTATTGATCAGTATGTGACTGAACTGAGAAACGGAAGCAAATCATGTGAATTTGGGGGACTGACAGACTCGCTGATAAAAGACAGACTGGTGTGTGGTATTCCGGATAATGGTCTAAGGGAAAGACTGCTAAGAGAGCAAGATCTAGACCTGGGAAAAGGTATAGCACTGTGTAGGGCTACAGAAACTGTGAAGTCGCAGGCAAAGGAGCTGTTCAGTGACAGTAGCTGCAATGTGGATGCAGTGAGTAAGAACGGACACAAACCGTTTAACAAAACGAGCGCCAATGTGAAAAAAGAGGCGTGGCCAGCGAACGAAAATGAAAGGGACAATCGAAAGTCATGTAGTCGATGCGGTACACAGCATCCACCAAAAAAGTGTCCAGCATATGGTAAAAAATGCAATAGTTGCAACAAAAACAACCATTATGCCCGTTGCTGCAAGAACCAAGTGCAACAAAGCAAGGTCCATGCAGTAGATGAAAGCGACATAGAGGAGTTCTATGTAGATGTTGTGTCTGAAAACAAAAAAGAAGAAAGAGACTGGATGTTGACACTAAAAGTGAATGACATATACATTCCATTTAAATTGGATACTGGAGCACAAGTTAATGTGATATCAGAGACTGATTTTAAGAAAATTAGACCCAGACCAAAGATACATGGAATAAAAGTGAAAGTGACAGGATACACAGATACTGATATACCAGTGAAAGGAAGATGCATTGTCAAAGTAACACACAAGGACAGAGAGCACACGCTAGCATTAATCGTGGTGCCAAAGGATGTGCAAGCCATACTAGGTTTAAAAGCCTGTGAGAGACTGAACCTGGTAAAGAGAGTCCTCGTTGTGGAAAGCGGTCTATGATGAACTGAATGTTGTGTACACACCGGGTAAGCTGATGTATACAGCAGACACATTGTCCAGAGCTGTTGACCCAGGAGAGCCCGCAAACACAGTGAAAGACTGAAGTACAAGGCAAAAGACAGTGGAACTGACTTCTACCAGAGCATGCTTGTATACCGCACAATGCCGCTCGAGTGTGGTATGTCACCAGCCCAACTCCTGATGGGACGTCGGCTAAGGTCAAACCTACCCATCCTGGAGAACCTCCTGAAAACAAAAGAGGGGGAGAAAGTGAGGAAGTTCAAAGAGCAACAGAAAGAAAAGCAAAAGTACTACTATGACAGAGGAACACAAAACCTACCTGAACTCCACACTGGTGACCAAGTAAGGTTCAAATACAAAACAAACACATGGACTCAGAAGGGAACTGTCCTGAGTGAAGTTCAACCAAGATCATACACCATTCAGACAGATGAGGGTGCTGTTCTGAGAAGAAATCGTAGGGATCTTCTCATGGGACCAGCCACAGCAGGTCAAGAGACTGATACTGTTGAACAATCTGATCACACAGCTGAGAACCAATCATCTGAGGCAACAACTCAGATTCAAGGACAATCAATCAGAAAATCCTCAAGACACGTGAAGCCTCCTGAGAGACTCATTGAGCAAATTTAAGGACTATTGTTATAGAAGGAAGTAATGTTACCTTATTTTATCTTCAAGTTCTAGTGTAGTTACATATTTCATGTGAACACACAAAGCAAGGTTAAAAAACCTTGATCATGATAATGATAATGTAAGTTCATTAAGTGTTACAGTTAAAATGCAGATTAATACAAAGAAAACATGTTGTTAGTTAAAAGTAAAATACTTTTGTTTTAAGAAAAGGAGATGTAATGATATCAGCAAATAGTGATGTTATTTGCCTGTTCGATTATGATGCCTACCAGCATGATTGCATGTATTGATTGCTTGTGCCTGACCAGCAGAGGTCATGTGACCGAGAGAAGCAAGGCAGTCAGTTTGGTTTCAGTTTCGTTGTAAATGCATCACTAGCATAATGGTGTCTCCTGAATGCTGTATAAAGAGTTGAACAGACTTTAGATTAAAACTCATTCTCTTTCATAAATGTCTCATCATTGAACCCACAAAGAAATCAATACACTCACTGCCCCGTGTCCTAACTCACACCAAGTCCCGTTCACCCATCACCCCCTGTGCTCACTGCCCCGTGTCCTAACTCACACCCAGTCCCGTTCACCCATCACCCCCTGTGCTCATTGCCCCGTGTCCTAACTCACACCCAGTCCCGTTCACCCATCACCCCCTGTGCTCACTGCCCCGTGTCCTAACTCACACCCAGTCCCGTTCACCCATCACCCCCAGCGCTCACTGCCCCGTGTTCTAACTCACACACAGTTCCGTTCACTCATCACCCCCTGTGCTCACTGCCCCGTGTCCTAACTCACACCCAGTCCCGTTCACCCATCACCCCCAGCGCTCACTGACCTACACTGGCTCCCGGTCCAGCAACGCTTCAATTTAAAAATTCTCATCCTTGTTTTCAACTCCCTCCATGGCCTCGCCCCTCCCTATCTCTGTAACCTCCTCCAGCCCTACAACCCTCCGGAATCTCTGCAGTCCTCCAATTCTGGCCTCTTGCGCATCCCTGATTTTAATAGCTCCACCATTGGCGGCCGTGCCTTCAGCTGCCTGGGGCCCGAGCTCTGGAATTCCCTCCCTAAACCTCTCCGCCTCTCTCTCCTCCTTGAAGACGCTCCTTAAAATCTACCTCTTTGACCGAGCTTTTGGTCACCTGCCCTAATTTCTCCTTATATGGCTCGGTGTCAAATGTTGGTTGATATTCGCTCCTGTGAAGCGCCTTGGGATGTTTTACTACGTTCAAGGCGCTATATAAATACAAGTTGTTGCTGCAGAACAGAAGATTTCAAAAATAAATTTGCTGATGCTTCAAGTAGTAACTCATTGAACTGCCAATCGGGGGTCGGGGGTGGAGCATTAGTTTGCATCCTGGCCGAACCAATGTTCAGTCTCAAACATGGTTCCGGGGATGGGGGATCTCAGCTACAAGGATAGGTTGGAGAAGCTGGATTTGTTTTTATTAGAGCAAAGGACGTTGAGGGGTGATTTGATAGAGGTGTACAAGATTATGAGGGGTTTGGATAGACTAGACGGGCAAAGGCTGTTCCCACTAGTTGATGGTACAAGGACTAGCGGATACAGATATAATGTTTTGGGCAAGAGATACAGGGGGGAAAAAACTTTTTACGCAGCGAGTGGTGAGGACCTGGAACTCGCTGCTGACGGAAGTGGTGGAAGCGGAGACACTCGATGTTTTCAAGGGGAGACTGGATAGGCACTTGAGGGAAATAAACTTGCAGGGCTACGGGGATAGAGCGGGGGAATGGGACTGACTGGATTGCTCCACAGAGAGCCGGCACGGACTCAATGGGCCGAATGGCCTCCTTCTGTGCCGTTATGACTCTATGGGCTGGATTTTAATACAGGAGGCGTGTAGGAGGCGGGACTACAAATTTCGGGGTTGTAGTCCCGCCTCCATCGAGTTGTGGCCAACCCACGCGATTTTCACTTGATTGACCTTGTTGAGCTCGCCCAGCAGACTCAGCAGGCCAATTAAGGGCCACACGGCAACAGGTGACATCACACATTGACATTTCATCTGTCAAGAGCTTTTGACAGATGAAATATCAGCGTTTGACAGCTCTTTCAAGCTGTCAAACACTGACAATCTGTACTACAGGTTAATTCCTTCCTCTCAGGCTGATTTAGAGATCTCTCCAGAACAGAAAGCTGAATCCTGCAAATTTTGACAGCTAGCGGCCATTCTGCTTTCTGTGCCGGTGAGATGGGGGACTCCTGAGGCCTGAAGGAAGGAAGGCTGTAAAGGTAAGTAAAACTTATTTAAACACTTTACACACACCAAACACACTTACCTCTTCACTCATGCACCCATCACTCACCTGAACACCGGATATCTTGAACCCTCCAAGCCCTTCAGCCCGACGGCCCGCCTCGCTAACTTGGCGTGGTTTGGAGCCGTCGGGAATCCCACATTTCAGGAATAAAAATAGGGATAAAAACTGCCTGTTAACTACCTGTTAACAGGCAGTTAAATGGCACTAATCCCCTTCCCGCCTCGGGGAGGCGGGTCCCAGCACAGGTCGGGTATCCGCCTTCTTTGAAACTGGCATTGAGGCGGGTTGGGGGCGGGATGGGTTCGTGCCCCCCGATTTCGAGACTTTAACCCCCCACACACCTCCAATCCCGCATCAACGGCCCAATGAAAATCCTGCCCAATGTTTTCAAGGGGAGACTGGATAGGCACTTGAGGGAAATAAACTTGCCGGGCTACAGGTATAGAGCGGGGGAATGGGACTGACTGGATTGCTCTAGAGAGAGCCGGCACGGACTCGATGGGCCGAATGGTCTCCTTCCGTGCCGTTATGACTCTATGACAGTCTGTGAGTGAGTTTTGCCAATCAATGGAATTAACAATTCTTGTTGATTCAGGTCTTTCGAGCATTACAATTTCATTCAAGTTTCTTCGCCAGCTCCCTTGAGTATCAAAATCTAGTGGGCCCCCAAAAATAGGCCCCTTTGAAAATGGAGCCGGCCGCATCAATGGGACGGTGGGGCTATCGACCCCATTTTGAGCTCGCTACCGTCCCGTTAATGCCAGGGGAAAGCAGGCAAAGCCCGAGACATTACAATACTGTGCAACTGTCCATAGGTTAACTGTGCCAATCGGTTGAGTGCAGTGATAAGTACCGGCTCAATGGACATGTTATAGAATCCTAGAATCACACAGCGCAGGAGGAGGCCATTCGGCCCATTGTGTCTGTGCCGGCTCTTTGAAAGAGCTCTCCCATTAGTCCCACTCCCCCCTGTTTTCCCCAGAGCCCTGCAATTCTTTCCCCTTCAAGTATTTCTCCAATTCCCTTTTGAAAGTTCCTATTGAATCTGCTTCCACCGCCCTTTCAGGCAGCGCGTTCCAGATCACAACGACTCGCTGCGGAAAGAAAATTCTCCTCATCTCCCCCCCCCACCCCAGGTTCTGTTGGAGCTGCATTAAACTATGAATGCCAGCACCTTTTCTTAAGCTTCATTCCCCTCTCTCCATCTTACGGGATATGAGCCAGAGCTTTGTAAAAAGATCACACTAATCTGCATCTGGAACGGCAAAACCAGAAATCGCACATACTGCCTCTTGCAGTCAACCGCCTCAGCTTTAGTGCGATAATGTAGCATTAAAACTGAGACCTGAGCTTCAGTTTGATGTCCTTAAATAGGTTCTGTTCTTCGAACACACCCTTCCTGCCATTTAGCTGGAAAAAATCTCTGGTGTGTGATTTATCAGGCATTCCTTCTCACTGGAAGTGTTTGCTTGATTGTTTGTGGAAACGCACCGTTTTATTCCACTGAGATATCAAAGTAAAGGGTCAATGTTCACAATGCAGGATCTGTGTTAATTGTTTTCAGTGTGGACTTATTGTTGGGCAGTCTGGCCACAGAGAAAGACTTGCATTTATAGTGTCCTTCAGAAATATTTCAAAGTGCTTCACATGCAACTAGTAAATCCCCTGAATTAACAACCGAAAGTGCTGGAAACACTCAGCGGGTCAGGCAGCATCGAGGAGAGAGAAACAGAGTCAAGGTTTCAGGTCGATGACCCTTCATCAGAACTTGAAAAGGTTAGGGGAGGAGAGATGTTTAAGCAGCGGCAGGGAGGACAGAACAAAGGGAAGGTCTGTGATAGGATGGAAGGCAGGAGAGATTGACTGACAACAGGGAGGACAGTGCAAGGCAAAAGGAGAGGGTAATGGGACAAGTTAAGAAACAAATGATGGGTCTAGATGAGGTGTGAATGATGATGGCAGCAACATTAACAGCTACCATGTGAGGAAGCAAGAGATAAAAAATATATAAAGAAATACAGGGGCCAATTTATAGTCTGAAATTGTTGAACTCGATGTTGAGTCCAGAAGGCTGTAAAGTGCCTAATCGTAAGATGAGGTGCTGTTCCTCGAGATTATGTTGAGCTTCATTGGAACAATGTAAGAGGCCGAGAACGGAGAGATCAGAGTGGAGTGGAGCGGAGGATTAAAGTGCCAGGCGACCGGAAGCTCGGGGTCACGCTTGTGGACTGAACGGAGGTGTTCCGCAGCTCGAGGAACAGCACCTCATCTTTCTATTCACAGACCTTCCCATTGTTCTTTCCTCCCCTCCTCCCTACCCCTGCTAAAACATTTCTCCTCCCTAATTGTCTTGATTTGTATGTGGGTTCAATGACGACACATTCATGAAAGAGAATGACTTTTTATCTAAAGTATGTTCAACTCAGTTAACAGCATTACAGGAGACACCATCTTAGAGATCCATCTAAAACGAAACTAAAACTAAACTGCTTGTCTCTCACATGCCCTCTGCTGGTCAGGCATCATAATCAAACAGGCAAATACCATCACTATTTGCTGATATCATTACACTAATCTTTTCCAGTTCTGACGAAGGGTTCGACCCGAAATGTTGACTCTGCTTCTCTCTCCTCGACGCTGCCTGACCTGCTGAGTGTTTCCGGCACTTTCAGTTGTTATTTCAGATTTCCAGCATCCGCAGTATTTTGCTATTGTATTAGTAAATCCCCTGTGTTCTTGCCCATGGCCAGTTGGTGATTATAAGTGTTTTTTAATACTTTAGAATATAACATTTGAAAACTCAGGGGTCGAGCTCGCACCTCTGAGTCAGAAGTGGGTTCAATTCCACACTCCAGGGACTTGAACACATAAAGCTAGGCTGACACTCCCAGTGCAGTACTGAGGGAGAGCTGCACTGTTGGAAGTGCCGTCTTTCGGATGAGACGTTAAGCCGAGGCCCCGTCAGCTCTCTCAGGTGGATGTAAAAGATCTCACGGCATTACTTTGAAGATGAGCAGGGGAGCTCTCCCCGGTGTCCTGGCCAATATTTATCCCTCAACCAACATCACACAAAAGAAACAGATTATCTGGTTATTTATCACATTGCTGTTTGTGGGAGCTTGCTGTGTGCAAATTGGCTGCCGCGTTTCCTACATTACAACATTGACTCCAGTTCAAAAAGTACTTCATTGGCTGTAAAGCACATTGGGAAGTCCTGAGGTCGGGAAAGGTGCTATAGAAATACAAGTTCTTTCTCATATGTGAATCCTCCATTGGTAGGTAAAAGGTTTGAATGAAGAGGCTTCACTAAAATATTAACGTAACTTCCAACATTTCTGGCATTTCCTGTTTTTATTTCAGTCCCATACTAGGCCAACCAATCAGTTGAGAGCTACGTGAAGCATCAAAAGCAGAGGGAGATACAAGGCAAGAGGTTGGTGGGATTAGATTTGCATTGATCAAGCAAAGAGCTGACAGAGACACGATGGGTCAAATGGCCTCTTTCTGTGCTGTGAACCTCCATTAGCCAGCTAGCTGACTCTACACCTTGAACTAAATTTTACCTTTCAAAGATAAACTGGCGGAAGGGTCGAGAACCAGAGGACACAGATTTAAGGTGATTGGCAGAAGAACCAAAGGCGATATGAGGAAAAACTCTTAACGCAGCGAGTGGTTAGGATCTGGAATGCACTGCCTGAGAGGGTGGTGGAGGCAGATTCAATCGTGGCTTTCAAAAGGGGAATTGGATAAATACCCGAAGGAAAAAATTTGCAGGGCTATGGGGAAAGGGCGGGGGAGTGGGACTAGCTGAAGTGCTCTTGTAGAGAGCCGGCACGGGCTCGACAGGCCGAATGGCCTCCTACTGTGCTGTAACCATTCTATGATTCTATGATTCAAAATTATATTAAGCAGAACATTTGCCTGGTGTATCTTATCCACCTGTTGATCAGTATTATTTCACTCTCTGAAGTGCCAACTTAACGATGTCTTGTCAGCTTGGCTCTGTTGGTAGCACTCTTGCTGTGGGTTCAAGTTCCACACCAGGGCTTTGGGCTTGTAATATAGGCTTGATAATGCGCTCCTTCTGTTAAGAGAGTATGGTGCTGTCAGCGCTTTTAGTGCTGTTCTTCAAATGGACGATGGTCCCATCTACATGTTAGAGTAGCTCAGGTAGTTAAAGATCCCTTAAAGCACTATTCCAAGAAGCGGAGCAAGTTCTCCTGGTGTCCTGGCAGCGTTTGTTTCTCAAGCCGAAAGCAGATCATTCATCTCATTGCTGTTAGTTGCCACATTGGTATAATATGACTTTTTAAAAATTTGTTCCTGGGATGTGGGCGTTACTGGCAAGGCCAGCATTTATTGCCCATCCCTAGTTGCCCCTTGAGAAGGTGGTGGTGAGCTGCATTCTTGAACTGCTGCAGTCCGTGTGGTGAAGGTACTCCCACAGTGCTGTTAGGGAGGGAGTTCCAGGATTTTGACCCAACGACGATGAAGAAACGGCCGATATATTTCCAAGTCAGGATGGTGTGTGACTTGGAGGGGAACTTGGAGGTGGTGGCGTTCCCATGCGCCTGCTGCCCTTGTCCTTCTAGGTGGTAGAGGTCGCGCGTTTGCGGGGTGCTGCCAAAGAAAGGCTGTCACATTTGTCCACATTGCAACAATTATTGCACTAAAAATCTCTTGTGTGTTAAGAGCTTCAACTGTTCCCGAGAGTGAAAATGCTGTGTAACTGCATCTCATTGGTCTCTTGCCCAGTGATTAAAGTAGTCAACTGAACGGAGCCAAGATTCTCCAGCAATGGGGGTCCCCTTGAGCCCAGCAGTTGTAAATACACATGGATGGTCTGCTGAGGGCATATCTCATCAAGGAAAATCAAATGATTCTTCTTTCCCTGAAGTCCCAGAACCAGGGGTATCAGGTGAGATAAATCTTTAAGATTATGAAAAGGTTTGATAGGGTAGATGTAGAGAAGATGTTCCCACTTGTGGGGGAAACCAAAACTAGGGGCCATAAATATAAGATAGTCACTAATAAATCCAATAGGGAATTCAGGAGAAATTTCTTTACTCAGAGAGTGGTGAGAATGTGGAACTCGCTACCACAGGGAGTGGTTGAGGCGAATAGTATAGATACATTTAAGGGGAAGCTGGATAAACACATGAGGGGGAAAAGAATAGAAGGATATGTTGATAGGGTGAGATGAAGAGGGGTGGGAGGAGGCTCGTGTGGAGCATAATCACCGGCCCAGACCAGTTTCTGTGCTGTAAATGCTATGTCATTCTATGTAAGCTTTAGCTGTTTTGATATTAAATAGTTCTAAGCTGCTTTCAAGTTAAGGTAGAAGGGCCTAGAAATTCAGTGGGCTTTGCGCCCAGTTACCGCCCAAAGAGGGCTTCTGCGCCAGTCTGCAAACTTCGGGCGAACTTCATTGACGCGCTAATTGCGGCGGTAGCCGTTAGCGCTGCGCCGCCACTGATGACGTCATCAGTGTGCGCAGCGCCCCGGTTCCGCCCCGACACCGGCCCGATCCCCATCTTCAGTAGCGGCCGCCTCTTCCGTGGCGGCCGCTAATAACATTCAGAGACCGGGTCCGTACAGCAGCCTTAGTGGGGCGCTTTAAGGTGGAGGTGCGGCCGGCCGCTTTTTCGGCGGCCGCCTGCCCGCACCTCCTTCCCTGACCTCCTCCATGCCCCCCCCGCGGCATTGCCGGCTGGTTTCCGGGAGCCCGGCACTTCTCCGTTGTGCCGGGCTCTTTTGCCGGCACTCGCGATCGGGGCTCCGGCTGCTGCAGGCACCTCCCCCTTAAGAGAGGGAGGAAGGCCTGCAGTACCGCAGCTTGCTGCTCCGCTGCGGGTGGCGCTGCGGCCACTAGCGCGCCGATATTCAATTTCAGCGCCCCAAGCGGGGGCGGCCACACCCTTGAACAGCGGCCGTCCTCGACTTTGGGCGCTGAAACTGAATATCGGCTGGGCGCGAGTGGCTCCGCGCCCAGCGGTAAATTCTGGCCGCCAGCGAGCTGGCGGGGCTATAGCTAATTTCTAGGCAAAGGAGTGTTAATGTGGAAAAATATTGAGTCAGGATGTTCATGGCTGCCATCGCTGGAGAATCTTGGCTTTGTTCAGTTGACTACTTTAATAATTGGGCAAGAGGCCAATGAGATGCTTTTACACAGCATTTTGCCTCTTGGGAACAGTTGAGGCTCTTAACACAAAAAGCAGGACAAATCCAACCCGGCCAATTACCGCCCCATCAGTCTACTCTCAATCATCAGCAAAGTGATGGAAGGTGTCATCGACAGTGCTATTGTGAAGGAATAAGCCATATTCAGAAAAATACACCATTCTATGAAATAATTCTGGCTTTATTAAAACATGACAAACTGGGTTTGGGAACCTGGAAGCCTCAACAATTTAAAGCTGTAAACAGCATACAGGCTATTGAGATAAAATAAGTTGTTGACACTGAATCAATAACCTTATTGAAACAGGAGGTTGGAGGCTCCTGAAATGTGAAGCTTTGGAAAGAACACAATGGTACACCCTGTTAAGGTGTTCTAAATTACACTTTGGAAAGAAGCACATAAAATTAAGAAACATATGCCTTCGTAAAAATGACATCAAATGAAACACAGGAGACATGATTCAGTGTTGCAACCAGCTGAGGTAATTAAGAGTTGCATAGATCACCCTGGTTGAGGTGTTTTAATTTACACATCGTAAAAAGACACAAACGGAAGACCTTGGTAAGTATGACATCAAATAGAAACACCTGCTGTCACAGTGTTTTTATGATAAGCTTCAAACACCTAAAGGAGAGACACGAGTCTGCATTGCTACCAGCTGAGGTGACTGTAAGAATAGCAGGGGTCAGCAGAAAAATGACTGGAGATAATTAGCTTACATCAGCAGAAAACTTCAAAAGACATACCACTGAGAAAGGGTATAAAAATTGAACTCTCAAATGGGATAATAGATTCGCTGTAAAGGGGCAAAGCGATTCTCAGGCTTCAGAGGCGGGCTCTGTAAGTCTACAACACTTTGTACCTTGGTAATCAAAGGTATTTGATTTTGGTGGATATCCTGGAATAAAGACTAAGAACTGTAAAACTGTAGAGAAGTTAAGATTTGAGAATAAGGATCTCTGATAATAGAATTGAAAGTTTTCTCTTTTTGGAAATGTTAATGTTGCGATTGAAACACCGACTGTACTGACATGTTGGTTCTTTAATAAATCTATATATTTTTAGAATTGTCTCACGTAATATACTTCTGTATCAAACTCGCGAACTCAATCTCCGTACACTCTTTGGTGAGGAGTTGCAGAATTCTGGAGGAGTTTTCCGGACCCTCATAATATCCGGAAGGTTACAGTCTAGCTAACTTATTAAAAGTGCTATCTGGAGGACGGTAACATTTTCAGGTCATTCCTTTCCTTTAGGGAGAGATAGTCTGGACCTTTAGACCCAATCAGTATCAAGCGGCACTTACTCACCAATAAACTGCTCACTGATGCCCAGTTTGGGTTCCGCCAAGGCCACTCAGCTCCCGACCTCATTACAGCCTTGGTCCAAACATGGACAAAGGAGCTGAATTCCAGAGGTGAGGTGAGAGTAACTGCCCTTGACAGCAAGGCAGCATTTGACCGAGTGTGGCGTCAAGGAGCCCTAGTAAAACTGAAGTCAATGGGAATTGGGGGGGGGGGAAACTCTCCACTGGCTGGAGTCATACCTAGCACAAAGGAAGATGGTTGTGGTGATTGAAGGTCAATCATCTCAGCCCCAGGACATCACTGCAGGAGTTCCTCAGAGCAGTGTCCTAGGCCCAACAATCTTCAGCTGCTTCATCATGACCTTCCCTGCATCCAGCGGGATACTTGCGTCTGTGGGAATGTTCGCCAATGACTGCACAGTGTTCAGCGCCATTCGCAACTCCTCAGATAATGAAGCAGTCCATGCCTGCATGCAACAAGACCTGGACAAAGTTCAGGCTTGGGCTGATAAGTGGCAGGTAACATTCGCACCACAGAAGTGCCAAGCAATGACTACCTCCAACAAGTGAGAGTCTAACTACCGCCCTTTGACATTCAACGACATTACCAACGCCGAATCCCCCAACATTAACATCCTGGAGGTCACCATTGACCAGAAACTTAATTGGACCAGCCAGATAAAGACTGTGGCAACAAGAGCAGGCCAGAGGCTGGGAATTCTGCGGCGAGTGTCTCATCTCTTGACTCCCCAAAGCCTTTCCACCATCTACAAGGCACAAGTAAGGAATGTGATGGAATACTCTCCACTTGCCTGGATGAGTACAGCTCCAACAACGCTCAAGAAGCTCGACACCATCCAGGACAAAGCAGCCCGCTTGATTGGTACCACCAATCCACCACCTTAAACATTCACTCCCTCCACCACCGGCGCACCGTGGCTTCAGTGTGTACCATCTACAAGATGCACTGCAGCAACTCGCCAAGGCTTCTTCGGCAGCACCTCCCAAACCCGCGACCTCTTCCACCTAGAAGGACAAGGGCAGCAGGCGCATGGGAACACCACCACCTCCAAGTTCCCCTCCAAGTCACACACCATCCTGACTTAGAAGAACATCGCCGTTCCTTCATCGTCGCTGGGTCAAAATCCTGGAACTCCCTCCCTAACAGCACTGTGGGAGCACTTTCGCCACACGGACTGCAGCGGCTCAAGAAGGCGGTTCACCACCACCTTCTCAAGGGCAATTAGGGATGGGAAATAAATGCCGGCCTTGACAGCGACACCCACATCCCATAAATGAATAAAAAAAATGATTTTTAGTGCAGTAATGGTCAGGATGTTGGGTGTTGATGCAGAATTTTCACAATGTAATTCTGGAAGTTGTGGCCAAACAATACAAAGGCTCAGCTCAGGAACCTTTCGCAACAATAATCATTGATGAGCTTTTCGCGCAAAACTTTTCATAAACCGAGGAAGGTGATAACAGCTTTGAGGCATCTTGAGTCATCAGGGTGTGGTTCCCACTGGCTTGACGGACTCTTTCAATTCAAAAGTTCACCAAGAGGATCAGAATCTCAACAAGTTCTTTGCCTTCCAGACTATCTGGAATGCCAACATTTGTGACAATCGTTCAACCGGAACAATTGTCCAAATTGTCCAGTTTGGCTGCCATGACTCTCAGCGATAATCTGTTTTTTAGTGATGTTATTTGAAGGATAAATATTGGCCAAGATACCTGGGTGAATGCACGTGCTCTTCTTTGAAATAGTGCGGTGGAATCTTTTACGTCAGCACCTGAGATAGCTGACGGGGCCTCAGTGTAATGTCTCATCCAAACCTGTTCACATGTCACAAATAAATCAAAGCACAATGGAGAGCGATAGAGTAAGAAATAAAGAACTTGTATTTATTTAGCAACCTTCACGACCTCAGGACATCCCAAAGCGCGTTACAGACAATGAAGTACTTTTGAAGTGTAGTCACTGTTCTAATGAAAGAAACGCGGCAGCCCATTTGCGCACAGCAAGCTCCCACAAACAGCAACGTGATAATGACCGGATAATCTGTTTTTAGTAATGTTGGTTGAGGGATAAATATAGGCCAGGAGAGCTGAAGACATGGCCAATAATGGCGGGGGATGCACAAGAGGCCCGAATTGCAGAAACGCAGAGATCTCGGAGGGTTGTAGGGCTGGAGGAAGTTACAGAGATAGGGAGGGGGGCGAGGCCATAGAGGGATTTGAACGCAAGGATGAGAATTTTAAATTCGAGGAGTTGCCGAACCGGGAACCAATATAAGTCAGCGAGCACAGGGGTGATGGGTGAACGGGACTTGGTGCGAGCCAGGACAGGGGCAGCGGAGCTTTAGATGAGCTCACGGTTACGACGGGTGGAAGATGAGAGGCCGGACAGGAGAGTGTTGGAATAGTTGAATCTGGAGGTAACAAAAGCTCGGATGAGGATTTCAGCTGTAGATGGACTGAGGCAAAAGAAAGACCGAAATCATGTCCCCTCTTTCTGTCTTTCTCCAGTGAAAGTAGACTTGAATAATGCCAGCCTCTACTTAATGCCAATGGATCGGAATCACAGTCTGCCAATTCGTCGTCGTACATGTCTTCACACTGTTCACTTTGGGGAACTGTATGAAATGGTGGAAGGATTTCTGGCCGCGTTTAATGCTCCTTCCGTGACTGTAACCATCTTCGTACCAGCCATTAGGGTGGTTAGTCCTACGGCGGGAGGGTTTTACGGGCTCCCACAACCCATACGAGGGGGTGGGGGCACCCACACCCACAGACGCAAGTATCCCGCTGGATGTCAACCCAGAATTTAGAGCCGGAGCTCTGACTCCACTTGCCGGGACTGTCTGGAGCGGGGTTCGAAACCCTACACCTTCTGGCCCAGCGGCGGGGATGCTACCGCTACGCCAAAGGCCCACTCCTAGTCTGTCAAGTGACCAATGAACATGTTGGAAGGAGCTGGTGTGAAGTTTCTTTGCTATTTAAACAAAGGTGCCAATCCTTTTGTTTTAAACAGGTTAGCAACTTCATCAAAATGTTGGCAAGTATTCCACAATAACGTGTTATCATGCTGGTTACTCATCACGCAGTGTGATCCCAACCCATAAGGGTTTCAGGCTCCGGGATCATCGCTTATTTTATTTTATGAGCATCGTAGTAACGTCCTTGTGAAGTTTGAGTGTCGAACTTTGTCTGCATTAAAATCCCAAACATGGCCGCACCAATAAATTGTACACAGTTAAAATGTATCATAGAAACTTACAGCACAGAAAGAGGCCATTCGGCCCATCATGCCTGTGCTGGCTCTTTGCAAGCCCAATCCAATTAGTCCCACTCCCCCCTGCTCTTTCCCCACAGCCCTGCAAATTTTTCCTTTTCAAGTATTTATCCAATTCCCTTTTGAAAGTTACTATTGAATCTGCTTCCACCGCCCTTTCAGGCAGCGCGTTCCAGATCCCAAAGCCGCAACCTCCACCACCTAGAAGGTCAAGGGCAGCAGGCACGTGGCAACACCAGCATCTCCAAGCCCCCCTCCAAGTTTCACACACACCATCCCAACTTGGACATAGATCGGCCATTCCTTCATCGTCGCTGGGTCAAAGTCCTGGAACTCCCTACCTAGCAGCACTGTGTGGGAGCACCTTCACCACACGGACTGCAGCGGTTCAAGAAGAAGGCCCACCACCTATTCAAAGGCAACTAGCAATGGACAATAAATGCCGACCTTGCCAGCACTGCCTGACATAAGAAAACTACTAGGCACTTGGTCTAAGCATTAAACAAAGCTTTAATCAACTGTTTTACAACATGGAGGTCTAGTTGTGTCCTTCACTAGTTCCTGTTAAGAATGTCCTGCGCAAGCTGGGCCCGTGCCCGAGTATTTGTACTCTCCCTGGACAGTGCCACCCGCAGGCCACTCAGTATTATTTCATAAGTCTTTCTTTCATGAATGACTGATTCATGTCACTGCCTATGTCCTCGTGAATGAACATAAGAACATAAGAAATGGGGGCAGGAGTCGGCCATTTGGCCCCTCGAGCCTGCTCCACCATTCAATAAGATCATGGCTAATCTTCTACCTCAACTCCACTTTCCTGCACTATCCCCAATCCCCTTGATTCCCCATATATCCAAAAATCTATCGATCTCTGTCTTGAATATACTCAACGACTGAGCCTCCACAGCCCTCTGGGGCAGAGAATTCCAAAGATTCACCACCCTCTGAGTGAAGAAATTTCTCCTCATCTCAGTCCTAAATGACCGACCCCTTATTCTGAGACTGTGACCCCTGGTTCTAGACTCCCCAGCCAGTAGAAATATCCTCCCTGCATCTACCCTGTCAAGTGCTGTAAGGATTTTGTATGTTTCAATGAGATCACCTCACATTCTTCTAAACTAGAGAATATAGGCCTAGTCTACTCAAAATCTCCTCATAGAACAATCCCCCCATCCCAGGAACCAGTCTGGTGAACCTTCGTTGCACTCCCTCTAATGCAAGTATATCCTTCCTTAGGTAAGGAGACCAAAACTGTCCACAATACTCCAGGTGTGGTCTCACCAGGGCCCTATATAATTACAGTAAGACATCTTTACTCTTATACTCAAATCCTCTTGTAATAAAGGCCAACATACCATTTGCTTTCCTAATTGCTTGCTGTACCTGCATGTTAACTTTCAGTGATTCGTGTACAAGGACACCCAGGTCCCTCTGAACACCAACATTTCCCAATCTCTCACCATTTAAAAAATACTCTGCTTTTCTATTTTTCCTACAAAGTGGATAACTTCACATTTCTCCACATTATATTCCATTTGCCATGTTCTTGCCCACTCACTTATCCTGTCTCTATCCCCTTGAAGCCTCCTTGCATCCTCCTCACAACTTACATTCCCACCCAGCTTTGTATCATCAGCAAACTTGGATATATTACATTTGGTCCCCTCATCCAAATCATTGATGTAGATTGTGAATAGCTGAGGCCCAAGCACTGATCCTTGCGGTACCCCACTAGTTACAGCCCGCCAACCTGAAAATTACCCATTTATTCCTACTCTCTGTTTTCTGTCCGTTAACCAATCCTCAATCCATGCTAGTATATTACCCCCAATCCCATGAGTCCTAATTTTTTTAAATAACCTCTTGTGTGGCACCTTATCGAATGCCTTCTGAAAATCCAAATACACCACATCCACTGGTTCCCCCTTATCTATTCTGCTAGTTACAACCTCAAAAACTCTAACAGATTCGTCAAACATGATTTCCCTTTCGTAAATCCGTGTTGAATCTGGCCAATTCTATTACTATTTTCTAAGTGCCCTGTTACCATGTCCTTAATAATAGATTGTAGCATTTTCCCTACTACTGATGTCAGGCTAACTGGTCTATAGTTCCCCATTTTCTCTCTCCCTCCTTTCTTAAATAGTGGGGTTACATTTGCTACCTTCCAATCTGCGGGAACTGTTCTAGAATCTATGGAATTTTGGAAGATGACAATCAGTCTGTTTTTATGTCTCTCGCTAGTTTACTCTCACATTCTATTTTCCCTTTCTTTATCAATTTCTTGGCCCTCCTTTACTGAATTCTAAAATCCTCCCAATCCTCAGGCTTACTACTCTTTTTGGCAACATTATGAGCCTCTTCCTTTGATCTAATACTATCTTTAACTTTGCTTGATAGCCACAGTTGGACCACTTTTCCTGTGGGGTTTTTGTGCCTTAAAGGAATGCATATTTGTTGTAAATTATGTATTAATTCTTTAAATGCTAGCCATTGCTTGTCTACCATCATACGTTTTAATGTAGTTTCCCAATCAACTGTAGCCAACTCGCCCCTCATACCTACGTAGTTTGCTTTGTTTAGATTTAAGACCCTAGTTTCGGATTTAACTAAATCACTTTCAAATTCATTATGAAATTCCATCATATTATGGTCACTCTTCCCTAAAGGCTCCTTTACTTCAAGGTTGTTAATTAACCCTTTCTCATTGCACAATACTAGATCTAAAATAGCCTGTTCTCTAGTTGGTTCCTCAACATACTGATCTAGAAAACTATCTTGTATACATTCCATGAATTCGTCCTCCACACTATTACTGCAAATTTGGTTTGCCTAGTCTATATGTAGATTAAAATCCCCCATGATTACTGTATTATCCTTGTTACATACGCCTCTAATTTCCTGATTTATACTCTTCCTTACATTATAACTACTGTTTGGGGTCCTATAAACAACTCCCACCAATGTTTTCTGCCCCTTGCTGTTTCTTAGCTCCACCCAAACTGATTCTACTTGTTGATTTTCGGAGCTAAGATCCTTTCTCTCTACTGTCTTTAGCCCATCCTTTATGATCAGGGCTACCCCTCCTCCTTTTCCATTTTGCCTATCTCTTCTAAAAGTTAAGTATCCTGGAATATTTAGTTCCCAACCTTAGTCACTTTTTCTCTATAATGGCTATTAGATCAAACCTATTAATTTCTATCTGTGCTATTAATTCATCTTTCTTGTTGCAATTGCTTCGTGCATTCAGATATAGTGCCTTTAGCTTTAACTTTTTTCTATTTTTCCCTGATGTCACCTTAGTTATGATGCCCTATTACCTTTGTTACTCTCTCTGCCCCTTCCTGACCCACTCTGCTTATTTTTACCCAAACTCTGTTCTGCTCTCGAGCCTTGACATTTCTCTCGCTGCTTTTAAATTTACTCTTTCCTGAATCCTCCCCCCCCCCCGCCACTTCATTAGTTTAAAGCCCTCTCTACTGCCCTAGTTATTCGATTCACCAGGACACTGGTCCCAGCCCGGGTTAAGTGGAGCCCATTCTAACGGAACAGCTCCCTCTTTCCCCAGTACTGGTGCCAGTGGCCCATGAAGCAGAACCTCTGCCTCCCACACCACTCTTTCAGCCTCGCATTTAACCTTCTAATCTGCTTATCCCTATGCCAATTGGCGCGTGGCACAGGTAACAATCCAGAGATTATTACCTTTGAGGATCTGCATTTTAATTTGGACCCCAACTCCTCAAACTCTCTCAGCAGAACCTCATTCCTAGTTCTACCTATGTCGTTGGTTCCTATGTGGTCCACGACAATTGGATCCTCCCCCTCCTACTCCAAGTTCTTCTCCAGCCGCGAGGAGATGTCTTTAACCCTGGCACCAGGCAGACAACACAACCTTCGGAACTCCTGGTCGCGGCTGCAGAGAACAGTATCTATCCCCCTGACTATACTGTCCCCTACCACAACTACATTCCCTTTCACTCCCCCCACTTGAATGGCCTCCTGCACCATGGTGCCATGGTCAGCTTGCTCATCCATCCTGCAGGCTTTTCCCTCACTCACACAGGCAGCATGAACCTCAGACCTGTTGGACAAGGGCAAAGGCTGAGGCTCCTCCAGCACTGCACCTGGGGTCCCCTTACCTGCCTGAGTTGCAGTCACACCCTCCTGTCCCTGACCACTAACCAGACCTGTACCACTACCTAACCTAAGGGGTGTGACTGCCTCCTGGATCAAAGTGTCCAGGTAACTCTCCCCCTCCCTGATGCCCCGCAATGTCTGCACCTCAGACTCCAGCTCAACAACTCTGAGCTGAAGTCCCTCAAGATGCAGGCACTTACTGCAAACGTGGTTGTCCGGGATCACAATACTCTCCACAAACTCCCACAGTCTGCAGTTGCAGCACACCGCCTGCACTGCCATCCCTATATGACCTTGTTCTATTTAATTAAATGTAATTAAATTTGTATTTATGTAACTTAGTTTACAGTGTAGTTTCTTGACTACTTTCATGATCTAGATTTTTTAAAATTTGTTTATGTGATGTGGGCGTCGCTGGCAAGGCCGGCATTTATTGCCCATCCCTAATTGCCCCTTGAGAAGGTGGTGGTGAGCTGCCTTCTTGAACCGCTGCAGTCCGTGTGGTGAAGGTACTCCCACAGTGCTGTTAGGGAGGGAGTTCCAGGATTGTGACCCAGCGACGATGAAGGATTGGCGATATACTTCTAAGTCAGGATTAAGTTATGGGTACTGAAATTAAATATCTCCCTGTAACACAAAGCACTACAAATAGTGTGGGCAAAAAGCTACAACTCCTCCCCCCTCTTCTCCAAATTTCCACTCTTTCCAAATTCCCAAATGAAACACTCTGTTCAAGTCCACTCCGTTTAATTCCGCTCTGTGCAGACCGCTCTGTGCGCTGCATGAATTTTTAAAAATGGACTGCATTTGTTCTTCATTCCTAACCTTGGTGGGACTTTCTATTATTCCGGAGTGTAGTGTTTTGTGTTACAGGGAGATATTTAATTTCGGTACCCATAACTTAATTCTGACTTAGAAGTATATCGCTGATCCTTCATTGTCGCTGGGTCAAAGTCCTGGAACTCCCTCCCTAACAGCACTGTGGGAGTGATTGCCTTTACAACTTGACAAACCAGTTCAGAGGAGGGCAATAAAAATCAACCAGTTAGTGTGAGACGGGAGACACGTGCAGACCACACCGGGGATGAGTGGCAGGTTCACTTCCTGCGGAAGAACATTAGTGAGCCAGTTGGGTTTTTCTTTATGACCATCTGCCAGCTTTCACGATCATTATTTTCTTAGATGCCAAGCCAAAAAAAAAGAATCAGATTCATTGATTTCAATTTCACAACTTGCCGCGACTTGCAACCCAGAGATGCGGGAGGTGAAATTGGTCCGCCGTAGCAGCACAAAATGGGGGTCACAGAAAATCGGCAGCCCGATTTACACCAATTCAATGGAAAAGAAAGTCGACCGCGTTGTAAAAATGGCCGGCTGACTTGTGGTGACCCCATTTCACGCTACCAGTGTCGGTAGGGGCTCACCAACCCACCAGGATTGCCCAGGAGTCTCCAGGAATTGAAGATTAATCTCCAGGATGCCAATGTGGACAAAAACCAAGGAGAAAATTCATTGGCTGCCTGAAACAATATTGTGTCTTTTCTTCTCTCTCTCCCACAGGGCAGCTGTCGATCATTCTGACATCACCATTTACACATCACCTAGACCCATCTTTTGTTTCTTAACTTGTCCCATTACCATCTCCTTTTGCCTCGCACCATCATCCCTTTTGTCTCTTAATCTCTTCTGCCTTCCATCCTATCACAGACCTTCCCTTTTGTTCTTTCCTCCCCTCCCCCCTTTCCCAGCCCCTACACTTGCTTAAAAACCTGTTCCATCTCCAGCTTTTTTCTCATTGAAACTTATAAAATTCTAACAGGACTGGACAGACTAGATGCAGGAAGGACGTTCCCGATGGTCGGGGAGTCCAGAACCAGGGGTCACAGTCTAAGGATAAGGGGCCATGGTGTGGAGATGCCAGTGTTGGACTGGGGTGGACAAATGTAAGAAATCACACAACACCGGGTTATAGTCCAACAGCTTTATTTGAAATCACAAGCTTTCGGAGCAGCGCTCCGAAAGCTTGTGATTTCAAATAAAGCTGTTGGACTATAACCCGGTGTTGTGTGATTTCTTACATAAGGATAAGGGGTAAGCCATTTAGGACAGAGATGAGGAGGAATTTCTTCACCCAGAGGGTGGTGAACCTGTGGAATTCTCTACCACAGAAGGCAGTTGAGGCCAATTTATTAAATATATTCAAGAAGGAGTTGGATATATTTCTTAAGGCTAAAGGGATCAAGGGGTATGGGGAGAAAGCAGGGACAGGGTACTGAATTTGGATGATCAGCCATGATCGCATTAAATGGCGGAGCAGGCTCGAGGGGCCGAATGGCCTACTCCTGCTCCTATCTTCTATGTTTCTATGTTTCCAGTTCTGACAAAGGGTCATCGACCTGAAACGTTGGCTCTGTTTCTCTCTCCACGGATGATGCCTTGACCCGTTGAGTGTTTCCAGCATTTTCTGTTTTTGTTTCAGATTTCCAGCATCCGCAGTATTCTGCTTTTGTATCTGTGTCTTTTCCATTTTTATAGTAATCTGGGAAGTATCTGCTCTACATGCTGGCTCAAGCGGAGTAAGTGCACTTTCCTGGGGAATGAGGCAGTGTTCCTGGGACACAGAGTGGATGCCACCGGGCTCCATCCACTCAAGGAGAAGGTACAAGCACTGCAGGAGGCCCCAGCTCCTACAAATGTGGCTGAGTTAAAAGCTTACCTGGGACTGCTGAACTATTATAACAGGTTTTTACCAAACTTGTCAACTGTGTTAGCACCTCTTCACAAACTACTGCGCAAGGAGACACAGTGGCAGTGGGGAGAGGCACAGGGGGTTTCATTTGAACAGTCCAAGAAACTGATGCTGTCGTCGGATGTGCTGGTTCACTACAATGCAGAGAAAGACATCATTCTCTCTTGTGACGCTTCACCTTATGGGGTGGGGGCAGTTCTTTCACACTGCATGGAAGATGGAACTGAAAGACCAATAGGGTTTTTGTCCCGAACTCTACCACCAGTGGAAAAAAACTATTCCCAGGTAGACAAAGAGGGGTTAGCAGTAATGTTTGGGTTACAGAGGTTCCACAAGTACATATATGGCAGGAAGTTCGCCATATGCACTGATCATAAACCTCTTCTCTCTTTTTTCAATGAAATGAAAGCAGTTCCACAGATGGTGTCACCCCGGATCCAGAGGTGGGCAGTGGCGTTGAGGGCATATGAGTATGTCATCGTCTACAAGGCGGGCAAGTACCATGGGAATGCAGATGCCTTGAGCCGTCTTCCACTGCCAGGCACACCTATCCGTGCAGCTCCAGAGGACAGAGTTTGATGTTGGAGGACACTGACACGGCACTTGTGGCTGCAGAGCAAGTAAGAACATGGACAGGTAAAGATCCAGTACTGTCTAGAGTTCGAGAATATGTGGTGAGGGGATGGCCACAGCATCCGGAAGGGGCTGACTTCACACCCTACAGTGTCAGGAAAACAGAGGATGGTTGCGTGTTGTGGGGAGCACAAGTGATTATTCCACAGCCAGCACGACAGTCTATCCTAGAGCAACTACATCAGTGTCATCCTGGGGTCTCGCGTATGAAAGCCTTGGCTAGGAGTTACTTGTGGTGGCCAAAGCTAGATGAGGAGATAGAAAATCTAGTCAAGACATGCAGCAGTTGTCAGGAACACCGGCAGTCCAAGAAACTGATGCTGTCGTCGGATGTGCTGGTTCACTACAATGCAGAGAAAGACATCATTCTCTCTTGTGACGCTTCACCTTACGGGGTGGAGGCAGTTCTTTCACACTGCATGGAAGATGGAACTGAAAGACCAATAGAGTTTTTGTCCCAAACTCTAACATCAGCGGAAAAAAACTATTCCCAGTTAGACAAAGAGGGAGGCACCAGCAGCGGCTCCTCTCCACCCCTGGGAGTGGCCGGATAAACCATGGAGAAGATTGCACTTAGATTATGCGGGTCCATTCATGGGGAAGATGTTCCTCATAATCATTGATGCACATTCCAAATGGATGGATGTTTATCCTGTAAATTCTGCTTCCGCCACTACTACTATAGACTGCCTGCGTCAGAGCTTCAGTAATCAAGGGCTACCGGAGATCATGGTGAGTGACAATGCCACTTGTTTTGTGAGTACAGAGACAAAAGAGTTCTTGAGAAAAAATGGCATAGTGCAGGTGACCTCGGCTCCATATCATCCATCCTCGAATGGACTTGCGGAGAGAGCCGTACAAACATTTAAGGAGATGATGAAAAAAAGTGCAGAAGGGAGTTTAGCAGCCAAAGTGTCACGGGTTCTGTTCAGCTACAGAATAACACCTCAATCCACCACAGGACTCTCTCCTGCTGAGATGTTATTAGGTCGTAGACTACGCTCCACTCTTGACCTTGTCCACCCAGACCTACGAAGGAAAATGGAAAACAGACAAAACAAACAAAAAGAGAACCATAACAAAAGAACAAAGAGCCGAAGTTTTGCAGAAGGAGATGCGATCCTTACCAGGAATTTCAGTTATGGACCAAAGTGGATTCCTGGCTTCATAGACTCAATGACAGGGCCAGTATCATACAAGGTCATGTTGGGAGATGGTAGGGTAGTACGCAGACATGTAGATCAGATACTTCTCAGACAAGGGGAAATTGAAATGAAGGTTCCAGATGCAATGACTGAAGACAGGGTTGCCCCCAGTTATCCAAGTGCATCTGTGGTGCCACCACCAGGGACAGAGACAATTCCACAGGAACCTATTCGTCAAGAGGAAACCATCGTTGCAGAGTCAGATACTCTGAGCACTGCTCAGGAGCAGCTGGTGGCTTCACCACAAACAAGCAGGGACTTTACTGTTAGACGTTCACAAAGACTCACAAGCCACCAGAGAGATTGATACTGACCTGTTAGATTCGTCAAGTATGGAACATGATGAATGGAGACTCCTTATGTGACCCTCAGGAATGGTTGTCTGTTAAGAAATTCATACTGAAATCTTAACGGGGGAGGGATATAGTAATCTGGGATGTTATGATTAAGGTTATCCACCAGGTGTTGCTGTAGCCAATGCTGCTGTTAAGGTCAGAGGTTTGCTTCCTGTTAAGGTCAGAGGTTTGCTTCCTGTCAAGGTCAGCAAAGGTGGAATGCCAGGATGCAGGCATGATGTTTGTTACTCTGTTTGTTTAATAAAATACTCGTACTAGTTCCAAGATATCGCCTCTTCGAGTTCTTGTTTCACTATCACAATTTTCTTTGAATTCTTTCATTTATTGGTTATAAAAATATGGCAAAAAGAAGGCTGTTTGACTGACAGTCAAGTTTAATTCCAATTGGGCAACAAAGAGCCTGTTCCCTTTCCAATTTGGCCGTGGGAAGGTGGTGGCGCCTGGAGGACGGGCTGACGGTGGGAATGTGGGGGACGGCGGGGGTGGGGGGTGGGGGGGGGTGGTTCGAGGCAGGAGGACATGTGACGAAGCCTCCAGGAATACACCCAACCTGAGTTGGCGACCCCTAGCTGTAGGCTAATTTCACCCCCTCTGAGTTCAAATCGCATTACGGTCAGTTGGATTGAGAAGTTGCATCACCAGCACCTTCTCAAGGCAAGCAAGGATGGGCTGTAACTATGGCCCTTGTATCCTGAGCGCAAAGCTTGAGTACATAATCTAGGCCAACACTTCACTGGAGTACTGCATTGTAGGCATTGGTATTATTCCAAGAAGTTCTGATGGTGTCCTGGTCAACATAAAACTATATGAACTAAATGGCAAAGTTTTAAAGGGCGTGCAGGAACAGAGAGACCTGGGAGTTCATATACACAAATGTTTGAAGGTGGCGGGACAAGTTGTTAAGGCCGTTAATAAACCTCAGGGGTCGGCCATTTAGGACTGAGATGAGGAGAAATTTCTTCACTCAGAAGGTGGTGAATCTTTGGAATTCTCTACCCCAGAGGGCTGTGGAGGCTCAGTCGTTGAGTATATTCACGACAGAGATCGATAAATTTTTGGGTATTAAGGCAATCAAGGGATATGGGGCTCGGGCAGGAAAGTGGAGTTGAGGTCGATGATCAGCCATGATCTTATTGAATGGCGGAGCAGGCTCGAGGGGCCAAATGGCCGACTCCTGCTCCTAATACTTTGTTCTTACATACGGGATCCTTGATTTTATTAATGGAGGCATAAGAATACAAAAGGAAGGAAGTTATACTAAACTTGCATAAATCATTGGTTCGGCTTCAGCTGGAGTATTGTGTCCAATTCTAGGCATCGCACTTTAGGAAGGATGTCAAGGCCTTGGAGAGGGTGCAGAGGAGATTTACTAGAATGGTACCGGGGATGAGAGACTTCAGTTATTTAGAGAGACTGGAGAAGCTGGGGTTGTTCTCCTTAGAGCAGAGAAGGTTATTGGGAGATTCAATAGAGGTGTTCAAAATTATGAGGGGATTTTGGTGGGTAGATAAGGAGAAACTGTTTCCAGTGGCAGGAGGGCCGATAACCAGAGGGCGCAGATTTAAAATGATTGGCAGAAAAGCCAGGGGTGAGATGAGGAGAATTTTTGTTTATGCAGCGAGTTGTTATGATCTGGAATGCGCTGCCTGAAAGGGCGGTGGAAGCAGATTCAATAGTTACTTTCAAAAGGGAATTGGATAAATACTTGAAGGGGAGAAATTTGCAGGGCTCTGGGGAAAGAGCAGGGGGGAGTGGGACTAATTGGAGAGCTCTTTCAAAGAGCCGGCACAGGCACGATGGGCCGAATGACCTCCTTCTGTGCTGTAAGATTCTATGATTCTATAACTTTTCTCCCTCAATCACTCAATCCTTAAAACAGATTTACTGGTCATTGCTGGCTTCAATGGACTATCTTGGGGGCTTGACAGGATAGATGTTGAGAGTCTGTTTCCCCTGACTGGGGGGCACAGTCTCAGGATAAGGGGTCGGCCATTTAGGACTGAGATGAGGAGGAATTTCTTCACTCAGAGGGTGGTGAATCTTTGGCATTCTCTACCCCAGAGGGCTGTGGAAACTCAGTCGTTGAGTATATTCACGACAGAGATCGATAGATTTTTGGGCACTAAGGGAATCCAGGGATATGGGGATCGGGCGGGAAACTGGAGTTGGGATCGATGATCAGCCATGATCCTATTGAATGGCGGAGCAGGCTCGAGGGGCCATATGGCCGACTCCTGCTCCTAATTCCTATGTTCTTATCCTGGTAACTTATTCTGAAATGCTATTGTGCTTTATGAAACTAACAGTTACGCCTCACTTCTCTTATATCGTTAGAACGGCGCAGATTCCGGAATGATCTGATAGAAGAGTTTAAAATTATGCAAGAATGGGACGGGCTAGATAGATGCAGAGTGCTTCCAGTAGTTCAGGAGTCAAGAACGAGGCGCTATAGATAGAAGATTAAACATAAGAGATTTAGTACAGAGGGCAGGGGCCTCCCTCAGTACTGCACTGCGAGTGTCAGTTTCGATTGTGTGCTCAAGTGTCTGGAGTGGGACGTGAACTCACAACCTTCTGATTCATAAGCACATAAGAACATAAGAAATAGGAGCAGGAGTCGGCCATGCGGCCCCTCGAGCTTGCTCCGCCATTCAATAAGATCATGGCTGATCTTCAACCTCAACTCCACTTTCCCGCCCGATCCCCATATCCCTCGATTCCCTGAGAGTCCAAAAATCTATCGATCTCTGTCGTGAATATACTCAATGACTCAGCTTTCACAGATCTCTGGGGTAGAGAATTCCAAAGATTCACAACCCTCTGAGTGAAGAAATTTCTCCTCTCGGACTGAGATGAGGAGAATGAGGCTTGTAAATCTTTGGGATGGCCGACCCTCCTGAGACTGTGACCTCCTAGTTTTAGACTCTCCAGCCAGGGTAAACAGCCTGGAGGCAAGGGTGCTACCCACTGGGCCACGGCTGGCAGCAGTAATCCCTTCCTTCATTGTCTCCTTGAGGAGTTTCCTGTTTTAGTCAGTAATCTATTCTTATTGCTCACTTCCTTTTGGTTTGATTTAGGTTTTTCTTCCCACAGAATCTTGGAAGTGATCCAAATATAGAATCCTATAAGGCAGCTCCTGGGAGTTGAGGTGGCACTTAGAGAAAGTGGCATGAACACAATGGGGTCTAGTACTCCCATAGTGTGAGCTGGAGGTTGTAGGGCAATAACCTCCATTTGAAAGTGAGCTGATTAAAATTTCATCTGCTGTGCTTATCTTTGTATTTTAGAACTTAAACGTAGGATTCTGTTTCAATAACTTATTATATAACATGTCCCATGGCAGGTACAGCTAACTTTCCAATATCCTTCAAATTCGTATCTCTCGCTCTATAAAAAAATAGAATCACAGAATCTTACAGCACAGGAGGAGGCCATTCGGCCCATCGTGCCTGTGGTGGCTCTCTGAAAGAGCTCTCCAATTAGGCTCTTTCCCCACAGCCCTGCAAATTTTTTTCCTTTTCAAGTATTTATCCAATTCCCTTTTGAAAGTTACTATTGAATCTGCTTCCACCGCCCTTTCAGGCAGCGCATTCCAGATCACAACAACTCACTGCGTAAAAACATTCTCCTCACTGTAGTGTATGTGCCTTTAAGTCAGAACTAATTTTACAGCTCCTGTATACTGTAGTACTGGCAGTGACCACACCGGTATATAAGCTTTGCGCATGCCTCTGTAGCCCCAGTCTAGAGACCTGTTATTTGTTAATGTACAGCATCCGTGTGATTATTTAATAATAGCATATCCACTGAACCATGGATCCAACAGTGGCGACGAGTGTCGATTCGAATCTACCTGCAACATAAAAAAAAAAATAGTCGAGGCCAGGAACTCGGGCGTCGACCACGAGCAACCGCCCAGCAGTCAGGCAGAGATCCAACTTCGCAGGGGAGGCTGTGGAGAGCTGGGCTTGGTTCCCCAGCCACAACGAGCAGTAAGAGACCGACGACAGGTCCAACGCAGACACTTCCTGAGCAGCGGCGGCTGGAGCCGACCGACGGCAGAGAGAAAGCTGAGCAGCGTCGACGGGGTAAGACAGAGGGTGAAGAGTGCAGGGCGCAGCCGGGGGTTGAACACCGAGCGGCGTCGAGAAAAAGAAAACAAACCGGAGAGAGAGAGGGTAAGAAACAGCCGGGTTCTAGGCTGAGCGGCATCGAAAAATATAAAAAGAAGAACGTGCAGAGCACAGCCAGTGCTCACAGGCTGAACAGGGTCCGCGGGGCGAAGAAAGGGGAGATGCCATTGAGCCGCGGAGAAGAAGGAAGAGCGCGGGAGGCGCCATTTTTAGAAGCCGCAGCGGAGAAGAAGGGCGAGCGCGGGAAGGAAGGAAAGCGTGGGAGACGCCATTTTGTGCCAGCGGAGAAGAAGGGGAAGCGCGGGAGGCGCCATTTGTGATAGTTAACTCACACCCAAGGATGCCGAAGAGTGGCAGTATCTCTACGTTCGACAATGAAGTCGAAGATTGGGCGACATATGTGGAACGTATTGAGGTGTACTGCAGGGCGAATGAAGTGCCAGATGCTAATAAAGCACTGGTTTTGTTAAATTCCATGGGTGCAAAAACTTATGGGTTACTGTGAAATCTAATAACCCCAGAGAAGCCGGTAAACAAGAATTTTGAAAGCATAGTAGAAATCCTACAGGACCACTTAAACCCTACACCGCTGCTGATAGCAGAACGATTTAAGTTCCATAAAAGGAACCAACACAAAGACGAAAGCAATGCTGAGTACCTAACGGAACAAGCTATTGAAACACTGCCAGTTTGGAGCAGGACTAGCAGACACGTTAAGGGGCAAGTTTGTGTGTGGGCTACAAAGTGAAGGAACCCAGAAACGGCTTCTATCAGAAAAGGACCTTACGCTGGACAAAGCTTTCAGTATGGCAGTATCACACGAAGCAGCCACAAGGGGCGCTGCAGAGATACAACGGAGACCGCAAGAATATGGCACCAATGAAATGTCCTATGGAACAGGGAAGTGCTATCGCTGCGGCAGAACAACACATGACCAGAAAGATTGTTGGTTCAAGGACCAAGTGTGCAGACAGTGTGGGAAAGCAGAACACATAGCAAGAGTCTGCAGGTCTGGGAAGAAAACCAACAGTAAGAAATCTCCACAGGAGAAGTACAAAAAGGTACACCAGGTGATGGACAGTGGTTCAGACGAACAGAAAAGTGACACAGACTCCGGAAGCAAGGAGCTGGGTTGTCTGAAATTACATAAGGTAACCGAAATGGAGGATCACCAGACTATCTGGGTTACACTCAAGATAGACGGAGTCCAAGTGGAAATGGAATTGGACACAGGGTCAGCTCTAACAGTCATAAATCAAAGAGACTACAAGCAGCTATTTTCACACATACGCTTGAAAGCTACAGAGATTGTCTTGAAGACGTATACGGGGCAAAAAGTCTACCCCAAAGGAAAAATAAGGGTGAAAGTGACATATAAAGGCCAGGAAATACCTAAAATGGATATATATGTATTGCCAAATGGAGGACCACCACTGCTAGGATGTGAATGGATCCGGAAGATACAGTTAGATTGGCATTCCATACAGGCACTGAAGGTTGAGGCCAAAAAGGATGAAGACGTCACACCTGGACGACTGTCAAAAATGCTAACTGACGCAAAAGAAGTGTTCCAGGAGGGACTAGGAACACTAAAAGGAATAACAGCAATGATTAAAATAGAGGAAAATGGAAGCCCAAAGTTTCTGAAGGCCAGACCAGTGCCTTATGCGATCAGACCAGCTGTTGAAGCAGAGCTGGAAGGGTTGGGACGTTCAGGAGTACTGTCCAAAGTGGACTAGAGCGAGTGGGCTACACCCATCGTTCCTGTAATGAAGAGGTCGTTGAGTAATACGCCTGGGGAACCAAAGAAGGTCCGCATCTGTGGGAATTTTAAGGTGACAGTGAACCCAGTCCCTCACAAGGTGCAATATCCGTTTCCATGAATTGAGGATATTTTCGCCTCGCTATCTGGAGGTAAACGCTTCACCAAAATTGATCTAGCCCAGGCGTACTTGCAAATGGAGGTAGAAGAAGCTTCGAAACATTACCTTACGATCAACACTCATAAAGGCCTCTATCAATACAACTGGCTGGTGTTCGGAGTAGCCTCGGCTCCGGCTATCTGGCAAAGGGTGATGGATCAGGTCCTGCAAGGGATTCCAGGGACCCAGTGTTATTTAGACGACATCTTGGTCACGGGCGAAAATGACGGTGGTCACCTCGCCAACTTGGAGAAGGTGCTCACCAGGTTAGAGTATGGGCTGCGAGCTAATTGCCACAAGTGCGAGTTTTTCCAGAAACAGATCTTGTATTGTGGCCACGTCATCGATGAAGAGGGGTTACATAAGTCCCCTGACAAGATTGAGGCAGTAGTCAAGGCTCCAGCACCGGAAAATGTGTCACAACTGAGGTCGTTCCTCGGGCTGGTAAACTACTACCACAAGTTCTTACCAAATTTGTCTACGGTATTACACCCGCTGAACACCTTACTGCAAACAGGGGTACCATGGAAGTGGGATGACGAACGTAGGCGAACTTTCCAGAAGTGTAAAGAATTGATCACATCAAAAGAGGTGTTGGCCCATTTCAACCCAGCACTACCAATTCATTTGGCATGTGATGCATCACCCTACGGTATTGGAGTGGTGCTGTCACACAAATTCCCAGACGGGTTGGAGAGGCCAGTAGCCTTTGCGTCTTGGTCACTAACCTCAGCCGAGCGCAACTACACCCAAATTGACAGGGAGGCCCTCAGCCTAGTATGGGGAGTAAAAAAATTCAACCACTATCTGCATGGGCAGAAGTTCACCTTGCTGACTGACCACCAACCACTTGTCTCCATCTTTAATCCTAAGAAGGGCGTTCCAGTGATGACTGCACAGCAGTTACAAAGATGGTCCCTGTTTCTAGGGGCGAATCAATATGAAATAGAATATAAAGGCACGAAACAGCATGGGAATGCTGATGGGCTATCGCGCCTGCCACTGCCTACTGTGGAGGAAGCACCAGCAGTGGACCCTATCAAGATATTTTATTCATCAATAATTAAACGATTGCCAGTAACAAACGCGGATATAGAGAAGGAGACCCACAATGATCCGACGCTGTCACAGGTATATGAATTGACGGTGAGGGGATGGCCAACACATGGCGACTCACTGTTGCCAGCATTCTCATCCAGAAGAGAACAGCTGTCAGTATGCCAGGGGATAGTGATGTGTGGATCCAGAGTGGTGATTCCACCCAAGTTAAGGGAGAGAGTGCTAAATGAGCTCCATGAAGGTCATCTGGGGGGAGTGAAAATGAAAAGCCTTGCTAGGGCTTATGCGTGGTGGCCGGGAATCGATCAACAAATCGAAGACCTAACTAAGAGCTGCTTAGGATGCCAGAAGGTCCAAAATGCACCACCACATGCCCCTCTACACCCATGGGAGTGGCCCGCCTCTCCATGGCAACGGGTGCATATTGATTTCGCTGGTCCATTCATGGACTCAATGTTCTTAATAGCAGTGGATGCTCATTCAAAGTGGCCTGAGGTGATAAAAATGTCTTCAACCACTACGGAGAAAACGATTGCAGTCCTACGGACCATATTTGCCAGAGACGGTTTGCCAGAGCAGATTTGCTCTGATAATGGACCACAGTTTGTGTCCGACGAGTTCCAAAAATTCATGAAAAGGAATGGGGTAAGGCATTACACATCCGCCCCGTATCATCCAGCCACAAATGGATTGGCTGAGAGGTTCGTACAAACCTTTAAGAAGGCGATAAAGGCCATGTGCGACGATGAAATTCCACTACAGCATAAGATGGACAATTTCTTATTAGCCTACCGAAACGCGACACATGCAGTTACCAACCAGACCCCGGCCATGATGTTCTTTAACCGAAGGTTGAGATCTCGTCTGGACTTGCTCAGACCAAATGTGCGAAGAAATGTTGAGGACAAACAATTCTAGCACATCAACGAGAAGCCGACAAGGAGCTTCAATGTAGGGCAACCAGTCTTGGCCCGTGACTATCGAACAGAGAAGTGGCAACCCGGAACGATATGTACAAGGCAGGGGCCATTAATGTACACAGTGGATGTCGGGGAAAACATTGTGAGATGCCACGTCGATCAGATCTTAGCGTCACAGGAACGCGTCAACCCCATGTCTCGAGTACCTGGGGATGAACCCGACATACCGGTAGCATCTACTTCAGACCCAGTAGCAGTGGAACCCGATGAACTACCCGATGAAAAGGGGTCAGAATCGCCTCTGCACCAAGAACAAGAACCTCCGGAAAGGCGCTATCCCGAAAGGGTCAGGAAGCCGCCCCAAAGACTGAATCTATAAATGGACTTCTGTTGTTTAATGTACATGTTGAAATGTTAATTGTTATTTGAATATTCGGGGTATTACTAATCTAAAAGGGGAGGAATTGTAGTGTATGTGCCTTTAAGTCAGAACTACTTTTACAGCTCCTGTATACTGTAGTACCGGCAGTGACCACACCGGTATATAAGCTTTGCGCATGCCTCTGTACCCCCAGTCTAGAGACTACCCTCCTCCAGTAAAGACCTGTTGTTTGTTAATGTACAGCATCCGTGTGATTATTTAATAATAGCATATCCACTGAACCACGGCTCCAACACTCACCTCCCCCCCTCTGGTTTTGTTGCCAGTTACGTTCAGCAGCTGAGCCATCAGAATTTGCTGGGCTGTGGGGAAAGTTTGGGGGCGAGAGGGAGAATAATTGGAGAGCACTTTCAAAGAGCCCGTGCAGTCATGATGGGCCGAATGGCCTCCTTCTGTGCTGCCTCATTCTAGGATTCTATGATTCTATATCCATTGCCCTTTGGAAAGTTACTATTGAATCTGCTTCCACTGCCCTTTCAGGCAGCGCGTTCCAGATCACAACAACTCGCTGCGTTAAAAAAAAATCTCCCCTGGTTCCTTTGCCAATTCTCTTAAAATCTGTGCCCTCCTGCCAATGGAAACACATGTTTTGCTTGTCAAACTTCAGATGTCACTCTTGGTTGTCACCCTTCACTACATGCAAATTTTGCACCACACTTGCATCTGATTGGATCAAATTTGAACAGTGTTCGGCAACATACCAATCAAGCATGGGAAAAGAAGGCAGATAAAAACAACAACAACTTGCATTTATATAGCATTTTTAACGTAGTAAAACGTCCCAAGGCGCTTCACAGGAGCGATTATCAAACAAATCTGACACCGAGCCACATGAGGAGATATTAGGACAGGTGATCAAAAACTTGGCCAGAGAGGTCGGTTTTAAGGAGCATCTTAAAGGAAGAAAGAGAGGTGGAGAAGCCTAGAGGTTTAAGGAGGGAATTCCAGAGCTTGGGGCCCAGGCAGCAGAAGGCACGGCCGCCAATGGTGGAGCGAAGGAAATCGGGGGATGCTGAAGTGGCCAGAATTGGAGGAGCGCAGAGATCTCTGAGGGTTGTGGGGCTGGAGGAGGCTACAGAGATAGGGAGGGGTGAGAAACTCCCAAAGAAAGGCCACTTTAACGTGTTAGACAATGGCGGGTAAGGATGTCATGAAAAACCACCAATCCAGAATGAACAGGCAGTAAATCAGAGAAAACAATGAAAACATGTTTTGAGAATCTTTTCGACCACCATCTTTGTTGCTCCAACTATTCTAAGCGGTGCTGAGTCAGATAAGGCGTCCACTAACCCAGACACACATTGAAATGAAAAGTGTCAGCAATAATTAGTAGATAATAAGCATGACGTCATAATGGTGCACGTGACTGGGAAAAAAATATTAAACAGGCCAGGCATACTGATCCTTATTGAAGAAGCGAATCTTTGCCATTCTGGTAGTCGCCTTAAAAAAAAGAAAGATTTTCATTTCTATAGCGCCTTTCACGACCTCAGGACGTCTCAAAGCGCTTTACAGCCAATGAAGTGTTTTTGAAGTGTAGTCACTGCTGTAACGTAGGAAACAGAGCAGCCAATTTGCGCACAGCAAGCTCCCACTAACAACATCTGTTTCAGTGATGCTGATTGAAGGATAATTATTGGCCCCAGGGCACCGGGGAAAACTCCCCCAGCTCTTCTTCGGAATAGTACCACGGAATCCTTTACGTTCACCCGAGAGAGCAGACGTTTAACGTCTCCTTCGAAAGCTCTACATCTCTATTGGAAACAGCAAGGGGGTGGGTAAGTACTAGTCACCAGTTGGACCGAAGAAAACTGATGTTGCTCCAGTTACGGAAAGCCACCAATGATCTCGCTTTGTGATAAGACCCAGAACGCAGCTGATCGTTAAAGCAATCAACTCAAAGGAAACTTTCTCCTTGTGAATTTGGTGCTCAACTAGGGATGAGAAAGTTTACGCTCGGGAATGGAACGCTTTCCATTTCAGGGAGTCAGTGGAGTGATTACCTCTCTGTAGTGAACTTGTTCTTAATACATGTCTTCACACTTGGATTAGACATTGGACATAGAGAGGGGACTCCCCGTCCCAAATATCAGTTTCAAACACTCCCAGGGCAGGTACAGCACAGATAAGATACAGAGTAAAGCTCCCTCTACACTGTCCCATCAAACACTCCCAGGGCAGGTACAGCACGGGTTAGATACAGAGTAAAGCTCCCTCTACACTGTCCCATCAAACACTCCCGGGGCAGGTACAGCACGGGTTAGATACAGAGTAAAGCTCCCTCTACACTGTCCCATCAAACACTCGCAGGGCAGGTACAGCACGGGTTAGATACAGAGTAAAGCTCCCTCTACACTGTCCCATCAAACACTCCCAGGGCAGGTACAGCACGGGTTAGATACAGAGTAAAGCTCCCTCTACACTGTCCCATCAAACACTCCCAGGGCAAGTACAGCACGAGTTAGATACAGAGTAAAGCTCCCTCTACACTGTCCCATCACACACTCCCAGGGCAGGTACAGCACGGGTTAGATACAGAGTAAAGCTCCCTCTACACTGACCCATCAAACACTCCCAGGGCAGGTACAGCACGGGTTAGATACAGTGTAAAGCTCTCTCTACACTGTCCCATCACACACTCCCAGGGCAGGTACAGCACAGGTTAGATACAGAGTAAATCTCCCTCTACACTGTCCCATCACACACTCCCAGGGCAGGTACAGCACGAGTTAGATACAGAGTAAAGCTCCCTCTACACGGTCCCATCAAACACTCCCAGGGCAGGTACAGCATGGGTTAGATACAGAGTAAAGCTCCCTCTACACTGTCCCATCAAACACTCCCAGGGAGGTACAGCACGGGTTAGATACAGAGTAAAGCTCCCTCTATACTTTCCCATCAAACACTCCCAAGGAGATACAGCACAGGTTAGATACAGAGTAAAGCTTCCTCTGCACTGTCCCATCAAACACTCCCAGGGCAGGTACAGCACGGGTTCGAAAGAAAGTAAAGCTCCCTCTACATTGTCCCATCAAACACTCCCAGGTCAAGTAAGTTAAATGCAGGATAATGTTCCTTCACTGCCCCAGCAGGATGCCTGATGCCCAGTTTCAGACAATTCCCCATTGATATTTCCATGACACAATAGCCAAGTTGCCCGTACAATTGAATGAAATTCACTCACCTCTTTTTAAATCACTTCGTAGCTGTCCTCAGCAATGCAGCTTACATCAAAAAATAAGGAATATTCAGAGGCAAAAATATCTCACGTAGATTACAGCGACTGTTTATCAGAGTTGACTTTGTGTGGTCGCAATGTTCAGTAAGAATTCCCAGCTTTCCAGAGCGCTTTGTTCCTCTGCTGGTGCTTTAGGGACCCAGCCTGTTTTTGCCATTCACTCATTTCCTGTCATTGTCCAACACGTTTGTCATATCAGAGCTAAGGGCTGAGTGTGTCGGAAACCAGATAAATTGTAGCGTAATTATCCCAAAGTAGCCTCTTGACTTCCAGCGAAATTAATGGCAATCTCAATAATTGTGTTGCATGTCACAGAATAGAACGAGGGAGCTTGCTGTAACATGACCTGCTCGTATAGAGGGAGCGCCAAATCTAATTCAAATAAATGATCATCTGTGGCCATTTCGCTTATTTCTGTGCTTTCAATTTCTCTTTGATTCCTCTTTTAAGGGAAATGGGAAAAGGGATCACTGAGGTGGACTGTGTGGGAGCTGAGTTAATGTCAATAGGGACACAGCCCTTTGCCCTAGGGAGTCTGTCACCTTTGACCTGCGCCAAGCCCCTTGTGTCTGCTCGGGCCAGTAATTCTCCCCAAGTCAATCCCTGATACCATCAGCATTCCCCTTTTGAACCAAATTATTGGAGACGTAAACATAGACAGAAATAACTCTTCAGTAAGCTTTTTAAAAAATATTGTTGATGAGGTTCTCTTGGGATGAATAATATTGACATAAGAGTGAGAAAAAGATAGAAACCGGAAAAGGAAGGTAGGCACAACAAGCCTGGGCCTTTATTGATAAATCAACCCCACCTTCTCACCATATCCCTCAATCCCATCTCTCGCCACATACACATGTAATAGTCTCTTGAACTCATTTAACCAGCTGCTTCAGTGATCTTCCCATATAACATAGCCCTGAACTTGATTACTCTTTGACCCCACTCCCCATGACTTCCCTTCTTGCTTCTAACTTCCTCGTTTTTTAGCTTGCGTCCTCAGACAGTTCGATCCTTCACCACAGTCAGCAATTTGTCCCCGTCAAACTTTCTGTAATTTTTTTGGCATTTACTGCCCATCCCTAATTGCCCTTGAGAAGGTGGTGGTGAGCCGCCTTCTTGAACCACTGCAGTCCGTGTGGTGAAGGTGCTCCCACAGTGCTGTTAGGGAGGGCGTTCCAGGATTTTGACCCAGGCACCATGAAGGAGCGGCCGATATATTTCCAAGTCAGGATGGTGTGTGACTTGGCGGGGAACTTGGAGGTGGTGGTGTTCCCATGCGCCTGCGGCCCTCGTCCTTCAAGGTGGAAGAGGTCGCGGGTTTGGGAGGTGCTGCCGAAGAAGCCTTGGCGAGTTGCTGCAGTGCATCTTGTAGATGGTACAAACTGTAGCCACGGTACGCTGGTGGTGGAGGGAGTGAATGTTTAAGGTGGTGGACTTGAACAATGTTTTTTGAATGTACAGAGTGGACAATAAAAGACAGCGAGCTTCCAAACGGGGGTTGGACCCTGCATTGTATTTATGAAGCAATGGCTCAGTTGAAAGGAATTTGAGGCACGGAAGTTAAGATGATTTCAGAAACGGCCCGTGTAGAGCAACTAAAGTGCACGTCCCTTGGGATGACCTTGCATCTGCTCGGTTCATGATCAGTTCCTGTAACTGACAGCTGAGGGGAAAGGATGTTGATGTGAACATCTTCCATTTGGCTGGCAGTTCAAAAAAGAATGAACAGAAATCACTAAATTCAACTCAAATACAAAGAGAACTCACTTCACACCCTAATGGCTCGTGGCGTAAGATCACACCCAGAGGTCCACTGAGCCAAACATAATTAGAAGGTCCGAGGTTCAACCAGCTGATCTCAGTTGGGGTGACAGTCGGGATTGCTTCACCCATTCCCCAAGTGTCCCCGGGCTAGAGAGAGGTTGGTCAGCCAGAGTTCCTGTTCCTCTGAGTCAGAAGGTCGCGGGCTCGACACCCACTCCAGAGATTTGATCACGTAATCCAGGCTGACACTCCCAGTGCCACTACTGAGGGAGTGCTGCACAGTCGGAGGTGCCATCTTTTGGATGAGGCGATAAACTCGAGGCCCCATCTGCTCTCTCTGATGGACATAAAAGATCCTACTGCACTATTTGAAGAAGAGCAGGCGAATTCTCCCTTGGTCCAAGAGGAAGGTTTTAAAGAGTGTCATAGAAACATAGAAGATAGGAGCAGGAGTAGGCCATTCGGCCCCTCGAGCCTGCTCCGCCATTCAATGAGATCATGGCTGATCATCCAAATTCAGTACCCTGTTCCCGCCTTCTCTGCATATCCCTTAAACCCTTTAGCCTTAAGAAATATATCCAACTCCTTCTTGAATATATTCAATGAATTGGCCTCCACTGCTTTCTTTGGCAGAGAATTCCACAGGCTCACCACTCTCTGGGTGAAGAAATTCCTCCTCATCTCTGTCCTAAATGGCTTACCCCTTATCCTTAGACTGTGACCCCTGGTTCTGGACTCCCCAACCATCGGGAACATCCTTCCAGCATCTAGTCTGTCTAGTCCCATTAGAATTTTATAAGTTTCGATGAGATCCCCTCTCATTCTTCTAAACTCCAGCGAGTACAAGCCCAATCGACCCAATCTCTCCTCATACGTCATTCCTTCCATCCCAGGTATCAGCCTGGTGAATCTTCGCTGCACTCCTTCCATGGCAAGAACATCCTTCCTCAGATAAGGCGACCAAAACTGCACACAATATTCAAGATGTGGCCTCACCAAGGCCCTGTACAACTGCAGCAAGACATCCTTGTTCCTGTACTCAAACCCTCTCGCTACGAAGGCCAACATACCATTTGCCTTCTTAACCGCCTGCTGCACCTGCATGCTTACTTTCAGCGACTGGTGCACAAGGACACCCAGGTCTCGTTGCACTTCCCCTTCTCCCAATCTATTGCCATTCAGATAATAATCTGCCTTCCTGTTTTTGACACCAAAGTGGATAACCTCGCATTTATCCTTAAAGGAGGAAACAGAGCTGGAGAGGCGGAGAGGTTAAGGGAGGGAATTCTAGAACTTATGGTCAAGGCGGACGAAGGCACGGCCGCCAATGGTGGCGTGATTAAATCAGGGATGCGCAAGAGGCCAGAACTGGAGGAGCGCAGCTATCTCAGAGGGTTGTAGGACTGGAGGAGATTACAGAGATAGGGAGGGGGTGACAGGTTTGAACACAAGGTTGAGAATTTTAAATTTGAGACATTGCTGGGCCAGGAGCTAATGTAGGGCAGTGAGCACAGAGCTATTTAAAAGGGTGTCCATGGAGGAGGATCCACACCCTTAAAATTTCCACACATGGCACGTTCCCAGTCTTGTTCATGGAGTCTGGTAGGTTTCCAAGTTGGACCCTTGACAGTTGGCTACAGTGAGCGAAGGGTTAAATGAGTGGGCACTTTACTCCAGTGTGGTCTTGCTTGGTTTTCACACGGGCATTGGAGCAAGGTTAGGAGCAGGACGCTAAATTAACTGCTTATTCATAAATCACGTATAACTTGGCCACCACATGAGGGGAGCTGCTGCCTTCTAACTATTACATTGGACCACGTAAAGGTCCCCAGGTTGCACCTTTCACGTTTACCATCTAAATTACACACAGCCATAATTGTTCAAAAACTGGGTCATGGCCTTCTAAGGAGAACTCTCATCAATCATCTCTCCTGGTTGATCAACTCAAGCAATTACACAAGCAGACGTAAAATACCGCGGATGCTGGAAATCTCAAATAAAAGTAGAAAATGCTGGAGACACTCAGCAGGTCCGGCAGCATCTGTGGAGAGAGAAAAACAACATTTCAGTTCGATGACCTTTCACCAGAATTCTAGTTGATGAGTTCTGGTGAAAGGTCATCGACCTGAGACATTGGGCAGGATTTTCATTGGGCTGTGGAGGCGGGATTGGAGGCGTGTGGGGGGTTAAAATCCCGAAATCGGGGGGCACAAACCCATCCCGCCCCCAACCCACCTCCATGCCAGTTTCAAAGGAGGCGGATACCCGCCCCGCACTGGGACCCGCCTCCCCGAGGCGGGAAGGGGATTAGTGCCAATTAACAGCCTGTTAACAGGTAGTTAACAGACAGTTTTTAGCCTAATCCCTATTTTCATTCTTGAAGTGTGGGGTTCCCGACGGCTCCAAACCACACCAAGTTAGCGAGGCGGACCGTCGGGCTGAAGGGCTTGAAGGGGTCAAGATGTCCGGTGTTCAGGTGAGTGATGGGTGAATGAGTGCAGAGGTACGTGTGTTTGGTGTGTGTAAAGTGTTTAAAGAAGTTTTACTTACCTTTACAGCCTTCCTTCCTTCAGGGAGTCCCTCATCTCACCGTCACAGAAAGCAGAATGGCCGCGAGCTGTCAAAAATTGCAGCCTCAGCTTTCTGTTCTGGAGAGATCTCTAAATCAGCCTGAGAGGAAGGAATTAACTTAGAGTACAGATTGTCAGATTGTCAGCTTCAAAGAGCTGCCAAAAGCTGATATTTCATCTGTCCAAAGGTCTTGACAGGTGAAATATCAATCTGTGACGTCACCTGTTGCCAGGTGGCCCTTAATTGGCCTGCTGAGCCTGCTGGGCGAAAAGTTGTATTCCCGCCTCCTATACCCGCCTCCTCAATGAAAATCCAGCCTGTTGAATCTGTTTCTCTCGCCCCAGGCACTGCCCGACCTGCTGGGTGTCTCCAGCAATTTGTTTTATTTTTAACTCAAGAAATTATGTCAGTAAGGTTAGAGGACCAGGAAGGTCAGGAGAGAATCCGAGGTCAGGTTGAGACAACGTTGTTGGAGGATGCTGGGTAGGTTTGCCAACACTGGTTAGACATAATCCAGGAGGTTTCGTCACATGACTGCATCTTCCAATTGACCCGCCCCCACCCATCCTCATTGGCGCACCGCCCTCCCAGGCCAATCAGAAAGCAAACATATTCTTTGTCACTCAATTGAACAATGTTTGACTGTCAATCAAATGGACATTTTTCCCCCCATTTCTAATATTATTTATTACTAATTTAAAAAAGTGTTCAAAGAGAATGAATCTAATGCCCCTATTATTTTACTCCCCGGGACCCCGTGATGCCCGGTGAGGACCTGGAATTCGCTGCCGACGGAAGTGGTGGAAGCGGAGACTGGATAGGTACTTGAGGGAAATAAACTTGCAGGGCTACGGGGAGAGAGCGGGGGAAAGGGACTGACTGGATTGCTCTAGAGAGAGCCGGCACGGACTCGATGGGCCAAAAGGGCTCCTTCTGTGCCATTATGACCCTATGACTCTATGACTATTTGCAGCAGTGTCCAGGAGATTCATCTTGGAGACTTCTGGACAGTCCTGGATAGTTGGCAACCCCTAATGCCAGGCCATAAGAACATAAGAATTAAGAGCAGGAGTCGGCCATTCGGCCCCTGGAACCTGCTCCGCCATTAAATAAGATCATGGCTGATCATCGACCTCAACTCCACTTTCCCGCCCAATCCCTATATCCCTCGATTCTCCTGGAGTCCAAAAATCTATCGTTCTCAAGCCTTGAATATACTCAATGATTCAGCTTCCACAGCCCTCTGAGGTAGAGAATTCCAAAGATTCCCCACCCTCTGAGTGAAGAAATGTCTCCTCATCTCAGTTTTAAATGGCCGACCCCTTATCCTGAGACTGTGCCCCCTAGTTCTAGTCTCTCCAGCCAGGGGAAACAACCTCTCAGCATCTACCCCGTCAATCCCTTTCAGAATCTTTTATGCTTCAATGAGATCACCTCTCATTCTTCTAAACTCCAGAGAGTATCGGCCCATTCCACTCAATCTCTCCTCATAGGACAGCGCTCTCATCGCAGTGATCAATCTGGTGAACCTTCGTTATACTGCCTCCAAGGCAAGTATATCCTTCCTCAGATAAGGAGACCGAAGCTGTGCCCAGTACTCCAGGTGTGGTCTCACCAAAGCCCGATACAATTGTCGCAAGATTTCCTTACTCATGAAAGTTTCCAAGAGTTGGCAGGGAGTCTCAAGCATGGAAGCGTTAAGGTGATCTGCGTTTGGAAGCAAAGGTTGGTGAGCAGGGGATTTGTGTGTTTTTATGGCTGCGTGGTGAAGCGAGCATTGGGGGAAAGCTGGCAGGCCAGTTAGTCAGTGGATGAGACATGCATTGGGCAGAGAAAAGTCCATCGTTAGAGAGTTTCCAGCTGGGCTTCATCCACTGTGAGAGAATGATTAGTGATTGAATCCATCTCCTTATCACTGCAACCTTGTCCAGCACTGCAACCCATCGAGATCTCTGTGCTCCTCCAATTCTGGCCTCTTGCCAATTTCCATCACTCCACCATTGGCGGCCATGTCTTCAGCAGCCTAGGAAAGTTATGGATCAGTTGGTAGCATCCTCGCTTCTGAGTCAGAAGGTTGTGGGTTCAAGTTCCACTCCAGGGAACTTGAGCAGGAAAATCTAGGTTGACACTCCAGTTGCAGTGCTGAGGGAGTGCTGCACTGTCAGAGGTGCCATCTTTTGGATAAGACACTAAACTAAGGCCCCGTCTGCTCTCTCAGGTGGACTTAAAAAAGATCCCATGGCCACTATTTCGAAGAAGAGCAGGGGAGTTATCCCCGGTATTCTGGGTCAACATTTATCCCTCAATCAATATCACTAAAAAACAGATTATCTGGTCATCATCACATTGCTGGTTGTGGGAGCTTGCTGTGTGCAAATTGGCTGCTGCGTTTCCTACATGACAACAGTGACTACACTTCAAAAAGTATTTCATTGGCTGTAAAGCACTTTGGGATGTCCGGTGGTCGTGAAAGGCGCTATAGAAATGCAAGTCTTTCTTACTTTAGGCCTTAAGCTCTGGAATTCTCTCCCTAAACCTCTCCGCCTCTTTACCTCACCTCCTTTAAGATGCTCATTAAAACCTACCAAGCTTTAGGTCACCAGTCCTAATATCTCCTTATGTGAATCAGTGTCAATTTTTTGTTTGATAATCCCTCCTGTGCAGCGGCCTGGGGCGGGGGCTTACTACGTTAAAGGCGCTATATAAATACAAGTTGTTGTTGAATCGGCAGTCAGAGGAAGCAGCTGTCACAGCTGTTACCATTGGCAACCTCCAACAGGAAACCATTGATGAAGAACTATAAGCAGAGAGAACAAAGAGACTGGGCACCAACGCACATGACCTCCTCTGCTGGAGGTCAATGGTTAAAGGGCATTGGTAGGAGTTTTCAGCCCCTGAGTCCTCATCATCATTTTTTTTTATCCAGTGCGTCAAATGTTCTTTCAATGTTGCAAAAACTCAAAGTGGCAGATGTACGGAGTTATAGAACATAGGAACAGGAGGAAGCCATTCAGCCCCTCGAGCCTGTTCTGCCATTCACTGAGATCATGGCTGATCTGTATCCTGACTCCACCCACCCGCCTTGGCACCATATCCTTTTATACCCTTGTCTGACAAAAATCTATCGATTTCAGATTGAAAATTATTTAATTTTTTAAATTTATTCATTCATGGGATGTGGGCGTCGCTGGCAAGGCCAACATTTATTGCCCATCCCTAGTTGCCCCGTGAGAAGGTGGTGGTGAGCCGCCTTCCTGAACCGCTGCAGTCCGTGTGGTGAAGGTGCTCCCACAGTGCTGTTAGGGAGGGGGGTTCCAGGATTTTGACCCTTTATTAATTGAGCTAGCATCGACTGCTTTGTGTGGGAGAGAGCTCCACACTTCTACCACCTTTTGTGTGGTAAAATCCTGGCTCTAATTTTAAGGTTATATTCAACGTTCCCTATAAGTCGCGCGGCTGCGCAGCTCTCTGCTGGTCCCGCGTAGCCCGGGACCGGCTTTTGCGACGCTAAAGTTCACGCATGCGTGGTATTTTGAATGGGCTGCGCAGCCCCTTAAAGGAACGTGCACCCCCAAAAAAATTACAGGGAACGTTAGTTATGCCCCCTTGTCCTAGACTCCCCCACCGGCGGAAAATGTTTATCTCTATCTACCCTATCAATTCCTTTCAAAATCCTAAAATCCTCCACTCCTTAACCTTCTATATTCCAGGGAATACATGTCTAGTTTATGTAAACGCTCCTCATAATCTAACCCTTGGAGCCGTGACAACATTCTGAGTTACAGAGGGTTAAAGAAACCTGTATCAATTTGGATCAATTCCTCTTGAGTGACAACAGCTTCATGTTGACTGAACACTGTGAGCAATTGGTTGATTATCACAGCTTAATATCTTTCCTATTTCTCCCCATGATCTTCGAACACTCATTTGTTGTATATAAAGAGTTTTTTCTGATTCTAATTCCAGTAGGTCGCTATGTATGTTAAAGTCCATCTGCTGCCCCGATGGAGTTTGCCTGGACTAATTTGAGAAACCATGGCAACCATCGCTTGCCTTTTAGGACAAAATCACACCATTACAGGAAGAATGTAAAAGCAATGGGAAAAAAGGTGCAATGTAGCTGGACCAGAATGTTACCAGGGATTAGGAGCTTGTGTTATAAAAATCACAATCGGTACTGACCCAGATTTAAAGGTGATCCAAGAGAGGTCTTCAAGGCAGTAATGTGAGGGCATGAATCTAAGATAATGGCAGAAAGAAATAATGAGAAAGTTTAGAGAAAATGGAGAGACTGTAGAAGCTGGGATTGTTCTCCTTAGAAACATAGAAACATAGAAGATAGGAGCAGGAGTAGGCCATTCGGCCCCTCGAGCCTGCTCCGCCATTCAATGAGATCATGGCTGATCATCCAAATTCAGTACCCTGTCCCTGCCTTCTCCCCATATCCCTTGATCCCATTAGCCTTAAGAAATATATCCAACTCCTTTTTGAATATATTTAATGAATTGGCCTCAACTGCCTTCTGTGGCAGAGAATTCCACAGGTTCACCACTCTCTGGGTGAAGAAGTTCCTCCTCATTTCAGTCCTAAATGGCTTACCCCTTATCCTTAGACTATGACCCCTGGTTCTGGACTCCCCGACCATCGGGAACATCCTTCCTGCATCTAGTCTGTCCAGACCTGAAAGAATTTTATAGGTTTCGATAGAGCAGAGAAGGTTAAGAGGAGATTAGATGGAAGTGTTCAAAATTATAAAGGGTTTTGATAGACTAAGTGAAGAGAAACTGTTCCCACTGGCGGGAGGGTCGGTAACCAGAGGACACAGTTTTAAGATAATTGGCAAAAGAAATGGAGGAGATGAGGAGAATTTTTTTAACGCGGCGAGTTGTTGTGATCTGGAACGCGCTGCTTGAAAGGACGGTGGAAGCAGATTCAATAGTAATTTTCAAAGAGGGAATTGGATGAATACGTCGAAAGGAAAAATGTGCAGGGCTGTGGGGAAAGAGCAGGGGGGAGTGGGACTAATTGGAGAGCTCTTTCAAAGAGCCGGCACAGGCACGATGGGCCGAATGGTCTCCTCCTGTGCTGTATGATTCCATGAGAATGTACGCAGAGGGTGGAATTGTTGCCCAGAAACCTTTGTCGAAGCAGTGTTCATGGGGTAGATTTCCATCTGCGATGCCAGGGTGCAAAATAATGTCCAGACCGAGCAACAGAGAGAGAAATAACGGGGTGAGGAGGATAGCTTGTCCATAAGCAAACCCACCTGATTTTCCTTCCATTCCCAGCAGCTTAGACTGAAAGGAGAATAATGTCACAACTCCACCATTAGCCCAGATTTGGATATAAGGGCTAATTCTGTAATCCAGACCTCCCAATAGGAAGCTGGCATCACCGAGAGCGAGGGGGGTGGGGGTCGCAGAATCGGAAGCACAATGTCGCAGACCCAATCTCCGACCCGCGCTCCCTTCGAGCAAGCTTTTCCCCCGTCAGGTGCCCGAAAGCGCGGAATTAACCGCGTCCTTCAGATATTGGGGGAGGGTTTCCGCTGCGCTGCTCCAGGTTTTCTTTCAGTGCTATTCGCCCGCAATCGGCCAAACCAGCGCAAAAAATCGAGCAATTTCAAGCGCGGGTTACGTCCAGTGCAAACCGGGTTTCAGCAATATTTTGCGCTGGCTTAAGCCGGCCAGATCGAATGAATCGCCATGCCAAGCTTTTTCTGGCCATTCGAGGAGGCTCTTCAAATTGTTGTTTTTTTTTAGGTGCAAGGGCACTAATAGGCACCTTTTAAACACTTTAAAGTATTTAAAAAATATTTAATTTACTAAGGGACTGAATAGTGGGCACCAATGAAACTAGTAAATGGTTCTGTATGGTGTTTTAAAGTTATTTTCAGTGATTTAAGAGCGGGTTACTCACAGGTGGAGGACTGGGCACGCTGATTAAAAATGTTCGATAGCAAAATACTGCGGATGCTGGAAATCCGAAATAACAACAGAAAATGCTGGAAAAACTCAGCAGGCCAGGCAACATCTGTGGAGAGAGAAATAGAGTCAACGTTTCAGGTCAAAACCCTTTGTCAAGACTGGAAAAACACAGGAAATGAAACAGATTAAAAGGCCAGTTTGGCGGCTGGGAGAGAACAAAAGAGAAGTGAAGAGACATTAAGAGGTATTCAAAACCAGACGAGATGGTGATAGGACTAGTGGAGACAAAAGACGGCTCTAGATTAGGTGTGAAATGCGCTGGCAGAATGGGAGACAGCTGCCATGTGGGAGAGAGAAGAGGGGAAGGGCCAAATCAAAGGTGTGGATAAAAAATAAGTAAAAATGTAATGGGGGCCGCGGTTATGATCTGAAGTTGTTGAACTCAATATTGAGTCCGGAAGGCTGTAAAGTGCCTAATCGGAAGATGAGGTGCTGTTCCTTGAGCTTACACTGAACCTTATGTTTATTTTTTGTGATAAACCCACTTCCAGCCGTATTAATAAAACTGCGCCAGGTTACCGCTCTTAAATACAGCAAGGAATATCTTTTAATACAAAGGAAAAAACAAAACAATTACTTTCTAAAACGCTGCCCGCTTGCGTTGGTTGATGGAAGATTTCACATTTGTGATTGTACAAATGGCTTTGAGCGGAAACTTGAATCACTTCGGAAAACCAGCGCAATATCAAGCCCAATTCGCGCCCAGATTGCCGATTACACTCAAAGCAGAAACTCTTTTCAGGCTATAGTTTGGATGTTTAGAAGGACATCAAAATCAGACAATGAAAGTATTGTCTGTATTCATGAGAGTTTAGAAGAATGAGAGGGGATCTCATTGAAACGTATAAAATTCTGACCGGGCTAGACAGACTGGATGCAGGGAGGATGTTTCCCCTGGCTGGGAGGTCTAGAACGAGGAGTCACAGTCTCAGGATACGGGGTAGGACATTTAGGACTGAGATGAGGAGAACTGTCTTCACTCAGAGGGTGGTGAGCCTGTGGAATTCTCTACCACAGAAGGCTGTGGAGGCCAAGTTACTGAATATATTTAAGAAGGAGATAGATAGATTTCTAGACACAAAAGACATCATCAAGGGGTACGGGGAGAGACCGGGAATATGGTATTGAGATAGAGGATCAGCCATGATCATATTGAATGGCGGAGCAGGCTCGAAGGGCCGAATGGCCTACTCCTACTCCTATTTTTCTAAGTTTCTATTTTTTAATACCCTTCACTTATTGAGCGTTGTTTCTGTTTGTGATATTCCAGCTCCAACAAATGCCCGCTTGCTTTTTAAACCTCTTTGAATCTACTGTTTAAATAAAGAATGCTGGTTTTTTTTGCACTGGGCTCTCTCTCTCTCTCACTCTCTATCTGCGTTGTTGTCAATGTTGCCCTTAAATCAGGGTCAGCCGACAACGCACGCTGTAGGCTTCCTCCTGTCAAAACATAGCCTGGCACAATCTCCAGCTCGCTTTAATTGCTCTTCAATGTGTGGACTCACTGTGGTCAGACACATCACAATAAGAAAGAACTGGCCTTTATACAGCCCCTTTCACGGCCTCAGGACACAAGAACATAAGAATTAGGAGCAGGAGTCAGCCATTCGGCCCCTCGAGCCTGCTCCGCCATTCAATAAGATCATGGTTGATCTTTGACCTCAACTCCACTTTCCCGCCCGATCTCCGTATCCCTCGATTCCCCTAGAGTCCAAAAATCTATCGATCTCAGCCTTGAATAAACTCAGCGACTGAGCCTCCACAACCCTCTGGGGCAAAGAATTCCAAAGGTTCACCACCCTCTGAGTGAAGAAATTTCTCCTCCTTTCAGTCTTAAATGGCCGACCCCTTATCCTGAGACTGTAACCCTTAGTTCTAGGACGTCCCAAAGCGCTTTACAGCCAATGAAGTACTTTTTGAAGTGTAGTCACTGTTGTAATGTGGGTAATGTTGAATCCGTGAATGTTAATGTATGGTATTCTTCAATAAATCGACAGAGACTGCAGAGGAACAATTAACAGGTGTTTACTGGATGCAGGTTACTCAAAAGCTAAAGTACAGATTCCTACTCAGGGTTTATATACCGGTGTGGTCACTACCGGTACTACAGTATACAGGAGCTGTAAAAAGTAGTTCTCCCCTTAAAGGTACATACACTACAATTCCTCCCCTTTTAGATTAACAGTACCATAACATTCATTTAACAATTAACACTTTTAACATGTAACATTAACGGCAAATAGTCCATTTATAAATTCAGTCTTTGGGGCGGCTTCCTGATCCTTTCTGGATAGTGCCTTTCCTGAGTGTCTTGCTCTTGGTGCGGAGGCGATTCTGGCCCCCTGTCGTCGGTTGGTTCATCAGCTTCCAATGCTACTGTTTCTGGGGTAGATGCTACCGGTATGTCGGGTTCATCACCAGGTACGCGAGACCTGGGGTGGACTCTTTCCTGTGACTCTAGGATCTGGTCGACATGGCATCTCACGATGTTCTCTCCAACATCCACGGTGTACATTAGTGGGCCCTGCCGTGTGCATATCGTTCCTGGTTGCCATTTCTCTGTTTGGTAGTCGCGAGCCAAGACTGGTTGCCCTCAATTGAAGCTCCTTGTCGGCTTCTCATTGATGTGCTGGAATTACTTATTCTCAACATCTCTTCGTACATTTGGTTTGAGCAAATCCAGACGAGTTCTCAACATTCGGTTAAAGAACATCATGGCCGGGGTCGGGTTGGTGATTGTATGTGTCGCATTTCTGTAGGCTAACAGGAAATTGTCCACCTTATGCTGCAGTGGAATGTCGTCATCGCACATGGCCCTTACTGCTTTTTTAAAGGTTTGTACAAACCTCTCAGCCAATCCATTGGTGGCTGGATGATACGGGGCGGATGTGTAATGCCTTACCCCATTCCTTTTCATAAATCTTCGAAACTCTTCGGGCACAAACTGTGGTCCGTTATCAGAGCAAATCTGCTCTGGCAAGCCGTTCCTGGCAAATATGGTCCGTAGGACTGCAATAGTTTTCTCCGTGGTGGTGGAGGATATTTTGATCACCTCAGGCCATTTCGAGTGCGCATCCACGGCTATTAAAAACATTGAGTCCATGAATGGACCAGCAAAATCAATATGCACCCGTTGCCATGCAGATGAGGGCCACTCCCATGGGTGTAGAGGGGCATGTGGTGGTGCATTTTGGACCTTCTGGCATCCTGAGCAGCTCTTTGTCAGGTCCTCGATTTACTGATCGATCCCCGGCCACCACACATAAGCCCTAGCAAGGCTTTTCATTTTCACCCCTCCCAGATGGCCTTCGTGAAGCTCATTGAGCAGTCTCTCCCTTAACTTGGGTGGAATTACCACTCGGGATCCACACATCAAGGTCCCCTGGCATACTGACAGCTGTTCTCTTCTGGATGAGAATGCTGGCAACAGTGAGTCGCCATGTGCTAGCCATCCCTTCACCATCAAGTCATATACCCGAGACAGTGTCGGGTCATTTCGGGTCTCCTTCTCTATACCAGCGTTAGTTACTGGCAAGCGTTCAATTATAGTCGAATGAAATATTTCGACAGGATCCACTGCTGGTGCTTCCTCCACAGTAGGTACTGGCAGGCGTGATAGCCCATCAGCGTTTCCATGCTGTTTCGTACCCTTATACTCGATATCATATTGGTGCGCCCCTAGAAAAAGGGACCATCTTTGTAGCCGTTGCGCAGTCATCACCGGAACGCCCTTCTTTGGGTTAAAGATGGAGACAAGTGGTTGGTGGTCAGTCAGCAAGGTGAACTTCTGCCCGTGCAGATAGTGGTTGAACTTTTTCACTCCCCACACTAGGCTGAGGGCCTCCCTGTCAATCTGGGCGTAGTTACGCTCAGCTGAGGTTAGTGACCGAGATGCAAAGGCTACTGGCCTCTCCGAGCTGTTCGGGAATTTGTGCGACAGCACTGCTCCAATGCCATAGGGTGATGCATCACACGCCAGCCGGATTGGTAGTGCTGGGTTGAAATGAGCCAACACCTCTTTTGATGTGATCAATTCTTTGCACTTCTGGAAAGCTCGTTTACATTCGTCATTCCACTTCCATGGTACCCCCGTTTGCAGTAGGGTGTTCAGTGGGTGTAGAACTGTAGACAAATTCGGCAAGAACTTATGGTAGTCGTTCACCAACCCGAGGAACGACCTCAGTTGTGACACATTTTCCGGTGCTGGAGCCTTGACTACTGCGTCAATCTTTTCAGGGGACTTATGTAACCCCTCTTCATCAATAACGTGGCCACAATACGAGATCTGCTTCTGGAAAAACTCGCATTTGTGGCGATTAGCTCGGAGCCCATAATCCTTCAATCTAGTGAGCACCTGCTCCAGGTTGGCGAGGTGATCACTGTAATTTTCGCCTGTGACCAGGATGTCGTCCAAATAACACTGGGTCCCTGGAATCCCTTGCAGGACTTGATCCATTGCCCTTTGCCAAATAGCCGGAGCTGATGCTACCCCGAACACCAGCCGGTTGTATTGGTAGAGACCTTTATGAGTGTTGATTGTGAAGTACTGTTTCGAGGCTTCTTCTACCTCCATTTGCAGGTACGCCTGGGCCAGATCAATCTTAGTGAAGCGTTTCCCTCCAGATAGCGAGGCGAAAATATCTTCAATCCACGGAAGCGGATATTGTACAGTGTGAATGACTGGGTTCACTGTCACCTTAAAGTCCCCACAGATGCGAACCTTCTTTGGTTCCCCAGGCGTATTACTCAACAACCTCTTCATTACAGGAACGATGGGTGTGGCCCACTCGCTCCAGTCCACTTTGGACAGTACTCCTGAACGTTCCAAACCTTCCAGCTCTGCTTCGACAGCTGGGCGGATCGCATAAGGTACCGGTCTGGCCTTAAAAAACTTTGGGCTTGCATTTTCCTTTATTTTGATCATTGCTGTTATGCCTTTTAGTGTTCCGAGTCCCTCCTGGAACACTTCTTGTGCGTCAGTTAGCATTTTTGACAGTCGTCCCGGTGTGATGTCATCATCCTTTTTGGCATCTACAGTCAGTGCTTGTATGGAATGCCAATCTAGCTGTATCTTCCGGATCCATTCACGCCCTAGTAGTGGCGGTCCTCCATCTGGCAATACATATATGTCCATTTTTGGTGTTTCCTTGCCGTTGTATATCACGTTCACCCTTATTTTTCCTTTGGGGTAGACTTTTTGCCCTGTGTACGACTTCAAGACAATCTCTGTATCTCTCAAGGGTATATGTGAGAATAGCCGCTTGTAGTCCCTTTGGTTTATGACTGTTAGGGCTGATCCTGTGTCCAATTCCATTTTCACTTGGACTCCGTCTATCTTGAGCGTGACCCAGATAGTTTGGTGATCCTCCATTTTGATTACATGATGTAGTTTCAGACAACCCAGCTCCTTGCTTCCGGAGTCTGTATCACTTTTCTGTTCGTCTGAACTACTCTCCGTCACCTTATGTACCTTTTTGTACTTCTCCTGTGGAGATTTCTTGCTGCTGGTTTTCTTTCCCGACCTGCAGACACTTGCTCTGTGTCCTACTTTTCCACACTGTCTGCACACTTGGTCCTTGAACCAACAGTCCTTGTGGTCGTGTGTTGTTTTGCCGCAGCGATAACACTTCACTGTTCCATATGACATTTCATTTGTGCCATATTCTTGCAATCTCCGTTGTATCTCTGCAGCGCCCCGTGCGGCTGCTTCGTGTGATACTGCCATGCTGAAAGCCTTGTCCAGCGTAAGATCCTTTTCTGATAGAAGCCGTTTCTGGGTTCCTTCACTTTGAAGCCCACACACAAACTTGTCCCTTAAAGTATCTGCTAGTCCCGTTCCAAACTGGGAGTGTTTCGATAGTTTGCGCAGTTCCGTTAAATACTCAGCATTACTTTCGTCTTTATGCTGGTTCCTTTTGTGAAACTTAAATCTTTCGGCTATCAGCAGCGGCGTGGGGTTTAAGTGGTCCTGTAGGATTACCACTATGCTTTCAAAATCCTTTTCCACTGGCTTCTCTGGGGTTACTAGGTTTCGCAGTAAGCCGTACATTTTTGCACCCATGGAATTCAACAATACCAGTGCTTTCCTAGCATCTGGCACTTCATTCGCCTTGCAGTACACTTCTACACGTTCTATATATGTTGCCCAGTCTTCGACTTCATTGTCGAACGCTGTGACACTGCCACTCTTCTGCATCCTTGGGTGTGGTTAGACTGGCTAAAAATGGCGTCTCCCACGCTCTCCCTTCTTCTCCGCCGGCTCAAAATGGCTTCTCCCGCGCTTCTTTCCTCCCCTGCGGACGCTGCTCAGCCCTTGAAACCCCAGCCGCGCTCTGCGCGTTTTCCCTTCCCTCATTGACGCCGCTCGGTCTTCAACCCCGGCTGCGCCCTGTGCGCTTCACCCTCTCTCTTACCCCGTCGACGCTGCTCGGCCTTTTTGTGTGCCGTCGATCGGCTCCAGCCGCTGCCGTCCGGGAAGGGTCTGCGCCGTACCTGCTGCCAGCCCGCTGTACTGGATCGTCTCGACTGGGGAACCAAGCCCAGCTCTCCACAGCCTCCTCTGCGATGTTCAAGTCCTCTCCGGATGGTCGACGCCCGCACTGGTGGAATCGGCCTTCTTTTACAGAATTGCAGGTAGGTTCGAATCAACTCGTCGCCACTGTTGAATCCGTGAATGTTAATGTATGGTATTCTTCAATAAATTGACAGAGACTGCAGAGGAACAATTAACAGGTGTTTACTGGATGCAGGTTACTCAAAAACTAAAGTACAGATTCCTACTCAGGGTTTATATACCGGTGTGGTCACTACCGGTACTACAGTATACAGGAGCTGTAAAAAGTAGTTCTCCCCTTAAAGGTACATACACTACCGGTAACACGGCAGCCAATTTGCGCACAGCAAGCTCCCACACACAGCAATGTGATAAATGGCCAGAGAATCTGTTTTAGGTGTTGGTTGAGGGATAAATGGCGGCCAAGGACACCGGGAGTTTTTGGCCAGTCCGCCTGTTTCACAAAAACTCAAAAAAAGGGTCAGCGATGAAGAATCACCAGTCAGGAGGTTGGAACTTGCATTTATATAGCGCCTCAGGGTGGCCAAAGTGCTTCACAACTAATTATGTACTTGTTGAAGGGCAATCCTACATAAAATATCTGAAGGACGTGGCTAATTCCACACCCTCGTGCTCCTGATGGGGAAAGCTCGCTCGAAAGGAGCGCGGTTCGGAGATTGGGTCTGCGGCATTGAGGTTCCAGTTCTGCGACTGCCGCCCCCTCCTCCCCTCGCTCTCGGTGATGCCAGCTTCCTATTGGGAGGTGTGGATTGCAGAATTAGATCTTATATCCAAATCTGGGCTAATGGTGGAGTTGTGACATTATTCTCCTTTCAGTCTAACCTGCTGGGAATGGAAGGAAAATCAGGTGGGTTTGCTTATGGGCAAGCTATCCTCCTCACCCCGTTATTTCTCTCTGTTGCTCTGACTGGGCATTACTTTGCACCCTGGCATCGCAGACGGAAATCTACCCCACGAACACTGCTTCGACAAAGGTTTCTGGGCAACAATTTATATGGCCGTTAAGGATGGCAGATTTCCTTCCCAAAAGGACATTAGTGAACCAGATGGGCTTTTATGACAGTCTGACAGCGTCATGGTCACTTTTACTGTTGCCAGATTTTTAAAATTTTCAAACTGCCCTGATGTGGGATTTGAACTCTTGTTCCCTGGCTTATTAGTCCAGTAACATAACCACTATGCTACCGTACCCGTATTTCTGGTGCGACCCTACAAATCACCAGATTTATTGCCATGTTGGGATTGAACCTCACGACCTGTGCATTGCTAGTCACAGCCAGTGTAAGGATACAATCCCGTCTAAACTACTCCCTCCTTATAACCAGTCCCTCCACAACCAGAAAACTCCATAGGCAGATTGCTAGGCCACTGGTTCCAAAAATAGCTGAATCCTTGTACAATTTACTAAGAAAATCCAGTCCCCTGATGTTTGTTTTCAAACCCTCCACGTTCAGCAACGCCTCGAGTTTAAAATCCTCATCCTTTTTAAAAAAATCCCTCCATGGCCTCACCCCTCCCTATCTCTGTAACCTCCAACAGCCCCACAATCCCCCGAGATCTCTGCCTTCCTCCAATTCTGCCCTCTTGCGCATCCCCCACTTCCTTCGCCCCACTATTGGCGGTCGTGCCTTCAGCCGTCTAGGCCCAAAGCATTGGAATTCCCTCCCTAAGTCTTTCCGCCTCTCTATCTCTCTTTCCTCATTTAAGAAGATGAGAACATAAGAATTAGGAGCAGGAGTCGGCCATTCGGCCCCTCGAGCCTGCTCCGCCATTCAATAAGATCATGGCTGATCTTCTACTTCAACTCCACTTTCCTGCACCATCCCCATATCCCTTGATTCCCGCAAATGTCCAAAAATCTATCAATCTCAGTATTAAATATACTCAAGGACTCAGCATCCACAGCCCTCTGGGGCAGAGAATTCCAAAGGTTCATGCTCCTTAAAACCTACCCGTTTGACTACGTTTTTGGTCACCTGTCCTAATATCTCCTTGTGTGGCTCGGTGTCAAATTTTGCATTAAAACGCTCCTGTGAAGCACCTTGGGACGTTTCACTACGTCAAAGGCGCTACATAAATGCAAGTTGTTGTTGTTGTTGTTGAAAGTGATGTCAGGGTACAATGGAACATAAGAACATAAGAAATAGGAGCAGGAATAGGCCACTTGGCCCCTCGAGCCTGCTCCGCCATTCAATAAGATCATGGCTGATCCTGGGCTAAAAGCCACTTCCCCGCCCACTCCCCATAACCCTTCACTCCCCTATCTTGCAAAATTCTGTCTATCTCCACCTTAAATGTATTTAATGACCCAGCCTCCACAGCTCTCTGGGGCAGAGAATTCCACAGATTTACGACCCTCCGAGAGAAGAAATTCCTCCTCATCTCAGTTCTAAAAGGGCGACCCTTTATTCTGAGACTGTGCCCCCGCGTTCTAGATTTCCCCACGAGGGTAAACATCCTCTCTGCATCTACCTTGTCGAGCCCCCTCAGTATCTTATATGTTTCAATAAGATCACCTCTCATTCTTCTAAACTCCAATGAGTATTTAAAAATTAAAAAAATTAAAATTTTATTGATGGGATGTGGGCGTCGCTGGCTAGGCCTGCATTTAGTGCCCATCCCTAATTGCCCTTGAGAAGATGGTGGTGAGCCGCCTTCTTGAACCGCTGCAGTCCATATGGTGTAGGTACACCCACAATGCTGTTAGGAAGGGAGTTCCAGGATTTTGGCCCAGCGACAGTGAAGGATCGGCGATACAGGTCCAAGTCAGGATGGTATGTGGCTTGGAGGGGAACTTGTAGGTGGTGATGTTCCCATGCGTCTGCTGCCCTTGTCCTTCTAAGTGGTAGAGGTCGCGGGTTTGGAAGGTGCTGTTGAAGGAGCTTTGGCGAGTTGCTGCAGTGCATCTTGTAGATGGTACACACTGCAGCCACAGTGCGCCGGTGGTGGAGGCAGTGAATGTTGAAGGTGGTGGATGGAGTGCCAATCAAGCGGGCTGCTTTATCCTGAATGGTGTCGAGCTTCTTGAGTGTTGTTGGAGCTGCACTCATCCAGGCAAGTGGAGAGTATTCCATCACACTCCTGACTTGTGCCTTGTAGATGGTGGAAAGGCTTTGGGGAGTCAGGAGGTGAGACACTCGCCGCAGAATTCCCAGCCTCTGGCCTGCTCTTGTAGCCACAGTATTTATATGGCTGGTCCAGTTCAGTTTCTGATCAATGGTAACCCCCAGGACGTTGATAGTGGGGGATTCAGCGATGGTAATGCCATTGAATGTCAAGGGAAGATGGTTAGAGTCTCGCTTGTTGGAGATGGTCATTGCCTGGCACTTGTGTGGTGCGAATGTTACTTGCCACTTGTCAGCCCAAGTCTGAATGTTGTCCAGGTCTTGCTGCATATGGACACGGACTGCGTCAGTATCTGACGAGTCTCGAATGGTGCTGAACAGTGTGCAATCATCAGCGAACATCCCCACTTCTGACCTTATGATGGAGGGAAGGTCATTGATGAAACAGCTGAAGATGGTTGGGCCTAGGACACTGCCCTGAGGAACTCCTGCAGTGATGTCATGTGATTGAGATGAATGACCTCCAACAACCACAGCCAACTTCCTTTGTGCTAGGTATGATTCCAACCAATGGAGAGTTTTCCCCTTGATTCCCATTGACTTCAGTTTTGCTAGGGCTCCTTGATGCCACACTCGATCAAATGCTGCCTTGATGTCAAGGGCAGTCACTCTCACCTCACCTCTTGAGTTCAGCTCTTTTGTCCATGTTTAGACCAAGGCTGTAATGAGGTCAGGAGCTGAGTGGCCCTGGTGGAACCCAATCTGGGCGTCAGTTAGCTGGTTATTGCTGAGTAAGTGCCGCTTGATAGCACTGTCGACGACACCTTCCATCACTTTGCTGATGATTGAGAGTAGACTGATGGGACGGTAATTGGCCGGGTCAGATTTGTCCTGCATTTTGTAGACAGGACGTACTTGGGCAATTTTCCACATTGCCGGGTAGATGCCAGTGTTGTAGCTGTACTGGAACAGCTTGGCTAGGGGCGCAGCTAGTTCTGGAGCAGAAGTCTTCAGTACTATTGCCGGAATGTTGTCAGGGCCCATAGCCTTTGCAGTATCCAGTGTCTTCAGCTGTTTCTTGACATCACGTGGAGTGAATTGAATGGGCTGAAGACTGACATCTGTGATGCTGGGGACCTCAGGAGGAGGCCGAGATGGATCATCCACTCGGCACTTCTGGCTGAAGATAGTTGCAAATGCTTCAGCCTTGTCTTTTGCACTCACGTGCTGGGCTCCACCATCATTGAGGATGGGGATATTTTTGGAGCCTCCTCCTCCTGTTAACTGTTTAATTGTCCGCCACCACTCACGACTGGATGTGGCAGGACTGCAGAGCTTTGATTTGATCCGATGGTTGTGAGATCGCTTAGCTCTGTCTATCGCATGTTGCTTCCGTTGTTTGGCATGCAAGTAGTCCTGTGTTGTAGCCTCACCAGGTTGACGCCTCATTTTTCGGTATGCCTGGTGCTGTTCCCGGCATGCTCTCCTGCACGCTTCGTTAAACCAGGGTTGATCTCCCGGCTTGATGGTAATGGTAGAGTGAGGGATATGCCGGGCCATGAGGTTACAGATTGTGGTTGAATACAATTCTGCTGCTGCTGATGGCCCACAGCGCCTCATGGATGCCCAGTTTTGAGTTGCCAGATCTGTTCGAAATCTGTCCCATTTAGCACGGTGGTAGTGCCACACAACACGGTGGAGAGCATCCTCAACATGAAGACGGGACTTCGTCTCCACAAGGACTGTGCGGTGGTCACTTCCACCAATGCTGTCATGGACAGATGCATCTGCAACAGGTAGATTGGTGAGGACGAGATCAAGTAGGTTTTTCCCTCTTGTTGGTTCCCTCACCACCTGTCGCAGACCCAGTCTGGCAGCTATGTCCTTTAGGACTCGGCCAGCTCGGTCAGTTGTGGTGTTACCGAGCCACTCTTGGTGATGGACATTGAAGTCCCCCACCCAGAGGATATTTTGTGCCCTTCCTACTCTCAGTGCTTCTTCCAATTGGTGTTCAACATGAAGGAGTACTGATTCATCAGCTGAGGGAGGGCGGTAGGTGGTAATTAGCAGGAGGTTTCCTTGCCCATGTTTGACTTGATGCCATGAGACCTCATGGGGTCCTGAGTCAATGTTGAGGACTCCCAGGGCTACTCCCTCCCGACTATATACCACGGTGCCACCACCTCTGGTGGGTCTGTCCTGCCGGTGGGACAGGACATACCCAGGGATGGTGATGGTGGTGTCTGGGACATTGGTTGTAAGGTATGATTCGGTAATTATGACTATGTCAGGCTGTTGCTTGAGTAGTCTGTGGGACAGCTCTCCCCATTTTGTCACAAGCCCCCAGATGTTGGTAAGGTGGACTTGCAGGGTCGACAGGGCTGGGTTTGCCATTGTCGTTGTCGTTTCTGGTGCCGAGGTCGATGCCGGGTGTAGTGTCCGTGTGTAGATAAAGACACTGAAGACAGGAGTTGGTTCATAGGTATTTACTAAGCAAGTCTGGGGGGGGTTTCTAAAGGATATACACAATACACAGGCTTATATAGCCCAAGTGACAATTACCGGCATTACGCACACCTGGGGCTCTTAAAGGCACATACACCATAATTGCTCTTAAAGGCACATACACCACAATTCCTCCCCTTCTAGCTAACTAGTACATCATATTTTAAGTAATTATTAATTACATGTTATATGCAAAATAATATACATTGCTGTATTAATTAATTATAAGTTAGTCTCTCAGGAGGCTTCCTGACTCGGTCCGGATAACGCCTCGGGGGTGTAGTAGTTTCTGGTGGTGTAGTAGGTTCTTCTGGCAAGGCTGATTCGGCTTGAAGGCCAGTGTCGGATTCATCGGGCTCCAGTATCGCCGGATCGGAGGTAGATATGGGTATCTCTACTTCATTGTTAGATGTATAGAGTGGTGGTGTAGGTTGTCCCTTTTCGGATGACTTGATGATTTGGTCAGCATGGCGCCTTATTATGCTGTCTCCGATGTCCACGGTATACATCAGTGGTCCTAATCGTGTGCAGATAGTTCCAGGCTGCCATTTCTCGGTACGGTAGTCCCGGGCCAAAACCGGTTGGCCTATCTGGAAGGCCCTAGTTGGCCTTTCATTCATGCCCTGAAACTGCCGGTTCCCCACGTCCCTTCGGATGTTGGGCTTGACCAAATCCAGCCGGCATCTTAGGTTTCTATTGTAGAACATCATGGCGGGAGTTTGGTTTGTAACCATATGCGTTGCATTCCTATATGCAAATAAGAAGTTATCCACCTTGTGCTGAAGTTTTATGTCTTCATTACCCATGGCCTTGATGGCCTTCTTGAAGGTCTGGACAAACCTTTCAGCCAATCCATTGGTGGCGGGATGGTATGGGGCGGACGTGTAGTGCTTTACCCCATTGTTCTTTAAGAACTTTCTGAATTCTTCGGACATAAATTGCGGTCCATTATCAGAACATATCTGCTCCGGCAGCCCATTCCTGGCAAATATGGTCCTTAATACTGTGATGGTTTTTTCCGTGGTGGTGGAGGACATCTTTATTACCTCCGGCCACTTGGAGTGTGCATCAACTGCGATTAAGAACATTGAGTCCATAAATGGACCAGCAAAGTCGATGTGCACCCTTTGCCAGGGAGATGAGGGCCACTCCCATGGATGTAGAGGGGCCTGTGGCGGAGCATTTTGGACCTTCTGGCATCCTAGGCAGCTCTTGGTCATGTCTTCGATGTCTCCATCGATACCTGGCCACCATACAAACGCCCTAGCTAGGTTCTTCATTTTCACTCCACCCAGATGCCCCTTGTGAAGCTCCTTTAGCACTTTATCCTGGAGTTTGGGTGGAATCACCACTCTGGATCCACACATCAAGGTTCCTCGGCACACTGACAGCTGTTCTCTTCTTTGCGAGAATGCTGGCAACAGTGGTTCGCCATGTGCTGGCCATCCCTTCACTGTTAAATCGTAGACCCGTGAGAGAGTAGGGTCATTTCTTGTCTCCCTTTCAATGGCAGAATTTGTCACCGGTAGACATTCCACTATGGTAGAGTGGAATATCTCTACTGGGTCTACTGTAGGTGCCTCTTCTATCGTTGGCAACGGTAGGCGTGATAAACCGTCAGCATTCCCATGCTGTTTTGACCCTTTGTATTCAATGTTGTATTGGTGTGCCCCTAGAAAAAGGGACCACCTCTGTAGTCTTTGTGCCGTCATAATGGGGACACCTTTTTTAGGGTTGGATATGGAGATGAGGGGTTGATGGTCAGTCAGCAAGGTAAATTTTTGTCCGTGTAGGTAATGGTTGAATTTCTTCACTCCCCATACCAGGCTGAGTGCTCCCCTGTCTATCTGGGCATAGTTACGCTCAGCTGAGTTCAATGAGCGTGACGCAAAAGCTATCGGCCGTTCCGAGCCATCAGGGAATCTATGGGACAATACCGCTCCTATGCCGTAAGGGGATGCATCGCACGCCAGTCTGATTGGTAGTGATGGGTTGTAATGAGCCAAAATTTTCTCGGATGTGATTAAGTCTTTACATTTATGGAAGGCACGTTTACAGTCTTCGTTCCATTTCCAAATCACTCCTGTCTGTAGAAGATCATTAAGAGGGTGTAGAATAGTTGATAAGTTCGGTAAAAATTTATGATAGTAATTTATTAATCCCAGGAATGACCTTAATTGTGAAACATTTTCAGGTGCTGGGGCTTTTATAGCTGCTTCAATTTTTTCAGGTGACTTATGCAACCCTTCCTTATTAATTATGTGGCCACAATATGATATCTGATTTTGGAAAAATTCGCACTTGGGGCGATTTGCTCGTAGGCCCCGTTCTTTCAGCCTAGTGAGCACCTGCTCCAAATTGGCAAGGTGCTCGTTGTTGTTTTCTCCTGTTATAAGGATGTCGTCTAGGTAGCATTGAGTCCCCGGAATCCCTTGCAGGACTTGCTCCATAGCTCTTTGCCAGATAGCTGGAGCTGATGCTATTCCAAAAACCAGTCGATTGTACTGGTACAGGCCTTTGTGTGTGTTTATTGTGAGATACTTTTTAGAGGTCTCCTCAACCTCCACCTGTAGATATGCCTGTGCCAAGTCAATTTTTGTGAAACATTTCCCTCCGGATAGTGAGGCAAAAATATCTTCTATCCTCGGAAGAGGATACTGTACCGTGTGAAGGACCGGGTTTACAGTCACCTTAAAGTCCCCACAGATGCGAATTTTTTTCTGTTCCTCAGAGTTATTTTTCAATGTTTTTTTCATGACTGGAACGATGGGTGTTGCCCATTCGCTCCAATCTATTTTGGATAATACGCCTGCCTTTTCCAAATTCTTCAGCTCTGCCTCGACTGCCGGACGTATTGCGTATGGCACCGGTCTTGCCTTAAAAAATTTTGGAATTGCTGTATCTTCCACTTTTATTGAGGCGGTGATGCCTTTCAAGGTTCCTAGTTTCTCTTGAAACACTTCTTTGGCGTTGGCCAAGATGTCTTTTAATCGTTCAGGTATGATGTCATCATTGTTTTTTTCCTTACTGGTCACCGTCAGTGCCTGAATGGAGTGCCAGTCTAAACGTATCTTCCTTATCCATTCACGTCCCAACAATGGTGGACCACCATCTTGTAGAATGTATAAATACAACTTTTGTATTTCTTTGCCGTTGTATACCACAGGCACTCTTATTTTTCCTTTGGGGTAGACTTTCTGCCCCGTATATGTTTTTAAGATAATGGATGTGTCTTTTAGAGGTATATGCGAAAATAGCCTCTCGTAATCTCGTCGATTTATTACGGTTAGAGCTGATCCTGTATCTAGCTCCATTTTAACTGGGGACCCTGCTATTGTGAGGGTAACCCAAATGGTTTGGTAATCCTCTTTGGCAAGTACATTATGTAATTTGAGACAGCTTAGTCTCTTGTTTCCGGAGTCGCTATCGCTATTCTGGTCTTCGGAGCTACTGTCCGCCATCATTTGTACCTTCCTGTACTTTTCTTTATTGATTTTTTGTTTTCTGTCAGTGGATTTATTTTGTCCAGATTGGCATACCCGTGCAATGTGTCCAATCTTACCACATTGCCTGCATGCTTTGCCCTTGAACCAGCAGTCCCTCTGGTTATGGGTGGATCTGCTGCAGCGATAACATCTTCCGAACTCCTGTGTCATTTTATGGGTGCCGAAGTCCTGTGTCTCTTGTTGTATCTCTGCAGCTCCTTTTGCTGCTGCTTCGTATGATACAGCCATACTGAAAGCTTTGTCCAATGTTAAATCTTTTTCAGAAAGCAGTCTTTTTTGTGTTCCTTCACTTAAGAGACCGCAAACAAATTTGTCTCGAAGATAATCCGATAGTCCTGCTCCGAATTGGCAGTACTTTGATAGCTTTCTTAATTCGGTTAGGTAATCAGCGTTACTTTCATTCTTGTGTTGATTTCTCTTGAAGAACTTGAATCGTTCCGCTATCAGCAGCGGTGCTGGGTTTAAATGCTCCTGCAGGGTATCAACAATTTCTTTAAAAGTCTTGTCCTTTGGTTTGGCTGGAGTGATTAAATTTCGTAACAGCCCGTATGTCTTCGCGCCCATTAAGTTCAGAAGTACTGAAGCTTTTTTTTCATCTGTTATTCCATTTGCAGTGCAATAAACCTCTACTCTTTCCACGTATGTGGTCCAATCTTCTATTTCGCCATCAAAAGCCTCAATATTACCAGATTTAGGCATTTCAGAAAAGATATGGCGCTTCCCGCGGTTTTTTTTTTCTCTCTGTAGCAACGATATGGCGCTTCCCACGCTTTCCCGCCGCTGCTACCGATAACAACGCTGTTTATTCACTGTTGGAGACTCGTTCCCGACGGAGGTCTAAACGCTGACCTGCTTGCCGCGCCGGCCGTCTCTCGAGTGCACCCTCCCAGTCCGTTATTGCTTGCCTCCGATTTCGCTGCCTGTCTCAGCTGTAGAGCCCGCCGCTGGAGCTCCAGCCTGACGCCCAGGAAGGATTAGCGCAGTACCTGTCACCAGCTTGGCCAGCTGGTGAAACCACAGTTTCTCTTACTTCCTTGAGTCTTCTGGACGCTGGAGGAATCGATGTCCTCGAGGTGCTGCCGAATTGCAGGTAAGTCCGTTTCCACTTCATCGCCACTGTAGTGTCCGTGTGTAGATAAAGACACTGAAGACAGGAGTTGGTTCATAGGTATTTACTAAGCAAGTCTGGGGGGGGTATCTAAAGGATATACACAATACACAGGCTTATATAGCCCAAGTGGCAATTACCGGCATTACGCACACCTGGGGCTCTTAAAGGCACATACACCATAATTGCTCTTAAAGGCACATACACCACACCGGGTGGTCCGTCCGGTTTTATTCTTATTGTTTTTTGTAGCGGTTGTGTACAACTGAATGGCTCGCTAGGCCATTTCAGAGGGCATTAAGAGTCAACCACATTGCTGTGGGTCTGGAGTCACATGTAGGCCAGACCAGGTAAGGACAGCAGATTTCCTTCCCTAAAGGACATTAGTGAACCATTAGTATAGGCCCAGCCTGCTCAACCTTTCCTCATAAGTCAACCCCCTCATCTCAGGAATCAACTGAGTGAATGGTCTCTGAACCGCCTCCAATGCAAGTATATCCTTCTTTAAATAAGGAAACCAAAACTGTACGCAGTATTCCAGGTGTGGTCTCACCAATACCCTGTACAGTTGTCAGAAAGCATCATTTGAAACCCAACAGGTAGCCTGATGGTTATGGACACTTCTGAAGGGAAGTGTTAGTGGGACAGTGACAGGGATGACATGCTCATAAGCTGAAAACTCTCCTAGAGAAAGATCATAGAATCCTAGAATGATACGCCACACAAGGAGGCCATTCGGCCCATCGTGCCTGTGCCAGCTCTTTGAAAGAGCTCTCCAATTAGTCCCACTCCCTCCTGCTCTTTCCCCAGAACCCTGCAAATTTTTCCCCTTCAAGTATTTGTCCAGCTCCCTTTTGAAAGTTATTTTTGAATCTGCTTCCACCGTCCTTTCAGGCAGTGCATTCCAGGTCACAACAACTCGCTGTGTAAAAAAATGTCTCCTCATCACCCCTCTGGTTCTTTTGCCAATCACCTTATATCTGTGTCCTCTGGCTACCGAACCTCCTGCCACTGGAAACAGTTTCTCCATATTTACTCTACCAAAACCCTTCCTTTGTACAGTTGGATTTGCTCTTCTAAAGAGCCAGAACAGTGACATTGGGCCGAATGGCCTCTCTCTGTGTTCTCTGATTCCAGGATTCTACATAGAGTTTCGCTGAAGTTCTGTTGTAAAATTAATTATTAGTTCAATCTTCAAGAGGCCAATTTGGACACATAAAATTCCAGTAATTAATTTGGGTCATCCAGATTTGGATGATCAGCCATGATCTCATTGAATGGCGGAGTGGGCTCGAGGGGCCGAATGGCCTACCCCTGCTCCTCTCTTCTATGTTTTTCCTATGTTTCCTGATTTTGAACGCCTCTGTCAAATCTTCACGTAAACTCCTCTGCTCTAAGGAGAAGCATGATTTCTAGAGGCAAGCACAACATTTGCTGAAGACCAGTTTCATTGGTCGAGGGGACTGCATTCCATCGACCAGCCCAGCGTAAGACTCACATTTCCGAGCAGCTCCCTTCCTTCCTCTCTTGCACTGGCGAGTTTCAGGTCCTATTCACAATGTGCATGAGATTCACTTCCTTCATTTTTTTTTGGCTTCACAGAACAATGCAGCAACTCAGTACAGAATGTGCTGCTTTGTCTAATTTAATTCCTGGAATTTTATGTGTCCAAATTGGCCTCTTGAAGATTGAACTTATAATTAATTTTACAACAGAACTACAGCGAAACTCTATGTAGAATCCTGGAATCAGACAGCACAGAGGGAGGCCATTCGGCCCAACGTGCCTGTTCTGGCTCGTTAGAAGAGCAATCCAACTAGTCCCACTCCCCTCTGCTGTGTCTCCATAGCCTTGTAAAATTTTTCAACAACAACAACTTGTGTTTATATAGCGCCTTTAACGTAGTAAAATGTCCCAAGGCGCGTCACAGGAGCGATTATCAAACAAAATTTGACACCGAGCCACATAAGGAGATATTAGGACAGGTGACCGAAAGCTTGGTCAAAGAGGTAGGTTTTAAGGAGCATCTTAAAGGAGGAGAGAGAGGCGGAGAGGTTTAGGGAGGGAACTCCAGAGCTTAGGGCCCAGGCGGCTGAAAGCACGGCCACCAATGGTGGAGCGATTAAAATCAGGGAGGCGCAAGAGGCCAGAATTGGAGGACCGCAGATATCTTGGAGGGTTGTAGGGCTGGAGGATGTTACAGAGATAGGGAGGGGGGCGAGGCCATGGAGGGATTTGAAAACAAGGATGAGAATTTTAAAATTGAGGCGTTGCCAGACTGGGACCCAATCTAGGTCAGAGAGCACAGGGGTGATGGGTGAACGGGACTGCTAATCTATGAATGCATTTATTGGACATTCCTGACTCATACGCAGGAAAGAGGGATGGACACTCTAACGGAGTTCTTCAAAATAATGAAGGTGCTCAATAAGGTAGACATAGAGAAAATGTTTCCATTTGTGGGGGAGTCCAAAACTAGGGGCCATAAATATAAGATAGTCACTAATAAATCCAATAGGGAATTCAGGAGAAACTTCTTTACCCAGAGCGTGGTGAGAATGTGGAACTTGCTACAAGAGGGAGTGGTCGAAGCGAATAGTACAGAAGCATTTAAGGGGAAGCTGGATAAACACAAGAGGGAGAAAGGAATAGAAGGATATGCTGATGGGGTGAGATGAAGAGGGGTGGGAGGAGGCTCGTGTGGAGCATAAACACCGGCACGGAGCAGTGGGGCCAATTGGCCTGATTCTGTGCTGTAAATTCTACCCTTCGAAGAAGGGTTGACTGTGGCTGAGTCGTTTGGCGTCTACACATTGGGAGTGAATGGTTCGCTTCAGTCCCAATTGGTGTGGGGGTGGGTGGAGGGGGGATGTAAGATTCGCAAAATTTGTGCATTTCCCCGAAGGTTATTATCGATAAAAGGGACCCTGCGTGGACATTTCTTTTGAAATTAAAAAGGGTACCCAAGATGGCGTCCGTGCCTCGTGGCAGAAAGCCTGTGGGTCTCCAAAATGGATTCTGCAGCCCAGGCAGTTTGAGGGAAATCGAAACTAAGGCTGCAGGTTTCCTGTGAAAAGAACTTTGTGGTTTGGGACCCAGACAAACTGTGAATTATGTATTAGGCCGAATTAGAGGCAGATCTGAATTCAATGAGGCCTACAGTTAAAGCCATCAAACAGTCTGCATACATAATCAGAAACAGATTAAACACATCCATCGAGGCTGGACAAGCCCATCAAGGACTTTCAGGACAATACGAGTCAATTATCGGGCCGGTAGATGCATCTACCGGCCATCTAAAAATCCATCAGTATAGATTGCTACCATTATTTTAACTAGCCCGCCAAAATTAAAACAAAGAACTAACCTGATTTGGTGGGCAGATAAGGTTTTTAGATGAAGGTATAATTGAAGGCCCCCAGGTAGCAATTGGGGTGTGTGTGGGGGGGGTGTAGTCGTTGGAAGAAGAAGAAGAAGACTGCTGCTCAGCTGCTGTCGGTATTGCCGCTCCCCGGTCCTTCGGCCCCTCGCCCTCGTGGCTGCTGCTCTTTCTCCCATCCCGCGCTTACCCCCTGGCCTTTGCCCGTGCCCTCTCCAACTCCATCTGGACTCGCCCCGACACCGGGTCGGGCGAACACGGGCAATTCAGGCCAGGCGAAGCGGGACGCGGCGAGGGGAGGAGGAAGACCACCCGGGGAAGGCCAACTGAGGGTAGGCTTCGAATTATCGGGCCTTCAGCCTCAGCTGACCTGCGAGTATCTTCAGGCAAACTCAAGCTGCCGGCGAAGAATCATCCCTGCAAGGTAAAGTACCCAAGCAGAGACTGTAACTTTGGGGTACTTGAACCTGGACAACGCCCTTGCAGCACCCGGAGCCCACGTGACGACGGCAGGCTCCAGAGAGCACCAAGAGCGAACCCCGAACCCCACCGCTGTTTTGAGTCTAACAAACCCTTTTATTGGTGAGCATGAATTCTGACTCCTCATAGATTAACCTAGTTAGGTATAGGGGATGGGATAAGGATAAAGGGATTGTTAAGATAGTTGTTTTCCCTCGATGTGCCGTGTGTTCCCCATTCCCTGTATAAGTATATAGTATTATTATGACTCTCTTGTAATTGTTGCCTGTAGAAGTGTACACTAATAATTTTCCATAAGATTGTATCAAGTTTTTTTTCCTCTTCAATAAAATCTTGGTTTTGTTTGCATCCAACCACCTGTCTACTCGAGTTTTCTCTGTATCGCTGCCTATATCTAAGTCCGGTGTCCAGAACCCAGGGGGCGAGCGATTCGAACCGCTCAAAGAAGGTAGTCAGAGGCAAAGCTGACTGACCCGAACACGCCTGGGCAAAAACCCCCTACAGGGAGCGTGAACAAAGGTGTTGGAGATGCTGGATTTTACTGTTTATAACGGTGAATTAAGTTTTGCTTTTCCTCCTTTGATACTCCGCTTTGTTCTGTAGGCTGTCCTTGACCTCATTGTCTGGAACCCAGTGAACGACACCTTCCGTAAAACGTAAAACCGTCCATAAAAGTAGCATAGAAACATAGAAGATAGGAGCAGGAGTAGGCCATTCGGCCCCTCGAGTCTGCTCTGCCATTTAATGAGATCATGGCTGATCATCCAAATTCAGTACCCTGTCCCTGCTTTCTCCCCATATCCCTTGATCCCTTTAGCCTTAAGAAATATATCTAACTCCTTCTTGAATATATTTAATGAATTGGCCTCAACAGCCTTCTGTGGTAGAGAATTCCACAGGTTCACCACTCTCTGGGTGAAGAAATTCCTCCTCATCTCAGTCCTAAATGGCTTACCCCTTATCTTTAGAATGTGACCCCTGGTTCTGGACTCCCCCACCATCGGGAACATCCTTCCTGCATCTAGTCTGTCTAGTCCTGTTAGAATTTTATAAGTTTCAATGAGATCCCCACTCATTCCTCTAAACTCTAGCGAACATAAACCCAATCGACCCAATCTCTCCTCAGACATCATTCCTGCCATCCCAGGTATCAGTCTGGTGAATCTTCGTGGCACTCCTTCCAATGGCAAGAACATCCTTCCTCAGATAAGGCGACCAAAACTGCACACAATACTCAAGGTGTGGTCTCACCAAGGCCCTGTACAACTGCAACAAGACATCCTTGCTCCTGTACTCGAATCTGCTCGCTACGAAGGCCAGCAAACCATTTGCCTTCTTAACCGTATGCTGCACCTGCATACTTACCTTAGCAGATGTACAACCATCAATGTTTCTGTTAAGGGCGCGGCTGCATGGCCATACCATGGTCGGAAGGTCCCGCGCAGGCCTCTCAGCAGTTTTAAATGGAGAAAACGCTCATACGCGTAAATTTGAGTGGGTCGCACAGTCCGTTAAAGGGGCAGCACAACCAAAACAAAAATTATCGGGAATATTGAATAACATTACACTAGCTAAAACTCCCACTAACATTACACTGGGTAAACCCCCCACTAACATTACACTGGGTAAACCTCCCACTAACATTGCACTGGGTAAACCCCCCACTAACATTACACTGGGTAAACCCCCCACTAAAATTACACTGGGTAAACCCTGCACTAACATTGCACTGGGTAAACCCCTCACTAACATTACACTGGGTAAACCCCCCACTAACATTACACTGGGTAAACCTCCCACTAATATTACACTGGGTAAACCTCCCACTAACATTACACTGGGTAAACCTCTCACTAATATTACACTGGGTAAAACTCCCACTAACATTACACTGGGTAAACCTCTCACTAACATTACACTGGGTAAACCTCTCTCTAACATTACACTGGGTAAACCTCCCACTAACATTACACTGGGTAAACCCCCCACTAACATTACACTGGGTAAACCCCCCACTAACATTACACTGGGTAAATCCCCCACTAACATTACACTGGGTAAACCTCCCACTAACATTACACTGGGTAAACCTCCCACTAACATTACACTGGGTAAACCTCCCACTAACATTACACTGGGTAAACCTCCCACTAACATTACACTGGGTAAACCTCCCACTAACATTACACTGGGTAAACCCCCCACTAACATTACACTGGGTAAACCTCCCACTAACATTACTCTGGGTAAACCTCCCACTAACATTACACTGGGTAAACCCCCCACTAACATTACACTGGGTAAACCTCCCACTAACATTACTCTGGGTAAACCCCCCACTAACATTACACTGGGTAAACCTCCCACTAACATTACACTGGGTAAACCCCCCACTAACATTACACTGAGTAAACCTCTCACTAACATTACACTGGGTAAACCCCCCACTAACATTACACTGGGTAAACCTCCCACTAACATTACACTGGGTAAACCCCCCACTAACATTACACTGGGTAAACCCCCCACTAACATTACACTGGGTAAACCTCCCACTAACATTACTCTGGGTAAACCCCCCACTAACATTACACTGGGTAAACCTCCCACTAACATTACACTGGGTAAACCTCCCACTAACATTACACTGGGTAAACCCCCCACTAACATTACACTGGGTAAACCCCCCACTAACATTACACTGGGTAAACCCCCCACTAACATTACACTGGGTAAACCTCCCACTAACATTACACTGGGTAAACCCCCCACTAACATTACACTGGGTAAACCCCCCACTAACATTACACTGGGTAAACCTCCCACTAACATTACACTGGGTAAACCTCCCACTAACATTACACTGGGTAAACCCCCCACTAACATTACACTGGGTAAACCCCCCACTAACATTACACTGGGTAAACCCCCCACTAACATTACACTGGGTAAACCTCCCACTAACATTACACTGGGTAAACCCCCCACTAACATTACACTGGGTAAACCCCCCACTAACATTACACTGGGTAAACCTCCCACTAACATTACACTGGGTAAACCTCCCACTAACATTATACTGGGTAAACCCCCCACTAACATTACACTGGGTAAACCTCTCACTAACATTACACTGGGTAAACCTCTCACTAACATTACACTGGGTAAACCTCTCACTAACATTACACTGGGTAAACCCCCCACTAACATTACACTGGGTAAACCTCCCACTAACATTACACTGGGTAAACCTCCCACTAACATTACACTGGGTAAACCTCCCACTAACATTACACTGGGTAAACCTCTCACTAACATTACACTGGGTAAACCTCCCACTAACATTACACTGGGTAAACCCCCCACTAACATTACACTGGGTAAACCCCCCACTAACATTACACTGGGTAAACCTCTCACTAACATTACACTGGGTAAACCTCCCACTAACATTACACTGGGTAAACCCCCCACTAACATTACACTGGGTAAACCCCCCACTAACATTACACTGGGTAAACCTCTCACTAACATTACACTGGGTAAACCTCCCACTAACATTACACTGGGTAAACCCCCCACTAACATTACACTGGGTAAACCCCCCACTAACATTACACTGGGTAAACCTCCCACTAACATTACACTGGGTAAACCTCCCACTAACATTACACTGGGTAAACCCCCCACTAACATTACACTGGGTAAACCTCTCACTAACATTACACTGGGTAAACCTCCCACTAACATTACACTGGGTAAACCTCTCACTAACATTACACTGGGTAAACCTCCCACTAACATTACACTGGGTAAACCTCTCACTAACATTACACTGGGTAAACCTCCCACTAACATTACACTGGGTAAACCCCCCACTAACATTACACTGGGTAAACCCCCCACTAACATTACACTGGGTAAACCTCCCACTAACATTACACTGGGTAAACCCCCCACTAACATTACACTGGGTAAACCTCCCACTAACATTACACTGGGTAAACCTCCCACTAACATTACACTGGGTAAACCCCCCACTAACATTACACTGGGTAAACCCCCCACTAACATTACACTGGGTAAACCTCCCACTAACATTACACTGGGTAAACCCCCCACTAACATTACACTGGGTAAACCTCCCACTAACATTACACTGGGTAAACCTCCCACTAACATTACACTGGGTAAACCCTCCACTAACATTACACTGGGTAAACCCCCCACTAACATTACACTGGGTAAACCTCCCACTAACATTACACTGGGTAAACCTCCCACTAACATTACACTGGGTAAACCTCTCACTAACATTACACTGGGTAAACCTCTCACTAACATTACACTGGGTAAACCTCCCACTAACATTGTACTGGGTAAATCCCCACTAACATTACACTGGGTAAGCCCCCTACTAACATTACACTGGGTAAACCTCCCACTAACATTACACTGGGTAAACCCCCCACTAACATTACACTGGGTAAACCTCCCACTAACATTACACTGGGTAAACCCCCCACTAACATTACACTGGGTAAACCTCCCACTAACATTACACTGGGTAAACCCCCCACTAACATTACACTGGGTAAACACCCCACTAACATTACACTGGGTAAACCTCCCACTAACATTACACTGGGTAAGCCTCCCACTAACATTACACTGGGTAAACCCCCCACTAACATTACACTGGGTAAACCTCCCACTAACATTACACTGGGTAAACCTCTCACTAACATTACACTGGGTAAACCTCCCACTAACATTGTACTGGGTAAACCTCCCACTAACATTACTCTGGGTAAACCCCCCACTAACATTACACTGGGTAAACCTCTCACTAACATTACACTGGGTAAACCTCCCACTAACATTACTCTGGGTAAACCTCCCACTAACATTACACTGGGTAAACCTCCCACTAACATTACTCTGGGTAAACCTCTCACTAACATTACACTGGGTAAACCTCCCACTAACATTATACTGGGTAAACCCCCCACTAACATTACACTGGGTAAACCTCTCACTAACATTACACTGGGTAAACCTCTCACTAACATTACACTGGGTAAACCTCTCACTAACATTACACTGGGTAAACCCCCCACTAACATTACACTGGGTAAACCCCCCACTAACATTACACTGGGTAAACCTCTCACTAACATTACACTGGGTAAACCCCCCACTAACATTACACTGGGTAAACCCCCCACTAACATTACACTGGGTAAACCTCTCACTAACATTACACTGGGTAAACCTCCCACTAACATTACACTGGGTAAACCCCCCACTAACATTACACTGGGTAAACCCCCCACTAACATTACACTGGGTAAACCTCCCACTAACATTACACTGGGTAAACCTCCCACTAACATTACACTGGGTAAACCCCCCACTAACATTACACTGGGTAAACCTCTCACTAACATTACACTGGGTAAACCTCCCACTAACATTACACTGGGTAAACCTCTCACTAACATTACACTGGGTAAACCTCCCACTAACATTACACTGGGTAAACCTCCCACTAACATTACACTGGGTAAACCTCCCACTAACATTACACTGGGTAAACCTCTCACTAACATTACACTGGGTAAACCCCCCACTAACATTACTCTGGGTAAACCTCCCACTAACATTACTCTGGGTAAAGCTCCCACTAACATTACACTGGGTAAACCTCTCACTAACATTACACTGGGTAAACCCCCCACTAACATTACACTGGGTAAACCTCCCACTAACATTACACTGGGTAAACCTCTCACTAACATTACACTGGGTAAACCTCTCACTAACATTACACTGGGTAAACCTCCCACTAACATTACACTGGGTAAACCTCCCACTAACATTACACTGGGTAAACCTCTCACTAACATTACACTGGGTAAACCTCCCACTAACATTACACTGGGTAAACCTCCCACTAACATTACACTGGGTAAACCTCTCACTAACATTACACTGGGTAAACCTCTCACTAACATTACACTGGGTAAGCCCCCTACTAACATTACACTGGGTAAACCTCCCACTAACATTACACTGGGTAAACCTCCCACTAACATTACACTGGGTAAACCTCCCACTAACATTACACTGGGTAAACCCCCCACTAACATTACACTGGGTAAACCTCCCACTAACATTACACTGGGTAAACCCCCCACTAACATTACACTGGGTAAACACCCCACTAACATTACACTGGGTAAACCTCCCACTAACATTACACTGGGTAAACCTCCCACTAACATTACACTGGGTAAACCCCCCACTAACATTACACTGGGTAAACCTCCCACTAACATTACACTGGGTAAACCTCTCACTAACATTACACTGGGTAAACCTCCCACTAACATTGTACTGGGTAAACCTCCCACTAACATTACTCTGGGTAAACCCCCCACTAACATTACACTGGGTAAACCTCTCACTAACATTACACTGGGTAAACCTCCCACTAACATTACTCTGGGTAAACCTCCCACTAACATTACACTGGGTAAACCTCCCACTAACATTACTCTGGGTAAACCTCTCACTAACATTACACTGGGTAAACCTCCCACTAACATTGTACTGGGTAAACCTCCCACTAACATTAAACTGGGTAAGCCCCCTACTAACATTACACTGGGTAAACCTCCCACTAACATTACACTGGGTAAACCCCCCACTAACATTACACTGGGTAAACCTCCCACTAACATTACACTGGGTAAACCCCCCACTAACATTACACTGGGTAAACCTCCCACTAACATTACTCTGGGTAAACCCCCCACTAGCGTTACACTGGGTAAACCCCCCACTAACATTACACTGGGTAAACCTCCCACTAACATTACACTGGGTAAACCCCCCACTAACATTACACTGGGTAAACCTCCCACTAACATTACTCTGGGTAAACCCCCCACTAACATTACACTGGGTAAACCTCTCACTAACATTACACTGGGTAAACCTCCCACTAACATTACTCTGGGTAAACCTCCCACTAACATTACACTGGGTAAACCTCCCACTAACATTACTCTGGGTAAACCTCCCACTAACATTACACTGGGTAAACCCCCCACTAACATTACACTGGGTAAACCCCCCACTAACATTATACTGGGTAAACCCCCCACTAACATTACACTGGGTAAACCCCCCACTAACATTACACTGGTTAAACCTCCCACTAACATTACACTGGGTAAACCCCCCACTAACATTACACTGGGTAAACCTCCCACTAACATTACACTGGGTAAACCCCCCACTAACATTACACTGGGTAAACCCCCCACTAACATTACACTGGGTAAACCCCCCACTAACATTACACTGGGTAAACCTCTCACTAACATTACACTGGGTAAACCTCTCACTAACATTACACTGGGTAAACCTCCCACTAACATTACACTGGGTAAACCTCTCACTAACATTACACTGGGTAAACCCCCCACTAACATTACACTGGGTAAACCTCCCACTAACATTACACTGGGTAAACCTCTCACTAACATTACACTGGGTAAACCTCTCACTAACATTACACTGGGTAAACCTCTCACTAACATTACACTGGGTAAACCTCTCACTAACATTACTCTGGGTAAACCTCTCACTAACATTACACTGGGTAAACCTCTCACTAACATTACACTGGGTAAACCTCCCACTAACATTACACTGGGTAAACCTCCCACTAACATTACACTGGGTAAACCCCCCACTAACATTACACTGGGTAAACCCCCCACTAACATTACACTGGGTAAACCCCCCACTAACATTACACTGGGTAAACCTCTCACTAACATTACACTGGGTAAACCTCTCACTAACATTACACTGGGTAAACCTCCCACTAACATTACACTGGGTAAACCTCTCACTAACATTACACTGGGTAAACCTCTCACTAACATTACACTGGGTAAACCTCTCACTAACATTACACTGGGTAAACCTCTCACTAACATTACTCTGGGTAAACCTCTCACTAACATTACACTGGGTAAACCTCTCACTAACATTACACTGGGTAAACCTCCCACTAACATTACACTGGGTAAACCCCCCACTAACATTACACTGGGTAAACCTCTCACTAACATTACACTGGGTAAACCCCCCACTAACATTACACTGGGTAAACCTCCCACTAACATTACACTGGGTAAACCTCTCACTAACATTACACTGGCTAAACCCCCCACTAACATTACACTGGCTAAACCTCTCACTAACATTACACTGGGTAAACCTCCCACTAACATTATACTGGGTAAACCCCCCACTAACATTACACTGGGTAAGCCCCCTACTAACATTACACTGGGTAAACCTCCCACTAACATTACACTGGGTAAACCCCCCACTAACATTACACTGGGTTAACCCCCCACTAGCGTTACACTGGGTAAACCCCCCACTAACATTACACTGGGTAAACTTCCCACTAACATTACACTGGGTAAACCTCCCACTAACATTACACTGGCTAAACCCCCACTAACATTACACTGGGTAAACCCCCCACTAACATTACACTGGGTAAACCCCCCACTAACATTACACTGGGTAAACCCCCCACTAACATTACACTGGGTAAACCTCCCACTAACATTACACTGGGTAAACCTCTCACTAACATTACACTGGGTAAACCTCTCACTAACATTACACTGGGTAAACCCCCCACTAACATTACACTGGGTAAACCTCTCACTAACATTACACTGGGTAAACCTCCCACTAACATTACACTGGGTAAACCCCCCACTAACATTACACTGGGTAAACCCCCCACTAACATTACACTGGGTAAACCCCCCACTAACATTACACTGGGTAAACCTCCCACTAACATTACACTGGGTAAACCCCCCACTAACATTACACTGGGTAAACCTCCCACTAACATTACTCTGGGTAAACCCCCCACTAGCGTTACACTGGGTAAACCCCCCACTAACATTACACTGGGTAAACTTCCCACTAACATTACACTGGGTAAACCTCCCACTAACATTACACTGGTTAAACCTCCCACTAACATTACACTGGGTAAACCCCCCACTAACATTACACTGGTTAAACCTCCCACTAACATTACACTGGGTAAACCCCCCACTAACATTACACTGGGTAAACCCCCCACTAACATTACACTGGGTAAACCCCCCACTAACATTACACTGGGTAAACCTCCCACTAACATTACACTGGGTAAACCCCCCACTAACATTACACTGGGTAAACACCCCACTAACATTACACTGGGTAAACCTCCCACTAACATTACACTGGGTAAACCTCCCACTAACATTACACTGGGTAAACCCCCCACTAACATTACACTGGGTAAACCTCCCACTAACATTACACTGGGTAAACCTCTCACTAACATTACACTGGGTAAACCTCCCACTAACATTGTACTGGGTAAACCTCCCACTAACATTACTCTGGGTAAACCCCCCACTAACATTACACTGGGTAAACCTCTCACTAACATTACACTGGGTAAACCTCCCACTAACATTACTCTGGGTAAACCTCCCACTAACATTACACTGGGTAAACCTCCCACTAACATTACACTGGGTAAACCTCCCACTAACATTACACTGGGTAAACCCCCCACTAACATTACACTGGGTAAACCTCTCACTAACATTACACTGGGTAAACCTCCCACTAACATTACTCTGGGTAAACCTCCCACTAACATTACACTGGGTAAACCTCTCACTAACATTACACTGGGTAAACCTCCCACTAACATTGTACTGGGTAAACCTCCCACTAACATTAAACTGGGTAAGCCCCCTACTAACATTACACTGGGTAAACCTCCCACTAACATTACACTGGGTAAACCCCCCACTAACATTACACTGGGTAAACCTCCCACTAACATTACACTGGGTAAACCCCCCACTAACATTACACTGGGTAAACCTCCCACTAACATTACTCTGGGTAAACCCCCCACTAGCGTTACACTGGGTAAACCCCCCACTAACATTACACTGGGTAAACCTCCCACTAACATTACACTGGGTAAACCCCCCACTAACATTACACTGGGTAAACCTCCCACTAACATTACTCTGGGTAAACCCCCCACTAACATTACACTGGGTAAACCTCTCACTAACATTACACTGGGTAAACCTCCCACTAACATTACTCTGGGTAAACCTCCCACTAACATTACACTGGGTAAACCTCCCACTAACATTACTCTGGGTAAACCTCCCACTAACATTACACTGGGTAAACCCCCCACTAACATTACACTGGGTAAACCCCCCACTAACATTATACTGGGTAAACCCCCCACTAACATTACACTGGGTAAACCCCCCACTAACATTACACTGGTTAAACCTCCCACTAACATTACACTGGGTAAACCCCCCACTAACATTACACTGGGTAAACCTCCCACTAACATTACACTGGGTAAACCCCCCACTAACATTACACTGGGTAAACCCCCCACTAACATTACACTGGGTAAACCCCCCACTAACATTACACTGGGTAAACCTCTCACTAACATTACACTGGGTAAACCTCTCACTAACATTACACTGGGTAAACCTCCCACTAACATTACACTGGGTAAACCTCTCACTAACATTACACTGGGTAAACCCCCCACTAACATTACACTGGGTAAACCTCCCACTAACATTACACTGGGTAAACCTCTCACTAACATTACACTGGGTAAACCTCTCACTAACATTACACTGGGTAAACCTCTCACTAACATTACACTGGGTAAACCTCTCACTAACATTACTCTGGGTAAACCTCTCACTAACATTACACTGGGTAAACCTCTCACTAACATTACACTGGGTAAACCTCCCACTAACATTACACTGGGTAAACCTCCCACTAACATTACACTGGGTAAACCCCCCACTAACATTACACTGGGTAAACCCCCCACTAACATTACACTGGGTAAACCCCCCACTAACATTACACTGGGTAAACCTCTCACTAACATTACACTGGGTAAACCTCTCACTAACATTACACTGGGTAAACCTCCCACTAACATTACACTGGGTAAACCTCTCACTAACATTACACTGGGTAAACCTCTCACTAACATTACACTGGGTAAACCTCTCACTAACATTACACTGGGTAAACCTCTCACTAACATTACTCTGGGTAAACCTCTCACTAACATTACACTGGGTAAACCTCTCACTAACATTACACTGGGTAAACCTCCCACTAACATTACACTGGGTAAACCCCCCACTAACATTACACTGGGTAAACCTCTCACTAACATTACACTGGGTAAACCCCCCACTAACATTACACTGGGTAAACCTCCCACTAACATTACACTGGGTAAACCTCTCACTAACATTACACTGGCTAAACCCCCCACTAACATTACACTGGCTAAACCTCTCACTAACATTACACTGGGTAAACCTCCCACTAACATTATACTGGGTAAACCCCCCACTAACATTACACTGGGTAAGCCCCCTACTAACATTACACTGGGTAAACCTCCCACTAACATTACACTGGGTAAACCCCCCACTAACATTACACTGGGTTAACCCCCCACTAGCGTTACACTGGGTAAACCCCCCACTAACATTACACTGGGTAAACTTCCCACTAACATTACACTGGGTAAACCTCCCACTAACATTACACTGGCTAAACCCCCACTAACATTACACTGGGTAAACCCCCCACTAACATTACACTGGGTAAACCCCCCACTAACATTACACTGGGTAAACCCCCCACTAACATTACACTGGGTAAACCTCCCACTAACATTACACTGGGTAAACCTCTCACTAACATTACACTGGGTAAACCTCTCACTAACATTACACTGGGTAAACCCCCCACTAACATTACACTGGGTAAACCTCTCACTAACATTACACTGGGTAAACCTCCCACTAACATTACACTGGGTAAACCCCCCACTAACATTACACTGGGTAAACCCCCCACTAACATTACACTGGGTAAACCCCCCACTAACATTACACTGGGTAAACCTCCCACTAACATTACACTGGGTAAACCCCCCACTAACATTACACTGGGTAAACCTCCCACTAACATTACTCTGGGTAAACCCCCCACTAGCGTTACACTGGGTAAACCCCCCACTAACATTACACTGGGTAAACTTCCCACTAACATTACACTGGGTAAACCTCCCACTAACATTACACTGGTTAAACCTCCCACTAACATTACACTGGGTAAACCCCCCACTAACATTACACTGGTTAAACCTCCCACTAACATTACACTGGGTAAACCCCCCACTAACATTACACTGGGTAAACCCCCCACTAACATTACACTGGGTAAACCCCCCACTAACATTACACTGGGTAAACCTCTCACTAACATTACACTGGGTAAACCTCTCACTAACATTACACTGGGTAAACCTCCCACTAACATTACACTGGGTAAACCTCTCACTAACATTACACTGGGTAAACCTCTTACTAACATTACACTGGGTAAACCCCCCACTAACATTACACTGGGTAAACCTCTCACTAACATTACACTGGGTAAACCTCTCACTAACATTACTCTGGGTAAACCTCTCACTAACATTACACTGGGTAAACCTCTCACTAACATTACACTGGGTAAACCCCCCACTAACATTACACTGGGTAAACCTCTCACTAACATTACACTGGGTAAACCCCCCACTAACATTACACTGGGTAAACCTCCCACTAACATTACACTGGGTAAACCTCTCACTAACATTACACTGGCTAAACCCCCCACTAACATTACACTGGCTAAACCTCTCACTAACATTACACTGGGTAAACCTCCCACTAACATTATACTGGGTAAACCCCCCACTAACATTATACTGGCTAAACCCCCCACTAACATTACACTGGCTAAACCTCTCACTAACATTACACTGGGTAAACCTCCCACTAACATTATACTGGGTAAACCCCCTACTAACATTACACTGGGTAAACCCCCCACTAACATTACACTGGGTTAACCCCCCACTAGCGTTACACTGGGTAAACCCCCCACTAACATTAAACTGGGTAAACTTCCCACTAACATTACACTGGGTAAACCTCCCACTAACATTACACTGGCTAAACCCCCACTAACATTACACTGGGTAAACCCCCCACTAACATTACACTGGGTAAACCCCCCACTAACATTACACTGGGTAAACCCCCCACTAACATTACACTGGGTAAACCCCCCACTAACATTACACTGGGTAAACCTCCCACTAACATTACACTGGGTAAACCTCTCACTAACATTACACTGGGTAAACCTCTCACTAACATTACACTGGGTAAACCTCCCACTAACATTACACTGGGTAAACCTCCCACTAACATTACACTGGGTAAACCTCCCACTAACATTACACTGGGTAAACCCCCCACTAACATTACACTGGCTAAACCCCCCACTAACATTACACTGGGTAAACCTCCCACTAACATTACACTGGGTAAACCTCCCACTAACATTACACTGAGTAAACCCCCCACTAACATTACACTGGGTAAACCTCCCACTAACATTACTCTGGGTAAACCTCCCACTAACATTACACTGGGTAAACCTCTCACTAACATTACACTGGGTAAACCTCCCACTAACATTACACTGGGTAAACCCCCCACTAACATTACACTGGGTAAAACCCCCATTAACATTACACTGGGTAAACCCCCCACTAACATTACACTGGGTAAACCTCTCACTAACATTACACTGGGTAAACCTCCCACTAACATTACACTGGGTAAACCTCCCACTAACATTACACTGGGTAAACCTCCCAGTAACATTACACTGGGTAAACCTCTCACTAACATTACACTGGGTAAACCTCCCACTAACATTACTCTGGGTAAACCTCCCATTAACATTACACTGGGTAAACCCCCCACTAACATTACACTGGGTAAACCTCTCACTAACATTACACTGGGTAAACCTCCCACTAACATTACACTGGGTAAACCTCTCACTAACATTACACTGGGTAAACCCCCCACTAACATTACACTGGGTAAACCTCCCACTAACATTACACTGGGTAAACCTCCCACTAACATTACACTGGGTAAACCTCTCACTAACATTACACTGGGTAAACCCCCCACTAACATTACACTGGGTAAACCTCTCACTAACATTACACTGGGTAAACCTCTCACTAACATTACACTGGGTAAACCTCTCACTAACATTACACTGGGTAAACCCCCCACTAACATTACACTGGGTAAACCCCCCACTAACATTACACTGGGTAAACCTCTCACTAACATTACACTGGGTAAACCCCCCACTAACATTACACTGGGTAAACCTCCCACTAACATTACACTGGGTAAACCTCCCACTAACATTACACTGGGTAAACCTCTCACTAACATTACACTGGGTAAACCCCCCACTAACATTACACTGGGTAAACCTCTCACTAACATTACACTGGGTAAACCTCTCACTAACATTACACTGGGTAAACCGCCCACCAACATTACACTGGGTAAACCTCCTGTTATGTATTGTGTGTTCTATTGTGTGTTCTCCTCCCACCTGTGGTGGCGCTGTCACAGGAGATAAATGGTTGGGTGTTCTCTGTTAAGTTTAGCTTTCTTTGTTCGGAACTTGCCAGAACTTCCTTTCCTTCCAATAAAGCACTTCATATTTGAATCTCTGAGTTCTGAGTCCTAAATTGTGTCTAGGTAGAAAGGTACCGACACAACAAGTGGCAACGAGGAGCGGACGAATCTGCGTACGTTATGGGTGCAGTGAGTAAGCAGAAAATTTAATTTGAAACGTGAGATGGCTACTATATTAGGAAACATTGGTGATTTTGATGAAAATGTGGAGCAATGGAGGGCTTATACAGAACGTTTTGACTATTTTGTATTGGCGAATGCGGTGGCAAATGAAAAGGTTGTGCCTACCTTTTTGAGTGTAATCGGGCCGAAGACATTCAATTTACTTCGCAGCCTCGTGCATCCAGATAAGCCAGGAACTAATACATATAAGCAACTAGTGGAAATTCTTGGAGCACATTTTTCACCGAAACCTCTGGTTATTGCTGAGAGATTTAGATTTCATAAACGGAATCAAGAGGAGGGGGAATCAGTGACGATGTTTATTGCTGCTTTAAAAAGGTTGTTGGAACACTGCCAGTTCAAGGAGGTGCTGAATGACACCATTAGAGACAGACTTGTGTGTGGTCTGCAAAATGCAGCCACACAGAAGCGCCTTCTTACTAAGGACAACCTTACTCTTGAAAAGGCCATTGAAGTTAGTGTCTCCATGGAGATGGCGGAAAAGGAGGCTCACCAGTTGAGTTCAACAGGGAGAGTTCACAAGGTGTCGTCTGAGCCTAAAGGTGCGCGGAACGGCACATGTTACCGTTGTGGGAAAACGGGCCATCACGCTAATGACTGCTGGTGTACGGAGCTGGAATGCCGAAATTGTGGCAAAAAGGGTCACATTGAATGCGCCTGTAGATGTAAAAAAAAGAACAGACAGAGCTGGGAAGCATGGAAGCAAAATGTCTGTATTTGGACAAGAGAGGAAAAAGAGTGTTCATTCAGTGCAGTATGATGGAACAAGCAAAACAGAGGGGAGCGACACCTCTGAGGAGGAAGAGGTGCACATACTGACAGTTGCAGGTGATTTAAATGGCTACTGGGTGTCACCACTGGTGGAGGGACAATCAGTGTGGATGGAGGTGGACACAGGCGCGGCTGTGTCCCTTGTTTCAGACACTGTCTACAACAAAATGCTAAAGCATCTTACCCTTCAGCCAACAAACATTGTGCTAAAGACGTATACCGGCGAACCTGTGGCCATGAGAGGCGCCATTGAGGTGACAGTTAAATTGAACGGACAGACTGCAAAACTGCCACTCTAAGTGGTAAAGGGAAATTACCCATCGCTACTGGGACGTCCGTGGCTAGAGAAAATCACGCTGGACTGGCCTGCAGTCCGCATGATGTCAAAAGGGGAGCCAGGTCTGACTGCAGTGTTAAACAAACATGCAGAACTCTACAATGGGGAACTTGGGAGCATGAACACGATCAGCGTGAGACTGGACATTAAACCTGACAGCAAGCCGAGGTTTCACAAAGCCCAACCTGTACCCTATGCAATTAGGCCAAAAGTTGAGGCTAACTTGAAGGCCTTAGTCGAGAATGGAGTCCTGGAGCCTGTGAGCGTGAGCAAATGGGCCACACCCATTGTTCCTGTCCTGAAAAAGGATGGATCTGTTCGAATCTGCGGGGATTTTAAAGTGACTATTAACCCGGTGCTGTCTGCGGAACAGTACCCTCTTCCCCTCATTGATGATCTTTTTACGGGCCTGGCTGGAGGGCAAAGGTTCAGCAAAATAGACTTATGCCAGGCTTATCTACAAATGCATGTCGATGACAAATCAAAGGAGCTGCTGACAATTGTGACACACAAGGGGCTATACAGGTACTGCCGCCTTCCGTTTGGAATTACGTCGGCCCCTGCTCTATTCCAAAGGGCAATGGATCAGATTTTGAGTGGACTGCCAGGAGTCCAGTGCTACCTGGACGACATCCTTGTCACTGGGACAAATGAGGAGGATCATCTTCTGACCTTGGATGCGACACTACAACGACTGAAAGAGTACGGACTCAGAGTTCGTAAAGACAAATGTGAATTCTTTCAGTCTTCAGTTGAGTACCTGGGGCATGTGATTGACGCTACTGGCCTGCATAATGCGCCGTCAAAGGTCAAGGCGATCGTGGGGGCCCCAGCACCCCAGAATGTGAGCCAGTTACATTCATTTCTGGGGCTACTTAACTGCTATGCGAAGTTTATTCCAGACTTAGCAACATTGCTGAAGCCGTTACATCAGTTGCTATGTCAAGGCAAAATATGGAAATGAACTGAACTGTGCAATGAAGCTTTCGCCCAAGCAAAGAAAGCATTGCTGAAATTGGAGGTCCTGACACACTTCGACCCAAAGCTGCCCGTGCAGCTAGCATGTGATGCATCACCATATGGTGTGGGAGCAGTCATATCCCACATCATGCCTTCGGGTGAAGAGAAACCTATCGCCTTCGCATCACGCACCTTGAACAAGGCCGAGAGTAACTATGCGCAGATCGAGCACGAGGCCTTGGGAATCGTTTTTGGAATTCGAAAATTTCATCAGTACCTGTTTGGGAGAAGGTTCACACTCCTGACGGACCACCGTCCATTGGCTTCAATCTTCCGGCCCCACACCGGAATTCCGTCTCTCGCTGCAAGCAGGATGCAAAGGTGGGCTTTACTGTTGTCAGGACACACATACGACATCAAATATCGCAAATCAGACTTGCACGGCAACGCAGACGGTCTCTCGAGGCTACCCTTGCCTGTTACTCCCCCAGAGCCTCGTCAGATAGACATCTTCTACTTTAGACAAGTGGAGGGAGCACCTGTCACTGCAGTTCAGGTGCGAAGGTACACCCGCAACGATCCAGTCCTGTCTGAGGTAATGGACGATGTCATTCGAGGGAGAGCTATAGGAGATTCTCCTAGTTTGAAACCTTACGTTTCAAAAAGAAATGAGCTCTCCGTCCAGGCAGGTTGTCTTCTTTGGGGACGCCGTGTCATCATTCCGCCACCTCTGAGGGAACCTATACTGCAACAACTTCATACAGGCCACAGTGGGATCGTTCGGATGAAGGAAATGGCAAGAAGCTACTTCTGGTGGCCAGGTCTCGATGGGAATATTAAGGAGAAAGCCAAAACATGTTCCCCATGTCAAAGGGTCCGGAATGTTCCACAGCTGGCAACCCTACACCCCTGGGATTGGCCTGCAGAAGTGTGGCAGCGAGTACATGTGGACTTCGCCGGTCCTTTCGAAGAGAAGATGTTTATGGTGGTTGTGGACGCTCGTAGCAAGTGGCCGGAGGTCGCTGTGATGAGGTCTACCACGGCAGAGAAAACAATTGAGAAACTTGGTGAGATGTTCAGCCGTTATGGCTCACCGGAACAACTCGTAAGTGACAACGGTCCACAATATGTATCACAGGAGTTTGCAACCTTCCTGCATGTGAAAGGTGTCCAACACATCAGGTCTGAGCCCTATCATCCCTCTACTAACAGCTGTTGTGTATGTACCTTTAAGAGAAGAACTGATTCTATACTGCAGTACCGGCAGTGACCACCCCTGTATATAAAGCCATAGCAGGCTTCTGTATTTCAGTCTTGAGTTCCCCTCTGTTCAGTAAATACCTGTTTTATTGTTCTCCTGCAGTCCGAGTATTATTGATACCCGGACACTACACTGGCGACGGGCAGGTTCGAACTAACCTGCAGTACTGCATCACCTCACGGGGATCTTTTCCCTGAAGAGAAGCTTCTTGGAGGTCGAAGTCAGAACGGCGGGCGTCGACCATGGGCAACCACCCAAGGATCCATCGGAGAGTTGCAGGGGAGGCTGTGGAGAGCTGGGCCTGGCTCCCCAGTCGAGGTGTTCCAGCAAGTCGTGCTGGTAGCAGGTAGTGCGCTGACCCTTCCGGGCTGTGGCGGGCTCGGGCTCGATCGAGCGGCTCTGCAAAGGGGCCGTGCAGCGTCGTCGGGAGGAAGAGAGAGAGAGAGGGTGGAGCGCACAGGGCGCAGTTGGTGCTCAAGAACTGGGCAGCATGGAGAGGATAGAACGAGGGGAAGGAAAAGTGATACGCGCCGAAGCCGTGGGTCGCCGCCATTACCCTGTAGAACGCTAGGAGCAGCGTGGCAGCAAGGGGAAGAAGGAAAATCGCGGGAGGCGCCATTTTATTCCATTGGGGAAGAAGGAAAAGCGCGGGAGGCGCCATTTTATTCCATTGGGGAAGAAGAAAAAGCGCGGGAGGCGCCATTTTAAATCACTCAAGATGCCGAAGAGTGGCAGTATCACTGCTTTCGACAACGAGGTAGAAGACTGGACCACGTATGTGGAAAGAATTGAAGTGTACTGCGAGGCAAATGAGGTGGCCGATGGAAAGAAGGCGTCGGTATTATTAAATTTGATGGGCGCGAGAACGTACGGCCTATTGCGGAATTTAATTACCCCAGCTAAACCAATGGAGAAAAGTTTTGAAGAGATTGTTAATATCTTACAGGAACACCTAAACCCTACACCGCTGCTGATAGCAGAAAGATTCAAGTTCCATAAAAGAAACCAGCACAAAGATGAGAGCAATGCTGACTATCTTACGGAACTACGCAAGTTATCGAAGCACTGCCAGTTCGGAGCAGGACTGGCAGACACCTTACGGGATAAGTTTGTCTGCGGGCTCCAGAGTGAAGGAACCCAGAAATGACTGCTTTCGGAAAAGGACCTGACGCTAGAACAGGCTTTCAGCGTGGCAGTATCCTACGAAGCAGCAGCACGGGGAGCTGCGGAAATACAACAGAAACCACAGGAATACAGCGCTAACGGAATGGCGTATGGAGCAGAAAAGTGCTATCGCTGCGGCAGAACAACCCATGATCAGAAGGACTGCTGGTTTAAGGAAAAAGTATGCAGGCAATGTGGGAAAATGGGACACATAGCAAGAGTCTGCAGGTCGGGAAAGAAAACCAACACTACAAGAACTACTAAGGAAAAGTACAAGAAAGTAAAGAAATTGACAGACAGTAGTTCGGAAGATCAGGAGAGTGATAAGGACTCCGGGAGCAGGAGACTAAGTTGTCTAAAGTTACACAACGTGATCGCAAAGGAGGACCACCGAACCATTTGGGTCACCCTCATGATAGCAGGGTCCCCAGTAAAGATGGAATTGGACACAGGATCAGCCCTAACTGTCATGAATCGACGAGACTATGAGCGGCTATTCTCACACATACCCTTGAAGGACACGTCCATTGTATTGAAGACATACACGGGGCAAAAAGTCTACCCCAGAGGAAAAATAAGGGTGCCAGTTGAATACAACGGCAAGGAAACACAGAAAATGTATCTATATATACTACCAGATGGAGGACCACCATTATTGGGACGTGAATGGATCCGAAAAATACAATTGGATTGGTATTCCATTCAGGCGCTAACTGTGACTGATAAAAAGGATGATGACGTCACACCTGGACGACTGTCAAAAATTCTAACTGACGCAAAAGAGGTGTTCCAACAAGGACTTGGGACTCTAAAAGGAGTAACGGCAACGATAAAAATCGAAGATAACGCAAACCCAAAATTTTTTAAGGCCAGACCGGTACCTTACGCGATCCGCCCAGCCGTTGAAGCAGAGCTGGAGAGTCTGGAGCGTTCGGGTGTGCTGTCCAAGGTGGACTGGAGCGAGTGGGCCACACCCATCGTTCCTGTAATGAAGAAATCATTGAGTAGCACGCCTGGGGAACCGAAGAAGGTTCGCATCTGTGGGGACTTCAAGGTAACTGTGAACCCAGTCCTGCACACAGTACAGGATAGAAGATATTTTCGCCTCACTATCTGGAGGGAAACGCTTTACGAAGATTGATCTGGCCCAAGCGTATCTACAAATGGAGGTGGAAGAAGCATCTAGGAAATACCTCACGATAAACACTCACAAAGGCCTTTACCAGTACAATCGACTGGTATTCGGGGTAGCATCAGCCCCAGCTATTTGGCAGAGGGCAATGGAACAAGTCCTGCAAGGGATCCCGGGGACCCAGTGTTATTTGGATGACATCCTGGTTACGGGCGAAAATGACAGTGAACATCTTGCCAACCTGGAGCAGGTGCTCATGAGATTACTGGAATATGGGCTACGAGCCAACCGCCCCAAATGCGAGTTCTTCAGGAGACAAATCTCGTATTATGGCCACATGATTGATGAGGAAGGGTTGCATAAGTCGCTGGACAAGATTGAGGCTGTAGTCAAGGCTCCAGCACCGGAAAATGTGTCGCAACTGAGGTCGTTCCTCGGGTTGGTGAACTACTACCATAAGTTCTTGCCGAATTTATCTACAATTCTGCACCCACTGAACACCCTGCTGCAAACTGGAGTAACATGGAAATGGAGCGATGAGTGTAAGCGTACCTTTCAGAAATGTAAATGCCTAATCACTTCAAAAGAAGTATTGGCCCACTACAATCCAACACTACCGATTCAGTTAGCATGTGATGCGTCTCCCTACGGCATCGGAGCGGTGCTGTCACACAAATTCCTTGACGGTTCAGAGAGGCCAATAACCTTTGCGTCGCGCTCGTTAACCTCAGCCGAGCGTAACTACACCCAGATTGACAGGGAGGCCCTCAGCCTGGTGTGGGGGGTGAAGAAGTTCAATCATTATCTGCACGGGCAGAAATTCACCCTACTGACTGATCATCAGCCCCTGGTCTCCATTTTTAACCCAAAGAAGGGCGTTCCGGTGATGACGGCGCAACGGCTGCAAAGATGGCCACTTTTTCTAGGGGCACATCAGTACGACATAGAGTACAAGGGTACGAAACAGCATGGAAACGCTGATGGGCTGTCGCGCCTACCGTTGCCTACGGTAGAAGAAGCACCTGCAGTGGACCCTGTTGAGATATTCCATGCAACCATAGTCGAATGTCTACCTGTTACAAACTCAAGTATAGAGAAGGAAACCCGAAATGACCCGACACTCTCTCGGGTCTATGATTTGACAGTGAAGGGATGGCCAGCACATGGTGACTCACTGTTGCCAGCATTCTCGCCAAGGAGAGAACAGCTGTCAGTGTGCCGGGGGACCTTGATGTGTGGATCCCGAGTGGTAATTCCACCCAAGTTGAGAGATAGAGTGCTCAATGAGCTTCATGAGGGTCATCTGGGAGGGGTAAAAATGAAGAGCCTAGCCAGGGCGTTTGTGTGGTGGCCGGGAATCGATAAAGAAATCGAGGATATGACCAAGAGATGCACAGGATGCCAGAAGGTCCAAAACGCTCCACCACAGGCCCCTCTACACCCATGGGAGTGGCCCTCATCTCCATGGCAACAGGTACACATTGATTTTGCTGGTCCATTTATGGACTCAATGTTCCTAATCGCTGTGGACGCCCATTCGAAATGGCCAGAGGTCATCAAAATGTCCTCCACCACCACGGAGAAAACTATTGCAGTCCTCCGGACCATCTTCGCCAGGAATGGCTTGCCAGAACAGATTTGCTCCGACAATGGGCCACAGTTTGTGTCCGAGGATTTCCGGAGGTTTCTGAGGAATAATGGGGTGAAACATTACACATCTGCCCCATATCATCCAGCCACAAATGGATTGGCTGAGAGGTTTGTTCAGCCCTTTAAAAAGGCAATAAAGGCAATGTATAATGACGACATACCACTACAAAACAAGATGGATAATTTCTTGTTTGCTTACCGGAATGCGACACATGCAGTCACCAACCAAGCTCCAGCCATAATGTTCTTCAACCGAAGGCTAAGATGTCGCCTGGATTTGCTCAAACCAAACATAAGACGAGATGTTGAGGATAAGCAATTCCAGCACATAAATGAGAAGCCAACCAGGAGCTTCAAGATAGGGCAACCAGTCTTGGCCCGCGACTTCCGAACAGAAAAATGGCAGCCAGGAACGATATGCACACAGCAGGGGCCACTAATGTACACAGTGGACGTTGGAGAGAGCATCGTGAGACGCCATGCTGACCAGATTCTAGAGTCACAGGAACAAGCCAAACCCGTACCACGAGCAGGTGCAACTGATAATCAACCCGAAGTACAGATTGCGTGTACCTCAGATGCAGTGGTATTGGAAGCTGACGAACCAACCAATGACAATGAGCCAGAATCAACTCCGCCGCAAGAACAGGATACTCGAGAAAGGCGCTATCCAGTCAGGATCAGGAAGCCTCCTCAAAGACTGAACTTATAAATGATTATTTCAGTTGATGTATATAGCACAGAGAAAATTGTAATTGTAATTAGGTATTATTTAGTTGTTAAATGAATGTTATGTACTGTTTATCTAAAAGGGGAGGAATTGTTGTGTATGTACCTTTAAGAGAAGAACTGATTCTATACTGCAGTACCGGCAGTGACCACCCCTGTATATAAAGCCATAGCAGGCTTCTGTATTTCAGTCTTAAGTTACCCTCCGTTCAGTAAATACCTGTTATTATTGTTCTCCTGCAGTCCGAGTATTATTGATACCCGGACACTACAACGGCCAGGCAGAAAGGTTTGTGCAAACTTTGAAGCATGCCTTGAAGGCATCGCGAGGTCAGGGCTCAATCCACCAACGTCTGAACAGCTTCCTGTTGTCCTACAGGAACGAGCCGCATGCCACAACCAAAACTTCCCCCGCTTCGCTCATGATGAAGAGGCAGTTGCGGACAAGTTTTGACTTACTCAAACCTCCAAGGGCAGAACAGGTTGTCCATTGTCAACGACAAGCTCAAGTTGAAAAGAGAGAGAAAAGAGCCAAGGAGAGACGGTTTCACCCTGGAGAGCATGTCCTAGCTCGAAACTACAACACTGGACCGAAATGGGTTCCTGCTACGGTGATCACGCAGACGGGCCCTGTGTCTTACACGGTTGAGACTGCTGAGGACGTCGTCTGGAGAAGACACACAGATCAACTGTTGCTAGGAGCAGAGACAGCCACAAAGGCTCCAATGGCTGGTTGGCCTGAACTGTTTCCGGATGATACCGCAAACCAGCATCCTTTGCCACAGTGCTCTTCTCCAACACAGGAAGTCAAAGAGACTGTTCCACCTGTGCAAACTCCTGACTTTCGACTGACACAGGCACCTTCTCCATCCAGGCCTGTGTCAATGCCTACTGCTGTGGAAGCCAGCGATGACCGCCGGTATCCTGTCAGAGAGCGGCGGCCTCCAAGACGCTTGGATCTGTAGGCTTAGTGACTTACCCACAAGACTGGGGCAGAATAAACCCCAGGGTAAAGTCAGGGTTTGAGGCAGTCTACCTCTACCCTAGGTTTGTTGAGTGCATTGAAAGCAACTTACCTGTTGAGGAATAATGTGGACCTTCCATTTAAGAGGGGAGGAAATGTTATGTATTGTGTGTTCTATTGTGTGTTCTCCTCCCACCTGTGGTGGCGCTGTCACAGGAGATAAATGGTTGGGTGTTCTCTGTTAAGTTTAGCTCTCTTTGTTCGGAAATTGCCAGAACTTCCTTTCCTTCCAATAAAGCACTTCATGTTTGAATCTCTGAGTTCTGAGTCCTTAAAGAGTGCTGTGAGTTTGGGTAAGTGTGAGAGTTCTTTAATTGTTATTTCTCTTTAAATCACTCTTGATAAGATTACTTAAGCAGTTTAAGTAAAGGGGAAAAGTTAAATATTTGGGATTCTGTTGGTTTAAGAAGAGTAAAACAAGGTTACACTGCAGTAGGAGTAAATTGGCACAGCAGGCAGTGGAAACCAGTTTCCTAACCAATCAGCAGGGGTGACTCATTTGGCTGTAAACAAACAAACAGTATAAAAAGACCAGTCCTAGTGCGAGCAAGCACTGAGTGCGAGTCATCAAAGAGTGCTCTGAGTTTTGGTAAGTGTGAGTTAGGGTAAGTGGGGTGTTAGGTGCTCTTTTCAAGCTTTAACTCTGTGGGTTGTAGTTAATAAGGCCTTTCTGGTGCAGAGTGACTGTTGGTAAACCATTTAACTGGTGTAACTAGAGGGATTGATTTAATTTAAATCCAATTAATTAAAGGGGATACTAGCATCTAAAATCGGGCAGAGGGTGTCCATAACTAACAATAAAAAATTTAATTAATTACATAGAATGGAGCAGGTGATGTGTTACTGTTGCGAGATGTGGGAGCCGGTGAACCCCATTGAGGCTCACGGTGATTACGTCTGTGACAAGTGTCTGCTGCTACAGGAACTCCAGCTCCGTGTTGATGAGCTGGAGTCTGAGCTTCAGACGCTGTGACACATCAGGGAGGGGGAGAAGTACGTGGACTCTGTGTATCAGGGGGTGGTCACACCTATGAAGTTAATTAATTCAGATGTAGCCCATGGTCAGGGACAGGAAGGTGTGACTGCGAGTGAGGCAGGTACGGGGATCCAGGAGGTAGAGCTGGAGGAGCCGCAGCCCTTGTTCTTGTCCAACAGGTTCGAGGTTCTTACTCCCTGTGGGGACAGGAGCAGGGACTGCAGGGAGGATGAGCAACCTGGCCACAGCACCGTGGAATGGGGGGCCATTCAAGAGGGGGGAGTAAATAGAAATGTTGTAGTGGTAGGGGATAGTATTATTAGGGGGATAGATAGAGTTCTCTGCAGCCGAGTGCGAGAGTCCCGAAGGCTGTGTTGCCTACCCGGTGCCAGGGTTAAGGACATCTCCTCTGGGCTGGAAAGAAACTTGCAGTGGGAGGGGGTGGATCCAGTTGTCATGGTCCATGTTGGTACAAACGACGTAGATAGGACTAGGAAGCCGGTTCTGTTAAAGGAGTATGAGCAGATAGGGATCAAATTAAAAAACAGAACCTCAAGGGTAATAACCTGAGCCACGAGCGAATTTGGCTAGGACAAATAAAATTAGGGAGTTAAATGCGTGGCTCAAAGACTGGTGTGGGAGAAATGGATTTGGCTTCCTGGGACACTGGCACCAGTACTGGGGCAGGAGGGAGCTGTTCCATTGGGACGGGCTTCACTTGGCCAGTGCTGGGACTAGAGTCCTGGCGGATCATATAACTAGGGCTGTAGAGAGGGCTTTAAACTAACTAGTGGGGGGGAGGTTCCTAGAGAGCAAATAATAAAAATGACAACAGAGAAGGTCATAGACTTAGGTAGCAGTGGGGAAATTCAAAACCAGAGCGTGTCAGGAAGGGGCAGAAGGTATGGAGTAAAAGGTAAAGTAATAAAAAGGGCAAAAGCAGGAACTAAGTGTCACAAAACATATTTGAAAGTTCTCTATCTGAATGCACGTAGCATTCGTAACAAAATAGACGAGTTAATGGCACAAGTAACTACATATGGGTATGATCTTGTGGCCATTACAGAAACATGGCTGCAGGGTGACAATGCCTGGGAATTAAACATACCAGGTTATTTAACGATCAGGAAGGACAGGCAGGAAGGAAGGGGAGGTGGGGTGGCTATGTTAATAAAGGAAGGAATCACTCTAATACAGAGAAATGATATTGGGTCAAAAGATCAGGATAATGAAACAGTTTGGGTGGAGGTAAGGAATAATAAGGGGAAAAAAACACTAGTGGGCGTAGTCTATAGGCCTCCGAACAGTTGCAACTCTGTTGGACGGAGTATCAATCAGGAAATAGTTGAGGCTTGTAATAAGGGAACATCTATAATTATGGGGGATTTTAACTAGCATATTAATTGGATAAATCAAATTGGGCAGGGCTGCCTTGAGGATGAGTTCATTGAGTGTATTAGGGATGGGTTTCTTGAGCAGTATGTAACTGAACCGACCAGGGGGCAAGCAACCTTAGATCTGGTCCTGTGTAACGAGACAGGATTAATTAAAAATGTCCTAGTAAAGGATCCCCTTGGAATGAGTGACCATAACATGGTTGAATTCCATATTCAATTAGAGGGTGAGAAGGTTGGATCTCAAACAAGCGTGCTAAGCTTGAATAAAGGAGACTATGAAGGTATGAGAGTGGAATTGAGTAGAGTGGATTGGGAAAATAGATTAAAGGGTAAGACGATACATGATCAGTGGTGTACATTTAAGGAGTTATTTTACAACTTCCAAAAAAAATATATTCCACTGAGAAGAAAAGGGTGTAAAAGAAAAGACAGCCATCCGTGGCTAAGTAAAGAAATTAAGGATAGTATTCGACTAAAAACAAGGGTATATAAGGTAGCCAAATCTAGTGGGAGGATAGAGGATTGGGAAAACTTTAAAAGACAGCAAAAAATAACAAAAAGATTGATTAAGAAAGGGAAGATAGATTATGAAAGTAAATTAGCAAAAAATATAAAAACAGATAGTAAGAGTTTTTATAGTTATATAAAAAGAAAAAGGGTGGCTAAAGTAAATGTTGGTCCCTTAGAGGATGAGACCGGGAAATTAATGGTGGGAAATATGAAGATGGCAAAAACACTGAATGAATATTTTGTATCAGTCTTTACAGTAGAGGACACTAAGAATATCCCAACACTAGACAAACAGGGGGCTATAGGGGGGAGGAGCTAAACACGATCAAAATCACTAATGAAGTGGTACTCGGTAAAATAATGGGACTCAAGGCGGATAAATCACCTGGACCTGATGGCTTACATCCTAGGGTCTTGAGGGAAGTGACGGTAGGGGTTGTGGATGCATTGGGAATAATTTTCCAAAACTCCCTGGACTCAGCAAAGGTCCCGGCAGACTGGAAAACTGCTAATGTAACACCCTTATTTAAAAAGGGCAGTAGACAGAAGGCTGGAAACTATAGACTGGTTAGCCTAACATCTGTGGTAGGTAAAATTTTGGAGTCCATTATTAAGGAGACAATAACAGGACATTTGGATAATCATAATTTAATAGGACAAAGTCAGCATGGTTTTATGAAGGGGAAGTCATATTTGACAAATTTGCTGGAGTTCTTTGAGGAAGTAACATATAGGGTGGATAACGGGGAACCAGTGGACGTAGTGTATTTAGACTTCCAAAAGGCATTTGACAAGGTGCCACACAAAAGATTATTGCTTAAGATAAAAAATCACGGGATTGGGGGTAATATTCTGGCATGGATAGAGGATTGGCTATCTAACAGAAGGCAGAGAGTTGGGATAAATGGTTCATTCTCAGACTGGCAATCAGTAACTAGTGGTGTTCCGCAGGGGTCAGTGCTGGGTCCCCAACTCTTTACAATCTATATTAACGATTTGGAGGAGGGGACCGAGTGTAACATATCAAAGTTTGCAGATGATACTAAGATGGGAGGGAAAGTAGTGAGTGAGGAGGACATAAAAAACCTGCAAGGGGACATAGACAGGCTAAGTAAGTGGGCAGAGATTTGGCAGATGGAATACAATACTGGAAAGTGTGAGGTTATGCACTTTGGCAGGAAAAACCGTAGAGCAAGTTATTACCTTAATGGCAAGAAACTTGAAAGTACTGAAGTACAAAGGGATCTGGGGGTCCTGGTGCACGAAACTCAAAAGGTTAGTATGTAGGTGCAGCAAGTGATTAAGAAGGCCAATGGAATGTTGGCTTTCATTGCTAGGGGGATAGAATATAAAAATAGGGAGGTATTGCTTCAGTTGTACAAGGTATTGGTGAGACCGCACCTGGAATACTGCGTACAGTTTTGGTGTCCATACTTAAGAAAAGACATACTTGCTCTCGAGTCAGTACAAAGAAGGTTCACTCGGTTAATCCCGGGGATGAGGGGATGGACATATGAGGAGAGGTTGAGTAGATTGGGACTCTACTCATTGGAGTTCAGAAGAATGAGAGGCGATCTTATTGAAACATATAAGATTGTGAAGGGGTTGAATCAGGTGGATACGGGGAGGATGTTCCCGATGATGGGTGAATCTAGAACTAGGGGGCATAGTCTTAGAATAAGGGGCTGCTCTTTCAAAACTGAGATGAGGAGGAACTACTTCACTCAGAGGGTGGTAGGTCCATGGAATATGCTGCCCCAAAAAGCTGTAGAAGCTACATCATTACGTAAATTTAAAACAGAAATAGACAGTTTCCTAGAAGTAAAGGGAATTAAGGGTTACGGGGAGCGGGCAGGAATTTGGACATGAGTCTAGGTTCGGATCGGACATGGCCCTGTGGGTAGCGGAGCGGGCCCAGGGGCCGTGTAGCCTGATCCTGCTCCTATTTCGTGTGTCTAATTCTGTTAGATTCAGGAGATGGTTCTGTGATAGTGGATTGGCGGTTAGGATCAGATCAGCCATGATCTTATTGAATGGCGGAGCAGGCTCGAGGGGCCGATTGGCCGACTCCTGCTCCTATTTCTTATGTTCTTATGTTCTTATAAATTGTGTCTAGGTAGAAAGGTACCGACACAACACCTCCCACTAACATTACACTGGGTAAACCTCTCACTAACATTACACTGGGTAAACCTCCCACTAACATTACACTGGGTAAACCTCCCACTAACATTACACTGGGTAAACCTCCCACTAACATTACACTGGGTAAACCTCCCACTAACATTACACTGGGTAAACCTCCCACTAACATTACACTGGGTAAACCTCTCACTAACATTACACTGGGTAAACCTCCCACTAACATTACTCTGGGTAAACCCCCCACTAACATTACACTGGGTAAACCCCCCACTAACATTACACTGGGTAAACCTCCCACTAACATTACTCTGGGTAAACCCCCCACTAACATTACACTGGGTAAACCCCCCACTAACATTACACTGGGTAAACCCCCCACTAACATTACTCTGGGTAAACCTCTCACTAATATTACACTGGGTAAACCTCTCACTAACATTACACTGGGTAAACCCCCCACTAACATTACACTGGGTAAACCTCCCACTAACATTACACTGGGTAAACCCCCCACTAACATTACACTGGGTAAACCCCCCACTAACATTACACTGGGTAAACCTCTCACTAATATTACACTGGGTAAACCTCTCACTAACATTACACTGGGTAAACCCCCCACTAACATTACACTGGGTAAACCTCTCACTAATATTACACTGGGTAAACCCCCCACTAACATTACACTGGGTAAACCCCCCACTAATATTACACTGGGTAAACCCCCCACTAACATTACACTGGGTAAACCTCTCACTAATATTACACTGGGTAAACCCCCCACTAACATTACACTGGGTAAACCCCCCACTAACATTACACTGGGTAAACCTCTCACTAACATTACACTGGGTAAACCCCCCACTAACATTACTCTGGGTAAACCCCCCACTAACATTACACTGGGTAAACCTCCCACTAACATTACACTGGGTAAACCTCCCACTAACATTACACTGGGTAAACCTCCCACTAACATTACACTGGGTAAACCTCCCACTAACATTACACTGGGTAAACCCCCCACAAACATTACACTGGGTAAACCCCCCACTAACATTACACTGGGTAAACCCCCCACTAACATTACACTGGGTAAACCTCCCACTAACATTACACTGGGTAAACCTCCCACTAACATTACTCTGGGTAAACCTCCCACTAACATTACACTGGGTAAACACCCCACTAACATTACACTGGGTAAACCTCCCACTAACATTACACTGGGTAAACCTCCCACTAACATTACACTGGGTAAACCTCCCACTAACATTACACTGGGTAAACCCCCCACTAACATTACACTGGGTAAACCCCCCACTAACATTACTCTGGGTAAACCTCCCACTAACATTACACTGGGTAAACCTCCCACTAACATTACACTGGGTAAACCTCCCACTAACATTACTCTGGGTAAACCCCCCACTAACATTACACTGGGTAAACCCCCCACTAACATTACACTGGGTAAACCTCTCACTAACATTACACTGGGTAAACCCCCCACTAACATTACACTGGGTAAACCCCCCACTAACATTACTCTGGGTAAACCTCCCACTAACATTACACTGGGTAAACCTCCCACTAACATTACACTGGGTAAACCTCCCACTAACATTACACTGGGTAAACCCCCCACTAACATTACTCTGGCTAAACCTCCCACTAACATTACACTGGGTAAACCTCCCACTAACATTACACTGGGTAAACCTCCCACTAACATTAATCTGGGTAAACCTCCCACTAACATTACACTGGGTAAACACCCCACTAACATTACACTGGGTAAACCTCCCACTAACATTACACTGGGTAAACCCCCCACTAACATTACACTGGGTAAACCTCCCACTAACATTACACTGGGTAAACCTCCCACTAACATTACACTGGGTAAACACCCCACTAACATTACACTGGGTAAACCTCCCACTAACATTACACTGGGTAAACCCCCCACTAACATTACACTGGGTAAACCTCCCACTAACATTACACTGGGTAAACCTCTCACTAACATTACTCTGGGTAAACCCCCCACTAACATTACACTGGGTAAACCTCCCGCTAACATTACACTGGGTAAACCTCCCACTAACATTACACTGGGTAAACCCCCCACTAACATTACACTGGGTAAACCCCCCACTAACATTACACTGGGTAAACCTCCCACTAACATTACACTGGGTAAACCTCCCACTAACATTACACTGGGTAAACCTCCCACTAACATTACACTGGGTAAACCTCTCACTAACATTACTCTGGGTAAACCCCCCACTAACATTACACTGGGTAAACCTCCCACTAACATTACACTGGGTAAACCTCCCACTAACATTACTCTGGGTAAACCTCCCACTAACATTACACTGGGTAAACCTCCCACTAACATTACACTGGGTAAACCCCCCACTAACATTACACTGGGTAAACACCCCACTAACATTACTCTGGGTAAACCTCCCACTAACATTACACTGGGTAAACCTCTCACTAACATTACACTGGGTAAACCTCTCACTAACATTACACTGGGTAAACCCCCCATTAACATTACACTGGGTAAACCTCCCACTAACATTACACTGGGTAAACCCCCCACTAACATTACACTGGGTAAACCCCCCACTAACATTACACTGGGTAAACCCCCCACTAAAATTACACTGGGTAAACCTCCCACTAACATTACACTGGGTAAACCTCCCACTAACATTACACTGGGTAAACACCCCACTAACATTACTCTGGGTAAACCTCCCACTAACATTACACTGGGTAAACCTCCCACTAACATTACACTGGGTAAACCCCCCACTAACATTACACTGGGTAAACCCCCCACTAACATTACACTGGGTAAACCCCCCACTAACATTACACTGGGTAAACCCCCCACTAACATTACACTGGGTAAACCTCCCACTAACATTACACTGGGTAAACCCCCCACTAACATTACACTGGGTAAACCTCCCACTAACATTACACTGGGTAAACACCCCACTAACATTACACTGGGTAAACCCCCCACTAACATTACACTGGGTAAACCTCCCACTAACATTACACTGGGTAAACCTCTCACTAACATTACACTGGGTAAACCTCCCACTAACATTACACTGGGTAAACCTCCCACTAACATTACACTGGGTAAACACCCCACTAACATTACTCTGGGTAAACCTCCCACTAACATTACACTGGGTAAACCTCCCACTAACATTACACTGGGTAAACCCCCCACTAACATTACACTGGGTAAACCCCCCACTAACATTACACTGGGTAAACCCCCCACTAACATTACACTGGGTAAACCCCCCACTAACATTACACTGGGTAAACCTCCCACTAACATTACACTGGGTAAACCCCCCACTAACATTACTCTGGGTAAACCTCCCACTAACATTACACTGGGTAAACCCCCCACTAACATTACAGTGGGTAAACCCCCCACTAACATTACACTGGGTAAACCCCCCACTAACATTACACTGGGTAAACCTCTCACTAACATTACACTGGGTAAACCTCCCACTAACATTACACTGGGTAAACCTCCCACTAACATTACACTGGGTAAACCCCCCACTAACATTACACTGGGTAAACCTCCCACTAACATTACACTGGGTAAACCCCCCACTAACATTACACTGGGTAAACCCCCCACTAACATTACACTGGGTAAACCCCCCACTAACATTACACTGGGTAAACCTCCCACTAACATTACACTGGGTAAACCTCTCACTAACATTACACTGGGTAAACCTCCCACTAACATTACACTGGGCAAACCCCCCACTAACATTACTCTGGGTAAACCTCCCACTAACATTACACTGGGTAAACCTCCCACTAACATTACACTGGGTAAACCTCTCACTAACATTACACTGGGTAAACCTCTCACTAATATTACACTGGGTAAACCCCCCACTAACATTACACTGGGTAAACCCCCCACTAACATTACTCTGGGTAAACCCCCCACTAACATTACACTGGGTAAACCTCTCACTAACATTACACTGGGTAAACCTCTCACTAACATTACACTGGGTAAACCCCCCACTAACATTACACTGGGTAAACCTCCCACTAACATTACACTGGGTAAACCTCTCACTAACATTACACTGGCTAAACCTCTCACTAACATTACACTGGGTAAACCCCCCACTAACATTACACTGGGTAAACCCCCCACTAACATTACACTGGGTAAACCCCCCACTAACATTACACTGGGTAAACCCCCCACTAACATTACTCTGGGTAAACCCCCCACTAACATTACACTGGGTAAACCTCTCACTAACATTACACTGGCTAAACCTCTCACTAACATTACACTGGGTAAACCCCCCACTAACATTACACTGGGTAAACCCCCCACTAACATTACTCTGGGTAAACCCCCCACTAACATTACACTGGGTAAACCTCTCACTAACATTACACTGGGTAAACCCCCCACTAACATTACACTGGGTAAACCTCCCACTAACATTACACTGGGTAAACCCCCCACTAACATTACACTGGGTAAACCCCCCACTAACATTACACTGGCTAAACCCCCCACTAACATTACACTGGGTAAACCCCCCACTAACATTACTCTGGGTAAACCTCCCACTAACATTACACTGGGTAAACCTCCCACTAACATTACACTGGGTAAACCCCCCACTAACATTACACTGGGTAAACCCCCCACTAACATTACACTGGGTAAACCTCCCACTAAAATTACACTGGGTAAACCTCCCACTAACATTACACTGGGTAAACCTCCCACTAACATTACACTGGGTAAACCTCCCACTAACATTACACTGGGTAAACCTCTCACTAACATTACACTGGGTAAACCCCCCACTAACATTACACTGGGTAAACCCCCCACTAACATTACACTGGGTAAACCTCCCACTAACATTACACTGGGTAAACCTCCCACTAACATTACACTGGGTAAACCTCTCACTAACATTACACTGGGTAAACCCCCCACTAACATTACACTGGGTAAACACCCCACTAACATTACACTGGGTAAACCCCCCACTAACATTACACTGGGTAAACCTCCCACTAACATTACACTGGGTAAACCCCCCACTAACATTACACTGGTTAAACCTCCCACTAACATTACACTGGGTAAACCCCCCACTAACATTACTCTGGGTAAACACCCCACTAACATTACACTGGGTAAACCTCCCACTAACATTACACTGGGTAAACCCCCCACTAACATTACACTGGGTAAACCTCCCACTAACATTACACTGGGTAAACCTCTCACTAACATTACACTGGGTAAACCTCCCACTAACATTACACTGGGTAAACCTCTCACTAACATTACACTGGGTAAACCCCCCACTAACATTACACTGGGTAAACCCCCCACTAACATTACACTGGGTAAACCCCCCACTAACATTACACTGGGTAAACCTCCCACTAACATTACACTGGGTAAACCTCTCACTAACATTACACTGGGTAAACCCCCCACTAACATTACACTGGGTAAACCCCCCACTAACATTACACTGGGTAAACCTCCCACTAACATTACACTGGGTAAACCCCCCACTAACATTACACTGGGTAAACCTCCCACTAACATTACACTGGGTAAACCTCTCACTAACATTACACTGGGTAAACCCCCCACTAACATTACACTGGGTAAACCCCCCACTAACATTACACTGGGTAAACCTCCCACTAACATTACACTGGGTAAACACCCCACTAACATTACACTGGGTAAACCCCCCACTAACATTACTCTGGGTAAACCCCCCACTAACATTACACTGGGTAAACCCCCCACTAACATTACACTGGGTAAACCTCTCACTAACATTACACTGGGTAAACCTCCCACTAACATTACACTGGGTAAACCCCCCACTAACATTACACTGGGTAAACCTCCCACTAACATTACACTGGGTAAACCTCTCACTAACATTACACTGGGTAAACCTCCCACTAACATTACACTGGGTAAACCTCCCACTAACATTACACTGAGTAAACCCCCCACTAACATTACACTGGGTAAACCCCCCACTAACATTACACTGGGTAAACCTCTCACTAATATTACACTGGGTAAACACCCCACTAACATTGCAATGGGTAAACCCCCCACTAACATTACTCTGGGTAAACCTCTCACTAACATTACACTGGGTAAACCCCCCACTAACATTACACTGGGTAAACCTCCCACTAACATTACACTGGGTAAACCTCTCACTAACATTACACTGGGTAAACCCCCCACTAACATTACTCTGGGTAAACCTCCCACTAACATTACACTGGGTAAACCTCCCACTAACATTACACTGGGTAAACCTCCCACTAACATTACACTGGGTAAACCTCCCACTAACATTACACTGGGTAAACCTCTCACTAACATTACACTGGGTACACCTCCCACTAACATTACACTGGGTAAACCTCTCACTAACATTACACTGGGTAAACCCCCCACTAACATTACACTGGGTAAACCTCCCACTAACATTACACTGGGTAAACCTCCCACTAACATTACACTGGGTAAACCCCCCACTAACATTACACTGGGTAAACCCCCCACTAACATTACACTGGGTAAACCTCCCACTAACATTACACTGGGTAAACCTCCCACTAACATTACACTGGGTAAACCTCTCACTAACATTACACTGGGTAAACCCCCCACTAACATTACACTGGGTAAACACCCCACTAACATTACACTGGGTAATCCTCTCACTAACATTACACTGGGTAAACCCCCCACTAACATTACACTGGGTAAACCCCCCACTAACATTACACTGGGTAAACCTCCCACTAACATTACACTGGGTAAACCCCCCACTAACATTACACTGGGTAAACACCCCACTAACATTACACTGGGTAAACCCCCCACTAACATTACTCTGGGTAAACCCCCCACTAACATTACACTGGGTAAACCCCCCACTAACATTACTCTGGGTAAACCCCCCACTAACATTACACTGGGTAAACCCCCCACTAACATTACTCTGGGTAAACCCCCCACTAACATTACACTGGGTAAACCTCCCACTAACATTACACTGGGTAAACCTCCCACTAACATTACACTGGGTAAACCCCCCACTAACACTACACTGGGTAAACCTCTCACTAACATTACACTGGGTAAACCTCCCACTAACATTACACTGGGTAAACCCCCCACTAACATTACACTGGGTAAACCTCCCACTAACATTACACTGGGTAAACCCCCCACTAACATTACACTGGGTAAACCTCCCACTAACATTACACTGGGTAAACCTCTCACTAACATTACACTGGGTAAACCCCCCACTAACATTACACTGGGTAAACCTCTCACTAACATTACTCTGGGTAAACCTCCCACTAACATTACACTGGGTAAACCTCTCACTAACATTACACTGGGTAAACCTCCCACTAACATTACACTGGGTAAACCTCTCACTAACATTACTCTGGGTAAACCTCTCACTAACATTACACTGGGTAAACCTCTCACTAACATTACACTGGGTAAACTCCCCACTAACATTACACTGGGTAAACCTCTCACTAACATTACACTGGGTAAACCTCCCACTAACATTACACTGGGTAAACCTCTCACTAACATTACTCTGGGTAAACCCCCCACTAACATTACACTGGGTAAACCTCTCACTAACATTACACTGGGTAAACCCCCCACTAACATTACACTGGGTAAACCTCCCACTAACATTACACTGGGTAAACCTCCCACTAACATTACACTGGGTAAACCTCCCACTAACATTACACTGGGTAAACCCCCCACTAACATTACACTGGGTAAACCCCCCACTAACATTACACTGGGTAAACCCCCCACTAACATTACACTGGGTAAACCTCTCACTAACATTACACTGGGTAAACCTCTCACTAACATTACACTGGGTAAACCTCTCACTAACATTACACTGGGTGAACCTCTCACTAACATTACACTGGGTAAACCCCCCACTAACATGACACTGGGTAAACCTCCCACTAACATTACACTGGGTAAACCTCTCACTAACATTACTCTGGGTGAACCTCTCACTAACATTACACTGGGTAAACCTCCCACTAACATTACACTGGGTAAACCTCTCACTAACATTACACTGGGTAAACCCCCCACTAACATTACACTGGGTAAACCCCCCACTAACATTACACTGGGTAAACCTCTCACTAACATTACACTGGGTGAACCTCTCACTAACATTACACTGGGTAAACCTCTCACTAACATTACACTGGGTAAACCCCCCACTAACATTACACTGGGTAAACCTCTCACTAACATTACTCTGGGTGAACCTCTCACTAACATTACACTGGGTAAACCTCCCACTAACATTACACTGGGTAAACCTCTCACTAACATTACACTGGGTAAACCCCCCACTAACATTACACTGGCTAAACCCCCCACTAACATTACACTGGGTAAACCTCTCACTAACATTACACTGGGTAAACCTCTCACTAACATTACACTGGGTAAACCCCCCACTAACATTACACTGGGTAAACCTCTCACTAACATTACTCTGGGTGAACCTCTCACTAACATTACACTGGGTAAACCTCCCACTAACATTACACTGGGTAAACCTCTCACTAACATTACACTGGGTAAACCCCCCACTAACATTACACTGGGTAAACCTCCCACTAACATTACACTGGGTAAACCTCCCACTAACATTACACTGGGTAAACCCCCCACTAACATTACACTGGGTAAACCTCCCACTAACATTACACTGGGTAAACCCCCCACTAACATTACACTGGGTAAACCTCTCACTAACATTACACTGGGTGAACCTCTCACTAACATTACACTGGGTAAACCTCTCACTAACATTACACTGGGTAAACCCCCCACTAACATTACACTGGGTAAACCCCCCACTAACATTACACTGGGTAAACCTCTCACTAACATTACACTGGGTAAACCCCCCACTAACATTACACTGGGTAAACCCCCCACTAACATTACACTGGGTAAACCCTCCACTAACATTACACTGGGTAAACCTCTCACTAACATTACACTGGGTAAACCTCCCACTAACATTACACTGGGTAAACCCCCCACTAACATTACACTGGGTAAACCCCCCACTAACATTACACTGGGTAAACCCCCCACTAACATTACACTGGGTAAACCTCTCACTAACATTACACTGGGTAAACCCCCCACTAATATTACACTGGGTAAACCCCCCACTAACATTACACTGGGTAAACCTCTCACTAACATTACACTGGGTAAACCCCCCACTAACATTACACTGGGTAAACCCCCCACTAACATTACACTGGGTAAACCTCCCACTAACATTACACTGGGTAAACCTCTCACTAACATTACACTGGGTGAACCTCTCACTAACATTACACTGGGTAAACCTCTCACTAACATTACACTGGGTGAACCTCTCACTAACATTACTCTGGGTAAACCCCCCACTAACATTACACTGGGTAAACCTCCCACTAACATTACACTGGGTAAACCTCTCACTAACATTACACTGGGTGAACCTCTCACTAACATTACACTGGGTAAACCTCTCACTAACATTACACTGGGTGAACCTCTCACTAACATTACACTGGGTAAACCTCCCACTAACATTACACTGGGTAAACCTCCCACTAACATTACACTGGGTAAACCTCCCACTAACATTACACTGGGTAAACCCCCCACTAACATTACACTGGGTAAACCCCCACTAACATTACACTGGGTAAACCCCCACTAACATTACACTGGGTAAACCTCCCACTAACATTACTCTGGGTAAACCTCCCACTAACATTACTCTGGGTAAACCCCCCACTAACATTACACTGGGTAAACCTCCCACTAACATTACTCTGGGTAAACCTCCCACTAACATTACTCTGGGTAAACCTCCCACTAACATTACACTGGGTAAACCCCCCACTAACATTACACTGGGTAAACCTCCCACTAACATTACACTGGGTAAACCTCTCACTAACATTACACTGGGTAAACCTCCCACTAACATTACACTGGGTAAACCCCCCACTAACATTACTCTGGGTAAACCCCCCACTAACATTACTCTGGGTAAACCCCCCACTAACATTACACTGGGTAAACCCCCCACTAACATTACTCTGGGTAAACCTCCCACTAACATTACACTGGGTAAACCCCCCACTAACATTACACTGGGTAAACCTCCCACTAACATTACTCTGGGTAAACCTCCCACTAACATTACACTGGGTAAACCTCCCACTAACATTACTCTGGGTAAACCCCCCACTAACATTACACTGGGTAAACCCCCCACTAACATTACTCTGGGTAAACCCCCCACTAACATTACTCTGGGTAAACCCCCCACTAACATTACTCTGGGTAAACCCCCCACTAACATTACACTGGGTAAACCCCCCACTAACATTACACTGGGTAAACCCCCCACTAACATTACACTGGGTAAACCCCCCACTAACATTACTCTGGGTAAACCCCCCACTAACATTACACTGGGTAAACCCCCCACTAACATTACACTGGGTAAACCCCCCACTAACATTACTCTGGGTAAACCCCCCACTAACATTACACTGGGTAAACCCCCCACTAACATTACACTGGGTAAACCTCTCACTAACATTACACTGGGTAAACCCCCCACTAACATTACACTGGGTAAACCTCTCACTAACATTACACTGGGTAAACCTCCCACTAACATTACACTGGGTAAACCTCCCACTAACATTACACTGGGTAAACCCCCCACTAACATTACACTGGGTAAACCTCCCACTAACATTACACTGGGTAAACCTCCCACTAACATTACACTGGGTAAACCTCCCACTAACATTACACTGGGTAAACCTCTCACTAACATTACACTGGGTAAACCTCCCACTAACATTACACTGGGTAAACCCCCCACTAACATTACACTGGGTAAACCTCCCACTAACATTACACTGGGTAAACACCCCACTAACATTACACTGGGTAAACCCCCCACTAACATTACTCTGGGTAAACCCCCCACTAACATTACACTGGGTAAACCCCCCACTAACATTACACTGGGTAAACCTCTCACTAACATTACACTGGGTAAACCTCCCACTAACATTACACTGGGTAAACCTCCCACTAACATTACACTGGGTAAACCCCCCACTAACATTACACTGGGTAAACCCCCCACTAACATTACACTGGGTAAACCTCCCACTAACATTACACTGGGTAAACCCCCCACTAACATTACACTGGGTAAACCTCCCACTAACATTACTCTGGGTAAACCTCCCACTAACATTACACTGGGTAAACCTCCCACTAACATTACACTGGGTAAACCCCCCACTAACATTACACTGGGTAAACCTCTCACTAACATTACACTGGGTAAACCTCCCACTAACATTACACTGGGTAAACCCCCCACTAACATTACACTGGGTAAACCTCCCACTAACATTACACTGGGTAAACCTCCCACTAACATTACACTGGGTAAACCCCCCACTAACATTACACTGGGTAAACCTCCCACTAACATTACACTGGGTAAACCCCCCACTAACATTACACTGGGTAAACCCCCCACTAACATTACACTGGGTAAACCCCCCACTAACATTACACTGGGTAAACCCCCCACTAACATTACACTGGGTAAACCCCCCACTAACATTACTCTGGGTAAACCTCTCACTAACATTACACTGGGTAAACCTCCCACTAACATTACACTGGGTAAACCCCCCACTAACATTACTCTGGGTAAACCTCTCACTAACATTACACTGGGTAAACCTCTCACTAACATTACACTGGGTAAACCTCCCACTAACATTACACTGGGTAAACCCCCCACTAACATTACACTGGGTAAACCCCCCACTAACATTACACTGGGTAAACCTCTCACTAACATTACACTGGGTAAACCTCCCACTAACATTACACTGGGTAAACCTCCCACTAACATTACACTGGGTAAACCCCCCACTAACATTACACTGGGTAAACCTCTCACTAATATTACACTGGGTAAACCCCCCACTAACATTACACTGGGTAAACCTCCCACTAACATTACACTGGGTAAACCTCCCACTAACATTACACTGGGTAAACCTCTCACTAATATTACACTGGGTAAACCCCCCACTAACATTACACTGGGTAAACCTCTCACTAACATTACTCTGGGTAAACCTCTCACTAACATTACACTGGGTAAACCTCTCACTAACATTACTCTGGGTAAACCTCCCACTAACATTACACTGGGTAAACCCCCCACTAACATTACACTGGGTAAACCCCCCACTAACATTACACTGGGTAATCCTCTCACTAACATTACACTGGGTAAACCTCCCACTAACATTACACTGGGCAAACCTCCCACTAACATTACACTGGGTAAACCTCCCACTAACATTACACTGGGTAAACCCCCCACTAACATTACACTGGGTAAACCTCTCACTAACATTACACTGGGTGAACCTCCCACTAACATTACACTGGGTAAACCTCTCACTAACATTACACTGGGTAAACCCCCCACTAACATTACACTGGGTAAACCTCTCACTAACATTACACTGGGTGAACCTCCCACTAACATTACACTGGGTAAACCTCCCACTAACATTACACTGGGTAAACCCCCCACTAACATTACACTGGGTAAACCCCCACTAACATTACACTGGGTAAACCTCCCACTAACATTACACTGGGTAAACCTCCCACTAACATTACACTGGGTAAACCCCCCACTAACATTACACTGGGTAAACCTCTCACTAACATTACACTGGGTAAACCCCCCACTAACATTACACTGGGTAAACCTCTCACTAACATTACACTGGGTAAACCCCCCACTAACATTACACTGGGTAAACCCCCCACTAACATTACACTGGGTAAACCTCCCACTAACATTACACTGGGTAAACCCCCCACTAACATTACACTGGGTAAACCCCCCACTAACATTACACTGGGTAAACCTCCCACTAACATTACACTGGGTAAACCCCCCACTAACATTACACTGGGTAAACCTCCCACTAACATTACACTGGGTAAACCCCCCACTAACATTACACTGGGTAAACCCCCCACTAACATTACACTGGGTAAACCTCCCACTAACATTACACTGGGTAAACCTCCCACTAACATTACACTGGGTAAACCCCCCACTAACATTACACTGGGTAAACCTCTCACTAACATTACACTGGGTAAACCTCCCACTAACATTACACTGGGTAAACCTCCCACTAACATTACACTGGGTAAACCCCCCACTAACATTACACTGGGTAAACCCCCCACTAACATTACACTGGGTAAACCTCCCACTAACATTACACTGGGTAAACCTCTCACTAACATTACACTGGGTAAACCCCCCACTAACATTACTCTGGGTAAACCTCCCACTAACATTACACTGGGTAAACCCCCCACTAACATTACACTGGGTAAACCCCCCACTAACATTACACTGGGTAAACCTCCCACTAACATTACACTGGGTAAACCTCTCACTAACATTACACTGGGTAAACCCCCCACTAACATTACACTGGGTAAACCCCCCACTAACATTACACTGGGTAAACCTCCCACTAACATTACACTGGGTAAACCTCTCACTAACATTACACTGGGTAAACCCCCCACTAACATTACTCTGGGTAAACCCCCCACTAACATTACACTGGGTAAACCCCCCACTAACATTACACTGGGTAAACCTCTCACTAACATTACTCTGGGTAAACCCCCCACTAACATTACACTGGGTAAACCTCCCACTAACATTACACTGGGTAAACCCCCCACTAACATTACACTGGGTAAACCTCTCACTAACATTACACTGGGTAAACCCCCCACTAACATTACACTGGGTAAACCCCCCACTAACATTACACTGGGTAAACCCCCCACTAACATTACACTGGGTGAACCTCCCACTAACATTACACTGGGTAAACCCCCCACTAACATTACACTGGGTGAACCTCCCACTAACATTACACTGGGTAAACCTCCCACTAACATTACACTGGGTAAACCTCTCACTAACATTACACTGGGTAAACCTCCCACTAACATTACACTGGGTAAACCTCCCACTAACATTACACTGGGTAAACCTCCCACTAACATTACTCTGGGTAAACCTCTCACTAACATTACACTGGGTAAACCCCCCACTAACATTACACTGGGTAAACCCCCCACTAACATTACACTGGGTAAACCCCCCACTAACATTACACTGGGTAAACCCCCCACTAACATTACACTGGGTAAACCCCCCACTAACATTACACTGGGTAAACCCCCCACTAACATTACACTGGGTAAACCTCTCACTAACATTACACTGGGTAAACCCCCCACTAACATTACACTGGGTAAACCCCCCACTAACATTACACTGGGTAAACCCCCCACTAACATTACACTGGGTAAACCCCCCACTAACATTACACTGGGTAAACCCCCCACTAACATTACACTGGGTAAACCTCCCACTAACATTACACTGGGTAAACCTCCCACTAACATTACACTGGGTAAACCTCCCACTAACATTACACTGGGTAAACCTCCCACTAACATTACACTGGGTAAACCCCCCACTAACATTACACTGGGTAAACCTCCCACTAACATTACTCTGGGTAAACCCCCCACTAACATTACACTGGGTAAACCTCCCACTAACATTACACTGGGTAAACCTCTCACTAACATTACACTTGTTAAACCTCCCACTAACATTACACTGGGTAAACCTCCCACTAACATTACACTGGGTAAACCCCCCACTAACATTACACTGGGTAAACCTCTCACTAACATTACACTTGTTAAACCTCCCACTAACATTACACTGGGTAAACCTCTCACTAACATTACACTGGGTAAACCTCTCACTAACATTACACTGGGTAAACCTCCCACTAACATTACACTGGGTAAACCTCTCACTAACATTACACTTGTTAAACCTCCCACTAACATTACACTGGGTAAACCCCCCACTAACATTACACTGGGTAAACCTCTCACTAAAATTACACTGGGTAAACACCCCACTAACATTACACTGGGTAAACCCCCCACTAACATTACACTGGGTAAACCTCTCACTAACATTACACTGGGTAAACACCCCACTAACATTACACTGGGTAAACCTCCCACTAACATTACACTGGGTAAACCTCCCACTAACATTACACTGGGTAAACCTCCCACTAACATTACTCTGGGTAAACCTCCCACTAACATTACACTGGGTAAACCTCCCACTAACATTACACTGGGTAAACCTCCCACTAACATTACACTGGGTAAAACCCCCAGTAACATTACACTGGGTAAACCTCTCACTAATATTACACTGGGTAAACCTCCCACTAACATTACACTGGGTAAACCCCCCACTAACATTACACTGGGTAAACCCCCCACTAACATTACACTGGGTAAACCTCTCACTAACATTACACTGGGTAAACCTCCCACTAACATTACACTGGGTAAACCTCTCACTAACATTACACTTGTTAAACCTCCCACTAACATTACACTGGGTAAACCTCCCACTAACATTACACTGGGTAAACCCCCCACTAACATTACACTGGGTAAACCTCTCACTAACATTACACTTGTTAAACCTCCCACTAACATTACACTGGGTAAACCCCCCACTAACATTACACTGGGTAAACCCCCCACTAACATTACACTGGGTAAACCTCCCACTAACATTACACTGGGTAAACCTCCCACTAACATTACACTGGGTAAACCTCCCACTAACATTACACTGGGTAAACCTCCCACTAACATTACACTGGGTAAACCCCCCACTAACATTACACTGGGTAAACCTCCCACTAACATTACACTGGGTAAACCCCCCACTAACATTACACTGGGTAAACCCCCCACTAACATTACACTGGGTAAACCCCCCACTAACATTACACTGGGTAAACCTCCCACTAACATTACACTGGGTAAACCCCCCACTAACATTACACTGGGTAAACCTCTCACTAATATTACACTGGGTAAACATCCCACTAACATTACTCTGGGTAAACCTCCCACTAACATTACACTGGGTAAACCCCCCACTAACATTACTCTGGGTAAACCTCCCACTAACATTACACTGGGTAAACCCCCCACTAACATTACACTGGGTAAACCCCCCACTAACATTACACTGGGTAAACCCCCCACTAACATTACACTGGGTAAACCTGTCACTAACATTACACTGGGTAAACCTCCCACTAACATTACACTGGGTAAACCCCCCACTAACATTACACTGGGTAAACCCCCCACTAACATTACACTGGGTAAACCCCCCACTAACATTACACTGGGTAAACCTCCCACTAACATTACTCTGGGTAAACCTCCCACTAACATTACACTGGGTAAACCCCCCACTAACATTACACTGGGTAAACCTCCCACTAACATTACACTGGGTAAACCCCCCACTAACATTACACTGGGTA